>NW_024609835.1:44524563-45239337 GCF_016920785.2 Ixodes scapularis
AATGCTACTTTGCACAGTCGTCATTTCCTCATCGAAGCTTTTACGTCACCATAAAGTTTTTAATACGTTTTACAAAAGATATGCAACACATGCACAAAAAGTTAAAATATCAATAAAATATTTCTATGCAAACAAAAAAAATCAAACATGGCATAAAAACGCGTTTTAGAGACATATTCACAATTTTCTTGCAAATAAACCATCTTTCATAATTCTTCACAAAACATATCAAATGCGCGTCTTTAAATATTCTTCACGTATAAAGCAAATATGCCCTTCCTTAATTATCTTTTTGTTTTTAACGCGGAAATGCGGTTGATTTCTGAAAATGTGGCAAGATTGGGCGTCGATATTTAAAAAAAAAAACACAAAAAAAAACTCCATCTTTTATTAATTTTTTTAAACTCCCCTTGGCACTTTCCAGTGACTTGAACTAACTTGTGATGGCAAAAGATTGAGTAACATATGACCTCCGAACGGGAAAAGCTACGACAAACCTTTACTCGGAGCGAGCCGACGTCTTCGTCATAGCGGCTTTGCCGCACAGAACCAGACATTTTGAGCGTTAGTTATGGCATGTATATTATATTATTAAATTTTTTTTTTCATAAGGGGCGAGTATTAGTGACGTGAAAAGGGTCCTTGAGCTGGAATATCATTAATTAGTTTACAATTCACAGAAACAAAACGGCCCACTCTGAAAATTCGTTAACTATGCATACATATGCTTAAAACGCTCAGTTGCTCAAGTGGCCATGTATACATCCGGCCTCTCGGCATATGATGACTTCCACAGATGAGAAGCCTGGATTCCTCTCACAGGTTTTACAGTGGTCCACTTTGCTTGCTTCACGGCTCGAAACTCTCGAACTCGAAGACAGTTGTGACCACTGCGCGGTGTGGTTTGACGCGTTCCGCGAAGAGATGAAGGCATGCAGTTTCAAACGTGAACGCAAGCGATTGTACAGGCTTCTGCCACCAAGCATCTCGAAGAAAAAAATATTGCGTCTGGTGCCGGAAGCGACGGCCTACATGATTGATCAAACAAGAAAACTGAAGCGCAAAGGTGGTGTTTGGGCAACCCCTGATCCCTACATGGGGAAAAAGGCGAATGCCGAAGACATGAGGGTTGCAATTGAGTACTACACTCCCGACGACCTCGCATGCTCTGTTCAAATCCCCCCCCCCCCTCCCCTTCCCCCAAAGAAAAAAGGACGTCGTCAAAGCCATGATCAACGACATGTCCAAAGTCATAAAAAGTTTTAAGATCCGCTCTATTAAGGGAGCTTACCAGCTGTTTAGGAAGGACCATCCCCATCCAGAACTAGGCATCTTCAAATTTGATTGCCTACGACCAAAATGGATAAAAAAAAAAAAAAAAAAAAGGAAGTCCCGAGCACGAGGTGTGCGCATGCAAATATTGCGTCAATTTTCAGTTGCTTTTAATGGAAATAACAAATTCCCCAACGAAGACTTTTACTGAAGACGACCTCAAGCGCATTTACCTTTGCTGCGCTCCACAGAACGATTGCTTCCTGCGCCGTTGCGAAAAGTGCCCAAAAACGCAGAGCATCTCGCTGCAGCCGTTCTATCTCAACAAAGACGGAGATATCTGTTTCGCGTTATGGGACGCCGGCGAACTCGTCAAAAAGGTATGGACACTTCCGCCTTCGTGGGGGAACTGGAGAGCGAAAAGTATATGAGGTATTCTTACATCCGTGACCTTCAAACGAAGCCTGATACATGACACAAGAGCCGCCTTACCACCCAAGGCAGTGATGTTCCACTTCGATTTTGTGGAAAAGTGGACAGTACTCTTCCCAAACGAAGTGCAGAGTTTTCATTGGAAAAACAAAAACAAAAACACTCAAGTGTCTCTCTTCACAAGTCTGGTTACGACCACGCAAGGCACGCAAAGCTTTGCCTTTGTCAGCGATGGTACACGGCACATAACAGAGCTCACGCTTTTCAAGCCACAGAGGTCATAAAAGAGTATATTGATCCTTTCTGAAATAATTTTTGTATCAGACGGAGCGGCGGTGCATTTCGAGAATCGATTCCAATTGCATGATTTGTCTCGGAAGCCGTACTCTTCGGCAAGATGGATCTTTTCAGCCACTTGACACGGAGAAAGCGCTTGTGCTGGAGCAGGTGGTTTTCTTAAACACCACGCAACGCTCACCAACTTGAGATCTTCGCTCAAATCAACGATTGTCATCGCTAAAGACTTTGTGGAAGTGCTACGTGAAAAAGTAACAAATGTCTGCATGTTCCACCTGTCTGCGGAACGGGTTCGAGAGTTTCGTGCGGTGAAGCAAGCAGAGTGGGCCACCGTAAAATTTCTGAGAGGAATCCAGGCATCTCATCTCTGGAAGTCACCATATGCCGAGACGCCGGATGTATACATGGCCACTCGCGCAACTGAGAGTTTTAAGCTAATCTATCATAGGTAGCGAATTTGCAGAGTGGGGCCGCTTTGCTTCTGTGAATTGTAAGGTAATCAATGATATTCCAGCTCAAAGTCTCCTTTCGCGTCATTAATACTTACCCCCCATAAAGAAATATTTTAATAATATAAGATATATGCCATAACTAACGCTCAAAATGTTTGGTGCTGTGCGGTAATGTCGCTATGACGAAGACGCCGGCTCGCTCCAAGTGAAGGTTTGTCGTAGCTTTTCCCGTTCGGAGGTCATATGTTACTCAATCTTTTGCCATCACAGGTTAGTTCAAGTCACTTCAAAGTGCCAAGGGGAGTTTAAAGAAAATATATGCGAAACGTATATATTTTTTATATACGAAACGTATACGAAAATAAAAGATGGAGTTTTTTTTAAATATCGACGCCCAATTTTGCCACATTTTGAGAAATCAGCTGCATTTCCGCGTAAATAACAAAAAGATAGTTAAGGGTGGGCATAATATCTTTATATATCCCTAAAGAATATTTAAAGGGTGCATTTTGATATGTTTTGTGAAGTATTATGAAAAATGGTTAATTTGCAAAAAAAAAAAAAAAGTGAATATGTTTCTTAAACACGTTTTTATGCCATGTTTGATTTTTTTTTGTTTGCATAGAAATATTTTATTGATAATTTTAATTTTTTTTGTGTATGTGTTGTATATCTTTTGTAAAACGTATTAAATTTTTTTTATAGTGACGTGAAAGCTTCGATGAGGAAATGACGACTGTGCAAAATTGCATTGTGAAATCTTCCCGATTTCCACCGCCTCGAGCTTCTCTATATTATATCTCAGCGAAAAAAAAAAAAAAATGGTTACGGCGTCATATATAGCTGAATGTTCCTCCCAAGAACATGGCTTTCATATATATTTTTAACAAAAATATCGAAATTATGCCTCGGACCAGGGATGGGCAGTATTTCAAATACAAGTAATTGAAATACGTATTTCAAATACTTTGTGTATTTTGCATTTGTATTTAATTACAAATTGGATCATGTATTTGACGTGTGCATTTAAACACTAGAACGTGGGCATTTCAAATACAATTGTAATTAAATACAATTTTGTGGGCGAAAATACATCCCTCAAATTTATTGTAACGGTCAAGAGCAGGAAGAAAACTACGTTCTGCACCGAATGCAGTGTCTCTCATTCAAGAACAAGCGTTCAGTGACTTTGTGATTACGGTGCTAGTCCAGGGCAAGAATAGTGACGAAATCGGCGTTCACAGGCAGACTGGCTAAATAAGTGCCTGTGACAACTTGTGATGCTTTCGAGCCTGATTTCCATCCATATTTTTGCCTGGAACATTTTAAATGCGTGGGTCGTCCAGATTTTCGTAACAGGTGCTAGTTGAAACAATAAAATATTCTCTAGCTAGTGCTGCGCGTCTTGGTCGTCTCGGTTTTTTGCTGGTCTATACCAATATGTACTCGAGAAAAAAAAAAGCTGCTCGAAGCTCTGTACTTTTTTCACCTGTAGCGGACAAGCAAACTGGGGTGGTAGAGAAAGCAGAAGCGACACGCGGGCAAGGCGGCTCGAGACAGAACACACTGACAGGGTCTGCGATGTATATTGGATGAAGATATTTCATATTGTAAATAGTCTCCGCTGTAAATAAATTGAAGAGACCTCTCGTTACTTCAAGTGGTGACCCGGATCGCGCCCGACTGACCTACTTTGGCAACCTCTGAAGACACTCCACCGTCTGACCTTGCTGCCCTTCATCAACTACCCCTTCCGAAATTCTGGTCCTCTGATCCTCAAGTATGGTTCGCGCAGGTAGAGAGCCAGTTTATCACCAGCAAGGTTATTTCTCAAGCGCAAAAGTTTCATCACGTCGTGGCCGCATTACCACCCGAAACCGCCATGGAAATACAAGACATCATCCTCGACCCGCCTACTATCTCTCCCTACGAGGTTCTGAAAGCAGAACTTGTGAAAAGGACTTCAGAGTCAGAACAACGTCGACTCCAGTAACTTATATCGTCGGAAGAGTTGGGGAGACAGAAAACCTTCCCAACTACTTAGGCGCCTTCAGCAACTTCTGGGCGCGAAGGCTCCAACCTTCGACACAGCTGTCCTACGAGAGTTGTTTCTTTGACGGCTGCCCGTCAATGTACGGATGATCCTCGCTTCTGCACCTGGGCTGTTTTCACCCGAACTTGCCCAACTGGCAGATGCTGTCATGGACGTCTCGACTCCAGGTCGCCGTTCTTCAAAATCAGCGGCCACACCTCTCGGAAGCGGCGCCTTGCGATACACCTTGCACATTCGAAGACATACGAGCGGAGTTCCATCGGGAGATGCAAAACCTCTCAGTGCGGATATCAGCCATCGCAACCCGCTCTACTTCACCACACAAGCGACGCCTTTCAACTCGTCCTCGCCACGGGTCATCGGCCGCAACCCGGGCGAAACCACCGGAGACTAGGCTTTGCTGGTAGCACCGAACCTTCGGAGAAGACGCCCGCAACTGCGTCTTCCCCTGCTCAGCCTCGGGAAATGTGTCAACCCACCACTAGAGGCGGCGAGTGGTACCGGTAACCACCCTAGCCGCTTGTTCTTTATAACTGATCGTGACTCTGGTTTCCGTTTCCTTGTCGACACAGGTGCAGAGGTAAGCGTCGTACCCAGCTCTGGTGTTGCAAAAAGATCCAAGCAAACGCCTTCCATACTACAAGCCGCAAATAAGACGCCTATCGCCACTTACGGCGAACAGACCACGACTCTTAACATCGGGCTACGAAAAGTTCTCCGATGGATCTTTTTAGTTGCGGACGTGTCGTATCCAATTCTCGGCGCCGATTTTCTTCGCCATTATAAACAACCTGATGGTTGATATGCAGCGGAAACGACTAATAGATGCCACAACAAATCTGGTAGTGCAGGGAATCGCGTGCACCACTCCCTTCATTGAATGTGTGGGATGCTTGACCCCTCAGTCTCCCTACCAAAAGCTACTTCAAGAGTTTCCAAGCTTAACCCGCCCAAGCAATTTCCAACGTCCCGTTAAACACGATATCACCCGCCACATTGTGACGACTGGACCACCCACCCATGCACGTGCACGACGACTGGCACCAGATCGTCTGAAAGTAGCCCGCCAGGAGTTCGAGCACATGCTCGAGATGGGAATCATTCGCCCGTCCTCAAGTCCCTGGGCGTCACCACTCCATATGGTGCCGAAAAAAGAGCCTGGAGATTGGGAGACGCTGCGGCGACTACCGGGCACTCAACAACGCTACAGTCCCCGACCGCCCCCGTTACCGTACATAGCGGACTTTACAAGCTCCCTGCATGGAGCAACAATATTCTCAAAGATAGACTTGGTGAAAGCCTATCACCAAATACCTGTCGAGCCGTCCGACATCCCAAAGACTGCAATTATTACGCCGTTTGGTTTGTATGAATATCTGCGCATGGGCCGTTCGGCCTCCGGAACGCAGCGCAGACATTCCAACGATTTGTCAACCATATCAACCAAAGACTTGCTTTCTGCTACGCCTACGTAGACGACCTGCTCGTTTCTAGCTCCAGTGAAGAGCAACACCTCGAACATCTTAGGCTTCTCTTTGAACGCTTAGAGGAATACGGCTTGATCGTCAACAACGCTAAATGCGAGTTTGGCGTAACGGAATTAACTTTCCTCGGTCACCAAGTGGATCAACGCGGAGTTCGTCCGCTCCCTGAAAAAGTAGAAGTTGTTCGAAACTTTCCACGCCTTTCAACAGTTTGGCAACTTCGGGAGTTCTTGGGATTGATCAACTTCTATCGCCGCTTCATTCCGAATTGCGCCTCAACCTTGCTGCCTCTTACGGACTTTCTGAAAGGCGCCAACCGTGACTCCACACCACTTACGTGGTCCGAATTAGCCTTCCATGCATTTTCTTGCATTAGACATCATCTGGCCAACGCGGGTCTTCTCACCCACCCACAGAACAGTGCACCCGTCAACAGCATGGTAGACTCATCAAACGTCGCAATAGGCGCAGTTCTGCAACAAAATTTTCACAATGCATGGAAACCAATCTCTTTCTTTTCAAGGAAACTCACACCAACAGTGTCAGTATAGCACGTTTGGCCGCGAGCTTCTCGCAATCCACCAAGCTATCAAACACTTCCGGCATTTCTTGGACGGTCGAGATTTTTACGTGCTTACCGACCACAAGCCTCTCACCTTTGCGCTCAAGTCTGCCAGTGACAAATTCACCCCCCGCGAGATACGCCAGATGGCGTATATCTTCGAGTTCACGACGGACATTCGCCATGTAAAAGGCACCCACAATGCTCCTGCTGACGCGCTGTCACGCATCACGACATCTTCTTGCTCCTCGATCATACCAGCAGCTATCGATTTTCAAGCTATGGCGATCGCTCGGAAAGACGACAGGGAACTTCGAGAGCTCCAAGCCTCACATCCACGCCTAGAATTAAAATCTATTTCCCTTCCACTGTGTGACACGCCTATTATTTGCGACTGCTCAACACCTGTACAGCCGCCCTTCGTACCCAAGGCGTTTCGACGTCAAGCTTTCGAGTCCCCTCCATTCACTGGCACACCCGGGAATTCGAGCGACACAACGCCTCCTAACGCAGCGGTTTGTGTGGCCAGGGATCAATAAGGACGTCCGAAACTGGGCACGAACTTGCCTTAGCTGTCAAAGGGCCAAGGTCCATCGGCACACATCGGCGCCCGCCGTGACCTTTCCATTGCCGACTGCTCGCTTCGATTACGTTCATTTGGACATCGTAGGCCCACTTGCACCATCTGACGGTCACAAATGCATATCGACATGTATTTACAGATTTACCCGCTGGCCGGAAGCGATACCCATGCTAGACATCGCTGCTTGAACGATAGCGAAGACTTTTGTGGCTGGTTGGATAGCCCGCTTTGGGGTACCGTCATCTGTGACTACCGATAGAGGCAGACAGTTTGAGTCCGCATTGTTTCGTGAACTTTCGGAACTTCTGGGAACCGCACGAATTCGAACGACTGCATACCACCCCATCAGCAACGGCATCGTCGAACGCTCGTGCACCGAACCCTTAAAGCTTCACTGAAAGCTCAGGAGGATCGCGTCCACTGGAGCACACTACTTCCCATGGTGCTTCTCGGGCTCCGTGCGACACACAAAACGGACATCAACTGCACCCAGCTGAACTTGTCTATGGAGGACAGCTTCACCTTCCAGGAGAATTTTTCAACTGCACCCACAAATATCCGGAAGGTGATCCTACCGATTATGTGACCCAACTTCGAGCCGCCATGCGTGCTCTTCAGCCGGTAGCCCCGCGGGTGCAACGACCTAAACAATCGTACGTTCCTGACGACCTCATCACTTCCACCCATGTATTTGTTCGTCACGACGCAGTTCGAAAGCAATTAGAGTCTCCGTACGATGGTCCTTTCCGCGTCATTGACCGTCACGACAAGTGTTTCCACCTCCACATCAATGGACGCAACAAAACCGTGTCAGTGGATAGGCTGAAACCTGCATTCACAGACACAAACCAGTGTACGCAGTTGACTACATCGAACTGTTCTCCACACTCAAACAAACGACACTACTACCCTCATGTGAACACTGTCCGCCCCGCACATTACATCCCATGCGAACACTCTAAGCTCCCGAGCTCTTAGCAGCCGACATGCCACGAAACCCCTCGAAAACGGCGACCGTCTGTTACATGGCACCCGAGACTGCTCGCAAGCAGGTCCTAATTAGGACCTTCTTGCTAGGGGGGGAGCTTCTGTAGCGGACAAGCAAACTGGTAGAGAAAGCAGAAGGCGACACGCGGGCAAGGCGGCTCGAGGCAGAACACACCGACGGGACAGGTCTGCGATGTATATTGGATGTAGATATTTCATATTGTAAATAGTCTCCGCTGTAAATAAATTGAAGAGACCCCTGGTTACTTCACACCTATTATGTCCAAGCTGGTTACATTTTTTTGTTGTGATTATATTTCTATTACGTTACTATACCTCACGCACTAACTCCCGAGTGTGCGATGCAAAATTAAAATGAGATACCCGGAAACCCGTTACAGGTGCCCTAAGTCGCTGCCGCAAATATTGAGTAATGTATTTGGAAAAGTATTTAGAGGAGACCAAATACATTTGGTTGTATTAGTATTTTGTATTTAAATGCTTTTTTGGAAATGCAATTAGATTTGTGAATAAATACATTTTTGACGAAGTATTTTGTAATTGTATTTCGATACATATTTGCCTGTATTTTGCCCATCCCTGCCTCGGACCATCATTGCATGAACTGACGTGGAATCACCCCTCTATACCATTTTCTTGCCAGAGCCTACCAAATAAAAAAAAGGAACCTAAATTTGGATGTCGGTCCCATGCATTCCGCCGGGCGAAAGAATAAAAATGGCGGCCCTCCCCGCTCAGCTGGGAGCAGCCGGGAGATCTCGCGCATGCGCTCACGTCTCTCGCTCTGCGCCGCGGGCTGATTGGCTCACTCGAGAGGGGGGCGTTAGGGCGGCGAGATCATAGACAATATATCCAATTCTCTACCACGGTATATCACAAAATCAATATACCTCAAAAGCTGAGCTCTAATTTCGTATTGCAGAGAAGCTTAAACGTCTGTAATCTTTCATATGTATTTTAGGCAACACTGTAAACAAGAAAACTGTCTGCAAAATCAAGCTCAGGCAGTGCTAAACCTCAAAGTAGGAATGATACATCCGCAATCCATCACTGACCAAAAGATAAAAACGGCACAAAAGAATTAGGCGCGCAGAAGCAGAACCAGCTATTACAGCAGCTGTGAACCACTCAAGCCTCTTTATATACTACGCTAGCCTGAATTTCGCAAACAGATCAAAACATACGTACTTTCTTGTAACCGCAAAAAAAAAAAAGTACTGTAACTTCAAAAGTAATTCACTCTTTGTAGTTGGTAATTTAGTCAATTACTTCCATTTGAGTAATTTCTACTCTACCCAAATTACTATTGAGGCCAATACTCAGTGACTTAACTTAATGGCTTTTGTTTTAGTAACTTGTACTCTTGTAATGTAACCGTACATTCTCTGAGCAGGTATTTGTACTTAACTAAAGTATATTTTCTGGTACTTTCCGAGGAAAGTACAAGTTTTGACTTCAAAATACATGCCCCAAACTTAAAAAAAAAAGAAAAAAAAAGAAAAAAAAAGCTGGCGTTTTGCTATGTTAAAACGCGCTATATCGTCTTTCGAGGCGTCATCTGGTCCTTCCTCTGAGCGCGATTAAAACCTGCAAATTCTCAACCGGCTTTTCTCGGGCGGAAAGAAAAAGAATTTCGATTTAGAGTTATTTGTCTTTGTAGTTACACACCATGATGGCCGCCTGTACGTGATTTTGCCTACGATAAGCTATTTTTAGATCACTCCTTATGGTTGCCATTATTTCCTGGGCCGGGGTACACAGCTTCTCTCAACAAGGCACATGGAAACTCAAGTATACTACTTGTTATGAAAGTTAAAGAGATTCTTGTTTCGAACTGGGGCTGCGTCTTCTATTCGAAAAAAAAAAAAATGAAAGGGGGAAAATACGGCCTTTATGCTCATTTTTTGGTAAATAGATTGTGCTCGTAAAGAAACAACGTTCTAACAAAAAATTATGACTACGCTAAAAGACCGCCATTAGCCTTAAAGGGTGACTTCAAGATAACTGAGAAGTAAACGGGTAAGTATCGAAAAAATAAAAGCTCGCAAGCGAAGCCAAGCAAAAGCTGAAAATACGGAACCGTAACTAACGTTCGTCGAAACCCAAACTAATTTAGTGTCTTTGCCATCGTACAGTGCAGTACTATCCGCGGCTACGTCGGGGTGCGGGGTATATGGTAACTGTGTGTTTCCAGCCTTCGCGAGTGTCGTTCTCTTCGATATTTTCTGCCACAAGAACAAAAGATTGATTACAGGAATTAAAGCAGTCCACTGCGCAAGTGACAAATGATGCGGTATATTCTGGAAAACGTGATTTTCATTTGATATTTCCAATGATGCTCGAGATAGTTGCAACATTGACTGCCATGTACTTTAATGCACTCCTCGCCATTAAAGCGATGCTATTCACCGCTCACAAGTAGTTTGTGCCAAAACAAAGTATTATTGCTTTTTAATTAGCCTTATTTCTCGGTTTCCTCCCCATCTGTCTGCATAAAACTAAACACAGAACTATCATGCTCGACGTTGCACATCCGACATTTTTAACTCCTAAACGTCCGCCATGTCCTAACATCAGAAACCGCAATTTTAAAAGTGAAAAAACAAGACGTTACGAATATGAGCCGCACACTTTCATGCAAAACTAAAATGACTCAAATTCAAAAAAAAAAGAAAAAAAGAATGCATATTTACAGTAAAAAGTAAACATTGGAGAGAAATTTATCTGGTTCGGAAACACAATAATTAAAGTACGGCAACCAACCAAGTCCTAAACATGTAGGAGCCCTACATTTCGAACCTACCTGGTTCTTCGTCAGGGGCGACTGTGGCCATTGAGGAGCGGCGTGTTTCGGCTTTCCTTTCAGGAATGTGGTGCATTTCTCGATCTTCTTCTATCGCGGATATGGCAAAGCCCGTTTACATACACTGTTGGTAAAGCGCCCAGGCACTTATTTATGTTTCCTGGCGTCATTTGAATGTGTCAGGACTCGATGAAAAGCCTATGTCGGTTGTTAGTTTCTGCGTCGATAATGCTGGTGTGTTCGAAATCAGTCCGGTGGTCTTTGACTTCGCAGTGCTCGGCGACTGCGCTGCGCTCATGGTCGTGCTTGCGAACGTCGTTTTTGTGTTGACGTATGCTTACATTAAAGTTCTTTGTCTTGCCGATGTAAGTGGCTGGACAATCTGCAAAAGGGATCTTAAAAACCACGCCCTGCGTTTTTTCTTTCAGAGGACAATCTCTTGGGCGGGGCGTGAGTAACCCAAGCGTAGACATCGGCTTGTGAGCCAAACTGACTCCTTTGGCTAGCACGCTTGTTCCTTGTAGGATATACGCAGATGCGCGAGGCTGAGCGTGGCTGCGTACATGCTTGTGGTTGCTGGTGTCGGTGATCTCGAACTTGACAACGGGCAACCCGTTGGATGAAGGTGCTCGTGTATCCGTTCTTTTTGAGATCAGCACAGACGGTTTATTTCTCCTTTCTTCTGTCAGCCTCAAACGAGCATGTAGTCTTCGCCCTAGACAGCAGTGTCCTGACCAGAGGTCGGCATTTTAGGTCGCCCTCACTCACCCTCACCCTCACAGCCACACTCACCTAAGCCCCTCACTCACCCTCACCCTCACAGCTACACTCACCTTCAGCCCCTCACTCACCCTCACCCTCACACTCACACTCACCTTCAGCCCTTCACTCACCCTCACTGAACCTCACGGCCCTCACCGCCCTCACGGCCCTCACCGCCCTCACGGCCCTCACGTCCCTCACTCACTCACCGCCCTCACGCCACTCACGGCCCTCACAGCCCTCACCGCCCTCACGGCCCTCACGGCCCTCACGCACTCATAGCCCTCACGCCACTCACCGCCCTCACGGCCCTCGCACCACTCACCGCTCTCACGCCACTCACCGCCCTCACGGCACTCACCGCCCTCACGCCCCTCACCGCCCTTGCGGCACTCACACCCCTCACGCCCCTCACGCACTCGTGACCATCACGCCGCTCAGGCCAGCTTCAGATGGGGCGATTTCGCCCAGACACTTTACGTCGCAACACCAGCAACACGGGCCGCCCGCGATCGCACGCAGCAACCAATTGCTGCAATTTGCCATCGTCATCATAAAATTTTATTTTTCTTGCACTATTTAGACACAATTACGCGTTATAAACGTGTTTTTATGCATTTAAACCTCGTTAAGAATGCTAATGCACCTTTCTGAAACAGTTTATTTCCAAAAAACGATCGAGTTCAAACCAGAACCAAGTCTTTCGGTGTCATAATCACCGGCACGAGGTATCACGTGAAAATTTTGCGTCCCTGATTGGATGCAGCCGCTTCAAACGTATTCGAATTGCTCCGAGTTGCTTGCTTATTTCGAGCCGGACCCGATCTCAGCAATTCGTGTCGATCTAGGGAAAGCTGGAGAACAACCCGCCATTAACACCAAAATTGCTGAGAAAGATGCTCGATCTGAAGGGGTCTCACGCACTCACCGCCCTCATGGCCCTCATTGCCCTCACCGCCCTCACGGCCCTCACCGCTCTCACCACCCTCACCGCCCTCACGGCCCTCACGCACTCATAGCCCTCACGCCACTCACCGCCCTCACCGCCCTCACGGCCCTCACGGCCCTCACCGCCCTCACGGCCCTCACCGCCCTCACGGCCCTCACCGCCCTCACAGCCCTCACGGCCCTCACTCACCCTCACACTCATGAATTTTCCTGGTTCAGAAACTCACTCACCCTCACCTCACTTGTGAGGATGAGGGTGAGTGAGGGTGAGTGAGGGCCCTCATGAGTGAGGTTTGCCGAGGTATGGTCCTGACCACCGATGCTTTGTGGCAGGCTGGGTGAAGCAGCCTGCCAGCTAGAGCATCCTGACGACGTCAGCCTCGCCGCAGCTTTGCTCATCCCGAGACAGACTACGTCACATTTGCGCCGGATGTGACATGCTCTCCGCTGGCTGCTCTCCGAGCGCTTGCCAGAGTGGGCCGTTCATAACGAAAGATACAGCCATCAGGCTCAAAATAGAAATGTGCGATTGTCATTTACGGATATTGTGGATCATATTCAGCCCATTTCTGAACACGAAGGGTATATTTCAAATTTCGTTGAAGCATCCCTTTAAAGGGCAACTTCGCTTCATTTTTGTTTTTGAGAGAACAATGCAGACTTTTTATTATCACCTGGGAAGACCCCAGCTGATTGACTGATTGATTGACAGACAGACTGAAAGATATTTTATTGAGTGCCCGCAGACAGCCTAGTGGCCTAAGCAGCAATATATTGTTGAAAAGTCGTAAATAAATACGCTAAAGTCAAACAAAAATAGCTTCGTCGAAAAAAAAAGGGCACAATATGTTTGTTGCAGGCGTGTCATAGGGCAGATGGATGGAACATCAGGATAAGAAGTGTCTCGGCACTTGGAGGTCTGCCCGGTTGGTACACGAAATCTCAAGGCCATCAACAGCCCTAGCAAAAAAAAAAAAAAAAACTTACATGTATAAGAAATTGCTTTGTCCAATAAACGCATATCATCAAATATGATTCTATACGAGTATACAAGAACCATATAAAAACATTAAAGTACAATGTATGACTACATAAGAAGTTATAAGAAACTTCTTATCAGTTTCTTATAACTTCTTATAATATAATCGTATATTTCATTTCATTTCATTTATTGGTTCCCCTTAAGACCCACGAGGGGTATTACAAAGGGGGGGGGGGGGGGGGGGCAATTGGCAGGACAGTGCCCAAACAAAAGAACGCTAGTAATATAAAACAAGAAAATTATCACAGATGGAGATGAATGGCAACATTATCGGCGAATTTCTGTGGGTCTATTATTGTGACAATGGCTTCGGGTAGTTGGTTCCAGTCACTAATAGCAAGCTGAAGAGGCGAGAACTTGTAAAGGTTAGTTCTGGGAATGTCAAGGTGTAATTTGCAGGGGTGGTCAAGTCGGGGTGAGATAAAAGGGGCAGGTTTACAATAGATCGACTTACGAGATGGAGAGTGATAAAAAAGTCTGTGAAGCAATTTCAGTCTGTTTAACGTTCTACGGTCTTTCAAAAGAGGAAGCTGTAGAGATGATTTTAGAGAGGTTACACTTACTGGGAAGTTGTAGTTTCGCAAAATGAAACGAGCTGCTTTATTTTGAATTGACCCTAATTCTTTTTCTAAGAAGACTTGGTGAGGGTTCCAGATGGCTGAAGCATATTCCAGAATGGGTCGTATTAGAGCGGTATAAGCTGTTAGTTTAGTTTTTTGAGATGCGAGGTAGAGGGAACGTCGGAGAAAACCGAGTGATTTGTTAGCTTTGGCTGATATATGGTTAACATGATGTTTCCAAGAAAGATTACTGCTTAGGAAAACTCCGAGGTACTTATAGTGCATCACTTGCTCTTATATGTTCTTATGCGGTTTTTGTATGCTCTTATGAGATCTTATTTGATCATATGCGTTTATTGTACGAAGAAATTTATTATACATATAAAATATTTTACTAGGGAACTGCGTTTAATCAAGACAACCACGCACAACTTCGTGCAGGAAATGCATGTCTTTTGTACGTCTTCTATCACGTAGGGGCACCATACCGAGGTCAACAAGGAAACAATTATTGCTGTAAAAACGACGGCGGCCAATGTGCCTATTGTACAAAAGTCGTATACACTTGCGCTGGAGACTAATTAGGTTGCTTTGCGACACCGCGAAAGAGTTCCATACCACAGACGCGAACTCAAGACGCGATCTTACAAGTGCACGATACAGGCTTGACAAACACTCAAAGTGAAGATATTTTCTCGTCATTCGGAAAACTGCACCCAGAGAGCGCAGTCCCTCATCAAAATCCGAGAAACATCCCATGCACAGTTTTAAACCGGAATCTACAAAAACACCACGATCACGCACATGAAGCTCTCGCCGATCTGTCCATCGAACAGTGCAAGTAAGAAACCATGCTCTCTCTCTTCTTAGTAAGGGACATTACTACCGTCAATTCTAGGTTCAATTGTAGAGTCTATTTATCAAATACGATTGCTCAACGAAGCGGATGTCATTTTGAATTTGAATACAATATTTCACAGTTTCAAACTTACGGAACAATTTTAAATCATCGGCGAACATTAGTATTTCTGAGATTTCAATACAGAACGATAAATTATTAACAAACACCAAAAAACAAGAGAGGCGAAAAGTTTTCAATTTCCCAAAGGCAAGGGGAAGACTCAACGGAGCCCCCCCCCCCCCCCCCCCCCCCCCCCCCCTTCCCCCCAACTTACCCCGGAAAGACGCATTACCAAGTTACAAATGCGATTTCGTCTAGCGAATGATTATTCGCAATAAATCCCTTCGCAGTGCAAAATGGCAATGAGAATCATGCTCTAGATACAAGACCAGCCGAATAAATATTCGAGTATGCCTAATTCATATTTGTCATCTTGTTAGTTTTGATCGCAAAGATTACTCTATGCATATTACTCCGTCCTGGTACTAAGTAGTATAATTACTATCGTTCTGTTTGTGATATTGCTGGAACCGTATTAACATGCGAGGTCCTACCTTACTCCTTCGTGTCTCGAATGTCCAAGTTGAAGGAAACGAAGACAGTGAGAGTATTCAAGACAGAAGGAAGGATTGATTAAACAAAACAAAAAGAAAAATAATATGAGGCTTGCTTGATGCTAGTTTGGCTCTCCCCTAAGGAAAAACGGAAAGATCTCTCCTCTTGTCCTCCTTATCACCCCCTCGTAATGTTGAGGCAACACCCAAATAGAGAGCTACCCTGCAACCGGGCAGGCGCTCGGTAGGTAACCTGGCGGTCAGGCGACTCTTAAAGGGCTGTTTATACTCCGTCGTAACGTCAACGAGCGCACGCGCTCGTTCACACTCGCTGACGCTGTCTGCGAACGGGGGGTCTATACTCCAACGTCAAGTTGAACGCGGCGCCGCGCTGAGCAGCTCGACGCGCGACGTTGTAGCTTGCGACGGACTTGGACATGCTCTACGTTCGACGTTGGACCAGTTGGACGTCGGCGCCGCCTACGCAGGCTATCCCAGGAGCCCTCAGGCGGATGCGGATGCCTCCTTCGGGAATCCGGTAGGCGGTGTCGTCAGGGCAGTCGAAGTGTGGTGCGAGATGCTCATTTCTGGGATCTGAACCTGTCGTTCGTGCCGTGTGTCGTGTGCTGTTGTCGTGTTCCCGTGTTGGTGTGCGTATTTAACGTTCGTGGACGTGGACCGTTCCGAGGATGCGCTACCTTCGATTCTCGATAGGCCTATCGACCTAACGAGCCGGTGGTGGCGGGCCGTGGTGTTGGGGTGCCGGCAGAAGCTGGAAGCTCGATGACGCGCCAGAGGTAGGGTTAATTAGAATTAAGGATGACCTAATCTGTGTGCTATTTATTAGGGAGTTTTAGAATAACGTACGCAATTTTAGCGCACGCTAGCGCTAAATTTAGCGCTTGTATTAGCGCACGCGACGCAAGAGAGTTTTAGAATAGCGTTTCTCCGCCGCGACGCAAAAGCCCAAGCATCTCGCGCTTGCGACGCCACCAAGATACAGTAAAAATTTTTATTTTACACACGAAATTCTGTAACTTTAGAAAAAAAAACGAGTTTTTTGGTTCAGAGTAGCATTTTAATTCGTTTAAAAAACGCGACGTGAGCGGTTGAGCGGTCGTGTCCGCTTGCGTCGCCTCGGCAAGAGAGGTCTCGTGTACTGACCTTCGCACATCATACCTTCGCCGTGAAATGTTCGCGCGTCGCAAGCATCAAGTTGTCGGTAATCGCTGCCAAACCGAGTACAATGTCGTCCCGTATTGAAAATTGCAGTCGCGAGGATACCGCCGACGTCGCACTCACGACGCCGCCAAAGCAGCCGCCGACATAATTTTGGAAGCCGCCATGTTTTTTTAACTGTGCTCGTCTTGGATTTAGCCAAATTCTCATCACGAATCCTCCTAGGAGAAGCGCAAAGACTCTTTGCGTACGCACGCTATTTCCGAGAAATAGCGCACGCTAAATTTGCGCACGCAAAGCGCAAAACGTGGTTTGCGCTCGGAGCATGCGCAGTGGCGACGACGCTATTCTTTGCGTACGCAAAGTTTTAGCGTGCGCTATTCTAAAACTCCCTATTATCATGTGCCAGTCGCACTTACCGGCAGTCGTCCCCGATCGAAAAAGCGTCGTCGAACGTACGGGAACGGCGGTCACGGAAACCTCTGAACTATTTAGCCGGCCAGAAATTTTCAGTTGGGCTGTCCCAGCTTGTAAATGGTCTCAGCTTGTAAACGATAGTAGCGACGACTGAATCCTGTATTGTTTGTATAGGCTTTGTAAAGTGCGTTACAATTTCGAACGCGTACATTGCGTAATTTAGGCATCGTCCGCTCTCTTCGGTGTCCGTTTCTTAAGTCAGCCTGAAAGACTGCTATGATGATAACATACCGGCTACCTGTCAGAAAGAGGTTTCTGTGGAATATCGAGTGCATAGATTTCATTGAAGCATTCCGGCGAAATCGCCGGAGTCGCTTGGCAGGATTCCGGTGAATCTGCAAGCAGCTAAATTCAAACGTTATCGGGCTTTTTCTTTCTTTTTTTTTTTGTTTTTTTGTTTTTACGTTTACATTTGTGTGGCATTTAGGAGAAAATAAATGCTGGTTTTCACTCGTTATCACCATCATTTGCTTGTTTTTGAATTGCTAACCGCTACCCCGAATGGTTGTTTTGAAGCGTGACATGACAACACGAGGGCGAACCACACTGAGCGATTGCCTCGAGACTAGATGGCGCAAGCTACTGCCCATTGTGTACGTAGAGACGATGCGGTTGCCACGGAGACGCGCATGCGTAAAGTAGGGCAGTTCGTCGGGGCGCGCTGGACCAGCGTTGGTCTGCGCTGGATTGTAAACACCATCGTTCGGGCGCTTCTCGGCGCAACGTAGTGGCCGACGAACGTCGGTCTGCGCCGGCGCGCGTTGCGTTCGTCGACGTTGGAGTATAAACAGCCCTTTAGGTCCGCGGTCGTCAGTCGCTGAAGCTTCTTCGCTTTCTCGGTCGTGTCTGGTGGCGCCTTCGAATTTTGCCGCCTGTTGCAGCCATTAAACAACACATCGCCGACAAGACGTAGACGTTCCTTTGTCTTTTATGTTCGTTTTTCCGTCGTCTTACAAACGTTGTTTTTTTTTTTTTTTTTTTTTTTTTTTACAATTTGTCGGAGGCATTTTTTAAAGCGGCCTTGAACGTCAAAAAAGGCATTTCGCTGCTGCCACTTCTGCGAGTGAGAGGACCTTTTTTTTATCCGTCCCTGCGTCTTGCTTCTGCTTTCGCTCTGCTTCCGACACCACAACTGGAAGGTGACCGAGCTCCTTTTTCTGTTCATTCTGTAGGCCAAGATCGCCTTAACCGCCCTAACGACTGTCCGTCGCCGAGGGAGTCTTTTACTACGTATTTCCTGTCGGCTGCAGGCTTGTTTCCTTTTTATTGCCTGGAATTGAGTTTCTTAGAATGTTTGGCATAGTAATTTTTGTGAAGCGTTTGCAGTTCATTTTTCTCGTTGCTCTGACCCAGGGCCGACAACTGTCGATACTCGCAACCACCCGCCACGGCACGCATGAGCGCATGAGGTGAATGACACGTAGGTCCTGGAGGCAAGTGTACTTCCTTTCCCCCGAGGAGCTCCCGAAGAGGGGGGAGGAGGGGGGGAAGGCGGCTTTGTTCCTTCGAAAAAATTGCAATAAAAGTTCCCCCCCCCCCCCCCGGTAGTCAACGCCTATGAGTCAGATGACGATGCAAATAGCTCGGATATTTGTTTGTTAGATATTCTAACGTGACTTATCCGATTTCTCAAGTAACTCAATACAATGGGCATAATCCATAATTTTTAAATTTCGACAAACGCATTTGGTGGTCAACCTTATCAAATGCCTTGGTGATGTCAAAATAAACCGTGTTTAACTGACCCCGGTTAAAGCCACAGGTCGACTTTATCCGAGGAAAGAGGCCCAATTTGTTTCGACTCTTAGAAATTCGCGTTGTAAATGTGAAATTGTTTGCTTAAAATGGGAATACAATCATTCATAAACCACCATTTCAAGAACCTTCGAAAAGTCACAAAGAATGGGCACTGGGCGAAAGTTATTAACATCGCAATGATTCCCAGACTTACTGGTATAGCAATGCATAGTTTGTCTTCGCAGTAAAAAAGATAGTGTACATTTCTTTTTTGGTTGGTAGGTGGGTGGGGGGGGGGGGGGAGGGCATTATTTTGTATATTGACAAGAGCAATGTTCAATGGCACTTGAGCTAGGCTAGCTTTATTCATTGCCTTCCATTTCAAACTCCTGCGTCTGGGAAGTTGTCAGATCCATATCGAGAGCTGAGCTTTTTTGACTCTCAGAAGAAAAGTACTCCGGTAGGACGTCGGGCACACCTTCAAAAAAAGAAGAAACGCTTAGTAAACAAAGCATGGCTTCTAATTAGGACTGTGAAATTAAGACTAACCTAACAATTAACTGATTAATATGCCTTAAATCAGTGACTAGTTTTTTCGGTCAATTAACCGGTCAGATGTGGAACCATCTGGGGGGGTTTGTCACTGGCCTCAAATCACAATGCATTCTGACCTTGCTCTAATAGCCAACAAATTCTATCTGTGCCAGCCACTGTAGTGCTGTCTTAGTGTTTAGCACAGCAGGACTAGTTATCAAGCAAAAAAAACCATGTATCCAAAAGATACAAATTAACTTCTCTGTTTATGTAACTAGCAGAATAAAATACGAGCAAATTGCCAGCCAAAATTAATGTCATGCCCCCAAAAAATTGCATAAATTAAAAAAAAGTTAACCGTAGCTTTCACATTTTATCATCGCATCCCCACTACATCCTTACCATAAGTTACACTGCTAAAAGAACAGACAACACTTGTAGTCAAGATTTTTGCCCAGCAAAAGCAGATTTGATGGCATACTGATAGTGTCCCACAGTCATAAGATTGCGAAGAGAATAAGGAAAGTGGTATGTTCAGTGTAATAGTATTGAACACAAAGACAAGGGTTGATGGCTGTGACAAACATTTTTGGCACAAGGTTTACTGGAGGAGAGTTTCTCGCAACAAGCATTCAGAGTCAATGTCATAGCAATAACTACTTGTAACTAGAGCCCTTTATATCCACGGATATCCGGAGTAAACTGGTGGATGCAGATAAAAATTAATCAGATTGGGTGGATTGCGGATCGGATGCGGATGCCAGGGGCTGTGGATGTGGGTTGGAGGCAGATATCTGAGGGTCCAGATCTACATTCTTGCCGAGGAAGCCCATAAACGTGCGCGACTGCACAGTGTAAAGCGAATAAGTGAGTTGATACTATGAAGTGCATCACCGAATGTATTGCGGGAGCAAACTACTCCCTAAGATAAAAAATGCCAATTGGGGAGAAATTTGTTCTTTACGTCAATGTAGATCTGATTCTTGGCAAAGATCGCTTTAGAACATTCTATCTCGCCAAAAATGCTGTGCTTAGAAAAAAGTAAAAACTGCAGGAGCATCAGTTGTCTTGGGAAAGCGTGTTATTGTTTGGCAGGAAAAGAGTGGAAAAGTTAAACATCCTTCAATCAAAAAAAACCCAAAACGCACAAGCCACGAAAAAAGCAGAAGCCTGCAAGTGGCTTCTTCGCCTACAGGTTGATTGAGGAGACATAATTTGATCCTCTGGAGTGGTCGAAGTTGCGCCAGCACGAGTTTCCGCACCTCATTCTTGTAGCACAGTTCCTGTATGCCATCCTAGCATAAGGTGCATCAATGCAGATAGACCTCTCATTAGTGGGTACTCATGTAAGAGAGACAAACCAGTCGGAATCCATCCATGTCTACAATATTCTGTTTCTTCTAACAGCAACCTTGACAAGCGTGTGTGTGTTTTGTTTTTCTCGATATTAATACTGAGTGGTTTCTAAGTATATGGTTCCGAGCACGCAGTTGAGGGTTCGTGTTTAAAACTGAAACGGGCAGGAGGTGTTGCCACTATTGAATATTGTGATATTTTCCCTGTAGTGTACTCGAGCCTTACCACACACCTATACACAAGTATTTTGCTGCAGGAAGTGAGTGCCTTTCCTCTCCCACTCTTTTTTGTTTAGTCTAAATAAAATGACCCAATGTTATTAGTCTGTCATTTGCTAACTTTCATGTTTAGAAAATAGCTGTCTGCTTGAAGTGTGTTTTACGAAGCAAAAAGGAAAATAAGCATTAAATGTTCCTTCCTTTTGAGCGCATCTCCTGGACAGGGTGTCAGTATCACGGATTCTCAAGATGATCTCATAACTGCAATCATCTTTCCAGTGATGTGGAGTGTCTCTGAAAGGATGATCACTTATTTTATAAATACGATAAAATGACTTACACCGTATTCTTACACGAAGAGTTTGTTGTTCATAAGTAAGCAAACGGCTTATGAAATGCCATCTAGATGCTTTCCTTTTTCCATTATTCATGTTTGATTTCATGATGTAAAATTAATGCACGGATTGAGGGTGGGATGCAGTTCCGAATTTTGCAGACGCGGTTCGGATGCGGATACAAAGTCTGCAGATGCTGATCAGATGCAGATACAATTATTAAAGAATATTGCGGATGCGGTTCGGATGCGGATATGAAGTCTGCAGATGCAGATCGGATGTGGATGATCATACTGTTATCCGTGCAGGGCTCTACTTATAACCTTTCTGATTTGAAGTGAAAAATGCAGGTTAAAAGTTGTAGTTACAAAAATTTTTAGGAACCCCCCCCCATGTTTTTATACAAATTTCTTACACTCAAGAGGTTGTTGGAGAAACGCTGGCTTTATAGAGTTTCCACGAAGTGCAAGAGCACACTTATAAAAGAAAGTATCGACATGCTCCCCTTTAGGGAAGTGCCACAATGGTTCATGGAAACACTGTGAAGATAAGGGGGTGCTCTTTATTACCTTGGTAAGGTGGAAGTTCATTCATCAGGTGCTCAATGACTTGGGAAAGCATCGTTGTAGAAAATGTGTCATCCCTCTGAAGGCCCAGTGCCTGAAAATAAAATACCCAGGTCACAGTTTGTGCCAACTGGAGGATACTGTTACTGCACAATGAATGACATATTCAAACTGATGCAAGACCACTCAGCCAATTCTGATGAGAAACAATTTGCCAGTTAATTATGTTTCAACTGTTCAATAATAATTCTTGCATTGTTTTGAAAAAAGAGAAACAATGTATCTAAACCTGTTCATCGAAACTCTCATAAAAATTAAAGGGTGTTTAAGTAATCTCCTAAAATCTAATTTTATAATTATAATTAACTAGGGTACTGTGTTTTCAGACAAAACTGATGATCCCAAAACCACTCGACGGTAGAATGTCAGTCAATTCAGATTTAGTATCTTAAAATCAAAGTGGTGTCATAGCGCACCACTGTGTGCTAGCATTACACTACAGAATGCTCGAAGCACATGACAAAACAAAAATACTGGATACTTTACACTAGTCACTGTAAAAATACTGGTCAGCAACCACAACGAGGGGCCACTCCAGTTTCTTTTCTAATTTTGAATGATTCACAAAGGGGACTTATCACTGACCGGTATCTCACAGTTACGACAAAAGCTAATCTAACCATATGCGGTGTGCAGGACACGGTTGGAGTTTTGGAGTTCCTTGCAGCAAGGAGGTGCAGTCTTTTTGTAATGGTGGAAACTGTGAAATGAAGACTCTACACTGTCCAGTGGCCAATGCTCTTGTACTGCACAGAAGCTTGTAGCTCTTCCTGTCTCCAACAAAAATGCCCAGAGGCGACTTACCAGTGACATAAACCATCTACTTCTACATCGGGTAGCATTAAGGGGGGACAAGGGCCTACATTGGGTAGCTAGCATTAAGGGGGGAGGCAATAATTTATGCAAGTTAAAAAATTTCAAACAAAAAGCGCCAAAAAAATAAAGAGACACAGACGAAGGAAAACAGGACAAGGCGCTGTGTCCCTTCCCTTCGTCTGTGTTCCTGTATTCTTTCGGCGCTTTTTGTTTGCAATGAACCAACTGGGCCAAAATCTCCACTTTAAAAATTTAAAAAAAAAAATTAATTTTTTTATATTTGAGGTGTTCAGTTTTAGAAACTAATTATACAACCTTACACTAAACTTGAGAACCATACACCAAATACTTATGTTGATATACAATATTTTTCAACACATTGTAAGGCAGTAACAAAGTAAAAGAGTTCAATTTTTGAAATCATTTTCCTCAGTTCCACTTTTTGCTGCAAATTTCATATGAAGGAAACTTTTGTTCGAAGGTAAAAGTATTCTGATACCACAAACGAAATGTTTCGGAACTAAAATTTACTAGGAAATCAGACTACCTCCTTTATTTTGTTTTCAGTTGAACTCCTCATTGCGAAAAGAAAACTATGTTTACAAAAATTGACCTAGTACAGATATGCATCTCATATTTTGAGGTAATAACACTTCCTGAAATGTTCACATCAGAGTTAAAAGAACTAGAGAGCCCAAAGCCCCCTATCCCCCATTTTATATTCAAGCAGTCGAAATGGTGCTTAAAGGTACACTGACGGAGTATTTATGCTTGCCAAGGTTTTTAGTTATACATGACATATGAGCAGACTTGTACACATTACTGAAAAAATGTAACCGATTAGAATTACAATTACTTCACTGTAAAAAGTAACTGATTACAATTACAATTACAGCCTCAAAAAAGTAATCAAAAAATTACTCTAAAGTAATTGATTACTTCCGACGTTACTTTTCATTCAACTTTTTTTATTACAGTAGGTTTTATTACAGTTGTTCAAAAAAAAAAAGAAAAAAAAAAAGAAAGAAAGTCTTGACCGTTTTTGCTTACAGTAAGTGAGTGACGCGAACACACCCAAATCCTCTCGTGAAAACACAAATGAATAAAACGAGCGCTGTTTAAATGGTTTAAATACATTACTCACAAGAGGCTGGATAAGGTCATTTTTCATACCTGGACGTAATCTCCTGTGTATCAAAAAAAAAATGTGCCCAGGGAACGAAGTATAGTGAAGTGGCCTACTAATTCTCCAGGTCCGGTGCTTAACGGTTTCGAAAAAGAAAACAAAATGGACCGTTGCCCAGAGCTGATTGAAAGAGAAAGAGAAAAATTGTATTGGGTAATTTTGTAATCGATTACAGAAAAAAAGTAATTCAATTACAAGGATCGTTACTCCTCAAAGGAAGTAATTGAAGCGTTACAAAATTACAGCAAAATGTAATCGATTACAAATAATCCATTACTTGTAAAGCGTTATGTACAAGTCTGCATATGAGAGAGCCTAACTACCCAAAACAAACCTGCGGCTCGAAATTCAGTTTCTTTTTGCACGAAAACTGCCGATCGAGAACTGGCTGGTTTGAGCCGCACTCACTCTCTTCTCCGTGGTCACGGGCCGTTTTCTGAGATTTAGACACAACCACCAAATTTAATCAAAGTCGTGGGTCATTGAAGGCACGCACTCAATATTAAAAACAGAAAAAAAATATGAAACCCATTTTTTGTGACTTCCAAAAAAGCTGCAAATACGTTGATTGAAAAAAGGGTTGCACAAAGAACCGGAAGCATTCTGTGCGTTCACTGCGTAATCCTCAACATGGCGTCGTATCGTGTATCATGGGACTCGTGGGCTGGACGGCAATGGCAGCGGACGACGGACCTCTACTTCAGAACTGTCGTTCGCAGTATCGGCGAATCTGTCTTCGTCTTCCTTCGAAAGAGAAATTTTGGACCAATCAAAAGAATGGGTATTCATCCCCTACAGCATGCCCGACCACCAAGCCGATTTGCACGAAGACGTCGCAGAGTTGTCGCCCCTTCTTGCGGTTGAAGACATCGCTCATGCAAACGTCAAGCACGAAGTGTGTACTTCAAGTTGAATATGCACGCATACGATTTATTTAATAGGTGCGAATGTGGCCAATGTGTGTTGCTGCCCAATTTCTTTTTATACAATTATCACTGAAAAAAACATGTTGTGGACGATACGTCGCTGTACAAAATGATATGGAATTCCCTTTTTGACACCTGCGAACTTAATGTAGTCACTTTCCACAAAATGCAAGGAGCATATGAATCTTTTAGCGTCCGCTTTTTGAGGTGCCCATAACTGTTCTACAGGAATTGTAGCCAGCCATTGGTCCCGATCCCGTTGATCTTTCGGAAACTTGTGCAGACTCTGCCGCAGAATGCCACTTTCAGATGCAGAACCTGTGAGGCAGCTGTTCACGCAACATCTTGGGGGCATCTTTTTCGGAGCCGATTACGGGTATTTACCACGGGCATTCACTACTCATTTCCAACTCTTTAATGTACAAAACAGCTCATCAAGTGCAGAACAGCGAGCGGGACAAACATAACTGCAAAGGAATCGCATGGCAAACGATTGCCGCAACGTCTGTCGTCTGTCGCGCGCAACCAAAAAAAAGCGGACGGAAAAAAAAATGTGCACTGTCGGGTATAGCCACCTGATTTCCGGCACTGTCTCATCTTCCATACTTCTCCGACCTCCGTGCGCGGGTTTCGGTTTCGGTTTTGAACAGTTGCGTTTTTTGGCTTTGTTAAAAATATGTGACTCTGTAGCAAAATATTAATTGGGTAGTCTTCCGACACCATAATAAATCGCCTGGCAAAAAATGAAAAAAAAAATTGGGGGCATGTCAGTGTCCCTTTAATAGCTCCATTTACATATCAAATTTCTTAAAAAATAGTGACACATGTTCTGCAGGTAAGTAAAACTGTCCAAGAGAGCTAAAAGTTAGCGCTATACATCTACATAGAATGTAAATCTCCCCTGCAAATTTCATTCCTATCACATGAGTAATTCAAAAATTAAATCTCTAGCCAGAAAAAAAAAAAAAATTTAAACAGCCTGGTTGGGACACACGTGTCAAAAAATAAATATTACATTCAAAAAAATTTGTTTGAGCAATATTGTTGGCGCGAGAAGCGATTTAGTCGGCAGTCACCTCTCTTCCACTTGTTTTCTCTCTCGGTGTTTCGGGTGCGTGGTTGGAGAGGTGAATCGGCGTGGCCATCACGTTGAGGTGGACAGGGTGTATGACCATTTCGTTGAGGGGGAAAGAGCGTATGGCCATTCCGTGACGTCATGGACTTTGCGCGCAGAATTTAAAATAAATCTCGCGGCGTCAATATTGCTCTAAATTTTTTTTTTCTTCGCATAAAAATTTAGTTTTTGAAACACGTGTCTCAACCTGACTGTTTAAAAAAAAACTTTTTTTTCTTCTTTGCAGGGATACTCTGGCGGTTTTTTCATGGTTCCTGATTTGCTTCAAAATTGGCTCAACACATCGATAGACATGGCTCTAGGAGTTCCCCAAGTATTGTGTGAAAATAAAAAAAATTCGCTAAGTTATTGAATTTTCGAATTTTGTTTTCATTGTGTTTCTCAAACCGGGAGCCCCTACTGGCAACATTGAAGTGTGACGACAGAAATGGTACAAAGTGGGCAGTAAGCCATGTTCCCAACTGATTACAAGACGTTTGATGGTGGGAAAAGAATGTTTGGTAACTGATTCACTGAGAAGCACGCAAAAAACACTTGACATACTCTGTTTAAAGGGCAACTCCGCTTCTTTTCCAGTAGTGCAAAACTATACAGTTCTCTTTGTTATCATCTACAAAACCCCCATGGCAAATATTACGACGGAATTCCGCCTAGAAGTTCATTAAAATCGCTGTCAAAGTTTGACAAGCACGAATCCGCTGGTTTTGGATGAGACGTGCGGGCCAGACAACACTGCCCGGCTGCATTTCCGCTTCCTCCAAATTCCTTCTTCCGGCACGTCCGCGACGTCATCAAACATGTACAGCTTCTTTCTTTTTTTTTTTTTCAATTTTGTTTTCTTTCCCGGGGAGAGCACGGGTGGCGCCAGCGCCGTGAAAGACGTGAGTGACGCGCTCGGCCGGCCCGGCGCTCGACTATTGATACTACTGATAGGCCGATCGCCTCGTTGAGCGCGGCTTGTGTTACATCGCATACTTTTGAACACCAAGTAAAAGGAAGAGAGGGAAGCTGCTTTTGTAAGAATTTTGAGTGACAGGTTAATCTTCTATAATCTTCTGGGAGGAGAATAGCGACGCCTGTGCTAATCCAGGAGGCACAAAGGAGGATCCTGATAAGAGGGGAGCTCCTTCTTCCCCTTGTATATCACGTGGGTGTACATGCTTAGTGATGCCGAATATACAATGTTGTCCGGCTTTGCCACCGTTTCGGTTTCGGTTTGTGATCATGGCTAGAGTAAAATTACACGAAAAATATTTTATTTTTCGCGAAACAAAAGATTGGGGATTGTTTTTGAGTGCTTCAAAAAGCAAAATCGGCCACTATCTCGAAATTTTTGAAATCAAGCGGAGTTGCCCTTTAAAAAAGGGCTACTCCACCGATTTTTTCATCGTCTCCGATTTGCTTGAAATTTTGCTAAACTAACCAACAACCATCGCGAAAATAGTATCCCAAATATTAGGTCAAAATATTGTTTTTTCGCGAAGTTATTGAATTTACAGTTTTGGTCCTCACCGTGTTTTTCAAGCTCGAAGTCTCTACTGGCAACAGTGAAAAAGTGACGTCAGTGGAAGGCAGGGGTTCACTCTTTGGGCTGTAGATTTTGTTTTAAACTGATTCGAAGCAGTTTCATGGTGTCAAATGAATGCTTGGGAAGCTCGCTGCAGTACCCGCGCTCCAGCACGGAGCAAATGATCGGCATATTCTATTTTTCGGCTGCTTGCTCGACTGGCAAGCCTGCCTGCCACTGACGTCACGGCCCTGAAAAGCGCGCGTATATTTGAATGTTGGTTTTTGCATCATTTTCATTTGCCGATTTCGCAATAACTGTTATGAATTTCGCGATTCTAAATAGCATACCGGAGAGAGTAAAGGCCGGGGAGTCAGAAAATATAGTTAGTTGAGGTAGCTCAAAAAATCGGTGGAGTACCCCTTTAAGACTACATGCATGACCTAAAAGTCTGTACCATGTGTGACGACACACCACTGAAGAGCGCGCAAAATTTCGAATGCTGGTTGTGGCATCATCTTCATTTATACAGTTTTCTCAATTGCTATTTTGAATTTCGAGAAAATGAATAGCATACCATGACGACTGAAGTCCGAGTAGTCAAAAAATGCAATTTGTTTAGGTAGCTCAAAAAACGGCCGGAGTACCCCTTTAAGGACTTTGATATGTATCATGTTAGGTTCTAGTAAATATTGCTCACAATTAAAAGGGCATTCTGTTTGTTAAGATGCCTTTCTGTGTGAAGATATTTTGTCATGTATTCATACAGTCTAAGCTCGTTATAACAGACCTTGATTTTGACCAAGATTTCGGTCTGTTGTAAAAGGAGTAGGGATATTGTATGCAGATATGAAGCTGAACCAATGGTGCCATAGAGGAAAACCAACCAAACTTCTCAACTCGGTATGTTATAACCAAATATCTGTTGTAACCAGGGCTGTTGTAATGAGCTTAGACTGTACTTTCAAAGGATTAAGAATATAGGAAAAAATACCCCGACAAATGCCGAACTTGCGATAAAAAAAAGGCGGTAGTAATACAGAAAGTGATGTGTTAGTGTGGAGAAACTGTGTACATATTTGGAGACTGGAAGGCGCAAAGCCGTCCTGTGTCATGCAAGGTAAGCACTCCGTGGATGTTTTACTTGTGGGTGCCATCTTCTGCGGTTACTGTGTAAATGCGACTTTCTCAGGGCCTGTTGTAGTGAAAGGCGCAGTAGACGGAGTGTGCGGAAAACAGAACAATTGGAACATGGCAGCGCCAAGCAGAGCCCTGGCACCAGCTCGTGACAGAAGAGAACCAAACACTCGGAAGTAGCTCAACAAGTTACGGCAAAGGAGTCCATTTTTATTCTCTGCTTGTTTTCTGTGGCTCTTGTCGGGACGAGACTGGTGAAAATAAGCCATTTAATTTGGGTTAAAGATAAGATATGTTAGCAGTGAGCCCGCACATCAGTCGGGGTGCCTCCGTCGTGTCGGCGTTCCGAGCACGAGACCCTCGCACTCAGTCTTTGCGCTGGCTTCCTCGTCGTCTGCCCTGAAGCGCCCTCTTCATACTGCGGCTCTCACGATACCCCCTTCCTTTGAAGATTCCCAGCACATACGGGTTGAGGTGGACTGGAAGTCTTGATTGTCATTCGCCTCTCATGACGGTTATTCCAGGTTGCCAAAGTGTGATGAGTGATGCCAGTGGCCGTGTTCAACACATACGACCGAGGAGACAATGTTGGTTGCAGCACTGTTCCACTTGTGGCAGCTCCTGAAAGAATTCGCACCTTTGTATGTGAAGGTATAGGGTGTCGTTTTTTGACCCTATGATGGGCGTCATAATGGAGTATGGCTTGGTATGCACAATTCGTTTCCAGAAAGGGCTCGCTGTTCCACGGAGGCTGGAACTCTTTGGACACGGCCGGTACATTTGTCTGTATCCTTCTTCCCATCAGGACTTCTGCAGGGGAGTACCCTTCAGTTGCAGGGGTATCCCGATGAGCAAGCAGCGCCTTATGATGTCCGGCTACTTCTTAAGCAGCTGCTTCGCTGCCTGTACGGTCCTTTCCACCGCCCCATTGCTCTGTGGATAATATGGGCTACTTGTTACATGGCATGATCCCCACTCCTCTGCACACCTTTTGAATTCGGCGGAAGCGAATTGGGGCTCATTGTCTGACCGAAAGATGGCGGGCGCTCAGAAACGGGCAAAAATCTGGCTGAGTTTTTGTGTGATGTCTTGAGTTGTTGTCCTTTTTAATTTCTCAGGTGCAAAGAACCTAGAGAAGTAGTCTGCCACCACGAGGTAGTTCTCGCCATTTTCGTAAAAAGAGGTCTGTGCCTACCTCTTTCCATGCGCGATTCGAGAGCGATGTGTGTAGCAGGGGCTCCGTGCCAGGTGTTCGGTGTGCCTGGAACACTGGACATCTTGAGACATTGTCTTTGACACTTCGGCTGATGCCAGGCCACCAAACTGATTGACTGGCTTGAGCTCTGCAACGACTGAAGCCCTGATGACCTGTGCGCAGGCCTTCCAGCACATCGTCCTGCATGCTTAGCGGGGAGACGATGTGACTTCCCTTGAAGAGAAGTCCTTTGACTACCGTGAGCTCTTGAGACACATTGTCATATTTCTGTACCGCAAGTGGCAGTGACACGCCCTTGGGCCACGTCGTAGAACGGTAGTTCCTGACTGTCGCAATAGTTGGATCTTGCTTCTGTTCTTTGATCCTCTCAAGCATGTTGGTTCTACGCTGAGCAGCTCATATTCTGTCAAAGCAACTTCAAGACTTCTTGGGCCGCTGCTGTCCATTACTGCTTGCAGCTTCGTTGAGAGTATATCAGCTGTGTGGATCTCCTTTCCGGGAATGTAGGAGATAGTGTAGTCAAATTCCAGCAGTGTCATTCGCAGACGCTGCAATCATGGAGTTAATTCGTCTATGCGCTTTGATGACAACAGAGGCACGAGCGGCTTGTGGTCAGTTTCCATATGGAATTGCAGACTGAGTAAATACTGGCGGAAATGCTCACATGCCCATGTGATTCCCAGCGCCTCCTTTTCAATCTGTGCGTAGCGTCGTTCGGTTTCTGAGAGCGACCGTGATGCATGGGCGACAGGGAGTCATCTTCCGGATGTCTCCTGAAGAAGGACAGCCTTTAGGCTGTATAAGGATGCATCCACTGTGACTGTAAGATGACCTCGAGGATTGTATTGTACCAGTACCGGTCTGATCGTCAGTGCTTCTTTGACGGAGTTGAAGCTTTTAGGGGCAAAGCTCCTTAGGGTCTAGCCTTGTCCGGCGTCCGTGCTCACATCAATAGACTACTTCCATAAAGCCCTGCATGCAACACGGCGCGCGTTGCACTCTGGGAACTAGTTGGCCAGGGAGGAGGGTGGCATGGTTTCGGTTTCGATCGACACGTCGACAAGAGCTTGTTTTCTGGTCCCGAGAGCGCCATTTGTGGTCTCTAAACTAACCTAAATGGTCATACCTCGAAGCTTTAGCACAATCCCGAGACGTATAGCTTGTCTTAACACATGCTTGTCGTATTTTTGTACTTGAGCCTTCCTGTTAGCGTTCCAATCGAGGTATGTGGACGAGCCAGTGCTGGGAATCTCGACGCTGCGAAGCTCGGGTGCTCGGAGATCTTGCTTGTGTACGAATCAACAAGCTGTAGCAACCAATAGGTATCCATATATCGAGCTGGCACCTTTACATTAGTGTTGTTGACCGGGAAGTTTGCTTCGTGCATCCATAGGCGAAATATTACTTCTTGCAATTACTGTTTTTCTTAATGTGCTTGAGTACGCGAGGTAAAACTCGGAGGTGCCATTGAAAAGCTCAATTTTAACACACTTATCTCTTATCTGTACTGACCCGCAGCACTGCACGAAGTAAGTCCCCCCCACCCACTTGCATTCCACTAATATTCAACATCGCGTATGCGCATAAAGTTATCCTGCAATCATATAGGCAAATTCGCCGGTAGTGCGTCAGACGGGCATGAACCCCTATGCGCACCGCATTGGGGTTCATGCATGCCCGTCCGGCGCACGGTGCGACATTCTTCAGACAAGTGCTCGAACGGATTCAAAGCGCATTTGACGGCTGCTAATGGCCATAATATTTGTTATGTGTTTGCTTTCTTCCTGCCCGAGTATGCCGAGATAATTTCAGACACACCGTTCCCGGCACAGATCTCGGGCGTCAGTAAAAGCTCGTCCAAAAAGGCTTAGCGAGGAGTAGAGGACGCTTGTTAAGGGCCTCCGTCGCTAGCCGATCTCAGCGTTTGTGAAAAGTTAATTTTCTATCAGCATACAATTCTAGTGGGAGATATATGATGACACGAGGAAGACATCATAGTAACTTTTGTGCAGTAGTGAGGTCGAATTTATTGCGTTTTCTTAAAAGTTTATGCGTCAACGCTGGGTTCAGCTTTGATACTCCTGTGAGGATGCGGCTTGCTTTTCGCCCAATGAAGTAACGAGAAGCGGACATTTGGCAAACAAAATGCGTGTAAGGATCCAGACGAACAAATTTCAGTTGTAGTTCACTGGTACTAGACGGGATTACTGACATTGAGCTCAAAGATGCACTGGTGGGGTGAGGTGACTAAGCCACGACTTACTACGTTCGCATACACACGCACAATATCCGGTGTTTCGGGAACCAAGGAAAGTGCCCCGGTCTTCGTTTTGTATCGCTCGAGAATGAGTGTATTGTACGTTCGTGAAAAGTCAGATAACCGAAAACGCAAGCAGCGCGTTCTGTCGCGGCGTGATAGCATGAGATGAAGCTGCTCAGTCGAAACCGAAACTGAGTGGCCAACTAGTTCCCAGAGTGCACTGCGTAGTATTTCGCCGCGATGGGGCGCGTCGGTTTTGGAAGAAGTCCATTGCCACCCCACCTGTCTTCCTTAAAAAAGAAAAAATGTTTGCGCTGTCGACAGGATTCGAACCTGCGCGGGGAGACCCCAATGGATTTCTAGTCCATCGCCTTAACCACTCGGTCACGACTGTGTGACGAATAGGGGGCTCTGAGATGTGGTAGTAACTCAAGAACTGGGGATGTCATGGATGAAACGTTGCATGTAGCCGCTCAACATCTATATAGGAGAGGGCACTGCAGTCAAATGCGTATATAATCGCGTTAAACTTTGCATGCATTGGCTCAACGTTTATAGACGAGAGGGTGCTGCGGTCAAATGCTCAAATATGTATATAACCACGTTCCATAATACACATTCTGATATGTATTGCTAAGCGAAGAGGAAGAGAAAGTCGGAAAGGAGCTTCCATCGCGCGCTCAGAGAAAGACCATTCTTACCGATGCCATGAACTGTGGCGGACCTTCAGTTTAAACTTGTAAATAAACGTGTGTCTTTATCGGGAAGAATGTATCAAATTGGCGACGAGGATAGTTAGGCGAACCCCGAAGATGGACGATTACGGCATTCACGGACGTATTCCGGAGTATAACCCCGGAGGTAACTGGAGTTCGTGGCTCGAACGCTTAGAATTCTATTTTGAAGCCAAGGACATCACCAGCCCCGGGAAGAAACGAGCAGTGCTACTGACATTGTGCGGTGAGACGACCTTTGACATCGTACGGGCCTTACTTGCACCGAAAAGACCTTCGGAAGTCGAGTTCGAGGAAATCTTGAAACGCCTCAACGATCACTTTGACCCGAAGCCAGCGGAACTGCTCAGCCGTTTCAAATTCCACCAAAGAAATCAAGCGCCTACAGAGACCATTTCTGAGTACGTCGCCGCTCTCCGAAAGATAGCAATACACTGCAACTTCGGAACGGTGACAAACATCATGGCCACAACCACAACCACGGTGACGGCCACGACAAGTGCCAGTTCGTCAAGTGGGGAGGCACAGGCGGCCCAAACGCCACAAACGCCGCAAACTCCGGGGGCCGTTTCTTTTACGGTACTGCCTCTAGAGGTCATGCTACGCGATCGATTCATCTGTGGCATTAAGGACACGCACCTTCAGCAGCGCCTGTTAGTCGAGCGGAACATCACGTTCCGCTCGACTTCAGCCTACACGATGGCCTTGGCGACGGAGTCTGCCACCAGCCAGCAACGCCAAATACAGGCTAGCAAGGAAGGCAAGGTACAGAACTCCACGGCAGTGAAATCCGCAAAAGACGACAAGCAAGCGAAGAAACCCTGCTTTCGTTGTACAAGCATGCACTCACCGGATGACTGCAAGCACATAAAGGCAATATGCAACTTTTGCCACAAGAAGGGACATTTGGAAGAGGCGTGTTTCAAGCGTAAGGCCAAATTCCAAGAGACTTCAATAAGTCGTACGCATCACGTGACAGAACCGAAACACGAGACCCATGGTGACCTGTTCGCTGTTAACAGCGTTACACAGGGAGACTCCTCACGGATCATCGCGGAACTTCTCGTAAATGGTCGACCTCTCAGCATGGAAGTGGACTCCGGAGCCTCACACACAATAATCAGCTCCGACACGTTTGAGCATCTTCGGCAGGGACGGCCACCTAAGCTCGATCAGTGTGACCTCTCCTTGAGCGTCTGGGCGGGAGACCGCATGCGCCTGGCTGGGAAGTTGCCTGTGAATGTACGATTCAAGGACAAAGAAGCTCATTTGGAACTTTACGTGGTTAATGGAAAGGGGGCAAGTCTTCTTGGTCGAGACTGGTTTCCTGCGTTAAACATTAAGGTGTCCGGAGTATACGCAGTGTCTCCAAGAACTCTGGAAGATCTTCTGACAAAACATAAACAAGTGTTCCAGGGTCAGCTCGACGGTCATGTCGGCGAACCAATACACATAGACCTACGACAAGATACATCTCCAAAATTCTTGAAGTGTCGGCCGGTTCCCCTTGCCCTGCGTACCGCCGTACACGATGAGCTAAAAAAGCTACAAGCGCAAAACATTTTGGAGCCTGTGAAATCATCGCCCTGGGCAACACCGTTAGTGATCGTCCGCAAGAAGAACGGCTCACTACGGTTGTGTGGAGATTACCGGTGCACAGTCAACCCCGCACTTAAGCCAAACGCATATCCCCTTCCCACGGCACCGGACTTGCTGTCCATTGTACGAGGAGGGAAGATCTTCTCCAAAATAGACCTCCAGCAAGCGTATCAGCAATTGCGCGTCGACGAGACCACGGCGGAGCTACTGACTGTGACAACAACAATGGGGCTCTTCCGCGTAAAACGAGTTCCTTTCGGAATTTCGGTAGCGCCTCTGCTGTTCCAACAGTTTATGGATACGCTGTTGGCAGGTATCGAAGGCACCGGAGCATACCTTGATGACATTATGGTCACAGGGTCAACCGAAGAAGAACATCTACAGCGTTTGGAAGCCGTTCTTCAACGCCTCGAGGAAGCTGGACTCCGCGTCTCTCAATCTAAATGTAACTTCAAGGTTCTGGCGATAGAATTTCTAGGTTACCACGTTGACGACAAGGGCGTCAGACCAACAGCCGAAAAAGTCAAGGCCATCACCGAAGCACCGGAACCGAGCAACAAAAAGGAACTGCAAGCTTTCCTTGGCATGCTGAGCTTTTACAGCCGCTTTCTGCAGGACAGAGCATGCACCGCCGAAAGGTTGCATCGACTCCTTGACAAGGATGCCAGGTGGTGCTGGGGCGAGAAAGAGCGCATGGCGTTCAGACAGCTCAAGACACTCCTGAGCTCAGCACCAGTGCTTGCGCATTACGACGACAAACGACAACTTGTTTTGTCTTGCGACGCTTCGCCCTACGGCGTTGGGGCAGTATTGTCGCAGCTGAACGACGAAGGAGCGGAAGTTCCAATTGCCTATGCGTCGAGAACACTGGGCAAAAGTAAACGGAACTATTCACAACTAGACAAGGAAGGACTAGCCCTAATCTTTGGCACAAAGCACTTCAATCAGTACATCGCCGGGCAACACGTGACTATCTACACCGATCACAAGCCCCTCCTTGGAATAATGAGCCAAGGTCGGCAGATCCCTGCAATGCTCTCACCCCGCATGACCTGGTGGTGCCTGCTACTTGGAGGCTATGACTACGATTTGCGCTACCGGCAAGGCAAGTCACATCAAAATGCAGACGCACTCAGCCGTTTGCCGTTGCCAAGTAAGAAGGACGAAGCTGCACCTCCAGGAGATGTACTTCTCCTGGAAGCTATAGAGTGTCCACCACTAACAGGCCAACACAAAGCACGACTAACCAAAGAGGACCCGACGTTGTCGACGATCTACCAAGGTTTACAAGACGGTACCACCTCAAACTGGACTGGAGATGAGTTCATGCCATGCAGGCGTCGGGAACACGAGTTGTCAACACATAATGGCTGTGTAACGTGGGGAGCACGTGTAGTTATCCCGCGAGCGGCTCGCGAGCAAGCTCTGAAAACACTGCACGCCAATCATTCAGGTATTGTTGCTATGAAGAGCACTGCCCGAAGCCATTTCTGGTGGCCGAGACTGAACGCAGACATCGAAGCCACCGCAGCTGTGTGTTCCCCTTGTCAACAACACCATCGCTCCAAGCCGACAGCACCAGCACCTGACTGGTCAGCTGCTACTCGACCCTGGGAAACTATCCACATTGACTTCGCCGGACCAATCGAAGGAGTTTCTTATCTGATCGTCGTCGACGCATACTCTAAATGGCTGGAAGTCAAGCCAATGCAATCTACGACGTCCACGCGCGTCATCGATGCTTTGCGCACTGTAATTGCAACTTTTGGAGTGCCAAGGATCCTCGTCTCTGACAACGCACCGAATTTTGTGTCAAGCGAAATGAACGAGTTTTTAAAGAAAAACGGTATTAAACACTATACAAGCGCGCCATACCACCCGGCAACTAATGGTCAAGCAGAACGGATGGTGGGTGAAACAAAGAAAGCTCTGTTGAAGCTTACGGAGGGAACAGTGCAATGCAGGATCGCCAGATTCCTTTTCCGACAACATACGACAATTTCCTCTGCCACGGGGAAGACACCCACCGAGGCAATGTTCGGTCGACGAATTTACACACCCCTCGACCTCATGAGGCAATGGGAAACTGGAAACGAAGATCGAGAAGTTTCTACAGATGGAGTGACAGAAGATTATTCTACAGGACAAACTGTCTACATAAGGAACTTTAGTGGAAGTCCTGCATGGATCCCAGCAGTAATAGTGAAACCTATGGGGATTCGCTCATTCCAAACAAAGACAGTGAACTCAAAACTTCAGCGTCGACACGTGGATCACATTCGCCACCGACGAGAGATCACAGAAGCTGTGAATGTGGACACATCTCCGTTCATAGCGTACCCAAACGTCGAGGTCACTAACGAAGCATCCACGGTAAAACCACTGGAAGCACAGGAAGGCCACGGAGCCTCCATGGACAACACTACGGACGTCCAGGCGGACATCGGCCCCAGAGCTACAACTAGATGCGGTCGCAATATCAAGCAGCCAGCACGTTTGAAGGACTTTGTGTTGAGCATTAACCCAGAAGGGGGAAATTGATATGTATCGCTAAGCGAAGAGGAAGAGAAAGTCGGAAAGGAGCTTCCATCGCGCGCTCAGAGAAAGACCATTCTTACCGACGCCATGAACTGTGGCGGACCTTCAGTTTAGACTTATAAATAAACGTGTGTCTTTATCGGGAAGAATGCATCACATTCTCTTCCTGACATGGATAAAAACGAACGAAAAGCTCGGCATGCTGCGGCTCAGCGTATCAGCCCCACCAGAGCTTCACCCCAATCAACATCATTCACCACGTGGAGATGCGGTCATTTTTTCTTGTTGAGGCTCTCCCCAGCACCAATCAGCATCATGGTGAAGCAAAGGATGAAGCCATTTCGTGAGTTGAGAGAGTCTAGGGAAAAATTTGGGGATGGCGCCACGAGAACGCTCTACATGAGAGCGCCGACGGCCAAGCGCGCGACAGGAGAGAGCCGCAACACGAGAGCGTGCGACAGCGGAGCGCCGCAACAGGTAGTGCACGACACGAGAGCGCTGCAACACGAGAACGCATGTCATTAGAGCGCGCATCACGGGAGCACTGAGCAACAGCTGCAGTCACCAAAGTGCTTTTCTCCGTACCAGAACGTTCAAGTATCGAATCCCTTTCATCTTCTCAGCCCAGCACGTGCACGTTCGTCGCTTCAAGAAGAAAGCAAATCATGCACCATACACACAAACACTGAAAAGGGAACAGGCCTAAAGCCTTTTCTAGAAAGGTTGTAGTAACTACCGTATTTACTCGCATATTGGTCGATACGTCGTATAGGTCGACCCCCTAACTTCGGGACCCCCGAAAAAAAAAAAAAGTTGAAAAATATAATACCGGGATTCGCGTATTGGTCGACCCCTTAGTTTTGATGAGGCGATTTTTGAAAAACAGGTCGACCTATACGCGAGTAAATACGGTAGGTTCTTATAGATTAGATTATCTGTTACGCGACAACCAGCGCTGCACAATATATGAGTGCAGTTTTATATTTTGTCATCATTTATAGGAACAAAAAGATTGATTTCTAGTGTGTTCCAAATTTGACGTTTCCTCGAATGAAACATAATAATGATGTAACACCTGCACCGAAGCGCAGGTGTTACCATGCGCAGACGCGCACATGGTAGGCTCCTGTAGTTTTACTCTCAGTAAAGAACATGAATGTTTAATCACCCCAAAAAAGCTCGCTGCAAAACCAATTTTTGTTTTCACCAATATTGATATGTGGACCGAATTTTTGTTTCTGTAGGACAAAAATGACAAATAAAATAGCCTCGAGAGAAAAATTAATGACGCATTTCAAAAGGAGCATTCCATAAGCGGCAGCGATGACAACTGCGGGGTAATGTATTGTGTTACGACAGATAACCTGAACAAAATAAATTATCTTAAATGGTGTGACTGCAGACTGATGCAATCCACACGCTTGTACCACTTTGCCCTTAATTTACATACTCAGCCAATTAAATGACATTAAACATTCGAAATGCGATTCCATTTGGTGTCAATTTCAGCTCCATGAAAACGTGCTTGAAGGCCCCAATATCGATCATACCCAAAGCACACACACACGCGCTCTCGTGACGCAAGCTCTAATGACATGCGCTCTCCTGCCGTGCACTCTGGTGTCGTGGTGCTCTCGCACGCTCTCCCTTTGGCGCTATAGTGTCGCGTGCTCTCGTGTTATACAGCTTCAAATTTGGTATGTTCGGATGAGGCTGGCGAAAAAAAGGCGTTTAAATCAGGCCAAAGATAAGGTACGTTAGCAGTGAACCTGCATGTCATTCGGCATGCGTCTGTCGTGTCGGCATTCCGAGCAGAGACCCTCGCACTCAGTCCTCGCGCTGGCTTCCTCGTCGTCTGCCCTGTGGCACCCTCTTTGTGCTGTGGCTCTCATGAGAGCTCTCTCTCTCTCGCTTTCTCCAGGGAAGCCAAAAGCGCGCCCGTTTCATGGAGCAGAGCGCTGCTGCTTGTCTGAACACATGATATTTTACCCCTGCCGGGAGTAATACAGGGGCATTCGAGGAAGAGGTTTGGTTGGCACTGGTGTCCAGTCAGTGAGGAGACGAGCGCTGCATCAGTGTTCGGCTGCCAGTCGGCCTGTTGACTTCCTTCGCTAGCACCTAAGTGGATATGTTTAGCTGCCAGCTATGTAATACATTTTGTGTTAATAAGCTCAAAAAAAAAAAAAACTACCTCCCAATTTCACCAGAAGTAAACACTGAGAACACGAACCCCAGTAATAATATATTGGTGGAGTACATAAAAACTGTTTTTCATTGGCTGTTCCGATCTGGCATATCACGTTGGGACACCATGAATGTAACTTAGCCAATTGACTTTGTTCAGCCGATGTCAGGTGTGAGATGCCACACCGATAGCCCAACCTCTCTTCAAAAAGGGTGGAGACTCGGAGTAACATCCCACGAGCAGTTCATGACCCTGAGTTCTGAAGGATCGAGGACATCATGACTCAAAGTTTTGCCCCCTGTCAATTAACACTTATCAGGAAGACCACTGCCAGCAGCCAGGGTGCTAATCTGGGCCATACTTCTTGGTAAAAGTTCCACCAGGTAGGTTACTTTGCATGTTTTGTGGACCCAACTGCCGACGAGCATGGTCAGTTGGAGGCAATGGATAATTCAGATGAAATCATAACCTTAACAGTCCAAGCTCTAGGAGAAGGGCGGTTGACAAGCAATAAGGTAATGATGGAATCAGGTTGACAGTTTCACACCTTCTCGTACACACCGAAAACACTGTTCTATTATCGTTCTAACACTGTGATACGTTGAAACCATACCTTGTGGAAATAGTCCACAGCTTCTGACCAGTGGCACATGAGGCTGTGGACAAAACCAATGGCTGACAAAGTTGATGCATTCTTTGGGGACAAGACAAGAGCCTGCTGGTGGTACTCCAAAGCTTTGTTGTACTTCCTGAAATGGAAATTAACCAAAAAACATCATTCAGACTACTTATATATTTCTAAGCACTATTCAATATTAGTAAAATAGAATGCAAATCAAAAAGATGCACAGTGAAAAAAAGAATTTGAAGAAAGCATGAGTTACATGAAGAAACTCCTAATGAGCTTTTTTTTCTTCTTTCTTTTTTTTACATTATTACATTTACTATGCAGTCCTTGGAAAAAAAATCAACTGATATATTTTAATTTAAAAGGTATGAAAACAAGAGTCATATATGAAATAATATTTCTGGCTACAGAGTTGGTGGACCAGTATGAACAACCCCATCAATGATGCTATACACTGAGGTCTTGCAGTACTGTCTTCGCTATGTCTGCTCGGCGTCGTCAAAGCTACTTGTTTTAGTGCACCCAAATAAGATGCAAGATAAAGGCACATACTTAGATGAAAGACCAAAATCATAACCTTCACTGGCCAAGCTTTTGGAGAAAGGCAGTTGACAAGCATAAAAATAATGACAAGGCTGTGGAAATGAAGCTGGTCACAACAGTCTAGCACAAAAAGGTTGTTGTCGAGTATAGCTGAACTATTCAAGTCAGTACACACAATGGACTGATTCAACGCAAGGCACTTGCTCGCATCTATTTTCACTTTTGTTTTTGATGCACCACTGGCAATGCACTGTGTTCATTGGATTACATGGCCCTTCAACTGCAGTGACCACTTAATCCACAGAACCTGTCATAACTCTAGAGAGACATGTCACCCACTTTTGAAATATAATTCAAAGCAACAAACTACTTCAAAGTGACTGGGAAGCGGTTATAATTAGGGTTCTGAAATTTCGGTAAATACCGATGAACACCGAGAATTAACACCCGAACATGTTTCATCCAATTCAGGGAAAAACCGAAAAGCCCCGAATTCGAGCCATCCTCGAACGTGAAAAACTCAAGCTTCATGGAAAGAAACCTTCTTCTGAATCTATTCTGTGTTCATCCAGAATGCGGCCCACACCAAAATGACCGCGAGGCCGCTACGTCCTTTGGGAACTACGCTCGTTGACCCGTTTCCTTGTCTTATTGGTACCAAGACGTTTTCCCAGTATATTTTGGTCACGCAAATATTGTTCGGAGATTGGGGGATCACATGTCCGTGTTTCGTTTTTACAGCGTCAGCTGTTCTGGGCAAGTGTTGTGTTAGCGAAAATAAACGGAGCATGCGCGCGTTTGTCGCAGGTGGCTTGGTGCCGGGAGAGGGCAAGTTCGGCAGCGACACTTTCGCCCTTTCGCTGGTAAAAGTCGCGGTCGATGTTGAGGGTTTCCCCTTTGGGGGTACCACCTAGAAACACAGAAGGTTCCTTGGGTCCGGATAAAGATGTGTTTATTAGACTCGGATGACACATCCTTGCCCGAGGGCCAACAATGTTGGAGATGACGGCGCTATCTCTTTTGACAGGATCGCCAGTCGGAGTCCGCGCTGCCGCTATTGACAGTATCACGGAGGAGGAGGATCAGATAAGGATAGGAAGGCTCCATCGAGCAGAGCCTCCCCCAGCAAGAGTCCTGCCGGTTGGATTAGGGACGTCTTGTCTTATATAGCCTGCGGGAATGGACGCGCCCGGGGTGGGTCGGATGTAGGTTGGCCCCCCGAAGGGGCGGACGCGTCCAAGTCATGATCCTGAGGGGTGTGCCTTTGGCAAATCACCCGAGAAGGGCAAGGGAAAGTCGTCCACAAGGGAATACGGCTTCGCCTTCGCATCCAGGATGCGCCCTCACATGGCGACGTCCCACGGCCTGCCTGGGCTAGGCCTAGATAGAGATGCGGGGAACTCGTGGTTCCCACAAGGGAACCCCGTGTTCCCTTGTGGAATCGCAGTTAGCCAAAGGCTAACTGTAATTCCACTAAGGGTCATGTGATCGCACTCCTCGTCCCCCGCTCTTTCTTGCCTCCGGTTACTCGTTCCCTTGGTGCTTTAAGTCTGCGCATAAGAATGGGGAGGCTAAAGCGTACGCCAGAGCAGGCGGCAGCGGCTGCTTGACGGCAAAAACGTGCCTGTGAGAGAGAATGTCTGCGATGTGTAGGCGCCGACGGTCTCACCCTGGGTGTCAGAATGGAACGCATTTGATGTCAATATCATGCTGAGTGTTAAAAAAAGACACTACCCAGTAGAATAAAAAAATTTCTGCAAAAAAGGTTGATTTTGAAAAATGCCATATTTAAATCCACCAACATCTAGAGCAGGGGTGGCCAGGCTGGCCTGGCCTAAGAGCCGCAAACAAAACCACAGAACTTCAAAGAGCCGCGGGGGTGGGAGGAGGGGCAAACTTAACTTTTGTTCAGAGTCTGACTGTACGTATGGGGGCAGAAGGCTGTACGACTGTACGTATGGGAGTACAAGGCTGTCAAACTGCAAGCTTCAGTGTGGTTTATTCTAAAATCCTTTCTTTTTTTTGCTGGGGAAACGCGGAAAGGGGCGAAAAGGGGGTGGGGGGGGGGGTCCCCTTATGAGAGATCCGCGAGCCGCACTTGCACCCGCAAAGAGCCGCATGCGGCTCGCGAGCCGCGGTTTGGCCACCCCTGATCTAGAGAGTATTCCCAAGAAGTTTCATTAGTTCACACTGCATACCGTAGAATACCGTGCATCCGCCCCTTCCACATTAAGCGCCCATTTCCAAATTTCTAAGATCTGAGAAAATATGCACAGGTGATTGATATGTAAAATTGATAGGGACAAGCGCCCCCCCCATTTGTTTGCGATTATATCTAAATTTTGAGTGGGCGCTTGTCCGGTATTTTATTGTAGTTATTTTCTTGTAAATTATTTTTGGTCCACCGGTGCTGAAGAAAAGGTAGGGGTTGGAGCACCCCTAAATCTGTTTTTCCCAGTTCCTAATTTTTGGCATAAATTTCACTAAAACTATCGTTTAGTTAATGGGAAAAAAGGCAACGCTCGTTCACTGTTTCTCCTAACTGGAATTTAATGGGCAACGCAACTGCGGCTGTGGCTTCTACTTTTTTACTTTGTGGATGTGCTTTACAAAAGATGTTAAGAGTTTGTCAACATAAAAGGTAAAACATTTATTTCATTTTCACTGCAATGTTAGCATAAAATAAATTATTTTTTGGAAACTATGTTTTCACAGTTCACTTTCCAGGCATTTTTCTATGTATCTAGCAAACAAAAAAAGTTGGGTATTACGACAGTTTTCTAAAGATAGCTTTCCTAAACAAAGTCAGTGCGTTCCTGATCAAAACAACTATAATTTCTTTTACAGTTAATGTATGCAGATGAAACTTTGCACTACATTCTGCCATGCAACTGTCAATATATACTGTAAATTTCATTCATATTAAACTAAAGGTTTAAAAGTTGACCTTTTTGAGTAGTATCGTCATTAATCTGAAGCGGCACATAGAAGAGAATGTTACCCAGTGAAGAATGGACACGCCAATGATACCAAGCAATTTGTGCGGCGCGTCTGCGAGAACGTGCTCGGAGCTAGCCATTTTGTGTGATCGGTTGTGGTTTACGCAAGACCTGTTTTCTCTGCCGGCAGCTTGCAACGAGGTTCTTCGGTCGTCGTACCCAGTCAGTGACCCGACTGCCTTCAAGGTGTGTGTGCCAAGTGCCTATGCAGTGTTTGTGCATAAGCACATAGCACACATGTAACAATCCCCACACAACGCAAAAAGAAATAAATAAAAAAAATATAAATTGTGTCATTACTGCGCGATGCAACATTGTCAAAATTTCCACTCAATCACGACGTAATATCATTGAAATGTCGCACCAGCTGAATCTGTTCATTCGTATCACTTCACGTGATCGTCTGCGCAATTTTATTCAACAGAAGCCTCGATAAACGGCGATTTTTGTATGTCAGAAACTAATGCTGAAAAACCTGCGAAAAAAAAAAATGCCAAAAACATAGCGAATTTGAATAAAAATATACAGTAAAACCTCGTTATAACAAAATGGGATATAACAAACAAATGGATATAACAAAGCAATCATAATTCCCCTAGCTTGAATAGTTGGAAGAAATGGACATTGGCTATAACAAACTAATGGTTATAACAAAGTAATTACGACCGCTCCTTCAACTTCTTTATAACGAGGTTTTACTGTATTCCATAAACACGGAACCCTAGTTATAACTCATTTCCTCTAATGTAGATAACTATTCACCTTTACAATCCCAAATAGAGGTCCCACAGAACTCCCTTAGGTTGTATGAATCCCATTTGTCGCATTTGCCTTCCTGGTTTTTGGATCCAAAAGAAAAAGGGGCACCTGACGCAGCCGATGCACTGCGGCATGCCGCCTGGCCACGGCTGCCCTCTTCCTTTAGGCCTGATCCTTTTCGTTTTTGCCTCTGAGCCCGTCTGCTCCGGGCTTCATACCCAGGTGGGTAGCATTTAGAACAAGGCTTGAAAGAGATTCAGAATTTTGCGATCGTTTGTTCACCTTTTTATCTCTTTGTCCAATGTGCCTCTGTTGAGCTATATTCCCCTGATTCTGTAAGTTTCTTTCCGCGTATGAAGTTTGGGGCACACACGGATCAAACTTTACCATTGTACCTCCCAGACTTAGAACAAAAGAAGAAAAAAGGGGACAACACCTTTTTTTCTTTTGTCCTAAGTCTCGGGTTTTACAATGTTGAAAGTTCACCAGCTTCCTTGCATCTTTTCTGTAATTTCTAAACTTTACCAGTTTGCACCGGCATGTAAGGGACAGCGGCTGACATGGTGGATTGTCTGCGTTAGCTCAGAAGGCTTGGAAGTCTAGCTCACTCGTAAAAGATTAATCTCCAAATAAATTGAAACTTAACGCATATCATGCAATGCCAAGTTCAGTGAGGACTTATTGCGAAATGCAAAGTCCCACCTGAGCTTGCGGCATGTGTGTCCAAGGTTGTTGAGAAGTGGCTCCCATTTTTGGGAGAGCACAGCGCTGCTGTCCGTTTGGAGCACACCGAGGGCATTTTCAAAGAAGCGCTTGGCGTTTGCATACCTGCCAGAAAAGCAATAGATGTTTACTAGGTTGAAAGTATAAGCATGAAATTGTCAATCATAACATTCTAGCACTAACAACACAACAATCACAAGAATTTTTTTTTTATTTAATTATAAATACACCAGGGAGAATAATCCACAATGGTTTCTTGACGAACGAGTATGCGCTGCACATAGAAATAAGATGTGGATGTTAGATAATACTTGGCTGCGACAACAAAATCATCTGGGAAGAGAGTGAGTCCCAGATTTAGTGCACATGCTGGCAACGTAGAATTACTATGCACACTCAAGTAACAGTTCTGTCTGGTTTCTTGGTTATCATAGTAATGCAGAGCAATACTCGTCTACATTTTGTGGGTACCACATGTTCCCCGCATCCCCATCTCAGCCTAGGGAACTCTCGTCAAAAGAGGGCCTTGCTCCAAGGAGCTCTGTTCTTTTTAAGGCTCTTCCCCTTTCCGTGAACCTGCCTATTGCGGCTGCGCGGTGTCTGACCAGTGATCTTGTCACATTAAGGCAGCGAAAATAATAAAGGGCAAAGCATGTTGGCATTTGAATCAATAAAAGCGTCTTTCGGGCACTTACCATGTTTACTTGTAGAATGAACACACTTTTTTTTCCAAAAAATCGATGCAAAGTTGGGGGGGGGGGGCATTCATTACGCGAAGTAAACTTTTGCGTCCGTATTTACTCGCATAATTCTACTTTATCCTGAAAAATCGAGGCAACTTCCTATTTCTTTGCGCGCGGCGCGCGACCCAGTAACCAAACTGGGCTGTGCAAAAAGAAAAAAAAAAGCTTTGTTTTTTTTTTCTTCTCTTAGTTCCGTGGTTTCTTTTTTTTTTCTTTTTTGCCGCTTTTCGCAAGCTGTTTCGTTTGCTTAAGCGTTGCTTAGGCGAGGGCTTCTCCCCTTCTCTTTCTTACCTCCTTGCGCGCGGCCCGTGACGCGAGACCCTGTAACCAAAACGGGCTGTGCAAAAAGAAAAAAAAAAAGCTCTTGGTCTGTTTTTTTCTTTTAGTTCCCTGGTTTGTTTTTTTTTGCCGCCTTTGCAAGCTGTTTTGTTTGCTTAAGCGCGATCCAAACCAACGCTTCTTTTTGCGCCTGTAGGTCGTGCGGCTGCGGATGTGACGTATTTTCGTGACGTCGCGCCGCTTCTTCGCTCCTTCCGGGCGCGCATAAAAAAGTTGGTTGATTTCAACTTCTTTCTCAACGCGCACAAAAACGCGCGGTGACGTAGTAGGGCGCTCCTGTGTCCCGGCCAATCGGTGGAGGGCAAGCTAGTTCTTGCTCCGCGTTTCTTCGCCGTCTGGCTGCCCTCTCCTCCCTCCCTTTTATTCTCTTCCAACATAACAACGCGATCTCTCTCTCTCTCTTTCTCTCGCCGTCTGGCCGGCCAGTCTGTCGCAGTTGCACTTTGCTTGTGCGCTCGTGCCTGCGTGCGCGCGTGCCTGCGTGCGCGCGTGCGCGCTCGCCCGAAGTTTTACTCGTCCAAACCAAAGCGCACGGTTCTGACTCAGAAAGCGCGCCCGGAAACAGCAAAAACGCCACGAAATGCGTCACATCCGCAGCCGCACGACCTACAGGCGCAAAAAGAAGCGTTGGTTTGGATCGTGCTTTAGGCGTTGCTTCAGCGAGGGCTTCTCCACTTATCTTTCTTATCTCCTTGCGCGAGGGGCGCGACCCCAAAGTCCAGACTGCGCTGTGCAAAAAAAGAAAAACTCCTCTCCATGTTTTTTTTTCTTGCTTCTGTTGGGTCTTTTTATATTTTTTTAACGCCTGTTGCAAGGCGTTTTGTTTGTGACCTCGCTGCACCAGGATAGAAAGGTGCATTCATTTTGCGCGCTTGGGGGGAGGGGGTCAAAATTTTGACATCCGAGTTGGGGGTGCTGGGGGTGCGTTTAATACGCCAGTGAAAAAAAAAGTCGAAAATTTGAGAGCCAACTTGGGGGGTGCGTTCATTATGCGAGTAAATACGGTAATTTGTTTCTACATTGTATGTGGTTTGCGGCGAAATCCACAATTCTTGGGATTCTAGTTTTTTGTTCAGACAAACAAATGTATGGCCCATTGTTTCAGTGGATGTCCTGGTTCCCAACAAATATGCTGAGCAAGTGCCCACCAAAAATCATAAAATAAAGGTGCCAAAACTGAGTACCGGATGCTTCCTCGGAAATTGGAAATTTTCAGACTGCAAAGGCATTCGTGGTAACCATGTGATGCAAATATGCAGATCCTTAAAACAGATTAGCCACAGAAACATAGTACTAGACGGTACCAATCAAATATATCGCAACTGAGGCATCCGAAGAAAAGGCTCGTGCCTACAATAAGCCCCACAAGCACACCAAGCAGGAATCAAGCAAACCTACTCCTGATTCTGGAAGGCCACTACTCCAAGTTCGTGAAGAACGAAAGGGTCGTTCGGAGCGATTGCAAGGGCCTGGTTGAAGAAGCGTTCGGCCAGCTTCGTGTTGTTCGTCAGGCCATACTCAAGACCAATGTAGAGGAAGGGGAGGTGGCATCTGCAAGGAGAAGAAGAAAAAAAACTCTGCACCGAAGAACTCACGAATACTTGTTATAGATACCCCCACACTCTGAATGGAGTACTCAGCACTGCTTTTTATGGGAGCACTTTCCACAATCCTTTCATTTTCTGTCTCTCTCTACACACTTTACTAAGTCTGCTTTTAAACTATACACCAACTCAACCCTCTGATGTCACGCCACTGTGGTGGCACTGCTGCCGGCACTGCGCAAGTGCAAACGTTTCGTCTCATGCAGATCTGGTTTCTGCACACCCGCGGTGCTCACACCCGGTGTCGGCAAACGCAGGCTTGTTTGTAAGCAGCATATTGGTATATATGACACCTCGGTTGATCCACTGCAAGGTCAATTTAGCGTGCATTGAGCGAGCGCTAACCTAAGTAATTTTTTATATGTAAACTGGGCAACACAGTTTGACTGAGTAAAAAAAAGCGGCACTTTTTGCATTATATACTTAGTCAGGCGAGTGCCAAACATCAGATGTTAATTAACCTTTAGATTGGAGCACTACCGTATTATTCCAAGAGATACCCCACCCCCCAAAGATAACCCACCCTAATTTTTGGCTTGATTTGCTATTTTCTTTTATATACCGAAAGATAGTCCACTCCCAGTGCAGCAGCCCGCGCTAGCGTTGCTGAAAAACAACTAATTTTTTTATTTATGTTTACCTTTCGCTCGGAGTATGAGCACCACGCCGTGTGCTCGTGCTCTGGCAAGCACGTGATTAAAGAGCTTGATTCCCGATGCCGTAGTGGTCTGACATTCCTACACCTAGCAATCATAGTGTTCAGATCAATGATGACCTAGGCGTAAATGCAGCTAGTTACCGTATTAGCACGAATGTAGGTCGACCCTTTTTTTCAATTTTTAAAAATATGAAGTGGGTGGGTCGACTTATAATCAAACCAAAGCATTCCACCTTTGGAAAAAACGAAACAATCGCAATATCATAAACACACCTCGGCTTGTTAAGAGTTCAGCCGGCTGTACCTCTAGCATTGCACTATTATCTGCGCTCATTTTACAAATTAATTATTTTATTTGTGCGAATGAGTATTATCGATAGCGATTCGCAAATTAACCCGAATATACCGTATTTACTCGCAGAATGAACACACTTTTTTTCTGAAAAATTGATGCAAAGTTGGGGGGGGCGTTCATTACGCGAATAAAATTTTTGCGTCCGTATTTACTCGCATAATAAACGGACCTTTTATCCTGAAAAATCGAAGTACCTTCTTATCTCTTTGCGCACAGCGCGCGACCCCTGCACCAAACTAAGCGGTGCAAAAAAAAAAAGGGCTTCTCTGCTCCTCTTTCTTACCTCCTTGCGCGCGGCGCTTGACCCCCCATAACCAAACTGCGCTGTGCAAAAAGAAGAAAAAAAAGCTCCTCTTTGTTTTTGTTTTCTCTTAATTCCGTGGGTTTTTTTTTTTTTTGCCGCCTTTCGGAAGTTGTTTTGTTTGCTTAGAGCGCTTCTCTTTCTTAAGGTCCATACGCACATTCGCGTTTGAACGCATTTGAGTGCGTTGCAGAGCCCTTGCGGCCATGCGCAATCGCTTGCGGAGCAACGCGCGCCTTCCCGCAACGCTCGGTAGCGCGACGCAAGCGAGTAGAGACTCGCTCAACTTTCCGAAGCGTTGCGGTGCGTTCGGGTGCGTTCGACCAATCAGAAGCCGAAAGAGGAGAGGGGGTGACGTGTTTGCTGGCCCCACCCGGCCGACTCGGCGAGACGTATCCGGTTCGCCGGTCGCAGTGCTTGCTTTTTCGTTTTCGGGAGCGGTGGGGACTGTATTTTCCAAGGCTGCGATGGTTCAAGCTTGACAAAACGTCGGGGAAGCCAGCGAGATTGTCCCAAGATCGAACACTTCAACGCTGTCGCCGTGCGCCGCCATGTTGCCTTGGATCTCGCTTACTATTGGTGAGCCACTAGCGATGATAGCGCGTTCTTATTGGCTCTTGATTGCGGCTGTGCGTACAAGTTTGGCGCAAGCGGTCTTCGCAACGAAACGCGTCCGCTTGCCGCTACGGAACGCACCGCGCTCAAACGCGAATATGCGTATGGGCCTTTACCTCCTTGCGCGCGGCGGCGCGCGAACCCAAAATCCAGATTGGGCTGTGCAAAAAAAAAAAAAAAGCTCCTCTCCATGTTTTTTTTTTTGCTTCCCTTGGATCTTTGCAAATTTTTTTAACGCCTTTTGCAAGGCGTTTTGTTCGCCCACGCTGCCCATGCATTCGCGACCTCGCGGCACCACGATAAAAAAGTGCATTCATTTTGCGCGCGTGGGGGGAGGGGGTCAAAATTTTGACGTCCGAGTTGGGGGTGCGTTTATTACGCGAGTGTAAAAAAAAGTCGAAATTTTGAGAGCCGACTTGGGGGGTGCGTTCATTACGCGACTGCGTTCACTGTGCGAGTAAATACGGTAGACCTTTCCAGCGGCAGTCTCAAACGAAGCGATTTACAGCGCACGTCCCTGGTTTTGAGAGTGTACGGCAGTGTTGCCTGACTGCGCTGGGCTGTGGGTTCTCTCTCGTCAGTAGGCTGTGACAGCCTGCGTAGGCGCAATTCCGGATGCTGGTGGAGGCAAAATTGCCTCGTTTTCTTTTTTGTCTTGTGTTCTATGGCAAAAAGAATTTTTCGCAGCTTTTTAGAAAGGATTGCCTAATTTTTGGGAACAAAAACAAACAAATGAAAGCTATTTTTGGCGAGTCCGTGCGCGACAGATCAAATTCAACTGGAACATCTGTTTGATTTTATGTTCATATTTTTTAACAGCACCATGCATTCAGCCGTTTCGATATACAAAGGTCTTAACTGCCCAAAATATTTAACCCCATCACAGGATAGCCGACCTGCATGAGTATTCCCTGCGCTTACAACATGAAATTCAACGAGTCTCATCAATCGAACAACATATATTGTATGTACCCCACGGTGTCACGTCATCCAAAGAGGATTTGAGAAAGGAAGATACGGTGTCGATGATAGTCACTTCACGACGATTGGACGGAATCCGGCTCGTCTTGGGGTGCGTTTTGAAGAGTGATGTCTTTTCACACAGCATTAAAGGGACACTGACACCCCCCAAAATTTTTGTTTTTCATTTTTTGCCAGGCGCTTTATTATGGTGTTGGAGGACTACCCAATTAATATTTTGCAACAGAGTAGCATATTTTTTTAATAAAGCCAAAAGACGCAACTGCTCGAAACTGAAACCGAAACCCGACGGAGGTCGGAGAAGTGGAGAGAAGAGAGTGAGTGGTGGAAGTCACGTGGCTACACCCGACCGTGCGTTTTTTTTTTTTTTTTTCTCCTCTCCGTAGCAGACAACACGACATGCGGCGTAAGGGAACTGTTCGCCGTGCGATTCTTTTGCAGTTATGTTTGTTCCGCTCGTTGTTCTGTACTCCAAGATGAGTTGTTTTGTACATTGAGGAGTTGGAGATGAGTAGTGAGGGCCCGTGGTGAATTTCCATGATCGGCTCTGAAAAGAATACACCCAAGATGTTGCGAGAAGAGCTGGCTCACATGTCCTGCGTCCAAAAAAAAAGGGGCATTGTGCGACAGAGTTTCCGAAAGATCAACGGGATCGGGACCAATGGCTGGCTGCAATTCCTGTAGAACATATACAGGCACCTCGGAAAGCGGACGCTACCTGATTTATATGCTCCTTGCATTTTGTGGAAAGCGATTACATTGAGTTTGCAGGTGTCAAAAAGGAAATCCCATACCATTTAATTCAGCGAAATGTCGTCCACAACATTTGTTTGTTATTTTTTTTGTTTGTTTCTTTAGTGATAATTGTAAAAGAAAAAAAAGATATGTAAACATCGGAAAATGTTTGAAAAAGAAAAAAAAAAGTTTCACAGAGGATCGAACCCGGTCATACCGCGTGTGAAGCGGACGTCTTTCCCACTGAGCGACTGGGGCATTTCTTTACTGGAGGATCTCCTTCCTTAGTAATATTTCAGCCGGTAAACTGTAAGTTGGAAAGTTTGCTGCCGATTTTCCTCTAGCAAAAGCACTTTCGGGTCAAAGTCGGGAAGCACCACACATTGGCGACATTCGCACCTAGTAAAGAAATCATACGCGTGCATATTGAACTCGAAGTAGACACGTCGTGCTTGACGTTTGCGCGAGCGATGTCTTCAGCCACGAGAAGGGAGCGACGGCTCGGCAACGTTTTCGTGCAAATCGGCTTGGTGGTCGGGCGTGTCGTACGGTATGAATACCAATTCTTTTGATCAGTCCCAAATTTCTCTTTTAAAGGTAGACAGAATTCGCCGGTACCGCGAACGACAGTTCTGAAATAGAGGTCCCACACCAGTCTCGGCTGCCATCGCCGTCCCCGCGAGTCCCACGATACGCGAAATGACGAACGCACAGAATGCTTCCGGTTGTCTGTGGAATTTTTTTTTTTAATCAACGTATTTGCAGCTTTTTAGTCGCCCCGAAAAATGGGTTTCATATTTTTTTTCTATTTTTAATATTGAGTGTGTGCCTTCAGTGACCCACGACTTTGATTAAATTTGGTGGTCGCATCGATACCTTAGAAAACGGCCCGTGACCGCGGAAAAGAGAGTGAGCGAGACTCGAACCGGCCAGTTCTTGATCGGCGGTTTTTGGGCGGAAAGAAACCGAATTTCGAGCCGCAAATTGTGTTCTGGGTAGTTGAGCTCTCATATGTCACGTACAACTAAAAACCTCGGCGAGCATAAATACCCTGTCAGTGTCCCTTTAAGGCAAATGAACGAACGCGTCTATTCAGCCCCCATACCCCGGACGCCATCAGCTACTTCTCGCCAAGACTGGGAACATAGCCGGGAAGGTTTTTCGGAGATTATCTGAACGAAATTAATCCTCGAAGAACGTCGAACGACCCGCGTCGCGGGCTGCTTGACATTCGATCTCTTTGTTCATTTCCTGCGAAGGTCGAGCAGGCTACGAGCCCTGGTAATCCCTGGTTATCATGGTGGAAGATAACACAAAACACACCAGCACCCTGAACGGGCAAAGGAAGTAAAAACTTTCGAGGAAATCCGGCGAACTTCGAATGCACAATGCAGGTCGGGAGCTGCGCTGACAGGGTTTCCACAGCTCAGGCGGGTGGCAGGAAGTTTTGGCTGATAGGGGTCGCTCGAGTCGCACAATGGCGGCGGCCAGAGAGCTCTTTTTGCAAAGGTCTATACGGCGGTGAACAGCGCACGGCGCGCCCGACTCCCGGGGGGTGGCGGCATTTCTTGTAAGAGCCGCTCCGGAGGCCGCTGGAACAGCCTTCGCAGTTTTTCGCGTGATTCACGGTCGCACATCGTTTGATCGAGTGTCGAGATCATACTGGAGCGCTAACTAAGTTTATTTTGTATTGACAAGCTTGATCCGGGCAGTTTAGGTTTTCGATGCTCGTTTATGGCCATTCTTCACTCAGAAGCAATTAACAAGTGCGCTGGTGGACGCAAGTTCGACCCGTCAGAACGGGTGATGCTCCAGTGGAGTTTGCAATGGCGCAAGATCTTAAGCTGTGCCGACAAGCAGCTTTCAGGCCAAAGTCTAGATAGGTGAGAATGCCTTCCGGAGTTGGAGGTCAGGCTTGTAACGTACGGCGCAAAAGTGTGTAATCGGTCCCTACCCGTGACATCCAAAGTGATCGCCGAGCAAGTGCAGAAGATGCGGTTAATCCCGTCATTTGCGAAGTGCGAGATTTCGTTGGACGACTCCAACGACGTGCTTCGAGAACGTGGCAGTGATTATGACGGGACTGACATCACCAGTGCGGACGAGTCGTAGTCTAGTCGCGGACGAAGTGAGAATGACAGTGAGCAGCTTCAGTTGTCCCGCCTCCAGCGTGAACTTCCTAGTTTCGATAACACCTGGCCATCTCGCGCGCGTTCATGCGCAGCCAAAGCACGCCAGGAGGCATCGATCGCGTGTTGGAGGCTCGGCTTTTGAAACAGATAGTACTTTGCCGTCCTCTTGTGTTCGCAGTAAAATGCGCATCTAAAGATTTTTTTTTTTTTTGCTGATGTACAATGTGGGGGGGTCAACTTATAATCGAGTCGACTTACAATCGTGTAAATATGGTAGCTATAGTGGCATATAAGCGAACATTGCTGACTGGGAAGTACAGTCATCATTGCTTCATTGTACCTCGCCACGATAACAAGTTTGGCAGGAAAACATGATCTAAAAATAGTCTTTTTAACTTTTCTTGATTGTACGCCGAAAGTTAGCCCACTCCTTATTTTCACCCGAATTGCTCTAACTTTTAGATGGGATTATTACGGTACACACATATAAGCATATTCCACTAAAATGGTCATTTTGATTACGGCCGTCCAGCTATGTGACAGAAATAAATAGTAATCCTGTTAATCGCTTCTTTATTCCAACTGTTCCCACCCTCTGCACTAATATAGTCATGATTACTGTATTTATTGAAGGGGCCCTGCAATCATATTTAAGCGTCTACCTTTTTTGCGGTTTCCACTTCTTTTGGGCAAGCCAGCGGGCACGGAGAGAGTAACTAAATTTCAGTCCGTCATATTTTAACCAGACGACGCGGAAACCTCCTCCACCGACGAGGGCGACCCGCGGTGCCGAAAGCGCGCAAAATGTGACGTCTTTGGTCCTGGGCTTACTACTGGTCAGAGCCGCTAAAAGCTTCTTTTTAGTCGAAATACAAAACATAAGTGGCACGAATTGTTTCAATTATTTATAAAAGTAGTTTTTGTTCAGTATTTTAGATCAGAAAAGAAACTAATGCAGTTCATAAAGTACGGAAACAAGAAATGACCCGTCGACATACCCGGCACCAAGCAGTGGAAAAGGCGGCGCATACTAGAAAGGAGTAGTGGGATCAGACGCCAACACCGGAAAGGTCCCGGATGTACGCGGCGGCGCTGCGGTCGTATGGACAGGAGGATCCGACCGGCTCCGAGCGTTCCGAAGGCCTTCGGCGAGAAGCTTTGTCTTGTGGTTTGGGCGTTCCGCGGTATGGCACCGCAAAGTGGCTCCCATTCTGAACTGATCTTTACCCCGTGTTTGCTGTCGTTTGTGGCCAATGAAGTGTCATGCCGAATTAGTATTTAATCGCGCAGAAAATGCAATGAGAGCCGCTCTGGCTGCCCGCTGTATACAGCCTATCCAGAACACGCTTTAGTAGCGCCCTCTCGCGCCGTCGACACGGAGTGCGGCAGCCTTGAGCGCTCAATGAGCTCACTACCCCTCCTCTAGTTCACGGCTAGAGGAGGGGTAGTGAAAGAGAGCCTGCTAGATGAGAAGACACAGATAGCATTTGGATTTAAAAATCCAAGCAGCAGCAGGATGCAAAGTATAATATTTACATCTTCAGAATCTCAGGACAAAAAAAAAACATCTTTGAACCCCAATGATAATGGTGTCTTGTCACTCCACAGATCAGGCTCTCTGTAAGTGCTGCCATAAAGCATAAATATGAACCGTTCGTAAAAACGTCAAACAAGGTTCAAGAAAATATGATAAGTAAACGTCCAGTGCGACAAGCAAGATAAAAGGAAAGTCACTAGTTCAAATATGCTACCATAACCAAATATTATCTACCTCCGAGCACAACTGAAGCAATTATGCAGCACATGAAAATTCTGGCATGACGAAATGTAGAGTACTGCACTCGCCTGAAATATCTACATCAATTACGAATAAGGTAAGCACACCTACTTTTCAGTAGACGATGGGGATAGTCAATCATTATAACCCACGGAATAAGTTAAGTGAATGATGGGGCACAGAAAATGCTTGAACCCAAAAGTACAACCTGCACAGGACTCTTCGCATAAAAAATGGCACGTTCATTGTACAGCACAAATAGCAGCTCTGAAGAAGGATTGCACTTCTGCATTATTATTTCTCTATGCTGCTTTTGTGAATAACAATTAATCGGCCATCTGCGTGCCTTCTGCAGACCCAGTTCATAATTGCTGTAGCCCTGTGAAGCGAATATGGTATTTTAGAATAAGTCTGGACACAGCATGGACAACAAATATATTGCTAGACTGTATAAGATCCAAAAAAACTGCTAAGCCCAAAGGTTGATATGTCTGGCTACTAATTTCCCGAAATCAGGGAGCCGGGTCCGGCCCGCGGAAGTTTTCTGTCTGGGCCATGGCTGGCCGCGGTCCATCCAATGGAGCCCAGCCCACGGCCCACTTCCAAAAGACCTGCCACTCCTGGTACAAAATGAAGTGCGCGCAAAGAAATGGCGCTGCAGAGCACTCCAAATGCGCAAATGAAGATGCCAGAAAAAACGGGTGAAACTGCATTGTAACGCAGGTGATCTCGCCATTATAATTATTGAACATTGTCATCAGCATCACCAATTTTAGTCTCCTGCTTCATGTTTCTGTAACTTTGTAAATTTTTTTTTTGCATTCTCACATACAATGTGTTTACTGTCTTTGTCACACATATTGCATGCTGTCAGCATTATTTTGATTATTTTCATTAGTGTCTTGCACTGGGCGAATGTGCCACATTTCCCTAGCACTTTGATTCGTGCCTGGTGAATTTTCTTGGTCACAATTTTCATGCAAGGTCATTATTAGCTAAATATAAATTTCAAATTGAAGTACACACATTTATTAACCTTAGGAAGAGGTTTTTAGTACTTACTCTAACAATAGTGTTTGTGTTGAAATGCCTATCTGTTTGTTTATTTAGCTCTTTCTTTTCATAAGTACTACTCCTTTTTTCCGGCCCTCGGGGCTGCACCAGGACCCTAATCCGGCCCCTTAGCCAAAAGGTTTGGAGAACCCTGCCCTAAGCTATTGATTCTCTAACCATGCTCCTACTATCATCATTTTCCCTGAGTACCTCCAGGGGATACTAGGCCCAATTCAGAGGGGTACGGAAACAAAAATTGAAATATTCGAATTTCGTTCGGAAATGAGTCAAGCATGACGGATAATAGCCGTAAATGATAATCGCACGTTTGTATTTTGAACGACTGGCTTCATTTTTCGTTCCAAACGGTGCACTCGAGCAATCGCTCGAAAAGAAGCGAACGGAGAGCATGAGGCGTCATGGGATATCTGGCGCAAACAAAAACAGAAAGAAAAGATTTCCCGCCTTCGTGGAGTAGCAAGGCAGGCGTGGTTATGAGCTTTGCCCTTGGTGGCGTTGTCAGCGTTGTGGTGGTGTCAATAGCGTCAGCGCGTTACAACCGAGCCGTTTGAAGTACCCGTGGGGTGAGAGCGTGTGGCTGGCCCAAGGAGCACGTAGCTTCCACAACACTGTCAGCTTAGGGCTGAATGGGGTGGGGAAAGCAACTTTTGTTCGAGTTTTGAGCGACGGGCTAATTTTCTAGGGGGAGAGTGGCTGCGTCCGGTTGCACGAACCAGGGTCCGAGAAAAAGGGGAGTCCTTCCTTTCAGTCTTCTTGGACCGTTTGGTACAATGCATGACTGGTGAGTTGAGGAGGAAAGCTAAGAGGGAAAATGTTGAAATGTCAAAGAGCGGCGCTGCTCCGAAGGAATCTGCTACGTCATGACTACGTAGCAAATTCCACAACGTTGCTAGACTACCTCCCAAATAGGCTCTGCATGCATCCACCAGGTGCACATTGAAAGATTGTTTATTTAGCTTTAAAATTAGTTTTCTTGTGCCTTTCAACAGAAGACTGGTGTTTTTGAGGTTAGGGTGCAACATGCAACATATTCAAGCTAGAAAATGAGCGCTGGAATTTCGTTTCTCTATCCCTTTAAGCATAAGTGAGCCACGCACATTGGGGGAAAAAGGCATACTTGAGCTTTTCTTTTTCCGAATGTGTGTACTATTTATTTTTGTTGACAAACTTTTGAACAGCCAACTGTTTTTCTGCAACAATGCAGAGACTGCCGAGGTTCCTCAGCTGCCTTTCAAAGTGGCCACACATTTCTTGGGATCACGAAATTCGAGAATTTTTTTCCAAGTTACCAACAAGCCAGCTTACCCTTTCATCAACTGGAGGGCTTTGAAGTAGGCAGCCATGGCCTGGTCATGCTCACTCTCCACCGCAAAGGAGTGGCCATACATCAGCCATGCCGGACCAAACACTTGATCAAGTACGGTGGCCTTGCTGTTCCACAGGACAACAGAACACCTTGTCAGTCACTGGCACAAAATCCAATGCTCAGACATCAGAAACCATGCTAGTAGGCTCGCGATAACTCAAACTCGGATATTTCACACTTCTGGTTAATACAAACAAATTTTAAAATTTTGGTTGTCCCACCGTGTTTTTAATGTATTCATAAGCCCCTTGATTCAAATGTCATTTTCGTATAATTCATACTTTTTTTGTTCTCGCAGACCCGTTGAGTGCGCTTAATTCCGAGCACCGGTGCACTGCAGAGGTGACATGGCGACACCCACAGAGCTTGCTTCCACGGGTGTTGCTTCTCCGCAGTACACTCGTGCTCTCTGAGAAGCATACTGAACGGGTTCAAGCAGGGCACACATGAGATATGAAAACAAGCACCATGTGGAAATCTCCAAAGCAACCTCCGCGGATGCTGTGACGTGGCGGCATGGCATAGGTCCATGTGAAGCATCCGTGCAAGTTGCTATGAAAACTTCTTGGCCTGATGAACAAACTAGAGCCACTAAATGAGCTATGCTTAGAGTATCCGCAGTCCGTTTCCCAATCTGCTAGTGGGCGCCATCATCTTGGTGCTTAGAGCAGAGCAGATGCAACTGTCGATTGTCAGAATAAAAAAAAAATGTAACTTCCTTAGCTTTAGACACAGTGGTAGGAAGCTCAAGTGATATTGTTTTGCTCTGTCACAAACCCTTCCGACATTTCTGGAGGACGGAAAAACGTTTCCTGCGATTTCAGATATAGCTTCAGGTAACTGGCAACCATGGTTTTGCGCACCTAGGTGGCTGAAGTGTCATTACTCTGAAGCATAGTTTTTCTAGTGGCTCTAGAACAAACTTCATTCTGTTTTGAGTTGTCATGTACTGTCTAAACAGTCCACGATAAACAACATTAATGAGAGATAAATAATCTTATGTCATACATTTCACATATGTTTCATGTGTTAAGGCATACCTACTTATGATCAGTAGGCCTATGTAGAGTTGTTGTTGAAAACATTTCATTAAGGTACAGAAGGGTACGACGCGGCCAGTTGCATGCCTTGCCACAAAGGGGAAGGGGAGAGGGATATGGGGGCCTATGTAGAGGAAATGAATATCTGCTTTGCATGAACCATTAAAAAGGCAAATCAAAATTGTATCTTGCATCATATTTAGATGAATTTCTGATAATTCAAGCTTTTGATAAGTCAAACAAAATATGTGGCTTCCTGGAGTTTGAATTATTGAGAGTCTACATCAGGGGTGGCCAGGCTGACTCGGCCCAAGAGCTGCAAACAAAACCGTGAAACTTCCACTGTCGAGACCGGTTATAACAGAGTCAATGGGAATCAGAAATTGCTTCACTATATCTGCTTCTTTGTTATATGTGAACTCATACAAATAACATAAAAAAAAAAAGAAAAAAGATAACACGGGTTATCACGAGCACATGTTTATTGAGCCTGCAGAAAGCAGTTGAGGCTTCCCTGCAGTTGTCCTCTGCTAGACCGGATCCATGTCTCGCCTCGCCAACTGCGAGAAGCTCCGATTGAAAAAATATTCCGCTATGTACAGACCGTGTCGACAGCTACAATGGCTCTACGGAGGATGCCGGCAGTAGACAGCATTCTTTATGTTTATGCGTACTCCGTCGAAGATGGCACGCTTTTGATTCATGGAGATTGCCTTCGTCTTCCCGTCAAGGTCTCCATTGTTGAGTGGCAATGACTTTCCAAATCGGTGCCTGAGCGAAGTAGACTTTTGCACGAGAGTAATCTCACTGACCAGACGTCGACAAGAATCACGAAGCAAACAAAGAAGCGCGCACGGCACTACGTTTGCACTGAAGCTTGTCTGTCGCTGGTATAGAGAGACTAGATTTAAGAGATGGGGCAACTGCTTGATCGGGGTCACATGGTTTCTGGGCCGCATTTACAGAATGAGGTGCAGCATGCAAGGAGTGAAAACTCAAAAGCGTTCACCTTCTGCAAACCATGTCCACTTCTCCACCCAGTTTCCTCGTCACACTGGCCCCGCAACAATCAAATGCAGGCATACTTACTGCTCCCTCCTCTTAAACCTAGTCTCTCTCCATCATCTCCGCCGGTACGTTGTCGCTAGCGCTTCAAACACCCCTATCGGCATGCCACAACGGCTCCTCCGCGTGCGATGCAGTAAAGCCGCTTCCCAGATAAGGAACGAGGAGCAGACAACAATGCAGACTGCCGCCGGCGGCCTTTCCAGAACCTCTGTAGCCTGTTCTCGGTGACTTATTGGTCGCGACACCAAAGTGCAGCGGTCCAAGACTTAGTAAACTTTTAAAATTTTATTCTTTTTTTAAATTATCACAAAACTTCTCTTCGCTATAATGAGGGAGCCGCTCAATTTCCTTCGCTAAAAAAAGACACAAATGCATTGAAAAAGTGCAAACGGGAATGGGAAATCGTGATTGCTTCTCTGTAGCTGCTATTTCGTTATAACCGACCTCGTTACAGCCGGTCTCGACAGTACTTTAACCCTATCGGAGTCAAAAGCAGTCCAACTGTACGTAAGGCAGTAGTAACACAAGACTACCAAACCGCAACCTGTCTTTCGATTTAAAACACGTTCCATTTCTCTTTTTGGGGAAGTGCTCGTGTGACCGGAAGGGAGGCAGGGGAGTGAGGGGAGAAGTAGGGGGGTAGGGGAGGCAGCTGTGAGCCGCACTTTAACACGCGAAGAGCCACAGCTTGGCCACTCCTGGTGAACATACTCAAAAAAGTCATACCTGAGATAGCGACGCGCAGAATCCGCCTTTCCTACCAGGAAGTAGTAACACCCAACTGCGAACCAAGATATCTATGAAACAAGTAGAATAACATTGGCATTGAGTGGTTTTTATTCTAAAATATTCTATACTAGTGCCAACATAATAGCACTGAACACGTCACATTGCACAATGGTGACGTTACTGCAACTTCCAACTAGATAATGTAAACTGTCAAGTAAGTCAAGAAAAAGCTCTAAAACTGACGAAACTTCAGCAGGACAGTCACATTATTTGGCAAAGTGTCTTTCATTGATGATAATCAGAAAACACACCATGCAGACCAACTCAACTCCGTTACGTCACGCCACGGGGGTGGCAGTTTGGGTACGCTTCCAGTCAGGGGTGTGGGCGGAAGTCGCCATGCGGGACGGCCATTCCTGTGTTGTTTTAGAAGAAACCAGGCTAAAACCTGCCTGCTCGTCAAAACACCGTGACTGGGGCAATACCTAAACAGCTGGGAAAGATTAGTTTTCATGTGTTTTCTGTCTGCTCAGTTTGTCCGATAATGTGGATAGGTGCCGTGAAAGGGGAAAATCAGACACTGTCAGACCACGAGTTTTTGGGTTGAATTCAGGAATATGTGTGGTCATCAGATTTATTTGATCTGTTCCATTATGAATGTGGGAACACCAACAAGCTGTCCGGACCACCCGCAGACCATGTTCAGTGCATCTTCACATTCAAGCGGCTGCCTGATCGTTCATAATGTCGTCTGCTCTTTGAACTTGTTCAAACTGTCATCTGAACATTTTAATGGCAGTGGCCAGTAGACCAAACGTTGCGATAAGAAGTAAGTGCAGGCCTCAAAAATCTTTTAAGTTTGAAGGTTGTTCGGGGTAAGTAGGCTTGGTGTAAACTGTAGATACAAGGAGGTGTTGATCATTGTTACCAGTGGTCATCACCGACTTGTTATGCCCGATTCAGTGATGCGATTATCATGATTTTCAGTATAAACGTCAAGCATCGCAGCTACCGTCCATGCTTTTGCAGCCCGAGCGACGTCGCGACTGAAAATAGCGAGCAGAATCTCATCATGTGGATCAGGCTTTAGGTCCATTTTGCAGCGTTCATAGCGAATGGATCGCTGCTGATCTTATTTACACAAAGTTTTATGGTGTAATGAGCCTCGTTAATTTCGCTCAGGCCACTGAAGTAACACACTGTAAGGAAGATTATAGAATCAACACTTCAAACACGAAAAAGAGCATGGGGACTCACACCGACAACATTGTATTCCAATGGTTTGTTGACGTGGGATGCGCCACTTCTTACCCAACCCTCATTGCAGATGCGCAGCACCAGTGACATACCGCTAGGGGTACTCCGGTTTGTTTGTAAACATGAGTTGCTGTAAACTAGTGGTGTAGCCGGGGGGGGGGCTTATGGGGTTTCAGCCCCCTTGAAATCCAAGCGACCCTACAATTCACTCATGCATTTTACATGTTTACAACTGTGCTGCAGTCATTATAAAGTAAGATGCACTTTCAGGACATGACCCAGCAATTTTCCTAATGAGGTCGATGTTCATACGGGAATCTATAATGGAAAATTACCATCTTTTATGATCAACGTACCGCATTGTCTGGGAACAAGTCGACAAGCTTGTGGGCCAAATAAAAGAGAGCTGAAAATAGATGCATCATGTTGTCTTAAAGCAGCAATTTCTAGGAACATTTTGATTGGCCAATGTAAAGCTTTACATACCATTAGATTTCCCAAGTTCTAACAGGCACGATATGTGAACAGGTAGACAATCAGTGTGGTATGGGTCCTTGCTTAGTACGCTGGCCACAAAAAAAAGCAAACAAACAGATATTTCAATGCAAGTTTTACATAGAACAAAATGATGAAGTATCAAGGATGATTAAACTTTGCACACACTAACATGTTCAATAAAAATTACCAGAAATTTCGAATGAAATGAAAATCCACATACACTGAAGTAATTTCAAAACACTGCTTGTAATCGCAGTTGTAGAAGCATTTTTCTGCCATGGAGGTTGCAATGTCCAAGTTTCCTCGGAGCTCGTTGAGTCCGTCGGGTATTTCAGGTAGGACTGGCTTGTCATACTGAAAAAGAAATGACAAAGAAACATTGAAAATAACATTAAATGTAAATAAACAAATGAGTGAGATAAAAACAGGACGATGACACAGAATACCATGCACCAAACCTGAGCTGCGTCAAGGAGTAGTTTAGACAGAAGACTGGGAACTGGCTCAAATATCTTTAATAGCTAAAAACGAGAATTGCACAGCCAAGAGTATGAAGGTCTCACAGCCATAGGTGAAATCACTCTAAGATGCAGGAGCAACTGTGATGGTAGTCAAACAGAAAAAGGGTAAGCAACCTGGGAAATTTTTATTTTACAGTGAAAAACATAGCAGAAGCTATTTACCTAGACCCTGTTTAACATAAAGCTCACTGATAAAGAAAGTAAGGCTTCAGATTTCTCACAAGTATCGACAACCGGCGCCGCGAGCGAGGGCTACACTGCCATTTGCTTGCAAGAGCTACTCATTTCAGAGCTTCGCCTCCATATGCTCCCAAGGTTTGACAGGGCACGGACATCGTGAAGTGGTGCGTTTAACACAACTTGTAAAACAAACACACCAAGAAACTTTAGCTCGACAGTCCATAAAAAATCTGAACAAAAAAACTTCAACCTTGCTCAGCAGAACAGCAGCTTGATTGTACTGACAAATCCCGTATGTTCCTGCTCTGCAGAAGCATGTATGGCATCCTGTGAGCCTTTGGTTACATAGGGAGCTTTGGTTTCAGCGCTACTAGGCATGCAGGTCTACATCCTGCTAAGGTTAGGAGGACATAAGCCTGCTAAATTTAGCAGGTGAGCTTGCCTTTTGTCATCACACTTTGGATGGGGGGGGGGGGGGGGGCACAAGCTTAATCATGTATTCTACAAAAAAGGTTGTGCATTGTTGGTGGCTCTGTCTGTTTGACTGCCCCTTAGCTGGCTTTATGTGCCATCAGCACTTATTTCCAATCCACCGCAACTGAACTACAGCTTCTTGTCTTTGGTAATCATGCATTCACACTGCCAAGGAGCAACTGTAGACTGCGGTATCCATCCACTTCATGCTGTTCTGAATATCTACAGTAGACTCTCATTAATTAAAACTCCAGGAAGCGACAAAATTTATTTAATTATCCAAAGTTTGAATTATCACAAATTCATCTGAATGTGACACAAGGTAAAATTATGATTTGCCATAAAAATAGCTACACATGCAAAGCAGATATTTTATGATTTTCTCTAAATAGGCCTACTGATCATAACCACAAATGAAACATTCATACTTTTTCTTCTTCTACATAGGTCATGATCATACCAGGAATGAAACATTTGTGAAATGTATGACATAAGTATATCTCTCGAAAATGTTGTTGATCATGGAATGTTTAGACAGCACATGACAACACAAAACAAGAATTAAGTTTGTTTATCAGGTTGAGACGTTGTATACCGTGGACTTAACCCTTTGCGGACACAGGTCGGGCATGGCCCGACATGGGAGAAATATGTTACTGGTCAGTTGTCAGACGTCGCCTGACACGCGACTCCCACTCTCGTTTAAACTTATTCCTCCATTCTTTTTGGCTGGATTGGTGGCACGATCTTTCAGCACATTTCTTTGACACTTCATTGTTTCTATAGTTTGAAATTTTTTCCCATAGAAAGCAGAAGCGCTCGTGAGCGGCGAAGGCGCGGGTCGCTTCGAATTTCGCTGGCTGGAAAAAGCATGGCACTGTTTGCGCAACAATGTGCCTCCATCAGATGATGATGAAACACCCTCTGCTGATTGCAGTGACAGTAGCAACGAAGAAATGAGTGTACCAGACAACAACAGTGGACCCTCTTCTCCACGCGCGCCGGCGCTGTGCTCATGGACTACCTACACAGACGACCTCCCAGACTTCCCTGGTGTGGCATTCACCGTTAGCGACCCTGGACCATAGGTTGGATCGTCAAATCTTGGCTCTGAACTTGAGCTTTTTCAGTTATTTTTTACGGATGAACTCATCAGAGAAATCGTGCAAGAAACAAACCGGCATGCCCACGAGAAATTTTCATCCATGGATTCGCTCGCTGAGCAATCCATATGGAAAAGTTAGGAAGACGTTTCTGTAAAAGTATTCAAGGCTTTCCTCGGTGTTCTCATGAACATGGCCCTCAATCCCAAGCCGGACATCAAGGAGTATTTCAGCCAAGAAATATTGAAGATGATAGTTTTTCCCGCCGTGTTAACTCGCACAAAATTTCTTCAGATTTTTCGGATGCTGCACGTCTCTCCACCTCCGCAAGGTCCCTCACACCAGCCGACACGAGGTAGCAAGACAGCAACATCGTAAACTACAACGACACAAAATGACATGAGCATTTCAAGCCCGGCCCGAACATTTGTGTCGATGAGAGTACAGTTGGCTTCAAGGGCAGGGTCTCATTCAAATGCTACAACCCGCAGAAACCAACGAAGTGGGGCCTCCGTGTCTACGTACTCGCAGACTGTAGAACAGGCTACATGTCAGCATTTGAGCCCTACTACGGTAGCACAACAACAGAGAGCCTCTGCCTGCCAGACCTCCCCTTCATGAGTCGGATCGACCTGCACCTCCTCGGCAAGATGCAATGCACTTTACTCGGAAGCGGGTACCACCTCTATACGAACAGGTTTTATACGTCCCCACAACTTGCTGAGGAGTTGCTCTCTCAGGACGTTTTGCTCTCTCAGGACACGGCCAAGCTGTGAAACAGGATAAGCCGGTAGCCATTCGTGACTATACAAAGAACATGGAAGCTGTTGATCGAGCCGACCACTACTGCATAAGTTACGCATTCTGCCGCAAGTCCCTCAAATAATAGAGGAAGCTCTTCTCGTGGATCCTTGAGGTTGCCATCAACAATAGCTTCCTGCTAATGCAGATGCAACAGGATGCTCAGGGACTGAAGGGGCAAAGCCACCTCCAGTACTGCCGTAAGCTGATCGAACAGCTGGTCGGGGAGTTGCGAATGCGACCCAAGAAAAGAGGATCAACATCACTACAAGAACATACCAGAAAAGACTGCACAGTGTGCAGCCATCGAAAGACGAAAGGAGAACCCCAGTCCCCCCCCCCGGAGAATGCTTAGAAAAATATTACATGCAGTCAAAGTATTGCTAGAGAGCACGGAAATGCAGAACCACTGCAAAAATAGATATTTCTTGTTACCTCTGTACGCTGCACAATTTTTCTTTCTCCTGGCTGATGCACGCAAAATAATATCTGACCGGACCCACCACCAAGTTGGTCAGACTATCTGACCAACTTGCAAAGGGTTAAGCAGTTGTTATGAAAACTGCCGCACGGTGCCCCTTTTTATTGCTCATGTGTCCCAAATGAGCGATGACACATGAGCGATAAAAAGGGGCACCGCGAGGCAGTTTTTATAACAACTTGCAGGGGCGCTGTGACGTGGACCTATGCCATGCTGCCACGTCACAGCGTCTGCGCAAGTTTCTATGGAAATTTCCACGTGGTGCTTGTTTTCATAGCTCATGGTGCTCTGCTTCAGCCCCGCTGAGTACGCTTGTCACCGAGCACCGGTGCACTGCGGAGAGGCAACACCCGCAGGAGCAAGCTCGGCGGGTGTTCGCCTCTCTGCAGTGCACCGGTGCTCGGAAAGAAGCGCACTCAACGGGGCCGCAAAAATAAAAAGTATGAATTGCACGAAAACGCCATCCAAATTAAGCGGCCTATGAATACATTAAAAACATAGCGGGACAACCAAAATTTTGCAATTTGTTTGAATTAACCAAGAGTATGAAATATCCAAGTTTGAATTATCGCGAGCCTACTGTACTCCTATTAACATTGGCTGTGTGTAAGTAAACATAAAGAAAGAGCAAGGATTGACTTTGCCCTTTTCTAGGAACTAAATATTGCAAGCATCTCGAAACGTCTGGTAAATAATCATGGCCAAAATGAAACACAAAAAATTAACTCTTACTGATGATGGTTTAATGGGGACTAACTTGCTCATAACTAAAATGTAAAAAAAAAAAGATACTGCATGATTACTTGTTTTCACTTTCTTTGCAACTCTCACAACAAAGTTCCCATCTACTTCCTCACTTTCTTTCCTCCCTATTTTCTACTGTCAGTGATGGAAGCAGCACTTGAGCTTCTGTAGCGGTTCTTGTGGCAGGCAAAATATTGGTTGGGAGCAGCCACTGATGCTTTTGAAGCAGATGCCAACATCTGTTAGCATATATCACTTGAAATCAATAAATGAGTTTCAATCCTCAATGAGGGTTCCTCTTTGATATTGGAGAATATCAATTATTACCTGGTATAATAAAAATGTATAGGATGCAAAAGGAACATGACTTTCTTCTTAAAAATAAGTCTCAGGTCAGAGTAGGTTTCATTTACAATGGGTACTAAGAAAAAAACAATATTAAAATTAAATTATAACAGAACACATCCCCAGTTGAGATAAAGCCTCTTTCACTCTCATAGTTCATTTAGCCTGTAAATATAATATCTGTAAAATGCCTGCAAGAACAAGCGTACCTACTAAAATGTTGATCAATGAAAACATGTCCCCCCAAGTTTTATGAACCAATCAAACTCAAGATTCTAATATAATAAACTGTAAAAACAAGAAGGAAGAGTCAGTAAACAGGCAAGCTGGTTGATGTTACACATTTGTGAAAAAAATGAAAGACGTTTACAACATCCTGTAACGCCGAATTAGAACGCAGCTCTTGAGGAGGAGGAGGGGAGGGTATGCCCTTCCTCCTCATCCATACCCTTTCCTCCTCATCTCCTCCTCCATCCTCCTCCCTCCCGTGGGACCCTTGTGACATCACTCGTGACGTCACATCTGACGTCATGAGTCCCGCGCGTTTCATTATGGGACATTTCCCATAATACATCGCACGGTTACACCGACGGCGACAGCGACGGCGACAGCGACACCGCTCAAGCCAAAAACAGGTGCCTAAGAGCTGTGCTCTAGAAACTGGAAATGACAGATGAAGAAGGGGACAAACACAAAACGTCTCAATATATATGTATATTCATCTTGAGACATTCTGTGTTTGCCCTTTTCTTCGTCCGTCGTCTCAAGTTTATTTTAAAAAATGAGCAAAAATAACCATCTTTAAACATTAGAAAAACCTACAATTGTGCTTTAAAAGTGACACTGCGCTTTAGCAGCTTTGGGTTAGAGTTGAGTCAGAGTTTGCTGCCCTTTCGCCTTGACTATTGTATTTAATTAAATATAGATATGCATTTTCTCTTTTTTTTGGCACAGCTTTCTAAAATTGGAGATCAATCTATAATGGCGGTCAAAGGAGACCGACTTGTAATAGTACTGGCCATTATTTCCGAGCCCGTCGCGCTAACCCAGGCGCTTCCCCATGTTAGCCGCTGCTCCTAGCACCCTGGTGCAAAGCTGGGAAGGTTCATGCAAGTGGCACAAGTGCCACGGTACGCTCTATACTCCGTTTCACGATAACGTGGCGAACTGTGGAAGCTACGGCCCCCGCGCCCCAATGAGAGCGCCGGAGCGAGGCACGTGACAACACATCACAGGAGCGCGTGTCTTACTGCGCTAAGGAACCAACTGTCGCCTGGTGGGAAACCAACAAACTTCGGATGAACGTCCACTGCCGCAACGTCGTTGTCTGCTAAAGTAACAAGCTCTTCAGGAACAGTTCAGAGATAACCTTATGCTCAATTTACCACAAATCTGTGGTAGGTGTTAATGCCAGGACAACGTTTTCAGTGGAAGCAGAGTCAATTACACGGCTGCCATTGCCAATGGCCACGTCTTTACAAAAAGAAAAAAATTGGGAGTGGATATGGATGTAAAGTAAATATTTTATTAAAATACCTGTAACTGAAACTCATAAATTTGCCAATATTTAATCATTATTTTTAATTAATTTTAGTCAAGAATATATTAATTCACTCAATTTCCGTTAAAAGAGAAAGAACCAGAACTACTTTCTGTCGTGGATGGTGCTGTTACTGTGGTGGTAATGAGGCCTTCTTGACCTTGACCATGGGGTGTTATCACGTGGCTTACTCCAACGCTCTTATTGGATCGCAGGGCCACAGCCTCCACAGTTCACCAAGTCATCATGAAACAGAATATAGCCACGGCATGGAGGCATGTGGCAGACACGATAATCAAGCAATCTCATAAAAGACACTGGTTCTGTCTAACATCCCAGTAGCCGCCACACCAGTATCTTGCTCATTTTTCTCGCGACTACAAGCTCCTGACATCGCCGATATCGACTGGAAGTTCAGAAGATGACGTGGCCAGCGCAGTTGACAAGCCATCTCTATATTTCGTTTCACCTTGATTCAAAATGAAGTAAAATTATTTATACCAATTTCCTTCCCTTTTACTTTTATAAAGATATTAGGGTTGACCATTAATATATTTTTCTCTTCGCTAAAGCCCGTCTCAACATAGGTCTGACGCAATTCTTTGCAAAAAAGGCATTTTGGCATGAGATGTAGCAGACTCGTTGACGGTGCAATTTGGCACAAATGGTGCAACCCTTCCATCACTGTAGTGTTGAAGACAACCATTTTTTTTTTCTTTTTGTATGCATACCTCCCTCAATAGACAGAACTCACCAAAAAGCTGTAATCTCCCATGTTTTTTTTTAAAGGGGGAATAAAGTATTTTTTGAGAACCTCATTTTATGGTTATAACACAATGTATGTGCTCTAAGCATCCTAAAAAACCCGAATTACATTCCTGCACGGTCAATTTGCATATTAAAAATGTGGTTAAAGTTCCCGACTCTTACCGTTGGCGCAGAACTACAGATGGCGCTACCGAACCTTGCTAAATATGGTCGAATGACAGACGGCGCTTGTCAGCCACTCGCAAGCGGTGGGATCCCGTGTAGCCGAGCGGCCGACCAGTCCTGCTTGTCCACACAGCAACCCATTACTCGCAGGTGACTGATAAGCGCCATCCGTCGTTCAACCATATTCAGCAAGGTTCGGTGGTGCCATCTGTCGTTCTGCACCAACACTGATCATTGATTACCTTTTTAATATGCAAATCGGGCACAAATTAATGTAGTTGCAAGTTTTTTAGGACGCTTAGAAATCATAGATTGAATTATGACAATAAAACTACGATCTCAAAATGTCCTTTAGTGCATGTTTAAAAAGACATGCACCAGGGAAATTTTTTTTTAATGCAAAAGCATTAGCTTTTTTTTGGAGCGAAGCCAGCGTTGTCTGTCCACCAAAAACGGCACCTAAATTCCCATTGGCTGCAACGCGTCATGTGGCTCCATAGCAACAGCATCATTGTTGCTAAGGAGCCAGCCGAACTGCTGGCGGAACAGCGGGAGGGGGGGACGCAGCTATGCGCTGGCCTGACATTAGCACATGTTATCGTATGCTCAAGGATGACGCCATCCTTGGGTTTGCCCCAGAGATTGTCCTAGACATTGTCCTCTAGGCACTGTTATCGACGTCGTCCTAGACGTCATCCTTAAGGTCGTCCTAGACGTTCTTCTTGATGTCATCCTCGACGTCATCCTAGATGCTGTTTTCGACGTCATCCTTGAGGTCGTCCGAGAGGTTGCCCTCGGCGTTGTCCTAGACGCTGTCCTTGACGTCCTCCTAGATACTGTACTTGGCATCGATCTCTAGGACGTCGTTCAGTATGTCGTCCTAAAGGTCGTACTAGAGGTCATCCTAGACGTCGTTCTTGATGTCGTGCTTGACGTCGTCCTAAGCGCCATCCTTGATGTTGCCCTCGATATGTGCGCGGCAACGCAGATGCTTCGTCACGAAAGCCGTGAAGCCTTTAATACGTGTAGAAGCCTCACTCGAAAACATTTAACCCGAGGGACTTTAATGCTTTCGCATTCCTACACTTGAGCAGTCTTAAGTGTCCTCCTGTCATTTTTTCTTATTTACAAAATCGAAATGAAATTTTTAGTTTATGGTGCCTAATCTTCTCTTCATATATCTGGTGTTAGATTTGATATAGCTCTTTTTTTAGGTTTTCAATGCAATGTACATGCAGAAAAACCATGTTCTTATGCACACGTGAGGCATAAAAGCCTAGTAAAATAAACTAATTTGTTCCTTTTAAATTACTGAGTGCAATGAACAACAAAAATAATGTGTGTGATGCTTCTTTCATTTAAAAATAGCAAAAATTCTATTGCCAGGGGCTAACAAAAGTTTCTGAAATTTTTCAATAATCTAAAAATATACATTTTAACCAAACCTAGATAGTTGCATTCTAGCATTTTACGTATTCTGAAGTAGATGCATGCCAAATTCGGTTTTGATAGGACTATTAAGAACAGGAATTATTGTGCACAAACTGGGAAGATGCCCCAAAATTACACAAAAAGAAAAATGCATTTGAATGTTATCATAGATGTGCAGCTATACTCTTTCACGGTGCATAAAATAACATTGTTAATAAATTTTTGTAAAATATTTTGTTAATAAATTTTTGCGACAAATTGATACAGAAGGCTGAAATGGAAAGGAAACGGCTAGGCCCACTTGTCAACGTAAATCTGATGGCGGGCAATGTCACAAGTTGAAGACCACGCAGTAAAAATATGATCAAATTCATACCGTTCTGGGTTGCACGGAGGTCTTGAAATGCGTATTTGACTAATTATGCGATCATAACTGGCACTAATTATATTAGAGCGCAGCTCTTAGGTGCCCGTTTCTATGTTCTGCGGCGTCGGCGTTGTCGTAGCCAAGCTATATTTAGCGGGAAACTTGACGTCACATGACCTCAACACCAACTCAATTCCCCGTTAATTTAGCGGGGAAATGCAGTTTCTTCGCTAGATTTGCAGACAAATTCAGTTTCTCCGCTAGATTCAGCGGGAAAATTTCCCACTAAATTTTGGGAATTGAACTGGTGTTGAGGTCTCGTGACGTCAATTTTCCTGCTAAATCTAGCGGAGAAATTGAATTTGTTCGTAGGCGACATGACACAAAGTCACAGGACGTCATTTTCCCCGCTAAATTTAGCAGGGAAACTGAATTGGTGTTGAGGTCACATGGCGTCAATTTTTCAGCTAAATTTAGAGGGGAAACTGTGGGAGGAGGAGGATGGGAGGGTATGCAGTAGGAGGAGGGGAGGGTATAGGGGAGGAGGAGGAAAGGAGGTGGAGGAGGAAATGAGGAGGGGAGGGGAGAGGAGGAGGAGAAGGAAAAGAGGGTAGGGAGAAGGAGGGGGGCATACCCTCCCCCTGTACCCTGCCCTCCTCCTCCTCAAGAGCTGCACTCTAATTTCGCGTTACAAAGATCTGCAAACATCTTTCCTTTTTTATATATCACATATAAAGATTCAAAAATAATAAAACATCCTAACAACAAAAAATCAAATATTTTGCAAAATATTGCCGTTTTTCTACTTGCATCTCTCCTTAAGTGTCTTCCACTTACATACAGACATATTGCAACCCCTTGAAGAACCCACACCACCACAACCATATCTAAGCAAAAGGGATATCTCGAGTCAATGAGAATAAAACTGGCTTACATACATGCAAGACTATTTAATTATGCCCTTAAAATTTATACAATATATAAGCTGACATTCTTCGACCGCCAAGCGGTGGAAAATTAATGCCCACCACCGTCAGAACTCACTGTAGTTCCAGCCAGCGACCAGGAGCCAATACCCATGAATTTTAAAGCCCCCGAATATGCTCGCTACCCCAAATACATAAACCGTAAAAATAAGGTGGCTTCCGAAGCTTACTTTCTTGACCTTGGTCTCATAGAGTAGCCTGACAAATTCATTGTCCTCCGCAGAGATGGTTAGTGTCATGGTGAGTAGATTCAGGAGGCTTTCCTCTGAAAGACAAAGAGGAGTTAACTGCCAGGAGCACACCAAACGCACAGGTACGCTGGCATGGTATTGTGAGCAGCATAAGAGTCAATGCAGGAGCACATGGCAAATAACCCTTAAGCTTGTTAAGATGAAAGCATGGGCAAGTAGGTAGTTTGTAACAGCAGCAACAGTGTAAAAAAGAAAAGGACAGAAAAGGGGGAGACACACAGAAGGAGGACAAATAAGAGCACATGTTTTTCCTTCCATGTGTCTCCTCCTTTCTTGTCCTTGTCTATTTGTGCCGTTGCTACTACTAGCCTCAAGCCTGGCTTGTGGCAGTAGACGGGGGTGGCTTTCGGAAGCAAGGCGGAGAGAGCGGCATGGACCCGTCTGCTGCCGGCACTCTGGCCACAGGCAACTTGCTTCTTGTGTGGGGCATCTAATCGCCAACTGCTAACGATGGCAATGGCACGATACCGCCGTGATTCAAAATGCGCTTGGCAACAGTGATAAATACTCAAATAGCTTTTACTTCTTTGTTCTATTTTTATGTATGGATCAATCAAACGAGGCAGTTATCGCCAAGCAATAGACACATTTTCTTTGTTTGTTCTATTTCGAACTCTGTCACACTGCATGCCACCACACCATTATCAGGTGCCGTGAAAGAAGTAAGCCGTCAGTGGCAAGGGTGCCGGCAGCAGATGGAACCACGCCGCTCTCTCCACCTTGTTTTTGTGATGTATCTACTGGCACACGGCCGGCGGGCAAGTCTGCTAGCGCTGCGCACGAGCGCGTGCTTTTGCCTCGAGAGCTGGCTGCACTCTCGTGATCATATAAAAGAAACCCCGACCGTTTTGGATGCTTTGAATGGCTGTCTCGTCATTAGCCCAGCTAAGGCTATTTTACACTGGCGACGAAGTAGTGAGCGAACGACCACGCATCTTCAGACGTCTTCACGATGCCAGCTACCCAGGATAAGCTGGAAGAATTCGACGGCACCGGGTGGTCATTGTGGGCGGAATGACTGAATTTCTACTTTGAAGCGAATGGGGTAACTGTCGTTACGAAGAAGAGGGCACTTCTCCTCACCTTGTGCGATGCCAAGACCTATGAAATGGTGCGAGCATTGGTGGCACCTAAGAAGCCTGGTGAAGTGGCTTACGACGACATAATGAAGATGCTGCACACCCATTTCGACCCGCAACCGTCCGAGCTCTTTAGCAAAAGCAAGTTTCAGTGGAGAGACCAGGAGACAAGCGAGTACATCAGTGATTATGTCGCGGCACTAAGGAAGCTCGCCGTCGACTGCAACTTTGGAGTTCTGACAACCGCACTAGCGCAAACAACAGCCAGCACCAGCGCCAGCCCCAGCACAAGCACCAGCACCAGCACCAGCACCTGTGCGAGCGGCGGTGAGCCTGTCACCGTATCGTCCACAACAATGCTACCACTGGAGGTGATGCTCCGGGATAGGTTCATATGCGGGACTGCGGACGAACACCTTCAGCAAAGTCTATTTGCAAAGCCGGAACTAACATACCAGAAAGCGTATGATTTAGCATTGAGAGCAGGGAATGCTGCAAGACAACAAAAAGATGTCAAAGCTCGAAAGACCACCATTAGACAACCAAGGGTCGAAGATGAACAGCACGTGAAAACCGGAACTGCAAGTAAGAGAAACAGGACTTCGTATCAAGTGAACAACGATGTCATCGCTGCCAGGAAAAACACGTCGCAGCTACATGCAGATTCTGCACAGCACGCTGCAATTTTTCCCGAAAGACCGGACAGATTGAAAGGGCGTGTTACCAGAAGACCGAAACAAATCAACAGCAGCGATCAACACAAGTGGTTAGTCATGATGAGTCGGCACGTTCAAGTGAGGACAAGGATACCCAAGACTTATACGAGCTTAACAGTGCAAGTTACACTACGTCGGTTAAGAAGTATATGGTCGCACTCAACCCACGGAGTTCCAAGTGGACACCGGAGCTGCATATTCCATCCTCAGTGAGGACACATACAGAAAAACCTGGCCAAAGAATGCCCCTCCACTGAACAAGGAACATATGCTCCAACCATGAGCAAGAAAAGAACTAGTAAAAGTTCTCGGGTTAGCAGAAGTCCGTGTCCGACGCAAGTCAAAAGACTATCTGCTCCCACTAATTGTGGCCTCAGGTTCGGGCGGCAATCTGCTTGGAAGAAACTGGTTCCCGGCACTCAATATCAGAGTCAGCGGAATATACCAGTTTGACCAGGGCAAGACCCTTTATGACGTGTTGCTGACACACGAGGAATTTTTTTGATCCAGAGATAAATGGGCACAAGGGCCATGCGGTACATCTGGAGCTGAAGAAAAATGTGACACCGCGCTTTTTAAAGGCTCGACCGGATCGCTTCGCGATGCGCACCGCAGCGGAGGCAGAACTGCAGATGCTCCGAAACCAAGGCATAATCGAGCCGACGCAGCACTCTGACTGGGTAATACCAGTGGTGATCGTACAAAAGAAGGACGGCACTATACGGATGTGCGGAGACTTTAGAAGCACGGTGAATGCAGCTGCAAAACCGACGATGTATCCAATGCCAACTGTAACAGACCTGCTGGCAAGTGTGCAGGGAGGCACCATATTTTCGACGCTGGATCACACTCAGGCATATCAACAGCTCCACATGACAGCAAAGACAGCAGATGTGCTCTACCGGCAAACGGCCGGCAGGGAAGTCAGTGAGCGCTGTGCACGAGCGCATGCTTTTGCCTCGAGAGCTGGCTGCGCTTTCGTGATGATATAAAAGAAACCTCGACTGTTTCGGACGCTTCGAATGGCTGTCTTGTCATTAGCCCAGTTAAGGCCATATACCTAGCTAAGGCTATTTTACAGTTTTCAGAAAAGTTGCTACCACGCTTCGCTACAAGCAGGGTTTAAGGCTAATGGCCCAGTGCTCCCGTGTTCCCTATCACAGTGCTCATGATAGCACTTTCAGCAAAACAAGAACCCGAGACAATTGAGTGTCTTATTTCTGTTCCATGCTTTCCCGATCTTCAGCTTTTGCAATCATGAACATAATTTTAAGCTACATTATGAAGCATTCAACTATACAACAGGAGGTAATATTAATACTTAGTCAATAGCTTGAACTGCAGCTAAAGTCACTGAAGGAATAAAAACTTTGACAGCGTAAAATGCATTAGTGGAAGCTCGTTATCGGCATACTGTGGATTCTCAGTAGTTTTGCGATTGCAATGCGTGTCACAAGAGGAAGAAAGAAGAAGTTGGTAGGAGAAAGCAAGATTGCGAGGATACACCATCGAACAGACCTTCCCCGTGTATTCTGTAAATATCCCGCAGTCTTTATTAAATAGAAGTGTTTAGTTTTGAGAACGATTCCAGAATTAAGCAACAAACGGTGCCGAAACTCGGGACAGAAGACAGAGAAAGCACACGGTAGGCAGAATTCTGAATGTTGCAGACCAAAATAACACGGCACACACTCACCAACAATATACATGACTAAAGAAGTGAGGGAGAGAACCTTATTCACTGGTATTTTTTTCGTAAACAAGCTCTCCACCACTCCCTATCAGCAGATCTGTGCACTTCCGGTTTTTATCTCCTTTCATTTTTGTTCCATGTCCCTTGTTGAGATGCTTCGTTGAGATACATGCAGATTACCTCAAATGTATTCAAATTATTCATTTGTCGGTTAAAGATTCTCTTTCTCGATCGCAATGCATTTTAGGACAAATATACATACTGGGATGCGAAGAACTGTGGCACCCTCGTCCTATCAGCTCGCACCAAACGCAGCAAATACATTTGTATTCACAAAGGTTAGCACAGCGTCGGCCATCCTATATTTTTGTTTTACCTAGTCAATGCTAGCATAGTTCTCTTTATATCTACCGTAAAATATCAGGCAAGCGCCCACTCATACTTTGGAGATAATTGAAAAAAAAAAAGGGGGATAGGCACTTCTCCGTCATCAATTTTACATATAAATATACTATGCGTTTTTTCTCAGATCTTACAAATTTGGTGATGGGCGCTTAATGCGGAATGGGCGGGTGCGCAGTATTCTACGGTAGGTTAACTGCACTGGAAGCAACCAAGCTCGCAAAAAAAAGGATGTCATATGCTTATTTATTGCTATTGAGTTCTGGGAGCAGTCAGTTAGCATGCAGCTTGGAATGAACAAAGATCAAATTTCAACAGTTAACCAAATTTTCAGGCATGCACTATGCCAGTGGTTCTCAACCATTGATCTTTCGCGGACCCCTTGTGGATCGGCGGAGAAGATGGAGGACCCCGTTCATGGTGCGGGGAAGGGAAGTTATAGGTTAATTATGATAGTGATTTAATAAAGGGATCTAACTAAGGGCTAGTGCGAAGCAAACTGCTCTTATTGTTGTATACACGAGAAAAGGCACCCGAAAATTGGAATGTTTCTTCTCAGTCTGAGAAAAGACAACTTTTATTTCCGAGCTCTACTGATGAGGCTGGGCTTCACAGACCCCTAGAATGCCTTCGCCGACCGTTTGGGGTATGCGGAACCCCATTTGAGAACCACTGCACTACGCTGCTCAGCACTCTACAACCATTATTTGCTTTCATTTGTTTTAAGCATGGCCTCATATATATGGCATTGGCACGAAAGCAGCTTTTAGTAGAAAGGAAGACTAACAGGAGGGCATTGATCCTGTGAGCAAGGCATGAACCGTACGAGCGTTATTGACTATGACTCATCTCTTCTGGAACTGCAAGGGCTCAAGGACTTTCGACAGAATGCGCGGGACTCACTATCAAGCAAGACAAAGCCAAAGCAGCTGGAAGATCAGACCCATCCCAAGGGACAGGCCCAGCACAAAAAGCAAATCCTATATTTTCTCATATATTATATAAGGGACTCAGGGGTCCATCATTTTATGTATTAAAAGTATAATCACAACATCCCCCCTCCCTTTCCTTTCAGCTCTTAACCCCAATCTCTCCCATTTCAGGACAACCAAGCCATAAGCAGGCGAACCTTTTCACAAAAATATATGCGTGTTCAATCTATCAATCAATTATATATGAGAACTAAAAAAGCAAAAAGTTGGGCACAGAGCCCTGTAGGAGAGAATGTTCAAGAATATGATTTGTCCAGGAAAACTTGCTCTAATAATAAATTAAGGCAGTGGTTCTCAAAGGGGTCCGCAAAGCCCTGTCTCTTTACAATAAAAGTTGTCTTTTATCGGATTAAGAATAAACGTTCCAATTTTTGGGTACGTTTTTTCGTATATATGTGACTAAGAGAAATCTACTTCATACTAGCCCTTAGTTATATCCATTTAATAAATCACTATCATAATTAACCAATAACTTTACCTTCCCCTCACCACGACCGGGGTCCTCCATCATCTCCGCCGATCCACAAGGGGTCTGCCAAATATCAGTGGTTGAGAAACGCTGAGTTAAGGCATCAAGCAGCTTCTCATTAACAAAACTTGCAAAAGGTTAGCATCTCTACCTTCCTCTTTTGAAAGCATTTGGTGCTTTACCAATGCTTCAAAGGCTTCATAGCAGTGAATGTCCAACCTAAGTGCCTTCTTGTAGCACTCAGCAGCGAGCATCCTGTTGTCAATAGCTTCATAAGTTTTCCCTTTCAGGAGTTGCAGAGAGGCTTCCAGCTGGAAAGGAATCAAAACATATGTTTTCTTAGTGCTATCACCAGACTGCAACTTCAATGACAACTCACAGCCAAGCAACAAAGCAAAGAAGAGAAGAAACTTAGATAAACATTGATAAAAACTCAACAACTAGACTTTTTCAATATTTCAACGGCCCCACAGGAGCTAAAAATCTGAGCTCTTAAAGACAATCCCTTCGTAGCATGCCAAGTTTGTGCCGGGTTCCAAATTAAAAATGTGTAAATATTAATAATTTGTCAAGTGTGCTGCCACACTTATTGAAAAAATATACACAAAACATGCCTGTCTTTACTTCATTTTTATCTTCCCTTCATTTTCTCTATTTATAGGCTAGGCATCTGTTTTTGCTTATTGTCCAGTGATCACAAGTAAAGACCAACCATTCACACAGTCATGAGCACAAGCTCTCAGCATCAAAAGTCGCCGCCAGTGCCCAAGCAAGCATGTGGAAGTAATGCTTTGCTCCCCAAGCGCTTTCTTGAAGCAGCCTATGGCATTCTCTGTGCTCCAAGTTAGAGCGAAACAAAGTGTAGTTCTGCCCAGGGCCGTACCCCGGGGAGGGAGGGAAGGGGAGGGAGGGGGGGGGGGGTTTAGGGGTTTTGACGTTCTGACTTTCATAAAACATTCCGATATCTTTGGCAGATTTGTTATTTGAGGAACAAGTGCTTACTCTTCTCATCCAAGGGATCAGGAGGGGGTGTCGATCCAGCATAAGTAAATTTCTTAAGGTACTGCAGCTGGACTTCGGCACCTAGACTAAAGTATGCGCTGCTCACTGTGGGTCCTCAAAAACAAGCAAAAATAATGGCCAACCAGGTGCAATATACTGACCCCAGAAGTTTGTTAAGTTTGCTTTTGTTTACCGTTAAAAGGCGTAGGAAATGCATGGCCGTCGTTTTTTCTCTATTTTTTTTGTTAATTTCACCAGCTCTGAGTAGAGCTCTCAGAAAAAGATACAAAACTTTGTAAGTGGATATATCACTGGCAACTGGAACAGCAGCTCTGGAGCAATACTGACAGCAGTGTCCTATCATTGGCTGGCAGCAATCACGTTACTTTGGTGCCTCCGTGCAGTTTGTGGTGTATTGATATCACTGGTCTGCCAGTGAGTGAGAGGGGCGGGGGAAGGGGGTGAAGTTGCTGCGAAGCAGGCATGTGCAGTTGGGCCAGGTGGGTTAACATTTTTGTAATCAGCTGCTGCAAACCGTCGCCGCAAAGCATATGAAGGGTGGGTCGGGAAGGTTAACACGTGCCCCAGTGATAGACGCAGGTTTCGTCGACACAAACGTTTCATTGACACATGTTACTCAAATTGTTTGCTGTAAAGACATTTCATTGCGTATGCATCATTGGGGACATTTAGCAAACCAATAACCCTGCTCCACGTACCACACTACCGAAGCCTATGAAGCATGCTTTTAAGCGTGCACCCCACAGTCATGGTACCACCTGGGCGTGCACTTAAAAGCATACTGCGAAGACTTCAATAGTGTAGGCAGCGGGAACGGTTTGCTAAAAGCCTCTATTAGGGTGGATTATAAATAATTCCAGCTACAGGCACGCTATCCCCCACAAAAATATGCTGGCAGTATAGTCACATGGTTGCAGCTAGCCATGGGAGGAAACTGCCGGCATTTTTTAGCACGGACTGCTCTGCCAGCTGCCGGCAAAATAGGCTCACTTTTGGTGAAATGACATCTGTGTGCCCAGTTTCAGGTATCTACATTTGGAATGAATATGATATGATATGATGATGTTTATTGCACTTGGGAGGTAAAATGTAAAGGAGTGCCGGTGTTGGGGGAAGGCTGACGCCCATGCAACTAGTGTGCCCACAACACCGACCCGTGCTCTCTTACAACATATATACAGGGTGTGGCCGCAAGGGCCGCACCCTGTATAATCATAACATTTAGTGTGTGAGCACCACCTCAGAGAATGATATTTAAGAGACCATGCTTACCTGTCTTTGCTCCAGGTCTCCCTCATCAGGAATGACGACACGTTCTGGAATAGGTGCTTCCAAGATTTCCAGAGCCTCCCTGTATTCTTTGCCGGCAAACTGAAATATTAACTTCTAAGTAAATTCTCAGTTTTCAAAATGTACCCAGTATAATAAGATAACTCACGCGGCTCGAAACGGCCAAGAACTTGCACCTGAGGTCTTTCTGTTGGACAGGAACGAGTATGTTAGTAAATCGGCAAATGCAGTACACAAAATGTGTTTCATACCATGTGCAAATTTCGACTTTGGATGCAGTGTGCGGCCCTGTGGTACTGCTTCGTCAGGTAGAGACACTGCGCTAGGCAGTAAATGTCTTGCGTGTTCTCTGAAACGATGCATCGATGTCAGGAGACAGTTTATTCGGTAGTGTTGGACGTCTTTGACGCAAGGTTTGTTTACCTTTGGATAGCGTGGCTACCTTGTCCGCCCAGAACAAAGCGCTCGAGTACTGGTGCTGGACGATACATGTCAGAGAGAATCGGAGTATTTGTTACTAACATAGCAGGCGTCCAGGTTTTATTACTGATAAAACTGCGTCAGCAAGCAGTTACAAGTAGAAGCCGAAGTAAAACACGCAATACAAAGTTGCTAGTGAGCACTGTGTGAGAGGAGTGTTCTTTGGGTGTGTGAATGCTTGAGTGACAGTTTTTCGAGTGCGCTAAACGTCGACAAACTCGCCCAATCTCAGGTTCTTACAAGCAGTTACAAGTGTTTACCAAAGTCGCGCATGCAGAGTGGAACATTCTGCGGCTTTCTAAAGGCTCCTTACCTTGTCTATATACCATCTGATCATTCCGCGATACTTTTCGAACTCCATCAAGTTGCTACTTGCACACAGAGCTTGGTTAGCTTGACGATTATTGCCCGATAAGCGCTTAGAACTTAGTTCTTCCGCCATTTTTAAAAATGACGCCGTGCCAACAATTAATTGATGATGATGATCATAGACGGCGAATGCAGCGCTGCCCGTGCCGCCCAGCCTGATGATGTCCGATCAGCTCGATTAACTAGTTTGTTCGTTAAAACTAATCAAATTTTAAGTTCTAATCATTTTTCAAATATATCCGCAACAATGGGTTAGTTGTACATAAACCACTGACATAGATCTATGAGCAGAGTAACGCAATAATTTGATCCGCGTGCTATGCTCACAAAGGACTAAACACTTTATCAAAGTTTTCATAATATTAAATGCGTGTGAAAATTTTGAGAAGGCAATTTCCAAGGCAATGGCGTTTGAAGCGGATGATTTTTTTACGCAGCGGAGATGGACTTTTTGGGTTGGCCGGAGCAGGTCACGTGGATGGTGTGACGTCTTTTTCGCGCGTTTTCCGAACAGCGTGAGGGATCGTCGACGCACGTAGCTTCCGAGCGACCGTCCTCCACTGCGCGGCGTCGTCTGCTGCATGATGCCGCTCAAACAATTAAAAAAAAAAAAAAAAAAAATTATGTTGTTACGTGGCACACAACTTCGCGCAAATTATTGTAACATGTCCATTTATTATATCAAAAACTATCAAATTATATCAAGCCTATAGTACACTAAGGTTTGAAAAAAAAAAACGACGACGACGATCGGATCAAGAAGCACCGATTTCTCGCTCCTCCTGTAAGCTTTAATTATTTCACCCTATTCCGATCGTTTTGGCTACCGCGAGCAATCACTTAGTCACTGGACCCTGCAGAGGTACACTGTCGGCTAAGAAGCGACAACTAGAGACCGAGTCGCTCCGCCTCGATGACGCGGTTCTTGAAACCTTGACCCCGGACACTAACATGAATGCCGTGGCTACCACAAGCCAAGTTCCAGGGGTGCTATGTTGCGCTTTTTTGACTCCCAGGAGACTAGAGAGAAGGAAGTGACGTCAACGATACAGCAAACACAGATTGGATGGTGACAGAAGAAAACAAAATCAACATCCAATCAACGAGCTTGAGTCTTACCTTAGAGCGGTAAACCGGAACCCACTGCCTGCAGCGGAAATGGCACCCCCCCCCCCCCCCCCCCCGGTTTCTGCCATCTTGCCGGTTTGCCACATTAGTGATCACGTGACGTTACGATGGCTGCGCCCAGAGGTGGGCCAGATCAGATTGGCCAGATCACGGTCAGCAAACGGGCACTCTGAGGCTGCGTTCCATTCGTACTCGAATGGATCCGAGTTTTTCCGGCGGATCAAGTCATGTGACGAGAGAGATGCAGCAATGCTGGACGCGAGTACGTTTTCGAATGCAACGGGTACGAGACCTTCACCCAGGAGTGAGATAAAGTTGCGTTCGATTTACTCTCACCTCCTTCACCGGTGCAGAAAAGGGTAGGGCAGTCGCCCTACACTTTTCTACACCGGTGCAGAAGGTGCAGGTAAATGGAACGCAGCTTCTATGTGACTTTTGGGTGAAGGTCTCGTACCCATTGCGTTCGAAAACCTACCCGCGTCCAGCAATTGCTGTATCTGTCTCGTCACGTGACTTGATCCGCCGGAACAGCGGACCCATTCGAGTAAGATTGGAACGCAGCCCCAGAGTGCCCATCTCGCCCACCTGCTGACCGTGATCTGGCCAATCTGATCTGGCCCACCACTGGGCGCAGCCATCTTAACGTCACGTGATCACTAATGTGGCAAACAGGCAAGATGGCGGCAACCGGGGGGGTGCCATTTTTGGCCGCTGGTTTACCGCTCTAAGTTTACTCAAGCTCGTTGCATCCAATCTGCATTTGCTGCGTTGTTGACGTCACTTCCCTCTCCCTAGTCTCCTGGGAGTCCAAAAAGCGCAACATAGCACCCCAGGCATGGAACTACATTTACCATTACAAGGCCAGCCAACGGCGAATGAAGACTCCAATAATGATATCCCATTGAAGAAACAATGCTCGCAACTCCCTCAAGAAAATATGGATGCAAGAACATCAACCTACTCAATTAATGACGAAAATAATGACATTCAGGACGGGACTGATTTCACACAAGTCACCGTGCGAAAAAACCGCCCAGCTGGAACCCCTTGATTATCAAGCCAAAGCAACCCGGGGCTTCTTTCTGGAAAAGCAATCCAAACAAGATTGCAAAAGAAATTGTAGCAGTATCACAAGAGAAGGTACTCGCCCCACGCATAAGAAAGGATGGCACCATCACCGTCAATGCGGCATCACTAAACGCGACAAACAGACTACTTGCGATGAAATCCCTGGTCGAAATAGACGTGTCGGTGACCGTCTCCGAGTCGTACACCCGTAATGTTGGGAAGATCAACAATATCCCAATCTAATATTCAGACTTCGAACTACTCGACTACTTAAAAGATGCTGGTATCATCGTGGTCCAGCGGCAAATTTCATACTCAAGGAAAGAAGACGGCTCCATGGAGCAAGAGCCAACGGAAAGTGTCCTGCTTCAGTTCCCGCAGGATCAGCCGATGCCCTCCCGGGTTTTCCTGGGATTCACAAGCCACCCGGTGATGGAATACTTCGGCATCCCGACACAATGTTTCCGCTGCCAACGGCACGGACACATTGCAAGACATTGTCGTGGCCAACAGAGATGCAAGGTGTGTGCAAGGCCGCACAGCTACAAGGAGTGCATGAACAAAACCAACCCAAAATGTGCGAATTGCGGAGAAAAACACTGTGCTTCGTATTCAGGCTGTCCACATGAAAAAGCAGCCGCTGCAGCCAGAAAACATGAGATCCTGAACGGACCGATAAAAAACAATCGCTCCCCGTCCCCAAACCTAGAAATTATACGCCCACCACCTGTCCCTTTGCCTCCTCCCCACTCACCTCCACTCCCTCCTCGACCTCCTCGATCAACACAGCAAGTCCAGATGTCTCAACAACCTCCCAGGCCATTGTACTCGGACGCACTAAAGCGTCGGCAACAACACGGCCAGATATCACACCAACGCACGTCTACTTCTGGTCAGGCTGCTGGAGGAAACAGGCAAGCAGCGATCACACCAGTACCAGCTTTCCGAACTCTAAAAAAAGGCATTCATCGACATGAACACCATCCGCAATACTCGGAGACCCGAAGATCGAGTGATGTTGAACATTTACTGGTACCCATGTTTTTTACAGCTCTCCGTGCTATACTTGATGCTGTACCATCAGCCAACAACCTACCGGAAGTAACAGCGCTATTTACTCTAAAAAGGTTAGTTATGTAGTCACGTGCAACTATGATTGAGGATTATTCCAATGCCTGACATATACAGTCATACAGGAATATTTCAATAAAACACGAATGGATTACGGAAAAAGTCAGGCGATTTTCGTCAGTTTGTTACTCAAATTATGTACTATATAAGTCATCTCGCCAACACGGCCAAAGCCGAGCGTTATTGGCGGTACGGAGAGATATAATATCTGTGCCCGTGTTTTCGTCAACTACAGAAGTTCCAGAATGTGTTGCTTGCAAGGTAAGATGTGGTGAGACAATGGTGCATATAGTGAGTGTCTGCATTGAACCTCGGACTCCGCTAACCCATTCGGAATTCTCTGCAATTTTCAGCCACATTTCTACTCCTTACATAATATGTGGAGATTTTAATGGCCACCACACTATGTGGGGGAGGGATCACTGTGATCAACGTGGAAATCTAATGGGAAAATATGTGGACGAGAACAACATCTGTGTCCTCAACGACGGGTCCCCAACGTTCGTCCGGGGTCATACCTATTGCAGCTATTTGGATCTGACACTATGTTCTCCAGACATTTCACCTCAAGCGACATGGACGACTGATAGAGAAACCCGAGGCAGTGACCACTTCCCAATTCTCATTCAACACCCAATTTTCGATGTTCGTGGACAACATTATCGAGTTCGGATTACAAATTGGGAAATGTTCAGGCACTTCAACACTCAGAATCTTCTCAGTGTAAAGGAACCCGAGGAATTTGCAATCTCCGTTTTAAACAATTGTGAACGAGCAACGCGTCTTGTGACCGTACCTAGTGGACACGTCGGCGTCAATGGCGAATACGAAAAATTAAGGGCAATAAGGCGCAGAGCAGAACGTCGTTATCGAAGATCTGGTCGTGTTGAGGACTACAATGAGGCCCAACACGTTCACGAACTAATACGACGAGAGCTACACAATCTCTCCATTAGCCGATGGAAGCAGTTCAGCAGTACTCTAACTCCATTCACTCCGATACCGAAGGTATGGAAGATACTTCGTTCTCTCCGTACACCAGTAATACAAAAACAACCTTTCCGGGCTCTAGCTCTCCTTCGAGGTACATCGGAGGTAGTAATTGCGAATGAATATTGTGCTTTGCTAACGCAACGAAGTTATACGGTGTACTCTATAGAATACGGTTCTTCTCACGAGAAAGCGACTCGTGCATTCAAGAAAGAGCTGCACTCAGTGCAAACAGACCTAGACTATGAATTTAACACCCGTGAAATGGAGTGCGCGCTACAAAATATTCTAAAATCAACAGCTCCTGGTATTGATAAAGTCACTTATGACGCTCTTTCAAACCTTGGCCCTGCTGCTACTACCGCACTTCTTGAAATATATAATGAAATATGCAGAACAGAAAAGATATCTGAATCATGGAAGCTGGCTAAGGTAGTTCCACTACTAAAGCCTGGAAAATCGCCGTTAAATTTAGATTCATTACGTCCTGTAAGCTTAACAAGTTGCGTCAGTAAACTACTTGAGAAGATGATACATAATCGCATACAGTGGTGGCTCGAAACAAGTGAAGCGTTCCCCGAAGAGATAACAGGATTTCGCCCTCGAAGGTGCACAATGAATGGCATTTTAGATCTCACCACATCCGTTGAACACGAAAGCAACAATGGAAACATTACAGTTGCACTCTTCCTAGATATTCGTCGAGCATTCGACACTGTTAGCCATGCTCACGTTCTTGGACTCGTACAGCTAGGTGTACGTGGACGGATGCTTCGGTGGATAAAATAATTTCTTTATTGTAGGAACATAATAGTAAAAACCAACGATGGAGACAGCATGAGACATGAAATACACCATGGAGTACCCCAAGGCAGCGTGCTGAGCCCTACTCTTTTCAATGCAGTAATGGCACAGCTACCGCAGAAACTTGAATCACCTTTAAAAATATCCATCTATGCGGATGACATATGTATATGGATCTCTGGTTCATCTCGCGATATCCTAAAGAATAAGTTACAAACGGGCTTAGACACTACTTTTAGATTTCTAAAAGAACGAGGAATGGAACTCTCTGCCGCGAAATCAGCATTTCTGCCATTTACAAGAAAGAAACTCTCTGGGCTTAGGCTAGATCTCAACGGAGCATCAATTCAAACGGTTAAGTCCTATAGATTTCTTGGTGTAATATTAGATCCATCTCTGACTTGGTCCAAACATTTAGACATGTTAGAGAGTAGAATTAATTGTGTGATTAATGTATTTCGCTGCATAGCGGGGGCAAGATGGGGAGCATCAATAGATGCGATGCTCTCATTCCACACGATGCTAATACGACAAGCGATTGTACATTCTATCCCGGTGTTAAACGGACTTTCCCGCACGTCAGAGTCCCGCCTTACCTAGTGCCACTAAATAAGCTACGCTTCAGAGTAACGTCACTTGGCCATATTGTGTCTTAAAATCATGGTTGCCAGTTATCTGAAGCTTTATCTGAAATCACAGGAAGCGCTTTTTCGCCCTCCACAAATGTTCAAACAGTTCGCGGCAGAGCAAAGCAATGTTACATAACCTTTCTAACACCGAACCGAATGCCGAGGAAGTCGCACTTTTGAATCATGACGATCGGCAGTTGCGTCTGCTCTGCATACGAGCCAAAATGGCGGCGCCCACAACAATGTCGGGGAACGGAGTGCCGATACTCTAAGCGTAGCTCATTTAGTGGCTCTAGCCTTACCTACATGCTAGCGCCTAGGTTTACCGCGATCAACATCCAGCGCGCTTGTACTCGTAACGGCAAGAGAGCCGACTATACATATTCTAAGAACACAGGAGATATGTCGTAATTTCTTTCGACTCTCCACACGGCCTCTGTTCAATATTTTTACTCGCAAAGGAACAAACTTTCTTTCCACACTGAATTCTCTTCCATTATGGATTCCCGAACAACCTAACTGGATTCAAGAGATTTGTAAACCACCCTGGACGCTACCATTACTGGAGATCAACATGGACATTCCAGGCATGCAAACAAAAACATCTGTTAACACACAGATTGCAAGAACATTGACTCTTTCACATCTGGAAGAAAAATATAAAGGCGACATCCACGTGTATACTGATGGATCAACCACTGAAGACGGATCGACATCAGCCTTTGTTGTACCTGATTTTAACCATTGGTCATTCTTTCGACTATCGCATCCTACTTCCTCAACCACTGCGGAATTACATGCTTTACTCGCGGCTGCAACGTACATAAAAAACAACTCGGCAGTGAATTCTTGGGTAATATGTACTGATTCAAAGGCAGCTTTGCAATCTATTAAGACTATCAATAGTCGTAGTGAACATAACTCCCTTGTACACAAAATTTACTTAGAACTCTCTGATGCCATCGAATTTGGCAACACTGTACATCTACAGTGGGTCCCCGGGCATACCGGAGTTTCAGGAAATCACCAAGCTGACCAATTGGCTACTGCAGCCCATACAAGTAACAACGTCCACCTTACACCTTTCACAAAAAGCGACGCCAAAAGATACATCCGTCGACTACGGGAGCGAATGTCTCACGATGAATGGATTAGCAGCATCCCACAAAACAGCCTGATCCATCTAATCGATCCGGACCTCCGTTGCCCAGTGTACACCTATTCAGCCAGATCAATCGACACTCTTATTCATCGCCCGACTTGAGGTAGCATACACGGGAAGCTTCCTTCACCGGATAAAACAAGTAGAAACACCGAGTTGCGCGTGCGACAACCCGGTCAAAGACGTCGAACATTTAATCATGGACTGCCCGAGATATGATCAGTGGCGCGCTCGCTTACGGATTAGTCTCGGGATACTCGACAATCGTCCATTATCTCTCGCCAAAGTTCTAGGTCCTTGGCCCGACTTAAAGAAACAAAAGCGTGCATTAGCCTCACTAACTGCATTTCTGAAGGACTCAAAGATAGAAGCCAAATATTAAGTTCAATGAATATGAGTTACTGATATAGCAGGATTTAATTGCACATATTTTGTACCACTGTAGCCTACTGTACATGTCGTACTCCTCAAAGTGCACTTGCTTGTGATATTAACGCAGCACGTTCATTGTTTACTTTGTTACTCATTATGCCCAGATTTCATAATTATTGAACATATCATATCATACTTTACCCCATTACTAGCATTGAAGTAGCCGGCCCCAAAATTATGGGGCTAAACTCTTCATCTCATTAAATAAACATTGAATTGAATTGACACTAAGGTATGGCATAAGCGTATTCTTTAACTGTCCATTCTTTTGGCACTCAAGAATTGATCGTACGTTAAAGGGAATTCTGAAGAGTGTAGCATACAACACACACATGTCATCTAGTACGAGCTTGTTTGCTTCACTTAAGTTACCGTGTTTTCATTCACTCTTTCTTCAAACAGTAATTTGGCGACACTTCTGGGAGAGTGAGTCGGCCAGTCCATCTCGCGAGCTTAGATCTGTTCTGCGTTTTCAATCTCCTCGAGTGAGAACTCACTATGGTGAAAGCATGCGTTCCTTTTATGTGCCAAAAGTTTTTAACGACGTTCCAGCTGCTCTGCTTGCCATTACCTCAAAAGAAAAAAAAAAAATGCTGAAGACCTCTTTGAGAAACATGTTCGCCGATGTGGCTCGATAGTGACTTTTTCCCATGTCGTTATTTTCCTTTTTTTTGTAGTACGGTGCTGTACGTGCTTTTTGTGGTAATCGCTGGACATGTCAAATGACGACTGCATTTATTGCGTGAAGTTTTTTTGTCTTCGACCCGTTGACTGAATGATTTTCTTTCTACTAATAAGTGTTTTTTTTTTTACTGAACATATGAAATATTTGAGAGAAAGACTCATGAATTCAAGGACTGTGTCTTCGAATGTACTCTTGCAGTGTTTAAAAATACTCATGCCTGAGTGTTTTTTTTTTTACTTTAATGATTTTAATGATTGTAATTGACACAGTGATCAAGACAACGTTTGCTATAGTTTTCATCTCACAGCTTCACCCAAGTCACTGACACAAACATTCCGACTACATCCTGTCAAGTGAATCATCTGTATGTTATTTGCTTTTTTCCCTGCACGTGATGTTATTCCGTGCGAACTTCCTTTTTTTGTATTTTCCAGTGAAGGGTCTGGTCCCACAAGCCCTGATGGCTTTGATCGGACCCGATACTCAACTGGCTATACCTGCACTACTGAATAAATTTTATTATTATTATTAGTATTATTATCGTTCCGTACATCCCCAAAATATTGAAGGGGGGTAAAACTCCTCTGCAAATAAAAATTATTATTATTATTATTATTATTATTATTATTATTTTGAAGTGAGCCTGGTAATGAAAGAAGAGGGACGACGATCAAGGCTGGCCAGGGAGGAGTAGAAAGAAGTAAGATAGAATAAACGGGTCTGATTAACTTCCCCAGTGTGTCAATAATTTGTAGACGACTACCATTTGGCACAGCCGACAGGATCAGCAAAATGTGGATAACCTTCAACCAGGCACGTAGCCAAGATTTTGTAATTTCGGGGGGGGGGGGGGGGGGGGCACGAGAAAATGTTGAATGAGAAGGAGGGGTAGAGGGAGGCCCCAGCAAAATGGAAGATTTCAGGGGGGCGGGGGAGGGGTGGGGGGGGCGAACCTCATGCCCCTACCCCCCTTCCCCCCACCCTCCCCCTGGCTACGTGTCTGCCTTCAACATAGATCCAGGTTCTCCTAAAGAAATTGTATTTTCAAGTTACAATGTTCAAGACGATTGTCACGACAGATGTTCCTCGACATGTCACCACGCCACAGTTGGTTGAGCTGATGGCAAAGAAGTCAACCACGGAACTTTTCAGCTCCAAGATACGTCTAGGTAAACCTTCAAATGTCAGTTGTTCGAAGAGAATGTGCTACGGCCATGTCGGAGAGTATCGGAAGAACTTCGATATCTATCTGGAGTACGGCAATGATGCTACAAGCCCTTCAGCTACAGCAACAGCACAAAACCCAGAAAAATGAGCTGATGCAGGCTATCGTATCTTCCATGAAAGAAAAGGAGAAACCTAGATTTGAAACAGTGAAGCCAGGCATGTTTGATGGATATTCATCGAGTAAGGAAGGATGGATTGACTTCTGTGAGTATGCTTCAGAGAAGAACTTCTGGAACTCAGAGCAGGACCGCATCAAGAACATGCGCCTTTTTTTGACGGGCGTCGCAAAGAAGTGGTTTGAACTTTCTCTTGTAGACCACCCGGAAGTAAGCTAAAATGATTGGAAAGCAAGTTTTCTCACCAGTTTGAAGAGGAATCCCGTAGACTGATGGGATCAGGCTATCTTCTACAAGTACAAGACAGGTCTGACCCTCGAATATTTTTTTTAGAAGAGAAAGCTACTTCAACCTGCCGAACCCCACCCGCCAGAGTCGGCGATGGAATCATTGATACTTCATAGACAAGAAAATTACTGAGAAGGCCGCAGCACCACCTTTCCACATTCTCAGTCTTAACTGAAAGCATGAGCAGAGCTTGTAGCTCGCCCCCCCCCCCCCCCCCCCCCCCCCTTAATCACTTCTAGTTCACTGTCCTGAGATACCGAGCCACTGATGCGGCCGTTGACGAGCCTCCACAAATGTCTATATGGTGAGGAGAAGGACACACAAACGGAGTAAGTGGAAACAAAAACTGAAAGTCGGTTATGGCGGCACTGAAGCACAGATGCCTGAAAGCGTTTATAAACATGGCACAATATCTTTACATTTAATCTGCTTCAGTACTAAGAGTGATGACATATAACACAAAACTTGCCTTTATTTTGTGACAGGGATCAAGATACTCGTGTTGGATTGGGTCTAACAGCGGTTAGTGGCCGCAAACTATACGCAAACAAGTTTAGCTGCCTGTTTTGATAGGCGACTCGGACGCTGCAAAGTCATGCAGAGAGCCTCGATGCTTGGCAACCTCACATTCTGCGCGCTGATTACCTCGGCGGGCATCTCCAAACGACGCATTAGCTTGTCCAGGTCGTATTTATCGAAGCGGTAGAGTCATGAACGTTCTCACTTGCGTTCTGGTGATGTTCAATGGACCACTGTCACTGACCGAGCGTTTTGCCTCCTCTTATCCATGTAAGAAATGCAGTTCCTCAAATGCTTGCCATGACAGCGCGTCGAGCAGTAACGGGTCGTATAGCACGCTATAAGTCATCAACAACTTACAACACTTGAAGAAAAAAAAGTTTGGGTGTGTGTATGTATATACAGTCTAGAACTTAGTCTGCCTCAAGGGGTGACTTGTCTCCCAGCTGTAGATGAGAAATTTAGCCAGAGCAGTACAACCGCTAGCCTAAGATCTTTAAAAAAAAAAAAAAAAAGGGGGGGGGGGGGGAGGGGTGCAACGATTTTAAGATTAAACGAATTTGCATCTTGTCATTTTTACGTTGTTTGTCGTGTCCCGGAGGATAGAGAACACATTTTATTCATTAAAAGAGGTCGCGATTCCGCTGCATACTTGCAAAGCAAAAGTCGAGCTTTTTCCCTCATTTGCAGCCACGAGCGGTAGCCCAAAGAACTACGGCCAGGAGCTTACGTGACCTCGCTCCGCTCTAAGCTGCAGCATAATCCCCGCTAATATCAGCAGGGAGAAGGAGAGGAAGCGTCCTCCGAGAGAGCGCACGGGAACCTACATAGCACCCTGAATTACGTCACTGGGGACCGGGTGCAGTGGCGTATCAACTTACATTTGAGTGGGGGGGTGCGGTGCTTTTGGTATCCCTTGGGCGCCGCCGGCTAGTATTTGCCCTGCCCAGTGGCGGCTGTTTGAGAGGGGGGGGGGGGGCAAAACACATGCCTTGCCCCCCACTCTGAAAACTGGGAGAGCAAGCGCCCCCCTAGCCCCCCCCCCCCCCCCCCCCTACCCCCCCGGTTGGTACGCCCCCATGACGTGTTACCCTGAAGACTGGGAGTTGAGGGTTACCAGTAATGCCAATATTTATCTTTTATTTTTTTTTTCACACAACTAGGACACGCGGGCTAAATCGGTTTTCTGTTCTTTACTTCTGAAATGTAATAGGGCAATTTCCACAAATTTTTGACCGAAGCCCACGCGCTTCAAATATTTTAAAAATCGGATCTAGTGGCTTTAGAAGACACCCAGCAAGTTTGTAATTGGAAGCATATCTTGATTTTCGCTAATTAAAATGTTAATTAACAATTTAGTTAATAATTCGACTTATCGTGACAAGTAACTCCATATATTATGTTCCCTCTCCCGGGCGTTCACCTGCACAAACCTCATTATTCTAACATTCACGTTTTTTTTTTTCTCGTTTTTTTTCAAAAGAAATAGTTTGAGTTAAAATAACTGAACCTTCTTTTTCTAAATTTTGACATCGTAGGTGGCGTGCATACTTGTCCGCCATCGCTTATTATCACCCAGGAGAAATATAGTACATTCAATGGGCTTTGTGCTCATGCTCGCTGTACAATATTTCACAGAAGAAAGTTATACCTTATGCACAAAAAACAATCCGCAATCCAGTAGGAAAAAAAAATGGTTGTAAAATAACTTTTAAGGGGTGGGGTTCTTCGACTTGTCCATGTGCTCTGGCAGCGCGCTCTTGAGGCTAGCAAGACGCCGAAGCGCAAGACGCCGAAGCTCGCGCTGGAGGCGGGACAAATGAAGCTCCTCCCTGCCGTTCTCATCCTGGAGGAGAAGAGAGCGCACGGGGACGTCTGAACACCGAGCTCTGGTTGGAATCATCGGCGGGCATTCGCGACTCCAACGACCCATTGAGAACGCCCCTATCGGACAGATATGGCGGTTTAGACCGGTCGTGCCGTGCCGTCAGCCAGCTCAACGCACAACGCTGGGGCATCAGCGAGCAATCATTGGACTCAAAATGGTTTGCCCCGATTTTCATCCTCGACGTTTCGAACCTGCGGCGATGTGTTGGCGTAAGCAAGCTTCCAGAGGCTTGACTTTTTCCGAGGGAAAAAGTCAAGCCTCTGGAAGATTATCCATTATAAGCATTATCCTTCCACGGTGATAATGAATGCCGATAAACGCGGAACGTATGGTTCACGCGGTTACGTAGTTTGCGTTCAGAGCAACCTGGGTAAAAAGCTGATACTACAGTTACGACAGTCAAAGGGACCACTGTTCCATCGCGTAAACCACCGACAGCATGCAATTACGGAAGCCAAAGGAGACAAGCAGAAATCGCGAAAGGACCTGTTCCGGCAAGTTCAGTGTTTTCCCGCTAGGTGCCGTCCGTTTTGCTGGAGTCGTGAATAGACGCAACGAGGGCTGCCCTTTGTTTCTATACTCACTCTTCTAACGCGTTCGAACGCCAAACGCTGGTGTCTGGCGTTCGGCGAGCCATCGGAGTCGATTCAAGGCCGTTCGAGTGTTACGTGGCCTTGTAGAGGGGGTACAGTGACGGGCGGAGAGCGTACCACGTGCTACGTTCACAGGGCTGGATTGGCGGCTAGTAGCGCCCGCAGCGGTGCAACGTTCCCAACTCAAGTGCCAGCCAGTTTGAAAGCGCGGGATGATTGATCCAACGGCGTTTTCGTCGCCTGTGCACCAGATCGAATAAAGGCCCGAAGCGGCTCGGCCGGAAGGACGCCGCGTTTCGAAGATTCCCATGGGCACGTTGCGTACGCTCACGATTTCATTTGGAGCGCCGGTGGATTTAATCTCCATCGACCCGACAGTATAACGAGCCTCCGCGGTGAAGGTCAACCGGTGACCCAGTCGCCTTATCTCATAGTTAAAGCGCGTGCTCTACCTCGCGGAGAGAAAAAATAAAATAAAATAAATAATCGCTTCTATTGTCGAGTTTCATTGTTTGCTAACGCGCGGAACAGCCCTATCAACCTCACGATCGAAAGGAGCATCACCTCTGGCTTCCTCGGGTCGGGAGGCTCTGGGTCGGACATGTTGGGAATACTCCCGATGCTCCGGGGTTACCCAATAGACTGATGCGCCTCTTGTTGGCGGGTAATATACCATGTAAGACGTTTGGTGCACACTTACGTTCATCGTGACAAGAAATAACAGCGACGCTATGTGTTTTGCTGCTTGCACTAACGTAACATCGCGTACTTTTGACCACCATGAAAGAGAGATAAGAAGGCTTCTTTTGTAGGAAGTTTGAGTGACGGATTAATGTTCTATAATCTACAGGGAGGAGAAAAGCGACGTCCGGGCAAATAGATACAAAAGAGGGCACTGGCAAGAGGGGAGCTCGTTCTTTCCTTTTTCCCTGGTGGCCATCGGAGCGCTCTTTGGATGTCGTCATGTGCAAGCAATGATTGCATACGTTGGGAAATTGCGCCATGAAACTACATTGCGTGTGTTCCGTCATCAAATACGTTAAAACGAGATGTTTACGCATCCGAACTATCATCCAATCATAACACACCGTGCGACGCGACCGGCGCGCCGCCGCGCGGCCGTTACCAAAGGTAGGCAGTGAGAACCCCAGCGAAACGAAACCATGCACGCCAAGTACACTGGTAGTCATTGAATTCGGAGCGGCGCGGTTGCGCTGGGCTGATGAACTGCTGCGTCGTCAAGTGCTCCAATAGTTATGCGTCGTGTATCGCGGGGATAAAGTTTCATAGTTTTTCAACTGGCCGATGATTTGTGGGACAGCGACAACGATAGAACCGGCCGTGCCGTACGACGCCAGAAATTTGGTTTCCCTGATCATGTGTGCTACCGTGTCGGCGCGGCTGACATATTCTACATCGCCGCTTTGCGCTCTGTAATTGCGTTAATGCGTTGGCATTTAAACGCACGTTTTGAAGAAAACCCGATGTGTATTTCATTGGTCAGCGCCGCGGAGTGGGGGAGAGAGCTTCGAGGAAGCTTTATTTGCTGCAATTCTTCAGCAAAACAAAATAATTCCCAGGAAACAGCTCGTTGCCACATTTTTTCTCAGCTTCGTGCACTCGGTGCAGCTATTGCCATTGCTTCTGAGGCCGGCGTGGCGGTAATTTCATGAAAAAGCGGGCAAGCTTGTGTAAGACGAAACGTATATATACTGACCGATGTAAGATCAACCTTACATGTACAATTATATCTGTATGTGCCTGTCTCAGTGATGTGATTGGCCAAAGCCATTTTGGCGCACGTTTTGGAGCAACCAAAACAGTCTTTTGGAGCAGCAAATGTGGCCTTTAAAGCAACCAAAACAGTGCTTTGGAGCAGCAAAAGCGGCTTTTGGAGTAGCCAGGACAGTGTTTGGAGCAGCTAAAGTGGATTTTGGAGCAGATATTCTTAGGAAAATAAAAATATTCGTTTTAAGTGCTGTACAAACGAAGGGCACTTTGTGTTGTGTTGTGTTCTGGTGTGACGCGTTGTGACGTGTTGTGACGGATCTCGCTGCTTTTGTTTTTACTGCTCAGACATCCCACCAGTGTACAGTGCTGTAGGCATTGCCAAGCAATTTTTGTTTTAATATTACTTCTATTCGCCTTTTTCCGTGACTGACGATTTATGTCTGAAGAGTGATTGTTTTCATGTTAAATTCGTGTGTGCTTATTTTTACGTTGCATTTACTACGTATTGCATTTAGATATTTTTCGCGTTTATTGTGCTAGCCTTCTATATCTGAGGTTTAGTGTTTCGCTTTTTTTCCTATGTTTACTTGCCCGGCATTGGCTTTTGCGGCATTCTTTTTATACTGTTTCTTTTTTATATGCTACGCATTTATAGCGCATATTTTTATTTTTTTCGTGACTCTTTATATTTATGCTCTTTACAGCTCTTTTTAGATATTATAGTACTTTTTAGAAAGTAGACGTTGCAATTCATTTTTTATTTAGTTATCATGACTTTTTTGTGTGTCTGATTGCCCTGTGAATTTGTAGGTCACCAATGTCCTAGTGTGATTAGCTTGTAAGGTGACATCCATCTTTCTGCATTTCTCAATCAGTGACTCGATTTATGTACAACTGCAAAAACCTTTTCACTGAACCACTGTCTGTAGGGGGTTGAGGACACGTCAAGCTGCTCTATAGCAGCTTTTTTCCTCCACCTCCCCCATCTTCGATGGAAAATAAAGGAATTATTATTATTATTATTATTAAAAACGCTTGCCACCATTTTACTGGTTACCGACGTGCCAGATTTTTGTAAAAAGTAAGCAAACGTAAAACAATAAATTGCAAGCGTCCCAGGTGGTGCCTTAGTCACGCAATCATGTTCGCATGCACGTGAGGCCAACTTCGGAAGGCTTGCTGTTGGGCATGCTTCGTCGCGCGAGCGCAGATAACGGCTGTCCGATCGAAACCGAAACCATGCCCCTCAGCTCCATCGCTAATTTATCCCCAAAAACTGTACGCAAAATGTAACTTTCGAGCATGCGACAAAAACAGTGCAGTGGCACGTGCTTGCCAGGCCGGCAAACAAGGTACAAGCTAAACACACAAAAATAAAGAATTTGAGAGCATCGATGCAAGACATTGCGAGCCAGACTCAAAAAGTTCTTCGCTTTGCGCAACGACTGAACTCGAGACAAACAAGCACGCTGTGCGGGTTCAGCGTGCAGACGTCGCCTTCTTTGCTTTAGCTCACTTCACCAACTTTATTTCACGGCAGATTTTTTACGTACCGGGGTCCCTCTCGAAAGAAAGCCCACCGAGAGAAACCTAGGTAATCAATACTTTGACAGAGCAGTCTTTGAATTAAAAATGGATTTTTGTAGTAACGTATGATTTAAACAAGAACAGGAATGTTGATGAGCATTAGGGTGACCACCGTCCCGCGACTCGCGGGACTGTCCCGCATCGAAGGCAACCCCATCCCCCTCCCCCCCAGGATAGTGGTCACCCTAATGAACATGCGGCGGTACATAGTTTCATTTTAGAAAGTACCATATCTGCAGTGATGTGGGGACGGCAACATTCGACGTCGTGCGACCACGGTGACTGAAAGGCAGTGATCAAATATAGTTTTCCCACGGCCGTTGCTTTAGCTCACAAAGTAACTCCTGCCGCGCAAAAACGTTGTTTCGTTTCACAGCATGACGGCATGGTACCCGGCACGCTAGCGTCGGAGCGTCTGCATACATCCGCGTCTATCGCTGAAAATATATATATATAAAAAAAAAAAAAGAGACGAGAGACGAGACCCACAAGACGAGAGCGCGAAACGCGAGACGACGGGAAGACCATGCAAGACCGGGTGGACAATTGATGTACGTTACTTTGTGTCAGGCGGCCGCTTGCGCCACATACCACACGCCTGCTCAATTACAGTACTCAGTTTAGTTTCGGTTTTGAAAGACGACCTAAATTGGTCTTTTGGCGCAGGCTTGGCGCAGATTACCCATATCTTGGCGAAATGTAGCAGGATGTAACAGGGTTAGCCCCTTGGCGCAGTTTGGCGCAATTGGCGCAGCAATCCCATCACTGCTGTCTCGCTTAGTTAACCCTGTGTCTGTCTGTGTGCGTGTGCGCGCACGCATTCAAAGTTTTATTTGTTTGCTTCGCATTATGATATGCTTGCATGAGATGCCACGTAATTAACGAAAGAAGTGACAAATAGATACAAAGCTCACCTCTCCGACTAGCGCAGAAGAGCACCGCATTTGGCTCGTGTTCAGTGTGCTAGACATTTTTATTTGCCTCATGATTTTTTTTATTAAAAGCAAAATAAATTTACATGGACGGCATAAAATTACGAACAAACAATGATAAACAAGTATTTGTGGTATTAGTTTTGCGAAAAATTATTTTTGTCAAAAAGGTGTTTTTATGAAAAATGATCATAGTGACATTGGTGTGGCTTAAATCACGACTTAAATCATCTTTATTTTTTTTCTACACCGTGCACTCAATAAATTTCGGGTAGATTAATTTGAGGATATAAATGTTTCATACATTTTGTAAAAAAATGCAGCGATTGCACCTTCTAGAAACCGGGAAGGTTTCTCATCGGAAGATAGCATGCAGTGTGATTGATAGAAGGTGTAAAATATATATGTGTATATATATATATATATATATATATATAAGAGGCGGAGAACAGCTAAACGACCTTCTTTGCTCTGACCTAGCCCTCATGCAACGTCACCCTTAACGTATGGGCTCAAAAAGCCAAAGTTCCGTCCGTAACCGCTACCGCCGCCACACCTTCGCGCGCGAAAAGGCGCCGCAGGCTGCTAAACGCGTCTCACTGTCGAACGCCAGCTCCTCCGCTAGCGGCGCTGCGCGCGTTTTTCAAAGCGCCCCCTATAGCTCCCGGAGCGTATACACCATGGCCTCCGAGATTCTTGGCGCACAGAACTATCCTCCGGTTTTTACAAACACTTGTTTGCCCAGCAAAAGTCTCCAGAGCTCCGCAAAGTGGAGGCAGTTCGTGGCCACACCAACATCACAAAGGTGAAATTCGTGCACGCGGCAGGAAACAGCATAAAAAAGAAAAAAAAAAGAAGTATTTTTCTCCCATAATATGCGTAGAAGCGAAAGCGATAGCTGTATCACGGTCGCGCAATGCGGGTGGAACGGTGCCGTCGCATACCTGAGGGCCGAGGTGCGACGTGATTAAATCTCCATAGCCGTCGTGGGTGGCGTCGTGGATGCCACTGACGACCGCCACCAGTGCTCGGTGATCCGTGAAGTGGGTAAGAGCGGTGGAAGTTTATAAAAGCATCCAACATTACGCGTAGCAACTGGTTACTGCCAAAGTGGGATATCGCATGACCGGATGTTTGGAAACAACTGTTTCGAGCAGACGACAGGAAGATGCTCTTTTCGTCGTTCCATTCTTGGCAGGACGTCGGGGCTGCCCTCTTCGCTTTCTCGCTGCACGGCCTACGTGAAGTCCCAACTTCCTTCTTCTCGCACCAAGAGGGGAAGAGACGAAGGGCTTTTCCATAGCGGCGACGACAGCCCCCGAGCTCAAAATCTCTGCAAAATGTTGCCCGTAAAACTTTCGTTAAAAAAATAAAAAAGAACTGTTAAAGCTTTAGGGCACGAGCGGTTTGGCATCTGGACTCGAGTCTAACCGCCGAATCACTCAAACTGAAGGGCCCCTCCACTTCCTCGAGGAAGGCGCGAGGGCCGGCGCTGGCCAATCGCGATGACGGATCCGCCGTCGCGATTGGCCATCGCCAGCCCTCGCGCCTTCCTCGAGGAAGTGGAGGGGCCCTTCAGTTTGAGTGTAGTTTGAGTGAGGTTTCTGAATTCGGCGGTGAAACTCTGGCGCGTTCTGGCTTGGTGGGTTTTTGTTTCAGCTTCTAGTAAGCCGGCCCTGGTCATCTGCAGCAAGGTCATCTGCCGCAAGCAACGACTATAATTCCTGCAAACGAGCGCATTTTCACTGTCCACCCAGCAGACACAATATTCCCACCGTGCCAGCAGGCCCAAGCTACCCAAGCAAGCTAGCAGGCCAGATGAAGTGCGTGATTAGAGACGCGAAAAGTTGTCTTCTCGTACATCCATTTTCCAACATTCCCCTACCTAACAAAGTCCGACCTGTGTTGACGCAGGCACTCTCATCTTTACTCCCTCCCATTTCAAGCCGAACAGTAAAGCGAATAGTGCAAGTGCAAACTCTACAGTTTCTACCGATAAAAGCCTAGGGTGATCGGTGGCCGAGTGGGCTTGCGCACACCAGCTCGGAGCACATGGAGCGAAAGCTCTCGCTGCAGAACCCACCCCTGCCCGTTTCGATCTGGATGAACATCGTACCGGTGTGCGGTTGTGTATCACCACTGCGGTGATGAAAGTTAAAGACCCCAGGCTAGCGGTTGTACTGCACTGGCTAAATCTCTCATCTACAGTTGGGAGACAAGTCGCCCGTTGAGGCAGATAAGTTCTAGGCTGTATAAATATGCACACACCCCCATCCTTTTACACTCTAGTGTTTGTGTGGGAGTAACTTGGCTAGACTTGGCAATGGTGCGCTACAATAACTTGGCTGGAACTTGGCGGTTGAAATGAGCCATCCCCTTGACTCCTCGAAAGAACGAGGACGATGTCGGTGGGGTGTTCTGATTCCAAAGCCGGGCAAAGACAAGGGCTCACTCTCCAGCTACAGGCCACGCAATCTCTCTAACGTCATGCACATGCAAGTTGATGGAACGAATGGTACTGGCAAGAATCGCATGGCATCTGCGGAATCTATGGACGCCTTCTATTCCGCCCGAACAGGATTTAGACCGCGCCTCGGAACGCAAGGAAGCCTGGCCCTCATATCAGCTGACGTAACACTGAACATCAACCCCAGCCGGGTAACCATCAGAAAAATTGTTTCGGAAGGCCGCTGAACTTTGTCAATAATTTTCTGAAAGGAAGAACGTTCAAGGTACGCTGCGGCTCGCACGACAGCGAACCGAGAGTGAACCGAGTAGGAGCCCCACAAGGCTCCGTTCTTTCACAGACGCTCTTTAATATCGCAATGGCAGCCCTGCCTCACGAACTTGCCAAGATCCCCAACTTGGGCTTCACCGTGTACGCGGACGACGTCTCAATATGGGCCAAGATCAACGACATTGTAAGACAGGAAGACACTCATACAATCGAAGCCCACATATTCAGGGTAAGAATGCAAGCCCCTCCGGAGAAAACCAGCTACACCGTAATTGAACCGAAAAGGCACCATCTCGCCAAGATTGCACAACAACTAAACCTAGTTCTTGCAGGCAAGCGAATCGAGCCATCCATGCCAGTCAAGATTTTAGAGATTACGATCGAGGAGACCGGCAAGGCACACACCTGGCTCCAGGACATAATAAAACATAGCAAATCTGCTCGAGCGGAGCGACAGAAGAAATTGCCAGATGAATGATCAAAGCCTTAGTAGTTACGCGCGTCTGCTACGGGGTCTCGACACTACTGGTTAACCAAGGCGCAAAGACAAAAACTCGAAGCCTTGATCAATGAAGCAAAAAGAATAATCACGGGCCTACCCAAGTTCTACCCCCTGGGCAAACTGAACGAACACGCTCAGATTCACTCCCTACACGAAACCGTTGTGACCCGCACGTTCGCACACGGCGAAAGACTCAAGCACACAGGGCAAGGGAGAAGGATCCTGGAACACTTATTGAGATCTATGGAAGCACCCTATACGGAAGATCTTCCCGCCTCGGGAAGATCATGAAGAAATTACTGAAAACAAACCAAGCTCGCGAAAGGATGACAAAAAAAAAAAGAAAAACAAGCAACAGGTTCGCCTCGCCATGGCACATATCAAGATGACGGAAGCGTGGGAAGAAGGAATGAGCGGGATCGTGGCTGCATACACGGACACTGCTTCAATAGACGGCCCAGACACTCTAAAGAATGCAGCCGTTATCTTTCCAACACTAGGCACAAGCGCAACCAAGAACCTTCCAGCCCTCGCCTCGGTGAAAGGGGGAGAATTCGCAGCAGTCCGCCTTGCCCTCGAGACGGCCCTTGCATTATTTGAACCACCACCTGGTGGTTGAAGTTCTCTGGGTACTTACGGACTCTCAGGGACTGGTAAAAGAATGCAAGAAACCAAGAAGCACCAGCGTAGAACTACGTAATATCAAGAAACTCGCCTCACTGCTACTAGCAAGAGGGACGACTACGAGAATAGCCTGGGTTCCAGCGCACGCAGGAATTCCAGCAACGAAGAGGTGCATTGACTCGCCCGCGCGTCCCTTCTCGTTCCCCGTGACCAAGACGATTACCAATCAACACTCCGGGAGAAACTCCCCCAACACCAAACCCTCCTCTGCCATCAGGATTCGGAAGAAGGGCCAATGTTCTCCTGACCAGAATTAGAACAGACACAACGTTAACACCAACGCGCATAGCATCTTGGAGCCACGGGAAGAGATCAGTCACCTGCCCCAAGTGCGATATGGGCACCAAGGTGGACACTTTTCACTTGTTGTAGGAATGCCCCACAAACACCAGGTTGAAGCATCGACCGAGTAACATCGCTTCTCTGGAAGGTTGGACACACCCGCCAAGCGAAGAGGACAACAAGAGAAGCATTCTCCGAAAACTAGAGTTGCGAAGACTCTGGTTAGGAGCTGCGCACACACCGTCGTCGGGGCCCGACGTCGAGGAGAGACAGTACCGAGCACTAGTTTCGGCACATAAAATTTTATCTAAACTCGGCTTGAGTGCGCAACACAGACAACTACTAAGACTTTCTCCGTCCGAAGGCTTGCGATGGCTCACCGCCCTTTTTGCTGTCCCTCTTCTCTCTCTTCTTCTTTTCCTTCTTTCTTCGTAATCTGGAGTGGACGCCACGGTGGGACACACACACACACACACACACACACACGTGCCCGCACGCACAGCACCGAACGAGTCGGGAATACACTCCGTCACATAGTGCCGCGCGCCAAGTAGGCAGCGCGGCCGTAGCCTAACGGTTGTCGCGCTTGCCTCCCACGCGAAGGGCCAGGGTTCGATTCCTGGCCACGGCTATGCATTTTTGTTGACACTGTAATGTGATGTTCTGGTGAAATTGAGAACCGTCTAGCTGATTCGAGGTCAGAATGTTCTACGCGTCGAACCTTCTACGTCGAATGCTCCAGAAGCCAACGTGTGTACAAAAGCGGCTCCGCGGGCAAGCCGGAGTCAGTCTCGTCCCAGCGTTCGACCCTGCTGTTACGCCGACTTCGACGCCCGCGACGCTCTGTTATTATCTTTTGTACCCTTTTATTTTTTGGCACAAGTTCGCCACATTAAACGTTTATTTCTTCCTGTTTATTTCTTATTTATTGGTCACCACCCGTGACATTTTGGTGGAGGTGCGGGGTACCGCATGCCCGTGCAGCGTTCCCCTCCAAGAGCCCGCAGTGCAAGTCGAGTTCCAAGCCCAGTGAGGAGACCAGTCCCCGCGGAACCTGAAACTCGGACCAGCCGGCGCATCAAGGGAGAGGATCCTGAATACGGTTCGTTACTGCACAAGCCCAAGCCGAAGAAGACGACGATGGCCAACCAGTCGCAGACCCCGGCCGCTCCTGCCTTCATCTACCTGCCCGTCGCACCCCGGACTCCAACGCCATTCCACGGGAACGCCCACGAAGACGTCGAGGACTGGCTTCAACAGTACGAGCGGGTGGCCCAGCACAACCGATGGACGGACGACCAGCGCCTGCAGAACCTTTACTTCGCGCTCGAAGGAACGGCCAGGCACTGGTTCGAGAATCGGGAGACTTCGTTGATCTCGTGGACCGCCTGCAAGAATGAGTTGAGGCGAACTTTCACTAACCAGTATCGACGGGAGAGGGCCGAGGACCTTCTTCGAATGAGAACCCAGGGCGCAAGCGAGACCATCACCAGTTTCGTCGAGGATGTCCTGCGCCTGGTCACTCGAGCCGACCCTCAAGCCATCGACGAAAAGAAGTTGCGGATCCTGATGCGAGGCGTACGAGATGACATCTTCGGAGGCCTCGTCCGCAACCCGCCGACCACCGTCGAAACGTTTGTAACAGAGGAGACCAACATTGAACGGGCCCTGCAAGCACGAGCCGCTCACTTCCATCGAGCTCCTGCCGTCGCTGCACCCACGCCGTCAAGCTGCGCCCTCAGCCCCAATATTCCGGGGATCCGAGAAATAGTCCGGGACATCGTCCGTGAAGAACTGAAGAAGCTGATACCTGCCGCCGAACGTCCAGCTTCACTCTCGATCGCCGAGATTGTTCGAGAAGAGGTCCAGCAAGCGCTCCAGCCAGACGTTCTCGCCGACGCCGCACCGGAACCACCAGCTGTGACCTATGCCGCCGTTGTTCGTCGTCCGCAGCCTCCTATTGCTCGGCAGTACCCAGCTGCACCCCGACGAGAAGTCTCTTCGCCGCAGTACGCGCCGCGCCAAGAGCAGCGTGGACTTCGAAAGACCGACGTGTGGCGCACGGATGACGGACGCCCGGTGTGCCTCCACTGCGGGGAGGCTGACCACATTTACCGGAGGTGCCCCTACCGCCAGCTCGGCCTGCGAGGATTCGCTCCAAACGACCGTCGACCTCGTTTTGGAGAACGACCAAGGGACATCGAGGAATACCTCCGTCGCCCTCCGTCACCAGCGCCCACCGCACCACGAGGTTCCCGTTCTCCATCCCCCCGACGTTCCGCGTCGCCTTTCCGTCGGTCGCGCCGTGATAGCCTGTCACCCCTATCTCGTCGGGAAAACTAAGTGCGGCAACGGCTGGAGGTGCCGTTGCCGAAGACGACCCGAGTAAAGAGCCTCCAAGAACGCCGGAGCGCTCCCACTCTCCCGACGCCACGCATCGCTACGACGCCCCTGCAACGGTGTCCAACAACCTAAACGTCGTCATCGACGGCCACGACGCATCGGCACTCGTGGACACCGGAGCAGGCTACTCAGTCTTGAGTGGGAGGCTCTCCCGCCGCCTTCGAAAAGTCATGACGCCGTGGGAAGGAGCCCAAATACGAACCGCCGGAGGACATCTCATCACACCAGTCGGGAGATGCACTGCTCGCGTCGAGATCCACGGTGAAACGTGCACTGTCAAGTTCGTCGTTCTGCAAGACCGTTCGAGGGACGTTATCCTCGGAATGGACTTTCTCTGCGAGTATCGCGCCGTTATCGACCTCGGAACAAACCGGCTGACGCTACGAAAATCTGCTCCACCAGCGGAGGAACCCCAAGCGACGTCACCCACGGTCCGAGTCCTCGCAAACCACGTAAACCTACCACCGCGGTCGAGTGTTTTCGTACTTGTCGGGATCGATGAAGCTTCCTGTGGCGAAGTTCTTCTCGAGGGAAGCCTCCAATTGCTCCTGGGAAGAGGCATAGGCGTCGCAAGAGGAGTAGCTGAACTTCAGGATGGGCGGACTGTGGCCCTCGTGACGAACTTCCGAAACGAAACGCAACACCTAACGAAAGGTGCAGCCGTGGGCCACGTCAAAAAACTCCGAAACCCCGCCGAAATCACCGCGATTACTGACGAATCCTCGCCGCCCCAGCAAGACAGTACGTCGCCAGCGCAGCTCGACATTGACCCTAAGCTTCCGGACCCTAAACGGCGTCAGCTGGTTAACCTCCTCGCCGAATACCGCGACTGCTTTGCAGCGTCGTCGAAGGTGCGCCAAACCGCGGTTACCAAGCACCGCATCGTTACCGAGGACGACGCGCGCCCTGTGCATCGATCGCCGTACAGAGTCTCCGCTAAGGAAAGGGAGGTGATCCATCAGCAAGTTCAAGAGATGCTGAATGACGGCATAATCCAACCTTCAAGCAGTCCATGGGCCTCTCCAGTCGTGCTGGTTAAGAAGAAGGACGGAACTCTTCGGTTCTGCGTAGACTACCGGCAGCTCAACACGGTTACGAAGAAAGACGTCTACCCACTCCCCCGCATCGACGACACTCTAGACCGGCCGCGCCACTCTCGATACTTTTCATTGATGGACCTGAAGAGCGGCTACTGGCAAATCGAGGTCGACGAACGGGACCGAGAGAAGACAGCCTTCGCCACGCCGGATGGACTGTACGAGTTCAAGGTGATGCCCTTCGGACTATGCACGGCGCCAGCAACTTTCCAGCGTGTCATGGACACCGTACTGGCAGGGCTGAAGTGGCAGAGTTGTCTCGTCTACCTTGACGACGTCGTAGTATTTTCAGCTGACTTCGACGAGCACTTGAGACGACTCCGAGCTGTTCTTCAAGCCATTCAGACCGCCGGACTCACACTCAAGCCGTCAAAGTGCCGGTTCGCCTATGACGAACTGAAGTTCCTTGGCCACGTGGTTAGTAACGAAGGCGTCCGCCCAGACCCCGAGAAGACTCGCGCCGTCGCGGCATTTCCAGCGCCGACAGATAAGAAGGCCGTGCGAAGATTCCTTGGGCTTTGTGCCTATTATCGATGCTTCGTTCGGGATTTCGCAAGGATTTCCGCACCACTTACGAATCTCACGAAGGACGCCGAGAAGTTCGAATGGGCCGAGGAGCAACAGCAGGCATTCGACGAACTGAAACGACGACTCCAGACTCCTCCTGTGCTTGGACATTTCGACCAGGATGCGGAAACAGAAATTCACACGGACGCAAGTAACGCGGGACTGGGCGCAGTACTAGTCCAAGTGCAAGAAGGCATCGAGCGAGTCATCGCCTACGCAAGTCGGACATTGTCCAAGGCGGAGAAAAATTGCTCCACAACTGAGAAAGAATGCCTTGCGGTCGTCTGGGCAATAACGAAGTTTTGTCTGTACTTTTACGAGGGCCCGTTCCGTATAGTCACGGACCACCACTCGCTCTGCTGGCTTGCGAACCTGAAGGACCCGTCAGGACGCCTCGCTCGATGGAGTCTCCGACTACAAGAGTTCAACATGACAGTGGTCTATAAGTTAGGCCGCAAGCACAGCGACACCGACTGCCTGTCCAGAGCCCCCGTCGAAACCCCTTCCGGCTGCAGCGACGACAATGACGACGAGTGCTTCCTAGGAGCAGTGAACACCGACGATATGGCACGACGTCAACGGGACGATCCTGAGCTGCGCGCATTAATTGAGCACCTGGAAGGGGGCAGGAGTACCGTGCCATGTGTCTTCTCACGAGTACTGCCGACCTTCGCCACCCGACAAGGTGTACTCTACAAAAAGAACTTCGGCGACAACAACACACCGTGGTTGATGGTAATCCCGAGTGACCTTCGAGAGGAGATCTTCCAAGCCTGCCACGACGACCCGACATCCGGACACCTTGGTTACAGCCGGACACTGGCCCGTATTCGTGAAAAGTATTACTGGCCGAAGCTCCCCAAGACCGTCCACCTATACACACGATCATGCCGCGAGTGCCAGCGACGCAAGAAACCGCCGACGAGGCCGGCCGGACTTCTGCAGCCAATTTCTCCTCCAACTACACCCTTCCAGCAGATCGGAATGGATCTACTTGGTCCTTTTCCGCCTTCGACTTCGGGGAACCGCTGGATCATTGTCGCCACAGATTATCTCACGCGGTACGCCGAAACGAAAGCTCTTCCTTCAGGGACTGCTGTGGAAGTCGCCAAGTTTTTCATCGAGTCCATCGTCCTCCGGCATGGCGCTCCCGAAGTTCTGATTACAGATCGCGGATCTTCGTTCATGGCCCAGCTGACGCAAGAGATCCTTCGTCTCAGTGGCACCGGCTATCGTCGAACCACTGCATACCACCCGCAGACCAACGGGCTGACCGATCGACTCAACAAGACAATCGCCGATATGATCTCTATGTACGTCGACGTAGAGCACAAGACGTGGGACGAGGTGTTGCCCTACGTCACGTTCACCTACAATACGGCGGTTCAGGAGACCACTGGATTCACCCCTTTCCAGCTGGTACATGGTCGGAAGGTAACGACCATGCTGGACGCAATGCTGCCCCATGAGCCATCTGACAATGAAAGCGACGAGGCCCAAGCGGTTGCTCAACGCGCCAAAGAAGTCCGCCAGCTCGCCCGACTCATGATTCAAGACCAGCAACGCGTCGACGCGGGCCGCTACAACCTTCGTCGCAGGGACGTTCACTTCCAGCCCGGATACAGGGTGTGGGTGTGGACGCCCATCCGTCGCCGCGGCCTCAGTGAGAAACTGCTGAAACGGTGCTTTGGACCATACAAGGTACTTCGTCGCCTCGGCGAGCTGAACTACGAGGTGATGCCCGATGGAACAAGAACATCATCACGCCGCCCACCACGACCTGAAGTCGTCCACGTCGTGCGCCTGAAGCCGTACTACGTTCGATAAGACTGTGGATCTTATGTGTTTCAAGTGACTCTTTAGTTTTCCGTTCTTTTTATGTGCTTTGTTTCGTTTTGGGATGCATCGGGGCGATGCACTTTTTAAAGGGGGAGTAATGCCGCGCCAAGTAGGCAGCGCGGCCGTAGCCTAACGGTTATCGCGCTTGCCTCCCACGCGAAGGGCCAGGGTCCGATTCCTGGCCGCGGCTATGCATTTTTGTTGACACTGTAATGTGATGTTCTGGTGAAATCGAGAACCGTCTAGCTGATTCGAGGTCAGAATGTTCTACGCGTCGAACCTTCTACGTCGAATGCTCCAGAAGCCAACGTGTGTACAAAAGCGGCTCCGCGGGCAAGCCGGAGTTAGTCTCGTCCTAGCGTTCGACTCTGCTGTCACGCCGACTTCGACGCCCGCGATGCTCTGTTATTACCTTTTGTACCCTTTTATTTTTTGGCACAAGTTCGCCACATTAAACGTTGATTTCTTCCTGTTTATTTCTTATTTATTGGTCACCACCCGTGACAATAGTCATAGATATCATATATGAGGCGAAGCTGGATATCTTCAGTTAGCAGTTTCAATCCTTTTCTTGCCAGCGTCCAGACTTCGCAGCCGCCGACGGGGCCCGATCCAGAACTCCATTTGGGGGGGGGGTCGCAAAATTTGTAAGGATACTATTCTCCCATTCTTTCTTGTGCACCGTGGGGTCAACCAATGGCAAATTGCCCTCCGGGAAGTGGGGAGGGGGGGGGGGGGTCGACTTTGTTTGGGAAAAAAAAGGCGGCCGCCCCCCCCCCCCCCCCCCGTTGGATTCGCCACTGCCGCCGACGCACTCCCTCATCCCTTACCCCTATCATATTGCCAATAGACGCGTTCTGAACTGAACTTTGATCATGACTGTAATCCTGACCTGCCCACATAAGAATGTGCCGGCGAGCACCTTGTAGATACATAGCCGCGGCCGCAGCATTTTGTCACGTGACTTCGCGGCGCTGCATAAGGCTTTTTTGTTTCCTAGGGTATCCGGATATCAATCGAAGGCGCGTAAGGCGCTGCGTCCTTATCTGATACTCACCTGCTCTCCTCGCGGGCCTCGCGGGGTCGAGTCGTCAGTCGGTGGTCGCGTGACAGATTCGTCACAAAAGGCGTCGGCTGCCACCACAGTGGCTATTTATGGGAGATCCGAGAACGTGTCTTATTTCGACGATGGCACAAGTGCAGTCGGGCTACAAAATGCACTTGCGCTTTCGTGCCTGAGAAATGCGCTCTTTCGATCCAAGCAAACATGAGAGCGATGCATCATGCACCCTGCTGCGTGCTGCTGCTATACTGCAGCCTGCTGGCGCCACGCTGCAATAGGTGTTCCCGAGAAACAGATATCACCTCATGTCATACAACACCTGAGACTGTTGTGGAAGAAATTGGAAACTTTTTAGCAGGAGGAACAGAAACAAAAAGGGGCGTCTCTTCCACCACAGTCTCAGGTGTTATATGACATGATTAGTTATCACCAGCTCGCCCACACACTCACTGTCTTTTCAGATATCACATGCCGCGCGCCGTGACAACCGTGCGCTAGACGTGCTGTGAACAGCGTTTGGGTCGCAGAAAAGCCTTTACTGAGCACCTCCAATGGCAAAGCGACGGACTGCATCCGCGACAGCGCCTTCCATAGGGAGTCATTCTCCGGGCAGGTCAGAATTACAGTAGGTTGTGGTTTTGATTGAGTTTCCACATAGAAGGTATATATGAACAGCTTAATGTGGTCTATGCAGGTGAGCTCTTGGCATTTTATAGCGGGATCTTGGGTGGTGGCACGCACACGCTTTCATACCCTTCACATGCCATAGAGTAGTAGCGTAAACCTTGCAGTGATAACCTAAACAGAGCACCTGCACAGGGTTGGATTCGGTCCTCTTGCCGTCGACGAAGTAGTCTTGAGCATTAACGTAACGATGGATCTGATACAACGACCTCGCGGTTCACGCTCGCAATCGACTGACTTCATAAAAAAAGATCCCTGGGGAAAATGTGAAGTTTAATAACAGCTATAATCGCGCAGCTATACTTGCAGCTATACTCGCGCTGCAGCTATTCGAGCCCATCGCAAACTTTCATCGATTGCTTTTACACTCGTTAAAATTATTTGTCCATCCGACGACTACGCATTGATAGCCACACAACCATAGATTTTAGGAAATTGCAGCATGGTAAAAAAAAAAAAACAAGAAAAAAAAAACAAGAAAAAAAAAACAAAAAAACAATCGGAGCTAACTCACGCACGACGAAATTTTCTAAGCCTTTTCGCTCGCACCCTTGGCTGCCTTGGCGGTTAAATACCCTGCGTCAGCGTGCAGTCCAAAAATGCACCAAGTCGAGGATACGTCAGTTCACGCGCGTCAATTGCGCGCTGGTATGAGGTTATGCGAAAAAGGTCTGTACATCCATCAACGACACCCACACAACTCTCCGACGTCACACCATCACGGTAGCGCCGCTGTCGGCACTGCGCATGCCCAGTCGCTTTATCTAACGCGTATCTGCTGTCTGCTCATACGAAGCGCCCGTACCTGGCGTAGGCAAATGAGGGCTTGTGTGTAAACGGCGTGTTGGTGCATCGGCAATCTTACATTGGTGTATCGATTGGCGGATGTCCAGTCGAAAGGCACACTCTCGTCGTCTTCTATCTCACCCCGACAGCTAGCCTTCTCCGAACCCTCGTCGTCTTTGCGACAATATGCAAACGAACTTATAAATATATTTGGCGCGGCCGTAACATTCCTCAAGGTGTGTTTGCTGAGTCGCGGCGAAGTCCCGGCGTTTCTTGACCGTACGACATCTTTTTCCGCATTCCAAATAATGCTATTTCTAGCTAACAAAAAATGTCCACGATTGACCATAAAGCTCTCGGTCGCAGCGCTCCAGCTCGCGTGAATCCCTCTCCTGGCAGGAAGCCTCCGGAGATGATGTCCGCATCTGGGCGTACAACTTGCGTATGAAAGGCCTTCACTTGTAGATTTGTCCAGGTATACCTTTCACTCATAAGGTATACCTTCCACACTTCTTATTTGCGCACGTTTGTTATATTGGTATGTCCTTACTACTTGGACAAATATACACTACAATTTCTTTCTCGAGTCCCTTCTAAGGAGGAAACAAAATAAGGTACAAACACGACCGTAAGTCTGTTTGTCATATACCAGCTCAATCGCGCGTGCACGCGATACCTTGGCGTAGCGAATCCCATTATGCATCTTCGGCCCCCGCCCGAGCGTCAATAAAAACGCCACTCACGCGTTTCTGACAAGAAGAAAAAAAATATTGCAAGATGCAAAATATTTCTAAAAGACTGCGACAAAATGGTGTGAATCAAGGGGCAAACCGCACCTCCTCCAAGACCTTCTAAAGTGCATATCCAAGATCACATTTCCAGGTCACGCTGTCTCGTCGCTAGGAACTGTCTCAAGGAGGCCATTCGTCAACGGGAAAATGCACCGGCGTCATTCCTAAGAAGATGAAGGGTCAGCTCTGGGGAAAAAAGTCCAGGGACGAGGATCTGTAAATAAGAATACGAGAAAGCTGATATTCGAACGAATTCAGATTTCGATCACGCGTATTTGTATCGATTAACCCTTGGAAATTGCGATGGTCAGGGTCTGACGGAATGTACCTATGTCGCAGCAAAACGTTCAAGACGTCCTTCTGAGTGGAAGATTCCAATGAAACAGTGCCATAGAGAAGAAAGCTCAAAACTGCCACTCCACACGCCAAGGCTAGAGCGCACGCTGCATGCGCTGAACGCATGCACGGATTCGCGTACGTGATATTAGCCGCCTAAGCTCCCAAGAGGGTTCTTTTAAAAGCGCTGGGGACTTTATGACATTTATCACGGTAGCCTGTGAGGTGACCATTAGCGATGAAAAGCCAAAGCTGTCCTGCGTCAAAAAAAAAAAAAAAAAAGAAACAACAATTTGAGAGTACGAAATGTAGTCCCCGAGAAAATTCTAGTAAGTGACCGAAGCACGATTTCCATTTATTAGCTGTGTGCGCGGAGGTAATTACTGAATCAATTATCTTTTGGGTTCTTGTACGTTAACAAGTCGTGACGTGTCTAGGCAGACATACCTATGTCGTGAGAAAAAAGATGGAAAAAGTAATTAGACGTTAGATGTTTAGACAACGTGACCTTTACCCACAAGAGTACGGCGACACTGACACGCGCTGTTGGGAAATTTCATCAGTGCAATAAGACTTCTAGCCCGGGGTCTTTGACGTGCGCCACGCTGTAGCGATGCAAGACCACGCGGCAATACAATGCTCATCGAGATCAAAACGGGCAAACGTTAGGGGGAGGGAATGGAACCCAGGCTCCCTGGGTTACGCACTCACGGCGTCATGGTATAGTGTTATGGTAGAGAGTGAAATAGTAAACTAAAAAAAAAGTATATATATATATATATATATATATATATATATATATATATATATATATATATATATATATATATATATATATATATATATATGTACATTTAGATATATATATATATAGGCACGGCGAACTAAGGACGACTTGAGGCCCGTTCACCACACTTTCGACTACTTCATCTCTTACGACGAGAGCAGACGGATGGATGGATGGATAAATCCGGCTGAGCCCTTTGGATTGGGCGGTAGCTTACGCCACTTAGCCATTTTGTTTTACCATTTAAGCTTAGAATATTTAAATGTGGAATCTATATTCACTCCGCACTGCAAAGAAAGTGAGGCTATAAAAACCCCCTTGTCATCAGTTAATAATAAAATACCTAGTTTTCTCTCGCTTTCTGCTACCATTAAATTAATCTTTGCTTGGTAATCTATTGCTTAATGTCTCAACTCAGACTGCGTATTTTGGTCTAAACATATGTTTCGGCATCGAAATTCGCTGAGCTGCCTCCGTAAGTTGCGGTGATTGGCTCTACGAGTGGTGTGCGTGAAATTAGACGCACAGGCTTTTTTTAGAGTGTACGTAGTCGTCGCCATTTTGAATGGCGGCCGACGGAGCTCTCCAATGCATGAAGCTGAATGGCCGAGAATGGTCACCATTTTAACAATTTAATAAGGTGTAAAAAAATCACGTATAACTTTGGAATGAGATAACGGTTATTAAATATGAGGAAGATACAGAGGAAGGGAGAAGGACAACGAAGACTTCGTTGTCCGTCCCCCCTTTCTATGTATCTTCCTCATGTTTAATTACTGTTACCAACACGCTCGTTTTGTACCTAGATAACGGTTGGTTCTGAAACTTTGCATCTGGTTCGGACGGCTAGTGCTATTATTTGGGCGGAGAATGAGTGTAGGGCGATGCGTAATTTATTTTTGCGGCAACACAAACAAAAATAAAACCACTGCAAAGTGGTTTGGGGAGTCGGGACATGTACTCCGTTCACTCTAACCTGAGGTGCGATGAAAACTACGTGCTCGTTGAACCAGTCATACGCATATCTTTTACCAAGAGATCACGCTGCCGTTCAGTACCCACGCACAGAGAGTGGGATCAGGTGATAGGGGGTTTTCGTAGACAATATAGGGAGTTTTCGTAGATCGTTTTCGCCGTCCCGCAAGGCCCTCCGCAACCCGCTACGATAGCGGGAACTCCACCATCAAGGCTATCGGCGCGCAGGCGCAATGGCAACTTCTTCGTTGCGGAACGCTTAGCGGAGGGGGCAACGCGGTCTACGAAAACTCCCTCGCGTTTCCCAATCCGCTAAGCCCTCCGCAACGAAGAAGCCGCTAATGCGCCCGCGCGCCCATGGCCCTGACTGTAGAGTTCCGGGTAGCGTAGCGTGTTGCGGAGAGCCTTTGCGGGACTGCGAAAGTGATCTACGAAAACTCCCTAATGAAAGGGACGCGTTTGCTGGTTTCGGTAATCCCGTAGCGCCCACCGCACTATCTTCATAGAGTTCAACAGGGTATAATTGAAGCGGCCTATATATATATTGTAGGCTTGCAAAAAAGTTCAGTGTGTATAATGCCTCTGACTTTGACTGTCACTAAACCAGGGGCCACACTGCTCATACGTCACTCAAAAGACATTCTGCAAACACGAGGCACCGCAATATCAGTGGTTTCAATGCCGCAAAGTCAAGCTTTTCCTTGAACTCAATTGCCACGCGGCATTCGAAGTGCGGATCTCGCGGTGACTCGCCTTCGAATCTGTTTGTAGACTGTCTTTTGTCTGATGTATAAGCAGTGTAACAATGATGAGTTCCTCTTTCTCTTACAAGTAGAGGTAGTTACGTAACACCGATCTTGTTGTTTGCGGCCAGTCAAAAATATGACTGCCCAGAACCAGAACAAATAATAAAAAAAGATGTAAACGTACCAAGCTAGTGTCGGATTTCGTAATTGACTCAAGACTAGGGCGAAAGAACACGTAACATGTGTTTTTTTTTTTTAAATATAGTAATTATTTTTTTGGGTGTTTGTAAAGTAACTACTAAAACCATGTGAGCAAAATCCTGAAGAATTAACTACTCAATTGTCTCTAAAAGACTACTCCTGTGATGTTGGCTACCTGTAAAAAATAATAGAGTTGAGATTGGTATGATCACGGGCCTATCAAAATGATTACACTTGCTATTCTAATAATTTCCATCGTTTTCTTGTCCTGCACTTTTAATTTTAAGTTAATGATATATACCAAGCTCTCAACCAATAACAAAAGGTCTAATGAAAGGCCGATCACCGCAGAAAATGAGGTTTCCGCTCGCGCATGTAGTCAATCATTTTAGAAGTGGCCACATAAATAAGTTCTGCGGTATAGAAGCTCCGCCCTAAGCGCGAGATTTCTATCTTCTATAAAAGTTCAGCGTCTTCTGAGCCCGCGCAACCAAAGCACGACAAAAGAGAACGAGCGCGTGTAGAAGACAGAAATCCTCCTGCAGAGCTTACGCTGCAACGGGTACACACCTTTGCAAGTGAAATCGCGGCTTAACCTCGAACCAGGCGCCGAGGTGAAGCGGACCAACCCTCCAGCCAGGACGTTCGCTGCTTGACGTACAATGTTACCAAGCGTCTCTTGCGGAAGCTTGCACCACTGAGTGCAGAAAGAAGTTAAAACAAAATTATTTATAAAACATACAGGTGTTGTCTTCGACCGCGCAAGAGCACGAACAATTAAATAAAATATATATACCAGTAACAAATCGAAAAATAAAAGAAATAAAAAAAAAATTAGTCGATACTTGTTTATACAGCAAGAGTTTAGTCTGCCAGAACATGGCGACATTGTTACCCACTGTAGATAGGTACATCAAGTAAAGTACAAAGTAAATGAGACGTGATGTACTTCAAGTAGTAAGTGCACTGTACTTGTAATGTACTTGAAGTAAAGTACTATAAACACAATGTACTTTAAAAGTAAAGTACAAATATTTTAACACAATCTTTCGGATGTCCTTTAATTCCCTTATACAGTGATTTTTTTTAACTGGTATGCATTGCCCAGGGGTAATCAGGGGTGCATGACCTATTTTCGAAAACCGCGGCGAATATTTGATAAAGTCAAGTGGTCACAAAGAAGTTATTTTCAGGAATGAAGCCAAATTTAGAAGTCCCTCTTCTGAATTCGGCGCGGCTTGCACTGGATTGTTGCACCCAAGGGAGAGAGCATGACGTTATTCCCGTAGCTTCCGCAAGCAATCTTCTCATAAATAACTGTCCTGTCTTTAATAAAAAAAAAAAAAAAAAAACAGTGAGTGTCAAAGCGAGCTGGTGATAATTAATCATAATTTAACACCTTAGATTGGGGTGCGAAAAAATTAAGGAACTTTGAAGTCGAAGGAAAAGACAAAAGAGAATGTCTGAAAACATTGTGACATTCTCCTCTGTTGTCTTCTTCTTCGACTTGAAAGTTTTATTGCTCTGTCTGCTCCACAGTTTCAGTTGCTAGATTATGATTAATTTTGCTCTCATAATATTTTAAACCTCCTAGCTCGCGCTAACCGACCGAGAAGTAGCGATAGTTCAGAAAGCTACGGGAAAGCCGCCCCCAGAACAAATGGTGCGATGCGTCGTCTGCTCACGCTTCCGGTGAAAGTAGAATATCCCTCCCAGTATTTCTTCGGAGTTGACAAAGCATCATTTCGTGATACAAATTTAACAAAACCAAATTTGGGGAATGGAATTTGAAGTCGGGAATTGTACTTTCCTCGGAAAGTACCAGAAAAAATACTTTAAGTAAAGTACGAGTACACAGTCAGAGAATGTACTTCAAGTGAAGTACAAGTTTCCTAAACCTACTTGAAGTAGTAGTTTAGGTACAATGTACTTAAAGTACTTCCCAACACATGGTCAGCTCTAACCCTTAAACAAGCCCCGTCCTACAAGGTTTGATGCTACGTTTGTGTGTGAATATATCCTCCTGCGTTTCGAAACAGTAAGTGTGTCGCTAACGCTGGCCGTCGGCGGTACAGCAGACGCCGCCATCTTGTCATCGCGCACCCCAATGACGCATGCCCCTGGCGCACCTCAGCGTGGCGAAAACGTTACGTGGCTCCAGCATCGCTCAAAATGGCAGCCTTTCTTGCAAACGCGTGTAGGTGTTCCTGCAGTATTCTCGGAACCCTAGTCATAGATTTTCTTTTAATCAGCTTAGCCAATCAAGAGGGCTAATGATATATCGTGCCTATCCTGCCCTAATGACCAGGCGAGCATATGCTCCGCCTCATGTAATCGCGACACCTAACAAAGATATAGCACCCTCTTTTGTCGCCCATAACCGATGTATTATCCCGCCATGAGCTGGCTCACGAGAATCATATAAAAAAAATACTATACTTTGTTTCACTTTAAGTATGGAACCAGCCGACGCTACGAGCTGATAGGACCAATCAGACAGCGTTAAAAGCGCACCAAAATGGTGTATGTCATGCTTCTGTAGGTGTTCTATGATCGATGAACCAATTATGCACAGGAAAGGCCGATTGACTGGCTCTTTTGACACGGTTTGAATGGTCATAGGAGCTCCTAGCGCTGTCTTCGTCTGCGGGCTAATGGTGAAACGAAGTATAAAATACATACGAGCAAAGGTGCAGCTAGTCTTGTACACGTTACTCAAAAAAAGTAGTCGATTACAATTACAGTTACTCTTTGTTCAAAATGATTCAATTAAATTACTCGATTCTTGAGAAGTAAAGTAATTGGCCGTTACTTAAAAAAAAAGTAACCGCAACTTTTTCGTTTACTTCACACTTTCAAACCGACACGTTTTTCTACCGATTTTAAAACTGGTCTTTCGTGCTGTCCATTATTGGTCTAGAACCACCGTATAACAAGCTACTTATATTTCTTATTCACCAAATTTTGATGAAACAACTTCCCGCCGGAGACTTGGTTCAAGGATGTCTTGGTTGAAACAATGGATGTCATTATAAAGGGCAAGGAAAATAGTAACGGTTTCGAGTAGTTTTAGTACTTACAAAAGTAATGAAAATGCTATTGTGATTACTTTTTATAAAATGTAGTCAAATGATTACGAAATTACTCCAAAAGTTAGTCGATTATAAGTAATTTGAGTACTTGTATTTAGTACCGTGCAAGTCTGGGTGCAGCCAAGGCCTCGACTTGCCCCGCGTGCCCTCAAAACGGGAATTTGTAAAATTGTCCATTCTCGCCTTTTCATAAACGGCTATCATTTGATATCATTGAGTGTCGCCGCTGCCGGGACGCGTGCCGCGGTTACGTTTATTATATAAATTCCATCGACTGCCGGGCGATATCGATGTGCTATCTCGTTAAATTAGTTCGTCGGGTCTCCACGGTCCCCTTAAACGAAACTCCAAGCACGTCCTGGCGATGCTGTCCGGCTAAACGACTCTCCACAGGAGCAGCCATTTATCAAAAGCCTTGCGTCATCATCGCCGAGCGAAAGTGACCTTCTGTGGTAAGACTCATAGCGCCCCTGACACGCGTGGAACATTCCGCTATAAGCTCCGTGTTCCACTTCTTACGGGAAAAGGAAGAAATGAATAAAATACGTGCGCGTGGATGCCCACCTGCTCTCCGCGTGAAAACCAATTCTCCGCAGAGAGCTGTCTATTAGACTGATTATGAATATTGATTATCGAAGGGAAAATGCAGTGACTTTCTGGCATTCGGGTTGTTGATCGGTGTGTATATTACAACAGCCCTACACTCAAGAGCGGTCAGAAATCTAACTTCCCTGATTGGTTTCAAAGACTAATGGCTTGTTGTCTCTCAATGCTTAACGGTTAGAAATGAAAGTTAGACAATTCTTAACCCAAACACGATTGTGCGCTGCACGACACAATCAGCGCGAGAGCACCAGCGATGCTTTCCCGCAATTTTTCGCACACCAAACTTTACCTTCCGACTTAGGGACACACATTATACGCAGAGTTCAGCGCACTTGTTTTGATGGCAACCTTTGCCTCGTGATTGACAGACGCCAAAAACAACAAATACAAGCGACAGACACGAGGCGCCGTTTGCCGTCTGTTGTGTACGTGTTATTAGCGAACTGGTTCACGCTCCCGTCACCCCCGGGTCAGTGCATCGAAACGTCTAGGTTGTTATTTTTTGTTGTTATGGCCAAGCTAGAGTAAACTTTTTTCACTGTGACTTCCCCTGGGTTTTGGAGTATATATTTGCATTCGAAATAACTATTTCGGTTTCGAAGACGTTATTACGGGGCTTTTGAGTAGGCCCAACACAGGTTTATGTAATCAAAGCGGACGCATTTCGAATGGTTATCTTGATTTACATGGAAATTATTCCGGTGCACCTATACTTGGTTTCATCTTCGGTCCGAGCGCGGCTGATGTTATGAGCCAAAGGGCCAATCAAACAACGCAGAAAGCGCAGCGTCGTGGCGTTTTCTTTGGGCTTGATAGAACTAACCGGCGGAGGAGCACGCACAGAGGCACGGCGAATATCGGCTGGTCCTATCAACTGCAGAGAGCACGCCATCACGTTGTGCCTGTTTCGCTGTTTGATTGGCCTTTCGGCTCATAACATCGGCCGCGCTCGGACCGAAGCTGAAACGAAGTATAGTAACGTGTGAAGTACCTTCGGGAATATTTTTGCGCGTCGTTCTCGAAGCGGTGGGGCACGAGTAGGATGGCTTTCTCAGCATTGCACCACCGCAGCACCGTTCATATAGCGCCTGTGCTTGTTATTAAGGAGTTTTAATTAGTAGATAGTTCCGGTAACCTTGGTAAAGATACCCGATACACCACCGACGCCTCGCGCATGCATTGTTTCATTATCGGGTATCGTTGTCGGAGGCATCGGATCGATCTACTAAACCTCTCCAGTGACACAGAAGCGTTAAAATTCGTCATGTGACGTTGTCAAGGCGGCTTTTTGTGATTTTTTTTCTTCTATTTTTCTGAAGCTCCACGACAGGAGTTTCAAAACTCATTTCAATGCGGGGGACAGATAGCCCGATTTTGAAAGGGCGAGAACCTACCTGGATCAGAAAAAAGAGGAAGGCAGTGAAAAATAAAAATAAAAATAAAGCGATAGTGCTTTTCGTTGCAATGCAGTCAAATATCTCTGTGACGCACAAGAGATTTCATAGAGTAGGAACCTCGTACACTCTGTGCTTTTTGTAAACTCGGCGATTTGCCAGTGACAGCTTTAGCTTTTGATTTGTTTATAGGGCTACCTTGGTCTGTCACCTGATGTGATAACAAGATTTGAAATGTCACCACTGCCAAAGTGCTGGCATTTCTCAGTGAATCAGGAGAGTGAGCACACTGTCATTGTCCGTTGCTCAAGTTACCCGAGAATAAATAAAGCTCAAAATGTAAAAAAAAAAAAAAATGTCCAAATAGTTTTTTTTAACAATTTTTATATTGGTATTTTTCGAAGACTAGAAGCCCAAACTCACAGCTTTTTCTTTGGCAGTTGCCTATACTGAGCGAGAGTTAAAGGGAAGCAAAAGTTTAAACGCAGCGCGGAGCGAATGACAACTGAACAGAACAAAATACCAGAGAACGTTATGAATAAAAGCTAAATTTCGTTCGGAAATAAATGGACGACATGAGATTAGAATGGCGCATGCCATTTATAGATATTGAGACACGGGAACGGGGGCTTGCAGTCGGTTGCCTTCGGGCCGCGTTTCAGCCAGCCGCGGGCCGCGTGTTTGAGAACCCTACTCTACGAAGTCCATGTGTCCTCTTATCAAGTGCCCTGAGTAAACCATAACACGGTCTTATTTTTTTTTAACACGAATATTTTGAACTCAATGACAGGGAATGTGGGATCATTAAACAAAATTTCCGTGATGAGCGGACAATCTTTTTTTCTCGTCGACATGTATCTCTGTAGTGCTCTAAGCAACAAGAAGCACGAAGTTACAAATGCGGATAATGTGTGCTGTAAGTTCTATATGGTTTGGATATCAAACAGAGTTAATTTGGAAACAACCATTACAAACCACGGACAAAGCAAGAAGGAAAGAACGAACCAAGTTGCCCACAGGTCCCGTCGATCCCCCTCTCATCGCCCTTTCACCATAACGTCTACACACACAGTATGCCGGGCATCACGATCCCGCTCCATACAGATCGGCCCTTCGTATAACACGAGGCAAGATCCCCGAGCCAGAAGTTGATTCTTTCGCACAGCCTCGACCGGTGACCAAGGTTGAAGGAGTCTTCGCGACGGGGCAGGACCCGCCTCTGCGCGTGGGGCCCCGCTGCTGCCCCACGGGAAGGACAGGGGAGGTCCCACAATTGCGACTATTAGGCGACCCCTCTGCTCTCTCCGCTGACCAGCTCGGAACAAAGGCTGCCCTCGACTCTGCGGGTACATCGTGAGAGTTGAGCGGTAGCTGCTGTCAGCCATCCAAGGAGTCTGGCACAGTTCACCGCGTCCGTTAATTGTTACGTCGTGACTAAGGACCAAGTCAATGTTTATGTCTCGTCACTTCACTCAAGAAACATGTCCTTGCTTCTATTTTCCCAGAGTGCAATTTAAAGTCAAGCACTGCGGGCTAGGAAGGGAGCTTGACGGAAAATATCATACGCGGCACTGGACTTGAAGTTTCATACGTCATGGAGGTATGCGCCTTTAAAAAAACATTTGACAGAAGATCGAATACAAATATTAAAATTGGACTGCGGATCGATTTTGAATATTTTCAAAAACGAGTATTTAACATTTATTGGATATTGAGCATGGATACTTCAATAAATCATGGCTAGAGCGTTTTCTGGAAAACGTACTTGCACGAGAAACAAAATGCCTCGATAATCATGTTGAATATACCTGAGACTGGGGTAGAAAAGAACATAAAAGTCGAGGAAACAGAAGGGACAGGACGACGTCTCAAACTCAGCTACCAGGTTTATTAAGTCCTCCTCCTTATATAGCTCACAAACAGCCTACCACCAACACAAAGGGGCAACTCTAACCAGTTCAAATGCCAAACCCTCCAGACAGTCACTACCAACACAAAGGGACAACCTCTAAACAGTCCAAACGCCAAACCCTCTAATTCCCAAAGTAGTGCTATGGACGGCCTTCATGTCGATTCACAAAGATAACTCAGCAATCTCCCCCAAAATACAACAAAAGGACCAGTACCTGTTCCAAACTAACAAAGATTCACACACACACACAAAAAAAAAAAACATTTTTCCACTTAAAATGTTTCTCTTTCCTCCTCGACGAAAGGATGCCACGCACTGAACCTAAAACGGTGCAAAGATGAACAGTACAGCATCTTCCCCCTTCCCCCCCCCCCCCCCCCTCCAAAAAAAAAAAAAAAACACAAAAACAAACAAACATAATTATATTTTTAAAAAGCTTTTGGAATTTTTACCGAACTGTAACGAGGCCTGACTTATGCAATTACCTAAAGACTTTATTCGTACCGTCTCCCTTATTAGCCCTTTTGTATCATTCCTCTCCTTGTGAATGATTTCTGTCTCCGACCGAATAGCAGTGCTGTTGTTACATTCGTTGACATGTTTTGCGATTTCTGAGTTCGGTGCATTGTTCTTCACGTTTCTTTTGTGTTCACTTAATCTGTCGTTGATGCATCGTGATGTTTGTCCTACATACTTAAACGCGCATTCCAGTGGAATCTCATACACCACACCATTCTCGCAATTTACCGATTTTTCTCGATGGTTCTTTTTGCAGTTGTTCGCACCTGTCTGAAATGGCGTCAATCTACTGAGTTTAAAATCTGAGCTGAAGACCGTGTCTACTCCAAACTTTTCCGCACATGCCTTCAAGTTGTGCGAAATTTCATGAAAACAGGGGATCACGGCAAATCTAGTCCTTTTGCCCTGTTCCTTTTCTCTCCTTCCTTTGATAACTATTTCTAACTGCCGTTTAATAAAACTGTCTTTATACCCTACACTGATCAACCTTTTGCATTGTCTTTTAACCGAATCCGTGATGAAATGAACACACGATCTGTCTAGCGCGTTTCTGACCAACGACTTTACAACCCCAGCTTTTACGGTCTTGGAATGACAGCTAACCCTTGGCAACACCGGTTTAGAATTTTCTTTTCCGTATTCCCAACATACCCCTTGATTTACATGTATACGTAAGTCTAGGAACTCTAGGACCCCTCTTTCTGGTTTTTTCCGTGGTAAACTTCAATTCCGGAGCCGCTGACCTTATCTCACGTTCCAGACTGCCCGTTAGATCGTTCGTTACCGTGCAAATTATGATGTCGTCCACATATCTTCTTACTAACGCCATACCCGGGGACTTCTCCTGCAGTCTGTTATGCACTACTTTTATGTTCTTTTCTACCCCAGTCTCAGGTATATTCAACATGATTAACATCCACCAGCTCGCCTGCACCCTTACTATTTTATCTATGCCTCGATAAGACGAGTCAAGTAAAACATAAAGTAACATGGCGAGCGAAGTAAGAATTATAACGTATATTTAAATAAAAGATTATCTATTCTTTCCCGGATCTGTCCTTTGAAATTAGGAATTTATTTCCAATCATAAGCAAAAGAAGCTGGTCTACAATTGTGCGCAAAATGTCCGAACCCATCGAGCTAACCAAGATGCTCTGACACGTCGGCTGTTTCTCTGCCGCACACCGGTGCAAAGCAGTGAAGCTTGGCGCCCCTCTTCCCCAATACTGTTTCGAGCAGCGAATCTTGACGCAAAAAGTTGCAGAATTCTAAACGAATTATTGATCATTTTCGAACGTTCATAAACATCGAACAAACCGAACAGTAAAAGTATGTTGCAAATCACATCGAATAGAGAACACTTTATTCGAATTAGTTAAAGTTCAAAATATTATCCTAGCTCTACCAATTACTCACGCGTACGACGTGCTCAGGGTCACTTCGTAAAGGGGAAGATTTGTGCTCAAAAGCACGTGCCGTCGCCGGAGCAGCAACTTCTTTCCAGAATTTTTATGCGAAGCTAGGCTCGGTCATAATGCTGTTTTATTCTTGGACACTCCATCCGCACCTCCAAGCCGATTAACTAAATATTATCGAGCGTCCAAACGTTCAGTGAGTGTCCCGCGCTACTCGATTTTGCATTACATTGTTTGGCAGAATAAAGTATCCAGCTATGAAATCAAGGAACGCCTAAAACTAATTCAATGATTCTTCCACGTAAAGTCCAAGAAAAGGGGGTGGGAGGGGTGCTATTATGCTCAGGTTTCTGGTTCGTAAATCGTTTTTTCGCCCAATCCTTACATTAATTCAGCTGTCCGTGGCTAGGTTCATCTCAGGAAAATGTCCCTAACTGAGTTACTATCCGGCTCATTGACTGGGCCAATCAACTATACCTTGTAACACGTGATGACTTTCCTTATCTCCGAACTTATATATATATATGAACGAATATGTGCAGATGAATGAACCATACTTAATCCAATGAATCAAAGAATCAAAGTTTTCAGGAACCCGCCGAAAGCCAAAAATTGGCGGAGCCAGGATTTGAACTCTGGGCCTCCCAATTTCCCGAGCGGACATTGGGAGGCCCAGAGTTCAAATCCTGGCTCCGCCAATTTTTGGCTTTCGGCGGGTTCCTGAAAACTTTGATTCTTTGATTCATTGGATTAAGTATGGTTCATTCATCTGCACATATTCGTTCATACCCTCCTCGGAGACCACGTACGATGGTGTGAAGTGCCCGTGTTGTATATATACATATAAACGCATGTACGCCAGTTTGAATAAGGCACATAAACACTTCCGTTTTGTCCTAAGCCGCTGTTTTTTTTGTTTTTTTCTGGTACAGGGAGAACTACGAGATAAGAATATACAGATAATAACTCGGCTTTTGGATATACTGCTCGCGTTAAATATGGCACCGGCATAGACTCCTGTATACCGACTTCACGTGCGAGTTCGGCGCTATGACTGAACGCCAAACCTTGAAGAGAAAGAAAGAGCGAGGCAGTTGAACGGAGTCAGAAAACACGTGGCAACAAACAAGCAAAACACACTTTTTTTTTTTTTTTTTTTTTGCAGCGGAGCTGTTAAGGGCTAGTTTCCCTAGGATTGTGTCCGGTACCAAACAAATGTCGACACAGCACACATGTTGCCGCCGTCGCTCATAGATGGCGGTAGTTGTCCAGAATGTTGTGTGTGCCGGTTGTCTGCCTGCCGCCGTCGCTCATAGATCGCGGCAACCTTTCCAGTCTAGACAACCAGACAACTGGTTGCTACCGTCGCTCAAAGATGGCGGCAACATTTCTCCGGAGGAAGAGCGGGAGAGGAACGAGCGGTGATCTGCACAGCAGTGCGAATGGTTCCGCAACTGCCGCGAGGCCGCTATCGTCTTAAGTTCCACTGCGTCGAGCGCTACAGATTCTCTTGCAAAAGAAAAGCGGATCGCTCGCCTGGAAAGCCACCGCCGAGAACAGAAGCTACAGCTCCGCTACTCTTCCTTCTTCACCAAAGTGAAAAGGCAAAAAGTATTTTTTTTTTTTTTTTTTTAGTTTTGAGCGAAAATCATTTTTTCACCTATGGCTGCGCCTGTGTGGCTACGCTGCGCGGAAAATACGCATCTTCGCCCAACAGCCAATAGAGGAGGTTTCGCAGAATGGCCGCTGGTCCTTTCTTAGTGCTACGTATGTGGTCCTCGTTTCTCTTCTCTTTCCTTACTGCTGCCAGGGGGTTTATTGTGCTGGAGCTGACCTCGCAGGCTTAGGCAGTATATGTATAAAAGGCAATGACACCGGTTACCTCAAAAGAAGGAGAGAGAGGAAAGTAAAGTTTTAGAACATTACCAAAATCCTTTTACGCATTTATTGAACACACACTGCGCAAATAAAGGGTGTAATAGGCAGATATAAGACCCGACTGGAGTTCGCCGATAGGTGTCACTATCATGTCGCACAGTGTAGAGTTCCTGTATAGGCTTCCTACGGGAGCCGGAGTTGCGCGTTCACGCATGGCATGTGGATACAGCTCCTCACGTGACTGAATTCGGCGAATAGCAGCGCCGCGTGTTCGAGGCGCGCGGAGCGCTCAAAAGCCGGGGAACGTACGCCGGGGCGCGTGCAACGTCTACTTTGCTGCACGACACTTGATACGGCTCCTCACGTGATCGGATCTCGGCGAATAGCGGCGAGGGCGGCACGCGGCACGTCGAATCAAACGCGCAACTCTAGCTCCCGTAGGGAGCCTATACAGGAACTCTAACGCGGTGTAGACCCTCAGTGGGAACTTATTCTTGAGAACCTCTGAAGAGCAAAACACTGCGGAAGCGTGGGCACGTGGTGCAGCAGCACGTTTGACAGGTCCGTTGAAAGCACGCATGCATTATGTTCCTCTGTCGGGTGAAAGGGAAGCGTGTGAGCGCGATTTGCTAACAATTGAAGGCGCAAAACGCAAAGGTCTCGTTATTTCGCCACAAGTAACAAAAGTGTAGCCAGATAAACCACGGATCCCTATTATTATGAAGTATTCTATTATCTCTCGCGACGTAATAAAAACTATAAAATATTGTGTTTTCGCATTTCTTGCGTTTGAGCAAGTCATGGAAAAAAGCAAAATCTCGATCGGAGAGAAAAAAAAGAAAGTGATATATAACGCCCGAAAGTTTAGAAAATTTGCAAGTCCAGGCCGTTTTTGCGAGCGAAAGGGAAGGCACCGGGGAAAAAAAAATGCTTCGGAACTCCGAAGCGAGGCGTAAATTACAGCGCTCTTCTCACGCCAGTTAAGCCACACTCCCCGCTCGTTTAATGCAACCCTATCGACAGGTTGAAGCGACTCCGTGCATCCCCAACAAAAAGAACAAAAATTGGGTCAAGGAACTGTGCGCCCATTATTCAGCGCAGCTTCACGCGAACTCCCAGGGAGAAAGGGAACTCAAAAAGTTTCTGCAAAATAAAAATAAAATAACAAATAAACGAAAGTAATTTGCTTGGCTTTTCTACCGCCACGTGAAATGATTTGGAGGCAATGGAGCGAGCACGACTGCAGCCCTTGATTAAGATTGAACGCCGTGCGGAGTTGAAACTATCTCTTCTTGCGGACATATCCATCTCCTAACTAGAAATAGTGCACACAAGTGTAACGCGCGTGGGCGCTTTCAAACGTCTTTCCTCCTTGCGTAGTCACAGTGGTTGCAATCGACGAGCATAAATCAAGTTTCGAACCGGTCAGTTGCGATATTGTAGCTCGATTCCGAATACGAATTTCGGAGCGCCCCACGATTATTAATAATAATCCGGCCCGTGTGTAAGCACGAGTCATCCCGAGCGCTATATTCACCGAAACGCGCGTGCCACAATGAAAAATAAATAAATTGTGCATACAAACACTCTGCTAGCTTCATACAAAAAAAAAAAAAAAAAAAAAAAAAAAAAAAAAAAAAAAAAAACGCTGGAGCGGGCATTCGTTTCGTGGTCTGAAGAACGCGCGCAGATCGAATCTATGCTCCCCACGTTGTTGTGTAAGTGCGTGCCTGATTCGTCGGTATATATCGTGCTTAAACGCCGATTCTCCATGCTCACAGCGATTTGTGTTGCCCAAGATGATTTACTGGCCACTGTTTCGCGACTGATAATAAAACAAAAGGAACATGCAACGAAATAATTAAGATGCGGGAACCGCTATTGTGTATAATTTGTCGCGGCGCTCGATGGATCTTTGAGAATATGGATGGTGGGCACGAAGCGATGCCCAGGTTACTGGGTACTTGGGTCGATCCGTTTATTTGCCGTTTAAAAATCAGGAGTCGGTTATAATTGCCGAATGAAGAAATCTGGCGGGGGTCGTTATTGAAATAATGTTATCTGCGAAATAAAGATACCAGATAAAAAAAGAAAAAAGAACCGGTAAATTATTTCTGCGCGCCTCGATCAAACCGACAACAACAATAGAACCTCAATAAATTAAGTTTTTTTTTTTTCATTTTGTACATTGTTTGAAGTAATGCGGCTCATATACTGACACTGAGATACCACATTGTCACTAAAATATAGCTTCGCCGTTGGTGTTCGCAGTTCGAAACTCAAAAGCCTTCACGGTTCGGGATTCTTATACTACTGAGAGTATTGTTTTTTGTTGTTTTTCGTCTCTAGGCAGTTTTGTCGATGCATTGCTTAACCTACGCAAGCTGAAAAGAACCGAACTGCTCTGCATGCATCCGGCACGTAGCCGGGATTTTGATTCGGGGTGGGGGGGGGGGGGGGGGGGGCGCCCATGACAAAATGCTGTATGAAGGGGAGGGAGGGAGAGGAGGCCCCAGCAAAATAGAAGATTTCGGGGTGGGGGGGGGGGGGGGGCGGGCCTGATGGCCCCCCCCCCCCCCCTGGCTACGTGCCTGGCGTGCATACTCCCTCTCTCCTCCCCTATCTCATGACCAATAAACGCTCTCTGAATCACAAAGACCGCGAATTTATTTTAGTTGCCTATCAAATTATATCACTATCTCGCAGTATGCTGGTTCACGCGGATCAAATGCGGAGTTTCTTCTTTACGCTCACGGTTGCACACCTACTCTGACTCAACAAATAATAATAAAAAAAAGTGATTACAACAAAAAAGAAAATAAGAGGAGGAGAAAACAGAGAGATTAACCAAGTCGGCCTGCCTCGATTGGCTACTCTGAGTTGGGAAAGGGGAACCGGATTACTGTTGTTTAACCATGGTATGTACTCAGTCGATACAGCTCCGTTTACACAACTGACGCACTTTCTAAAACACGGAGCTCGCGCCTCTAAACATTAGAGAATTTTAGAATAAGGGGCCCAGATGCTTTGGGTAGTCCGAGCAGCTAGCATGCGGGACTCAAAGCGTTGGTGCCTCCTATTCTAAATCTCTCTATAAAAAAAAAAAAAAAAAAAGAAAGAAAGAAAGAAAGAAAGACATTTTTGTATAGTTAATAGTGTCTCTACGACGAGCGAAGAGGCTCCCTGTCGAACGGGGCGGACCTACGCTTCCCGCTTCCTGCCACCACCTCCTTCCAATCGGAAACGCTTCTTCTCCCTGCGTATGCGCGTCACTTCGCGACCGCGCGCGCACGCAAGCCCCTTGAACGAAACGCCTTGTTAGGCCTCGTTTCGCGGCCTGGACGCGCGTCCTGCTGGACGATCAAACGAAACCAACGCTCTGGGGCGCACAGTAGGTGTACACCAGATGTGCTCGCGTCCGCGTTTACGGCCGTTGCAACAGCGGGATCCGAGATCACGAGGGGACCATCTCCCGGCGCGTCGTACACAGCCGAGCTCGCTCGCCTTTGTGCGGGGGCTCACGTGGGGCGAGGTGATCCGGTAATCGGAAATCCGTGAGGCGACCACAATGGGCCGCCTATTGTCGCGTCCCGTGTTATACGAGCGGAAACCGAGACAAGGCATCATCAGTTTCTGGATCCCCCCTCGTGCCTGTCTTTGTTCCGCCGCATAACACCACGCGCTGCAAGTTGCTCAGGGTCGCGCCCCGCGTCGTGGTCAACCGCGGAGATGCAAGAGCCAGAGGGAACGTGTGTATACGGTCCGGCGACTTCACGGCGTGAGCTACGGAGTCACCCGTGCCAATCCTTTGTTGCGAGTTTGTGGTGCCGCTGATTTTCGTCGTCCGGATGCACGATCAATAATTCGTCAAGATCGAATGGAGACAGGTCACTCCTTCCGGCCCACAGGGGACCACTGGAGCGTCGTGAATCATTTCCGAGTGTGTGTGTGTGTGTGTGGTATACGTGCGCTCGTGCGCGCTTTCGTTCAGTTGCATCTTGCTGCGAAGGCGGTGCGTTAAAGAGAAAGGGAAAAGCATCGTGCTAGAACGGACGATTGACTCCGCAGTTTCTATCGCAGATCGTGTTTACAGATCGCGCTGGAGATTGCAGCGTGGCTTCCTTGCTCGCTTTTTGGGGAGAGATACGGGAGTAGTGTGGCGGCACGTTCCATCGGTACTGGCGCGGATATCTATAAAATAAAGCGCGAGAAGTAAGAGCCCTGGGAGGCAGGGGGCTCGCTCGCTTTCCACGACGAGTTTTAGGACCGCCGAGTGGCGGAAGTTATTGGTCTTGTTTCGTAAAACCGTGGGGTGACGAACGAGGCCGGCGTGGTACAGAAAAGCGTTTATGTAAATTACTCAACTCCCAAAAAACAAACGACAGACCGGTGTAAAAAGATAAAAAAAAAACTTAAAAGAGCAAAGGGCATACGTTGGGAGTATTGAGTAACTCCGTATACGAGTGACAAATTGCGCTCATAAAAAAACGAATTGAACGGGTATTAGCTGTGCATCTGCGTTGTAACTTATAGAAGAATGCATTAAAGGTAAAGACACGCGGAAAATAATAAGGAAATAACGATAAGGAAACAAAGGAACTGGATACAAATTGCTCACAGCTCCTCGCTCACAAAAGAAATAAAGTGTAACTGTGTTGTGTCGCTCACTGGCTACTGACCGATATCTACATCTGAGCCGCGTCTAACATAAAAAAAGCGTATACTTGGAAAAGTAGTCCGTGTTTAACATCCTCGAACTATTTATTCGCGTGAAGTATGTGATTCATGAGAAGTGCACCCATTGGTACTTTGTCTTTGCTAAACTCGCAATAATTTCTCAACGAAGATCTTCTTGTCGATTGCTGTTTGTTCTCACAAACATGGCACAGCATACCAGAACAAAGGCTCGCCTGACCTAACATGCTTTAAACTGAAATATGAATGTTTCTTTCACGAAAACAAACTCGCCTTAAATACCTCCCCTCCTTTCTTTCTCTCTCTTTCCATCTCTTTCTATTTCTCTTTTTATCTTCTTGAGAATGCATTGTGCGCTTACTTGCGTTTATCTAAAATATTAAGGTGGGCTAGTTGGATATGCATTTTCGAAATAAATAGAGCGAAGGTAAAAAAAAAAAAAAAAAAAAAAAAACTGACGGTACAAGCGCTAATTCACAACTGTCGTTTTAATCATCACACAGAAGACAAGAAAGAGGTAGCGTTTCTCTCTCGTCTTTCTTTTCGGTATGAAAAAATTCCCGAAATGAAATTGTCTTGATGGAAGACGAAGTTACGTTGAGAGAACTGAGAAATAATAATAAATGAAGAGGGCGTTACGTTAAAAAACTGGGAATTAGCAGAAAGAAAGGAAGAAGTTGTCCACACTAAACCAAAGAAACCACCTCAAGTAGGAAAGTTAAGGTATTTAAGTTCTTTTTCAGTTAATGCCACTGATGGTGCACTGACACACGAGTTCTCCTTTTGTTTTATGGTCATTGCCTCGTATATTTCCCTTAATGTCTTCTCACGGTACCTTCGAAGGACCCTTGTCTCTGTAAGTTTCGGTTTGCAGTGACAGTCTCTTACGTGCACTGCAAGATGCCCTGATGGTGTTGAATTGAGTGACGCAGCGTGTTCACGTAACCTGGTGTTCACACACCGGCCAGATTCACCAACATATACGCTGCCACAGGTGAAAGGTATTTCGTATATAACCTGGCTTTGGCAAGGTATATATGTTTGCTTGTGCCTCTGGCCGCATTCTTTGCGACGGTCTTGTGGGGAATTTATCACAGGAGAAAGCTTCTTTAGCTTGTATGGTGCTGAAAAGACGACAGAGATGTCATACCTGGCAGCCACCTTTTTCATGTTGTGTGATACCCGGTGAATGTAGGGTACCCGGGCGCTGTCCTTTGTTCTTGGCTTTTTCTTTCTGTCTGTGGATGTTGATCATTTTTTCTACTACATCGTACACGGTGGTACTTGGATATCCAGAGGTCTTGAGTCGGTTTATTTGTGTCTCAAAGCTCTGTCTTGCCGGGTGGTCACATGAAGTTTTTAGGGCTGCGCTAAGAGAGTTTTTGAACACCAGGTTACGTGAACACGCTGCGTCACTCAATTCAACACCATCGGGGCATCTTGCAGTGCACGTAAGAGACTGTCACTGCAAGCCGAAACTTACAGAGACAAGGGTCCTTCGAAGGTACCGTGAGAAGACATCAAGAAAAATATACGAGGCAATGACCATAAAACAAAAGGAGAACTCGTGTGTCAGTGCACCATCAGTGGCATTAACTGAAAAAGAACTTAAATACCTTAACTTTCCTACTTGAGGTGGTTTTTTTGGTTTAATGTGGACAACTTCTTCCTTTCTTTCTGCTAATTCCCAGTTTTTTAGCGTAACGCCCTCTTTATTTATTATTATTTCTCAGTTCTCTCAACGTAACTTCGTCTTCCATCAAGACAATTTCATTTTTGGGAATTTTTTCATATCGAAAAGAAAGACGAGAGAGAAACGCTACCTCTTTCTCGTCTTCTGTGTGATGATTGAAACGACAGTTGTGAATTAGCGCTTGTACCGTCAGTTTGTTTTTTTGACCTTCGCGCTATTTATTGCGTTTATCGTGCCATCTTCCAAGTCCCAGCGTCGTTTATTCGTAATCCTTCGCAGCGCAGTTTAATTCACAGTGTGAGAAACAACCAACTGTCTCAATCCCAAGCACTCTTGTTTATACTTCCGTGTCAAAGTAAACGGCGCCAAGTAGACGAGAAAGACTGACAAAACGTCATAAAATTTGGAAAGCATGTTGCGCAGTGTCAACGAAGGTGCACATTTGAATACAACTTAACTTTGAAGTGAATAAAACTCAATCAACCTTTTTAGCCGTCTAATTTAATTTTTTTTTTTGGTGGGGGGGGGGGGGGGGGGTTGGAGGGGAGGGGAATGGAGGGGGAGGGGGGAGGGGGGTTGAGAAAGCAGATACATGAAGGTGGTTTCTGCTCTCGCTTTCGGCTGGCAGTGAAAGTGCGTCGCATGTCCCTCCGGCTTATTGTCGGATCCCCAGACCCCAACGTTTTTCTCACTTAAAAAGAACAAAAAATAAAATAAAAACAGAGAAAACATGTCTTCACTGTCAAAGCAATGCCACAGGCTCTGGCAACCTACCGACCTCCTTTAAGCGGTGCCGACTCATACGAGGGAGGGGGAGTTAGATAGTTTTAATTCAATAGAGAGAGCAACTCAAACCATGGAGGGCAATTTAATGGCGGACGCCTCCTCGACGAATGGATTGCGAGTGCGCATGCGTTGCGCTGTCGCGAGGTGAGGAAGAAGGCGGACGGGGAGACGGAGACGCTCGCAAACGATCAACGCTTTCGTAGCATCCTAGCAGACCACATGACACCAATCGAGCGATTGGAAACACTCTGTAACCCAGGCACACCAGGGGGAGTGAGCTGACCCCAGCCCCCGAAACTGTAATACAGTTGCAACATCAGGTCACGTTGCGAGCCGCGTGGCGCCCCGCACTTGAGCGTGGGCCGCACACAAGTCGGAAACGTCACACTGGCCGAAAAAACGTGCCCTCCAATTAGCGTTCGGGCCCGGAGAAAGCCCGACGGCACGACGCGAGCTTTCGAGGGCAACAAAACAGCGTTCGCGAGGACAACCTAGCTCTCTACCGCGCGGAAAGTGAGAAGCTGCAGTCCCCGGGAATGCGGAAAGAGAAAAGTAAGCAGACAGAAAGATGCTGCCGCTACCCGTATTCCTGCACATGCCCGAGAAAACCAGAAGAACAGAGATGACCAGCTGGAGTACTTTCAAATGCCGACTGAGTTGTATTCGTAGCAAATCAACTCGTTTGAGCATACTCGTATATGTAACTGAAGACTGATTCCAGTACAGTTTTATCAAAGGGCAGTTTGCAAGTTTTTCGAGTCAGGCTGGAACGACCATCGTAAAACTGTTTGCTGCGGTGTCCACATCCTCAAGGTTGGAACAGCAAGATGTTGGTTATTCGGGCTGAATTGTAATAGTATATATGCAACAAAGGACGTGACAAAATGTCAATGTCGGGAAAGTGGCTACCTCAAAAAGGTATTAAAATGAAAAATTTTGTTATTAAAGACATTGCTTAAAATACCGTCATGTCAAACAGCGAGAACGATTTAAACACCAATTTCGGGCATAATTTAGGGAGGTTCGTCTTCTTTATATCTTCAGAGAATTGTCAAGACTTTTATGCCATAAAGAAAAATCAGGTTAACGTCAAAGAACAAATTAGATGAGTATATTTCACCACGATGGCAGTTTTCATTCTCACCTTAATACATAACGTTTACTAGTGGGCTCTATACCCAAATTTGTTCACCAGTCGTCAAAAAATTTTTTTTTTTATTTGCGACAATGCAGTACAGTTTTTTGCAGCACCGTTCTTTTCTTCTTCTTCAAAATATGCTTCTATAGAACTAGTTGAGGAAGGCAGAAAGTTGGGCGAGTTGGTTGATCATCTTACAGGGTGGAAACAGCGCAATTTCTCAAATTCTTGTCCTTTGTCAAATGAAACTGCTTCCAGCCGCTTAATTGGTTGAGGAAGCTCAAACGTGAAAAGCTGCTCAGGTGTATTTCGCATGTCCGCAAGTGACGTTTGCTCGTTTTTGTCGTTGTAGTGAGTCATAGACTTTAGGCTATAAGAGAAAAATAAAGGATTCAGGCGATCGGGTTGTCGTGCTAAAGCGCCAAACGCATAAACGATCAAGACGGTTGACGTGCCACGGTTGCTATGGTAACCGTCGCGTGGCACCTGTAATCGCCGCTGATATGTTTGGTGCTTGAGCTGTGATGTGCTCTCTCTGTATGCGTTTCCATGGCTGAAAGACGAGCATGGCAGCTTCCTTCGGAAACTCGCTTCTCACTGAACTTCTGTTTATACCAGCCTGTAGCGGGAAGGCGCAAATACAGCTGTTGCGGTATTTGAAATAAGACTATTTTTTAACGAAGCAATTCTCTAGATATCACAAGCCAATGTCGTCCGCTAATCAATGGGATGGATCATGCACAAAACAATCATTGTTTGGTGAATGAAACTCCTCGAACCAACAGGTTACCATGTTGGCTCCACTTGTCAGTGAGGGCATCATGGTAACGCTTTTAACCTAAACTGACGTAAAAAAGGCGTTAAAATGAGGAAGGTAGTTTAACTTTTTAGCCACCATTGACGTGGCTAACGAAGCCTCAATTGCAAGGCGTTGAACCCACAGTACCCTCATGTCGAAGTGTCCTATCGCCAGCCACCTTCCAAAAAGTACAAACCCGGGTTTATTTCTGTGATACGCTGCTCGAAGTTTGGAATAGTTCGTTAACAGTATTTTGTCACAGAATCTCGTAGCAAAAAACAAAAATCTGAGACTGAATAGAAGATTAAGGTAATTCTTCCGGTGACTATCGTAACTCATCGCGGTATCTCATTTAATGATATGCAGTTACCTCAAAGTTACCGATTCCTTATTACTGGAAGAAAATACAGAATTGCAATAATTGTAGTACAATATCATTTCATTACTGCCAGCTGTACTCACCGAGGCTCCAAAGGCTGCGGACAAGTAGATGAGGCGGGTAGTACTCTTTTAATCTCACCCGTTCATTCTATTCGACTTGATGGAAGACCACAAGCGTGAAAGACCTTGCTGACGTCTCCGGTGCCGCCTTGGTCCGCCCAGACGAGGACGGGGTTGGCGCGCTGACCTTTCTGATTGCCCGTCGGGCTTCAAGAGCCTCGTACGGGACAAAGAGCTCTCCGGAACATCCTCAGCCTACATGGCTCGTGTCAGAAGAACAAAGATCAAATCCCTCATTACAAAATTTTTAGGAAGGTCATTAGCCATGGCAACAAGTTGGCTTTTGTGACTCTATATAAATGCATGTTAGCTGCGCTTGACAACCATGAAACGTCAGTTTGTTCCAGGTATGCGCTCTGAAAGAAAACTTCCGATCGATTGTTAATGGATGAAGTAAGCCGCAGCAGACGCCGCAGTTCTGCAGGTCGATAAATGTATATGAGTTGATCATAACTTACAGCGCGACTGGGACAAGTCGCGCTGTAAGTTATGATGAACTCTTACCAACTTCCCAAATTGTCGAATTTGCAACGCATAGGAGTTGCTCGAATTGACGTCACTTGGTCAGACATATTGAAGGTTTGGAGGCGTGACTGCGCGGTTTTAACTTCATAATTTTTACAAGCATAAGATGCTCGTTGGGGCGTAACAGCCTAGCTTCAACTGCATTAACGGAGCACTTTTGACTTTAATCTGGCAAGTGGAAGTGCGTCATGTGCAAACCACGCATTCCCTATAACGTCAGGGCTTATGAAACTTGAAAAGCTTTCGGTTGCAGCAGTTTAGGAATATCTTGTGCGAATTTATAACCCTGTGCGCGTTCGTCTTTTGTAATAAACGTGGGTGATCTTTGTTATACATCCCTACATACACACCCGTGGAGTTTATAAACAAGCCTCCTTCCCCCCAGCACAAAGTAACTAACGGCGACAATCAGCCAGGCTAACTTATCTTAAGTATTTCTGTTCGATTCTTCGTTCCTTCCATCTTGCAATGTTTTGGATGGGTGAAGCTCTTGCGCGTGGTCAGGCTTTATGAACACGTTTGGCTAGTTTGCAGTATGATGGCTACTCAATATTATTCTTCCAACGGCAGTGGTTGGCTATAAGGCATATTATACTTCATCTTGGTAGGACAGCCAAAACTGTGGAAAAGAAAAAAAAATCAATCGATATGTGGACACTTTACGTTGTAGATTTGAGCATTTAGGAGTATACAAAATAAACTATGGTCATTGTGTTTATCGTTTCTTTTTTTTAAGAGGTTCTACAGTTTCAGAAATGCCATGCCTCTAAATGATTTGAGCATTTGGGAGTATAAAAATGGACTATGTTCATTGTGTTTGTCTTTTTTTTTTAAAGAAGTTTTACACCTTTAAGAGTGCCATGCCTCTAAATGATTTCGAAGAGCACCTATGTGTCTAAAATGTAAGAAAGAAACATACACGAAAAGCGGACAATTCAGAATTCACACAACTTCTCTTTGGTCTGTCATTTCTGAGAAGCTTTTTCTAAATCTCGGTCCTTCATAAATGTGTAACCGCCAGCCTACCTTTCTATTTTAGCTTCAAAGTCTATTCGCCGCCATAAAAACTTATGGGCGCAGTGAGTCTTTAGCATCTGAACTATACAGATCTATGTATATGTCGACGCAAATTCGTCCACTTGAGATAATAATTAAAGATATTGAAGACATTTCAAATACGTAGTTTATAGTATATGTTGGCACTTAGCAGGATGAGTCGGCTGCAGCAATTGTATTTTTTTCTAGGAAATAAAAACATTGTGGTCGACGCTTGCAGGAGCTATACTTAGAAGAAGAAATATTCCGAAAAAGTGCGCAGTCTGAGTATATTAAAATGATAGCCTAAATTGTTTTCAGAAACTCTGATGCAGTGGACTTTGAAGAACAAGACGTGTACTAAAAAAAGAGCAAAAAAAAAAAAAAACAACAAAAAAACGAAACATTTGTCGCAAATGTTTGTTAAATTTTTCTATCCTTCTGTCATTGCCTCATTCAGGTTTTAGGACGTTTGTTTTACAGAAGCCATCCTGATTTTTAATAGTTACTGTAATACCCCGAGAGATGACCTTCCTAAAATCAAAAGCAAATCGCGTGAAAATATGAAGTAAGCAAACTTTCGGTGTGCGTGTGCAATAAAAGAAAAAGTAGTTTTAAATTTTGTGACCTGGGAAAGGGAGGGACGGTGAATCAAAGACGACTGCCCTTCCCAGTCAGCAGTGTTAATTTACCCCCCGCCTTGGCTAAGCAACACCATTTCTTCCCAGGTCACCATTGGCCATTGACCGGGGCTTTGGAATTACTACACGTTAGCTATCTCTTGGTGTTTTCGAAAGAATAGCAAATTGTGCCAAAAATAGGGGTGGGTTATCTTTCGGGGGTGGGGCATGTCTTGGGATATTACGGCAGTCATAAAATGCAAACGTCACAGCGAAAGATTTTCTTACTAAAAAGTCGGCATAAAACAAAAAAGAAAATACGCAGACGAAAGACACGTCGCCAACGTTTGCTCCAATTCGCCGTCTTCTGTCGCTGTCACAGGTTTTACGAAGTTTGATCTGCGCCATCTCTTTTGACTTGTAACAACTAGCTAATCGCGCCATGCAGAGATTGTAAAGGCCCGTTCACACACTTGCAACCGAGTACGACCGAGTAAGACAAGACTGGTTTTTAAGCCTCTTGTGAAGTCTCAGGACCAACCCCGCAGCAGCGCATCCGGTCCTACGATGTCGCAAGAGGCTTAAAAACCGGTCTTGTCTTTCCCCGTCCTACTCGGTTGCAAGTGTGTGAACGAGCTTTAAGAGATATTTGTTACTGTTGATTCGTAAATAATTTAAGTGTAATTAATTGAAATATTTACTCGCTACTGGCGCAAGTGCGTGGCTTGATCTATGGGTTTGTTTGCGGTAGAACGCGTCCAAGTGATCAATGAAATCAAGCCCCATGCTCGCGCCGAAGCTTTGACAGCGCTGTATTAATTCAGACGCAACCGATGCTACAAGCGCGAGCATGTGGCCCTGAACAGTGCTTGCACTGCACGAGCGCGCGTGCTTTGCAGGGACACTGAAAGCCCGGAGCTCGATCTTGCAGCTTCTGCTACGTTCATACTTAAAGTGAAACGAAACATTGGCGACGTGCGCGATCGAGAGCGTCGCCATAATTGGCATTCCACGATTGGCCGAATGCTGACTATGACGTCAGCAAAGGATTTCTCTTCGAAGGAAATAAGGGGAATGGAAGAACTTCAATTTTTGGCGGTGTTGGCAGCGTTGGTTTCAGAATGCAATGATTTCAAGCTTCCACCATGCTCATTACAAACACCATCGAACTTGTTGTTCTCAAGGTAATTCCGCGTTGTAACGTATTCGACGAGTGCAGTGGAGACAAAAGCATATAGCTTTAGGTCTATCCAACAATCCCTCCAACCAGAGCACGGTGTTCTGACGTCCCAGCCCGCTCTTGTCTCCTCCTCGCCTTCTCTCTCTCGGTGTATTACCTTCCTTCCTGTGCAGAGCGGGTTCCCAGCGATGACAAGCCGAACTCTCTTGGCCGCACTGATGTCAATGGAATTTGGTTGCCCCTCAACCCGTGCGAAAAAGCCGCACTGCGCCTCGCGCGGTAGTCGGCGGACATACATCGTGCGCACTGCACATTCAAGGACCCCCGAAGCCGCTCCAGTTGCAAGAAGGAGTCTCCAAGTCGGTCAAGGAGTGAGGACAGAAAACAATCACCGCGTCCCCATGATTGACTGTCTTGTGCGCTCCGCTCTCCGTGCACGGTGGGCCGAGCGATGTATCCTTCCGCGCCGTGCGCCGATTCGCGGACAGTCCTCGGAGCAACTGCATGCACGGTTGACCCCGCGTGCCGTAAAAGCGTTCGCGTCCTTTTTTATGGTGCTCCAAGTACCGCGGGTAACTACACGCGAGGAGGAGGCCCTCACACCCTGAGCACGGCGGCGCCCATGAAAGACGGATGGTTGAATATGGACGACGGGCGAACCGATTCTTTTTTTTTTTTTTTTTTTTTGTATTGCGGAAAGATACAGAGACCCCGCAGACACTGGAGACACTGTCTGAGTCGTGTGTCTTCCTCGTATTTTTTTCCCCTCGTTTTTAAGTCCTGTCACATTGTTTTCTTTTTTAAGTCATGTCACATTGTTCATAGAAAAACTATTTGCAAACGTGTTCGAAGCATACACATGTATGAAGAAAACTATCTCCAAACAGGCTTGAGATGCGTCCGCGGATATTTATGTCACCATGTCTGCGGAGAACTCCGTGTCTTTTTGTGTGATCTGTGAGCGGCGTGACTAGGGCCTTATAATTAACACTAAATACTCCAAATAAAACAAAAAAGTACGTGTATTTTCTTACGAAGAACTTGGGAAAACAAATTATTAGGTGGAAAGTGTGACCATTTTTTTTCTACCTTAAACTTGAGTTTGCGCTACGACACCGATCTTGATGTCAGCGCGTGAAATTTTATGCCCACTCTCACGGCGCAAACTGTGTTTTGTTGTTGTTTTTATGTGCAAGCATATTTTCAGCCTCGCCACTTGCCTAGCTCCTTCCGTACATGGCAGCGATTGGTTCCCCAAAGTGCCTTGCAGGAAAGAAGGCAACATACTTCTTCGAGTGTTCTCCTCTCGTTTCGGGTTGTACATAAACACAACGATCTATTTGTGTGCTCCTTCCTCTTGTCGTCCATTTTTTGTTCTGTTTTTTCTTGTTTTTTTATACTTCGACATGACCAACCAACTATAGACAAACTTCACGCTTTGCATGGATAAACTCGTGTCTTTGCTGAACATTGTTGGGTAGAATGGGAGTCGTAAGTCCATAGCAGAAGGGAATGAAGTTGGGCGTGTTGATGCTACGTTGTAAAGAATTGAAAGCGCTAAAAACGCGAAGTATAAGTAGAAGAAGGACGAACATCACAAAGCTCTACTTTCAACTCGTTGAAAGTAGCGCTCTGTGGCGTACGTCCATTCTTCTACTAGTCTTTCGTGTTTGTAGCGCTTTTAATTATTTCGTAAGTCTATAGTTGAGAGCCTCGGCTAATTTAGCATTCAGTGAAACGACGGAAAGAGAACACAAAATTGGAAATAGATTTTCCAAGGTTTAAAATCATTTCTATCGGCGTTAATTTAAATACCTTACAAATGAACATAACAGATACATGCACGGTGTTAGATTCAAAAGAGAAAAAAAATCATAGCAGTTTGAAAGGTACGACGCTCGTCTTCCCTACAACTCGTTTAATAGAATTTCGCAAGTAGCCTTTCCGTTGCTCACTGCGTTGCCATTGTGCCGCTTCGCAAAATCATGAAAGGGCACCGGAAACGCTGCGGGGAACTGGAATGAGAGGCAAGAGCGACAATTGAAAGTTAATCTCAGCTATTGTTCGCAAGTTGATTGCGCGGCCGGTTATTTGCGCGCGCAGAACAAGGCGTAGGAGGGATACGACGGTTGGGTCAGACGGCCGCGGGACTCGGAACCGTCAGTCAAAAACAAAGCAAAACTGGAATGAGCGCAGTTGTCGAAGAGGCTACGCCGAATCTGACCGAAAGGTCACAGCGCCGACGCGCTTTGCGCAAGGAAAGCCCGCCTGCTGATGCAACGCGACGGCGCTACGTTTTCACACCGATGCTGCGGCTTTGTCTTCGTCTCTCGCCTAATATATGGAATCCATCTGAATGACCTGTGGACGTTTAGATGCTGAACACCACCGTGCGGCCGGCCTCCCGTGTTGCGGGCGGAGTAAGGAATTTATTAAAGTTATTGTAATGGTTTTGTTTATTTATTTTTAATTTTCATCGCGTTACAGCGTGGCAGGCGTCACATCTTAATCTACCGTTGCACACAACCGACATTTATTTAGACTTGCGTTATCAGTTTGTTAATAGAGTGCAATCGCTGTCGCGTACGTACACTTAAAAAATAAAATAAAAATGAAAAAAGCGTAGCAGTAGAATTTAAAGAAAAAAAAATAGGAAGAACACGCAAGACGACAGACATACGCGCAGACGCTCGCAATTAAAATGCAGCCGGCTTTGAAAACAAAACGCGGGCACGAACTTCCAGGAAAGCAAACGCAGAGTCAGGCTGAGGTCGTCGGCGCCACGGCTATCAACAAAAGCGTGCTGCGTAAGGCGAAGCTACTCACGTTTAAAGCACGAAGGAGGGAAGGGACCTAGATGGCTCGTAGTCGCAGCTTTCTAAAATATTGCGCAAATAGTATAATGTCGACGACAACGAGGCGAACTGCATATCTTTTGGCTCTCAGATTTTAAAACAAAGTGAAGGGAATTAAAATCAAATGGTGAGTGAAAGGAGTGCGAATAAAAAGTCCGAAACAAGAGACGAGAGGTGTTTCTTCGTGACAACGGGGCGTCGTGACTAACCCTTCTTATTCACATCGTATGACCGAAAAATTTGGCTTTGAAGGACGAAAGAGCACTTTTGGAAAAAAAAAGGGGGGGGGGGGGGGGGTTCGCTTATTGTGTTGCGCTTGTTCAAGTAACCGAGCGCACCGCCATTTGCACTCCACACGTTGAATTCTTTATATGCGTGTGACTAGCTGAAGGCTGTTCTAGGCAGACTGCTCCTTGGCCTTGATAACTCCTCGGGACGCTGTAAAATAGCTCTCGCAGAGTTAGGGAGCTATTATTTTTTTTCGCGAAATATACTGCGCCGCCGTGTGATTTCGACTTTCGAATAAACGGTTCCAAGCAAAAAGGCGGTCGTAACCTTCTACAGTGTACGCTGTGACCAACTATTTGTAAGTTGACTTTGATTGTAAGATGACAAAACTGCAGGGAATTTATTTATTTATTTATTTATTTATTTATTTTTTGCAAACGCCCGCTTAAATATTCAGGGTTGTTCGAGAGCCATATTTGCATGTTTTGCGTGACGATGTGTGCGATTTTTATTCGTTAAATTCAGCAATTTTTTTTCCTCGGCACCGGTGGCAGATAGCAACTCTTCCTCTGAAAGGTTGCTGAGAGAAAAAGCTACGTTTATTTAAGATTCTCGCTTCGATGCTTCTGACTCTCAGGCATTTTCCAATGATTTGGTTTTCGTACACTGCTATAAACTCTGCTTATTTTTTTTTTTGTTACCATCTTAAAAGAGAAATGTTGGTGCGTGTTGCAAAATCTAAAGTTCTGCGATAGTTTCTGCTTAGTGAAGCGTACATTTCTTGGTGTATCTTATCTTGTTCTTCATAACTGCTAGCTCCTAGCCGTGTATTATCATGACTAAATCATTTTTGGCGCATTTGTCGCGAATCAGCGGACGCACTGATTACTTTATTAGAACTTTTTTTTCCCCCGGACTGTTATAAACTAGAATGACCTGCCATCTGAAATAGTTGGACTAGACGACATCACTACGTTTCGTAAGGCTATAACTTCCCGTTTGAGCTAATGGTCCCCGTCAATAATTTGTTGACTTTGCACTTACATTAACCTTTTCCCGGCACTGCTTTTGTGGTTATCATTATATGTTTTATTGCTGTTGTTGTTTCTTTCCTTAGTCCGTCAGCACTGGAAGCTGCCAACCACTTCTTTGTTGTTTTCGTTGTTGATATTTCTTTTCTTAATGTTTCAGCACTGTTAACTGCCACCCACCTATCAACATGGCTTTTCTGTTAATCGTTTGTTTTACGTGTACAACTCCCCCCCCCCCCCCTCTTTTTTATGTAATTGCCCCTCGGAAGAGCTGCCTTTATGGGTAAAATAAATTAATTGAAGGATGAATTACGCAGTTGACCGTGCCTGGAAAATGTTATTTATTGTTTTTCTTCGAGGAAACTAAATGGTAGAAGAATATCGTAATACAAACGTTCAGAAACAACACTGTTTATTTTTATTGTTGTTCAGTTTATCGCTTATATTTAATTGTTTTATTAATTAAATTGTTAACTTGGCGCTCAGTCGTCAATCTTTGATTTTCACACACTTACCGAGAGTTTTACGTTTCTTGTCGACACAGGCATTTTCCTGGAGTACGCGACCCGCTACACCGTGGAAAATATTACATTGAAACACTATTCAGATGTCTGATATTACACGCTGAGAAATGCCTGCGCGTCTACTTACCCGCGAAACACTCAAAGTGCCAATCTTTGCGATCTGCGAAGTCAACTCAGCGAATGATGAGGCGGAGCATCTGTTTAGACCTCAAAATTAAGTCTGCGCTGTGACATTACGCGATGCAAGCATGACGCTTTGCATTGCGTAATGCCACAGCGCGGATTTCATTTTTTAGGTCTAAACGAATGTTCCGTCTCATCATTCGCTGAGCTGATTTTGTAGATCGCAAAGATTGGCACTTTGAGTGTTTTGCGGGTAAGTAGACGCGCAGGCATATTCACGAGCTGAATTTCAAACGCCCATGCCCTTTCTGCAGATTTTCGTTTTTGTCTGTGAAGTTATAGAGTCATGATGATTTTTCATAAACTGACATCCAATGAAACGTTTCGCATAAAAAGGTATAACGTCGAACAGCTTCGAAGGTGGTACCAATGCAGAATAAAAAAGGGCATATAAACATCGCTTAAGAGTTACGCTGGTCTTGAACTGCAGGTCAGAGACGTCCAGATTGCGGCGCCGCAGCAATGTGAGGCATCTATCTGACCACGTCGGTGACAACCAGAACAAGGCGAAAGCCGTAGGAAGTAATGATTCGTCTCGAAAAACCCCACTCGGTGGCACGGAACTACTTGACCTTTCGGCAGTTAATCCTGGAATTAAGACCGCGTAATAAGAAACAAAAGTGAATTACACTCGAGCCCCTATGAGCGAGGAATCCCGAGTACATTCCTATAATCTTACATGTGTCCTTTCGCGATTCTTTAAAAGAACAAGTTGAGACGTTGAGCTGAGTAAATGGTCTTCAGTTTTGAATATCAAGGTATGCTTCAACAGCACGTGGATAATTTATATTTTTTCGGACCAGCCTCGCGAAGCCTGCTCTTGAGCTACTAGGCGAGCGATTATTACTTGTTTTAAATGAAGTTAGTGCTTGCTCCCAGGGATGATTAGGGCCAAATTTGAAAGATGATCAATGAGATTTGGTAGACGATATAATAGGTGCTGTACACTTAAAGGGATTGTGCGAAGGCACTGAAAAGATGATAAAAAATCATCTTTGCCTTCAAAGGGATGACCCTACAAAAATTATTGAACTGTGAACAAACACCAGGAACCAAAGAAGAGCTACATAAAACGTCCGTGTTTAAATGCTATAACAACACTGATGTTCTTTTAATTTACCAAACTTATCGTAATACATTGGTTTTTAGTTAATTTTATAGTAGTCATCATTTCAATTAGTGTCTCTACCTCATCCATTTCGTTATTTTAATAAGAAGGTTTTGTAGGCAGCGTTAACTTTTCATTGCGCATCTGAGCCTGCCAAACTTCACATGCGCCAGGCCCGTACGCGGAGCGAAACTCTTGAAACGGGTTTTAGTAGGCCGTCTTGGCTCCAGTGTGGAGCGTTGCGAGTGCATGCTCATTTTGCTAAGGCTATGTGTGCGATTTTAAATTTTGCCAAAATGTCGACTAAACATTTTTTTTTTTGCAGGGGCGTTATCTTTACAAGGTTAAAGAAGAGGGCAATCCCAAACGTCCATTTGCCAGAAGGAACTTTCCGTATAAATGCAACATAAAAATTTGACTAATGAAAATTAACACCATCTTGGGTGCTTCTTTTTATGTGTGTCGACTTAGCCCAGCGAAAGAAGTGGAAAACGAAAAACACGTAAACACCGCGGAACCTGTACGTCTCCTAGACGAGAAGCGTAGAGGCGTTCCTCTGTATACAAAACCGCGCGACCATTTTCTTCTCGAAGCGAACTCTTCTCATACGAATAGTCTCAATGTTATGATTGGAAGATCAGTTTCCAGTTTTGTTTCCTCGTCGTGTATTAGACGTCTCTGATGTCGGAGAGGAATGTATACGTTTTGGACACGGCGGCCGCGTGGTTTGGTGTCCGACGCCGTAGCTCGTCACAAAATTCTTCCTGTAGAATGGACACGTTTCGTTTGAACCCAAATGAATTACATTGGAACTGAGTAATATGTGAATTATTAGATTCGAAACACCGCTATTCTTAGACCTTGCCCCGCTCCCTCCTCCTTAAATTCCGGCGACTGACTTTTTTCAAGTTCTTTACAAGAAAGTAGTCACTCCAGGTTTGTTAGAGTGTACGAACATACAAAAATATATGTAAAAAAAAAAAAAAAAACCTTTCAGTCCTTAGATTTTGACACGATTTGTTCGGAAGCATAAATGGAGATGTAATCATTTTATTTTTCTCACACCGATGCAGCGGAGCCCTCAAGGCCACGGCCGGATGGATGCCATTTTGATTCGTTCGACATCGGGGCGCACCCAGTCCAGGATACGACTGTCCTTCGGAAGGAATTAGGCTCGTCTCAGAATGCAAATTTCGCTCGAGCTCTTTCAGAAGGGACGCCCGTCTTGGTCCCCTGTGCCGTCTAAATTTTTGTTTCGACCAGATCGTCCCTGCGAGGATCGCTCGCGGTATTCCGTTCCGGAGGGAGACACGGCGATCCTTGACCCGTGACCCTTCGGAAAGCCATAAAGCCGCGCGCGATGCTCCGGCAAAAACTATAAACCCAGAAACTGGCTCAGTTACGCTTCGTGATTATACGTTAGACGTTCTATACCTTCAACTTAAATACGGCCATGAGATCACACCCGCTTCTATGGAAAACGTCGTGGTCAGCTAGGCTCGGGAGAAAAATTAAAAAAAAAATCAATTTAGTTTTAGTCGTTTCTGAGTGAAAACACCGAATTGTGAGAACTCGCTAAACACTCTCCTGTTTTTTTTTGTTTTTTTTTTCTGTTGTTGTTGTTTGCGTGCTGTATTTGACAGTTTGATTGGGGTCGAGAAGAGAAATTTGCGCGTAATCTTTAAATGCTTATGAATCATGCGGCGCCGGCGCGCGATCACGTAACTGGACTCGAGGATAAAAGCCGGATCTTGGTCGGGACTAAAATTTGCGGATGGTATTTGGATGCGTGGGTAACGGTGCCTCGCCCTAAACTCCTCGCATGTACCCAGCTGAGTAGTTCATTTAACGCCTTCTCTTTCCCTATTCTCAAACTCGCAGCAAAAACTCGCACCTATCGGTGGGACGTGCTAGATGTGTACTTTAAAAGGGGCACTCAAGTGGATTTCGAGATTGTTTATTTATGGAGATAATTCAAACTACGGGCTCAAAGCACCTTAAAAAAATACTTCGAAGGGCGGCCGATTTTCATATTAAAAATCGAATAAAATATCGTGAAACGCACTCCTCTCTGCGCCTTACAGAAGGCACGAGGGGGCGCAGTCGAACGTAGGTTTCAAACAACAATTGCCATGTCACGTCTCCTACACCCAAAGATTTTACGTACTTGCCAGTATAATAGTGCAAAACGCGCCTAAAAAGAGCAATAATAATAACGTTCGGAATTTCCATGCAATTAACCATTTTATTGGTAAAATATTATGGAGGTGGTGAGGATCCGAAAGCACCCCTCCCCCACAAAAAAAAAATAATAATAAAAAAAAAAGAGAAAACAGTGTTTGTTTATTCTAGTGCTGTGAGTTTACTAGGACGTCTTGTCACCTAAAAGTGGTCATATTTATTTACTAAAGCCCTACAAATAACATGTCTTCAAAAACAATCTTTTTACAAAAAGTTGTTTTTGAAAGTACGAAACAACGAGATTCGTACTTTGCGGAAATACCGCTCAGAACGAAGCCCTTATTTTAATGATCCATGAAACAAGGTTTTTTTTTTCACTACACACAATGGAAGACGTAGAAAAAAATTAAAGAAAAACGTGCAGCGTTCACTCGTCAAAAAAAATTTTAAAAATTGGGTTGTGTGTATGTTTATACGGCCTAGAACTTGGTCTGCCTCACAGGGGCGACGAGTCTCCCAGCTGTAGATGAGCAATTTAGCAAGTGCGGTACAACCGCTAGCCTGGGGTCTTTAACGTGCATCACACAGTAGCGATACACGACCGCCACGCCGGTACATCACCCCCTCAACTCGCAAGCAGAACATGCGGCACCGTGATCTGGAGCCGATTAAATGCTACAAATGTTGATCATAGCCACGCGCTGGGGTTGACAAGGCACAGGACGCCGCTGAGTTCCAGATATCGTTATGGTTCGGCCATTGTCGTCATTGCAGCGATTGGACACAGGCCACTAGCCGAATACTTCTCGAGCAATCGATTATCACAAGCCCAAAATCGAGTGCTCGCGCGATGCTCGGGTCAAATATATGAGCCGCATTCAAATATCATCAGTGGGGGGTACTGCAATCCCCCCCCCCCCCCCCCATATACGTCATCATCATACTTGGGTCCCACTAGTGTCAGTTAGCTCGTGTTCAGTGAAGAACATTCCAAGCGGAGATCGTTGCGCGTATATACACGAACTTCGTGTATGTGATGTCATTCTTGAGTGTGCAATGGAGCATACCCAGATGGTTCGCCCATCCACAAAGTCCTCTGCGTGCGCGCATGTTTTCTTACTAATCGTTCTCAGTTTGTGTATACTAATGATGCTAACTCTTCTCTAAGTCCAGTCACTTCCGGTGTCCCCCAAGGGTCCGTTCTGGGGCCCTTATTGTTTCTTATTTACATTAACGACTTACCTACGTGTGTATCCTCTTCTATTAGCTTATTTGCCGACGACTGTGTGATATATCGTGAAGTTACTAATGAATCCGATTCACTCCTCCTCCAAAATGATTTGTGTGCTGTATCCCAATGGTGTGAATTGTGGCAGATGTCCCTTAACATTAACAAGTGCAAGTCTATGAGAGTTTCTCGTCGTCACACGGTTCTTCCACCTCTCTCAATTTGTAACACTCAACTTCAGTCTGTGACCTGTTACAACTACCTGGGTGTCCATATTACCTATAACATGTCATGGAAAACCCACATTGACCACATTATTGCTAACGCTAACTCTATGCTCGGTTTTCTAAAAAGAAATTTTACACTGGCCCCCGTTTCTTTGAAATTACTGCTTTATAACTCCCTGGTCCGGTCAAAATTAGAATACGCTGCTGCAATCTGGGATCCCGGTCACTCGACACTTATAACTAACCTGGAAGCCATGCAAAATCGCGGAGTTCGTTTCATACTTTCTAACTATCATCGTACAGCAAGCGTTTCCTCCATGAAACTCAGTCTATCCCTACCCTCCCTCTCTTTACGCCGCAAAATATCGCGCTTGTGCCTCTTTTACAAGATCTATCATTCTAACACGTCATTGAAAGATAAACTATTCCTTGAGCCCCCATTCATTTCTCCGCGTTTTGATCATCCATTCAAAGTTGGTGTCCCTCATTGTAACACATCAGCCTTTTTGAACGCGTTTATTCCAAAAACATCTCTTGAGTGGAACCACCTTCCCGCTTCGTTTGTTAATATACCTTCAATTGATTTATTTAAAAAAAACCTTATCTGCTCACCTTTTGTCGTGATTGTCCTTTTGTTTATTTTTTGACCAGAGTGCTGTGTTTCGAGCTGTTGATGTTTATTCTCGGCTGTGTTTGCTCTCTTTTTGTACCCTTTTTTTTCATTTTTTGGTTGCCCCACCCCCTCTGTAATGCCTTTTGGCCCTGAGGGTATTGTAATAAATAAATAAATAAATAAATAAATAAACGCCAACAGGGGCTCTGTACAAAAGAGTGTTTGTAAACAATGGGTGGTTGTATGTTGCCCTTCCTGTTTTCTGCACCACTCTTCGAGTGTGATATGTGGGCAGTAAACTAAGGAGCAGAAGGATAAAGTACTGCATCTTAATCATACACCTGAACGGCCTAGCTAAAAAGTAGGACACGTGCGTACTCGAGCATGTTCACGGCTAATAAAAAAAGAGAGAACGACTAAGCTATTTCAAGCAACGAAGGAGCCGATTCATTGCTTACAATCTTTTCGAAACTGGCACTCTCGATTCGCGAAGAAGCCGACCCCGAGAGCTCTCAGTCTTCAATCGAAGGTTAAGCACCGTCACGAGCGTAAGCCACGCACAAGCGTGGTTCACGATACGTCCGAGAACCTGGTTTGTTTCTACTCCGGGCCAAGCACCGACCAAATCAGAACCACCCATAACCGTCCTCCAACATTAGAACGCGTTTTCGCTCGATGCCAAACCATCGGCGAGAACGTGCAGAACTCGTTCGCGGACGCCACGCAGCATTCGTGCGGAGCGCGCCGCCCCGTCTACGACGACGAGGCGCAAACGCTGTGGCAGCTCTTCCTCTCCGTCGTCGCCCGATTCAAAACGGGACGTTTGTTTTCGCGCGGCCTGTCTCGGCGAGAACGGAAGCGCGCCCCGGGAAGAGATGCGGTAGCGGAATAGGAAGAAGAAGCAGACGAAGAAGAGACAGCTGGGAGGCCGCGCGGCGGCGTAGAGAGAGGGCTAGCGCGGAGACCGGCGCCCTGCCACTAGGCGCATCAGCAGCACTAAAAGCGAGACAATGCCAGCCGTCCATGTCGGGTCAGACGGCAGCTGCTGCTGCTGCTGATTCCGCCCTCACTCTCCGCGTTCAAGCGGAGCAAGGACGAACAAAGAGTTCCTTGCCACGCTCCACCAACACTAGGTAGAAGACGAGGCCTGCGGATGACGTCATCGTTTGTAGATCTACGACCCTCTCCAAGCGGACAACACGCTGCAACTCGACGAGAGATGCCGCAAAGCGCCAGACCTGTCCGGCACGGCATCACCGCGTGCCAGTTTGCTCTGCTGCCTCTGGAACGCGACTCCGCCTGGTGTGTAGTACCGCGTCCACATAAGTGGTCCCTCGATTTCCGCCTCACGACGTCATAAAAGGTGTCTCGCTGTCGCCGGTCGCGATCCTGGCGGCGTCCCAGCCGAGGCGGTGTTTGTGGCAGCAGACGCCTGTTCTACTGTAGATTGTTCCCCAGTTTGACGGTCCATGGAAGCTTCAGCAACCAGAAGAAGTTGGGAAGCCGCGACAACAGCGACACTCGCGTTCGCTCGCACACTTTTCGCCAGAATTTCTAGGACCAACCGCCAGGATCGCGACATCCGACAGCGTGACACTCAATCTTTGTGACGTCATGTGCTTCCACTTAGGGACCATTTTTTATGTATGGGCGGGATAGGACGCTAAACACGCATGTCGGAGACGCGCTCCAGGCACCATATTGCTAGCGTCGCTTTCCTTGTGAGACGCTGCCGGACGCGTTGGCGGCGATGCTGACGCAAGCTAAGAGACGCTGCGTAGATTAACTAATAATTATAGGAGTAGCCCGCACTAGCGCGACTGAAAAATCACTTCTTTTTCTATTATTTAGGTTAACATTTTTTCACGCGCTGGCAAGCGCCTGAATAAAGAGTTCGATTTCCGATGCCGTAGTGGTCTGACCGTACGGTCTGACGTTCCTACAAAACGGGTGACCTCGAATTCGAACAGCGTCTCTCATACACCGCGAACACCGGCTCCATCGCAAATATGGGCCGCGGCAACGCTTCATCCGACGCTGACGCGACAGCAGCATCCAGTTCCGCTCTCGCTACGATCGAGCTACGACTTCCAGCGTTCTGGTCCAAGAGCCCGCAAGTCTGGTACACACAGGTCGAGGCCCGTTTCCATCTGAGGCGGATCACTTCGCAACTGGCGCGCTATTACTACGTCGCCGCATCTCCACTCGCAGAGATCGCAGATCAACTATAGTCCGTTGTAACCTAAGAACGGAGGGCGGGGGTAATACGAGCCGGGGAGGAGGAAGCAGACGGAACGCTGGAGAAGAGAGGGGGAAACCTCTTTCTCTCTTTAGCGTTCCGTCTGCTTCCTCCCCCCGGCCCTTCTCAGCCTCGCCCTTCGTTCTTAGGTTGCAACGGACTTAGACGACGTGTTGTCTTTGACGCCACCTGAAGACGAGTCTGCCAGGGGCCACGAGGAGCCTCTCTTGTGGGGAGGCCACAGGAACGGGGTCGCCTGGCAGGGAGGTCGACAGGCCGAAGAGGACAACCAGGAGAACGTCAATTCAGGCAGCCGACGGCGACTTACAGCAGCCTAATCATGGGCGGGAGGAAGGCATAATGATGAATCCAAAGTAGCGCCTCCGTTTCACTCTCGCCCCCTTTTTGACGGCGGACTCGCCGAAGACTTATGTCAAGCAAGCACAAGCATATACAAGCAAGCACCAGCAAGCAAGCACAAGCAAACAAGCACAAGCAAGCAGGTAAGCAAGCAAAAACCAGCAAAATCAAGCACAAGGAAGCAAAAGCAAGCACAAGTAAGCAAGCAAGTAAAAGCAAGCACAGGCAAGCACAAGCAAGCAAAAGCAAGCACACGCTAACCAATCTGCCAAGAAAGTCTTTGTGAGCCAGGACCATGTCGACGTGCTCACACGCTTTCCTGAGGAAGGAAGGTTTGAAGAAAAGCTTGACACCACCCTACGGCGAACCTTTTAAAGTCATCAGCCGTACGGCGAAAACTATGACTCTCGACTTGCACAGTTGAACGGAAGTCGTTGCCATGGACCATGCCAAGCCGGCTTTCCTGAATGACGCTCCGCTATCTTCTGCTGTTCTGCAAGGAGACACTGGCACGTCAATCAGTTTGCCACCCGCCACAAAAAGTGTCTCGTAGAGTATGTGACTCGGTGTTTACAAAAACTAACAACACCTTCTACTAGTTTGCCCCATGTAGCTAGGGGAGAGCCTTGTAGTGGCCCGTGCTTGCGTAACTGAAAGATAACTTTTTTTTTTTTTTTTTAATTTACGTTTACTTTTTGCTGGGGGCGCGAGCTCCACGCCGCGTGCTTACAAGCTGGAGAGCACGTGATTGCAGAGTTCGGTTCCCGATGCAGTAGAAAATCAAACGTTCCTACAAAACTTTTTTTTTTCGGGGGGGGGGGGGGGGGGGGGGGGAGCCCGGGTCCTGTTTTCTAGGTGGTGTTGGCTCCAGAGGGGGTCACTCCATGCCAAAGGAGACGCGACGATTTTTTTCATGTTTGGGATAAGTACAAACATTCATTTGAATATAGACGCCTCTGAACTCCAAGAAAATGATTTCTTGGAAAATAAAAATACATTTTATATTTACTGATATCATGTTCTAGATTTTCTTGAATTTGTATAAAACCCTCGTAGTTAACAAAAACATTGTGAGAAAACGCTCGCGTACCACAGAAACTTATGCGGGAGCTAGCCTAATCACTTAATAATGTGCCTTATCTTACACTAAAATACAAGCATTGTAAGAGGCCATTTTGGGTCCAAATAGGAGCTCCAAAAACAAGAGACTATGCAATTTCTTTATCTGTTTCATTTCAACTTTGACTTGGGTGTTAGCTACAATATTTTTTTCGTTTGATATCATCAAAACAATGATTGAATTGCATGTGCTAAATTTTCAAAGCCTCGTATTGTTGAGTTTTAATTAAGTGACAAAATCCCCAGTTCACGCAGAAATGGCCATATTCAGAGCCAGAAAAAGTAATGTGGGCAGCGGTTCCCGGAACTTTCGGAATAGCCGAAAGTTCTATTGATTTCATCCCTTTAACATATCCAAAAGTTATAAAAGTACGTTGTGTTTTTGCTGAGCATTTATTTTTTAGAGCCTCTCCGACCATGCCTCCAGGCGCCCGCCTCTTAGGCGACGCCGACGTTCGCCAGTGAGGCGTCAGCGGTGCGAGACGCTGCCGCATTGTCTTCTAGTTCTCCCGAAAACACGTTTTATTCAGTTGAGGTGGACGTTCTCCTGACTTCCATACATCCGTATCATCTTTACGTTACGTAGCGATTGCGACGTCTTAATTTTACTCTGCTTATGTTCAGTTAACTGCCGACCAGCGCAGGCCTTCATCGTCTGCTTCCCGGGTCTGGGAATGCATACTGCGCTTCGGCCTCGTCTGTCGTATGTCCAGATATAAAGCAACTCAGACCGGATAGCTCTTCACCGATGCGCGCAATATTGAAATCAGGAGTATAAACGCGAAACTTACCTATGAATATCTAAGAAACGCCTGTTTTGTCGCCTCTGTGTCTTGAATGTCCTTGTCTTGTTTCCGCTCTAAGAACCTGTTAATTCGATAAGAAACTATTACCTTTTCACAAAATCTGTAAATTGATCAAGGCTCTCGTAATAGTTGGCACCAATAATCTAATTGCAACATGAGCCATGATACTAGTAATTGAAATGTTAATCAACAATATGCTTAATGAACCGTCTTACCATAAGGGTCATTACCTCATCTAAAGACCGCGTAAACTGACACTCAAATTGCGAAGATGGCATTCGTGTAAATCCCACGTCTAATCAAACACATTTCCTCTAAAAATACCAGTGAGTTCAAAATTCGATACATGGTCTAAAATTTTGCAGATGTATGGACTCAGGTGTGTAGGGTGTCCTCCGCCAAAGAGTGGAACGCCTTTCCCATCCTTACACTGCTTTTGGTAGCACTACATATTTTATTAAAATACATTGAAGTTCAATGGAAAAGCAACCTCACCGTTATCATTTTTCATCGGTAAAAAGCTATTCGGTCTGAATAGTTTTTTTTTATATCTGGATATACGGCAGACGGAGGCCGAAGCGCAGTATGCATTCTAAACTCGGAAGCAGACGATGCTAGCCTGCGTTCGTAGGCAATTACCTGGCAGAAGTAGAGTATAATTAAGACGCCAATATCATTACGGAACGGAAAGAGGATACGACTGCATGAAATTCAGGATAACGTCCACTTTAACTGAATAAAGCGTGTTTTTAGGAGACTGTTGATGACCTTGGCGACGGCGTCTCACACCGCTGACTCCTGGCTTGCGAACGCCGGCGTGGGCCTTACGTCACCTACGAGGCGGACGCCTGGAAGCATGGTCGGAGAGGCCCAACTTTAAAAAAATAATTTCTCAGCAAAAACAAAAAGCACTTTAATAATTTTTTGATATGTTAAACGGATGAGATGGATTGATCTTTTGACTATTCCCAAAGTTCAGGGCACCGCAGCCCACATTGCGTTTTCTGGCTATAAATATGGCCGCTCCTGCGTAAGCTGAAGATTTTGTCATCGAATAAAAACGCAATAAAACGAGGCTTTGAAAATTTAACACATGCCATTTAATCATTAGTTGTATGAAAACAAACGAAAAAAGTATTGTAGCTAACGCCCAAATCCAAGTTGACTGAAAGTATGAAGAAATCTCCTAAAGTTTCTTGTTTTTGGAGCTCCTATTTGGACACAAAATGGTCTCATTCAATGCTTCTATTTTAGTGTAAGATAGGGAATATTATTAAGTAGTTAGGCACCCACCTAAGTTTGTGTGGTACGCAAGCGTTTTTGCACGATGTTTTTCTTAACTACATGGGTTTTATGAAAATTCCAAAAAATTTAAAGCATGATATCAGCTAAAAAAAATCACAAAAAATACTTTCTTTTTAAAGTTTAAAGGCATCTTTATCAAATTGATTTTTTCGTACATATCCTAGACATGATAAATTTGCCGCGTCTCCTTTGGCATCGAATGACCCTGGGAAGAGGGACTCATTTCAGTACTGCCTTCCTCGCAGTCTCGGCTTGTTTGTGCCCTTCAAGTGGCCAGCCGGAAAATAAAAGAAGTGAAAACAATATTTTGTGTTAATTTCTTCTTACGGCAATATTTGTACTTTATTTTTGTTTATCTTGGTCTGAGCAAACCTACACTGGGATATTGCACTCTTATTTTGGATATACCAAACGTCTAATAACCACAGTTTGGAAGCCGGACAACGACGTAATTAATAAGCCGGTCCTCCAACGCCACGGCAAAAATAAGTGGTCTACATTTTTGCTGTTACGCAGGTGACTTTATTGAGCGAGCCACATGCATCACCTTCCTTCAAACTTTCATTTTTACTCAAGGTTTCATGTCTGTCGTGACGCTTGTCCCTCTAATGTTGGGGAGTTCAAGTAAATCTAGTTTTCATAGAACGATATTGGTATCGGGAGCAGGCTCCCGAAGCGGCACGAGATCTACAAAATAAAAATGTTACAAATCGGTAAAAGCCGGTTATGCTTTACCTCATATTGTGGTTGTGTGCTACGTTATCGAAGATGCGGGAGTGAGATGGTAGTTTTGTAGAACGCTCTGTTTCCCAGAAGCTCATTAAATGGTATCATTTATTACTTCTTTCTGTTTTGCTTAACCTCAATGCCTCTATAAGCATGAAAAAAGATTATGCAGCTGTGTTTTATAGGTTTTAGTGTATGTGGTTGGTTTTTATCTGCAGTCTCGACGGTTTTGCCATGCTTAATATTCACCAGCTGGTTTGCGGCCCTTACATTCACTTCAGCTATACTTCGTTTCCTCTTACGATGAACCACAACGAATCAGACACGTAACCAGGAGAGGGGTTGGGGGGGGGGGGGGGGTAGCCCATGGGGCCCAGGCCCCCCCCCCCCCCCCCCCCGAAATCTTCCATTTTGCTGGGGCCTCCTCTCCCCCTCCCCCTCATACAACATTTTCTCACGAGCGCCCCCCCCCCCCCCCCCCCCCCCCCCCCCCGAAACAAAATCCTGGCTACGTGCCTGCAACAAATGCAGAAGCTGCCGGAGCCAATACAGAGCTCTGAACCTGCCACGTGTCCTTTCAGTTAGGCAGAGTGATATGTGTAACGTAAAATCCACTTGTGTTACATTTTCAGCGGCTGAAGAACGGAATTAGAAAAAGAAAAAAAAACATAGCGAGTTCAATGGGCCGTGTTTTATTATCTTAGCGGGCGGCAACAACTAAGTTGTTGTCGCATACGTCAGAGAGGCAAGCGCGGAGCGCTGGATTAGCTAAGATGGCTCGTAGCTTCTGCTGAGGCTCGCCCTTTCGTGAAACAGAGTACCGCACACTCGCCCGTGCACCTTATGACAAAAACGCCACAATGAGGTCATATGACCGCCAGATTTAACCGGCACGAGTGCTGCTGTGAAAAAATTAACGGCGTTTACAATTCTATGTAACGCCGAATTAGAGCGCAGCTCTTGAGGAAAAGGGGAGGGTACGGAGGGGAAGGTGTGCCCCTCCTACCCCTCCTCCCCCTCCCCTCCTCCTCGCCTGCTGCCCTCCCATTTAGCGGGCAATTTTTGCTGAATTTCCCGCTAAATGTATCAAAAATTTCTCCGCTAAATTTAGCTGAGAAATATTCCCACTAAATTTAACGGGAAATTTAGCAAACATTTTCTCGCTATATTTAGCGGGAATTTTAGCAAAAACTTCCCCGCTAAATTTAGCCAGGAAGTTTTCGCGCTAAATTTAGCGGGGAAACTAAGTTGGTGTTGAGGTCACGTGACTTCAATTTACCCTCTAAATTTAGTGGAGAAACTTAACCTGCTAAATATAGCGGGGAAGTTTTCTTTCCCGCTAAATTTGGGAGGGAAAATTTTCCCCGATAAGTTTTGCGGGAAACTTCCCCGTTAAATTCAGGAGGAAAGTTTTTCCGCTAAATCGAGCGGGAAAAATTTTTCGCTAAATTTTGTGGGGAAACTTAACCCGCTAAGTTTAACTTGTTGAATTTCCCCGCTGAATTTAGCGGAAAAATTTCCCCGCTAAATTTAGCGGGAAATATTCCCGCTAAATTTAGAGGGAAATTTTGGGCTAATTTTAGTGGGGAGGCAACCATTTAGCGGAAAACATTTTCTGAAAACTTTAGCCGGCTTTTTCTATACTGCAACGCGCGGTTACGCCGACGCCGACGCCGCTCAACCCGTTAACGGGTGCCTAAGAGCGGCGCTCTAAAAGCGGAACTTTGCTCTCTTATACACTTACCAGGAGCTTGAGTGATGACGCGAAGCGAAAGTCGTGGTAGGCACTGATTCACCATACTCACTGACATTTGAAGAGACGCAGTGTGAGGCTTACTAAGTTCGCGCGTCTTTTTTTTAATCTTTACTTATTTAATTTACGTAGCCTCTGGGCCTAAGACATTAAGCGGGGGTGCGTGAAGTAACAAAGTACAGTTATTAGTTTTATCGCAAAAGATGGCTCTTAGTTTTACAATATTTGCTACGGCTTCATCAGTCGTGCTTTTGGAGTTCGTATGAAATAATGGTGCAGTCTCATTGGTTGCAGAGCGATAATATTAACATGCTCCGAAATCGCCACGCCTTGTGCGTCTTCAGTTGTCCTTGATGATAACTCGTGTACAGAGATCCAGCCCCTACCCTCGCTTGCGTTCAGTACCTTCAGTGGGAATGCTTCTTGCTGCGTGGGCGCCAGAGAATCGCACAGGGCCATGGGCCCAACCACGGATAAGCGAAAGAACTTCTCCGTATACGCTTCAATCACGCACTCTATGCCAGCGCACATTCTGCGAGACCACGTCCAATGGAGGCAAAATGCGGAGCGAAGAACGTGCCGCTGATCAGTCGTGCGGTGCTTGGTGCCGCTGCTATCTTTGTTTTTGTAATGATATTACTCCGGGGCCCGCCAAGTGGAGGAGGTTACTGAAGAAGATGCATATCTTCGAGGAGGTGGTTGAGCACCATCGCGGAAAAGGCGCCACACCGCCTAGAATGACCTGCGAGCAGACTTGTGCCCGTTACTTGAAAAATGTAATGAATTACAATTACAAATTACCGAGTCTCAAAGGTACTGAACGCTTTTCGCTGAAAAGCAACGGATTACTTTGCTCGTTACGTTACGAATTACTTTCCCGTTACTTTTCCCATAGACTTATCAAAAAAATAATTCTGATGTTTTCAAAAATGTTCTGCTGCTCTACTTTCCACTTCTCATACGCCCGTATTATGGTACTGATTGTGAAAAAAAAAATATTGTATTTAAGAGAAAGATTGTAAGTGCACTCCAATCCACTGTGAGATGACGAGACAGCGAAAGCTACAACCACACCCGCCATTCTGCCAACTTACTGCGACCGAAAACGATCTTTGGAATCTTACAGACAAAGCAAGCGATGCGCATGCTCAGTAGCAGCGTCTACCTCTGTTAGGAGATTCGGAGGTAAGGAACCGATCTGCGAAAGCTCCCTTTTGAAATGGGCCTCTCAAGCGTGAGCACAACGTCTCAAAGCTGGGGTCTCGTGGCTCTAGCTTTGACGCAGAGAGAGAGAGAGAGAGAGAAAATCGTTTTATTAAAATAATAATCAAAATCGGAGAGGGTTAGTCTAGCCGATAAGCTGACATTGTTCGCTCCGAGAAAGGCACTGTCAGCTTATAATAATAATAATAATAATAATAATAATAATAATAATAATAATAATAATAATAATCATAATAATAATAATCAAGAATCAAGAATTAAGAATAATTTTTTATTAGGTGTCCAGGAACGACCATGCGGTCTTGGTGCTGGCACACCGAAACTTACACACTACAAAAAAGTAGGAAAAAAACATAAAAAACTCAAAACATTGAGTAAAAGATATGATACATATAACGCATGCTGACTCAAAGATACGATATACACAACAAGGAAAGAACGGAACACAGGGTCCGAACGCAGAGTAGGAAGACTACCACAACAACGAATATACCTTCTTAAAATAATATATAATAACATCACAATCACCGACAGGTTCAGAGAGACCCATACAAGAATCTGAGAGATCTGACAAATTCAGTCACACAAAAAATATCAAGATCACTTCCAATGCCATTATATGCCCGACACATACGAAACATCGGGTCCAAGATATTTAACGTTCGAGGAGAGTAAAAAGACGTTGTCAAACGGGTCGCTGTCCGAGGAACTCGCAAAGATATCTGTGAGAGCAGTTCTGAACAGTCGGCCATACCATGAAGGACTTTGAAAAGGAAAACCAGATCTGCCTTTTCTCGACGGTGATATAAGCTGTTCATTTGTAGGACGTCCAATACATTGTTACCCTTTGATAGAGATGTTTCATCTCGCAGATATCGATATTGATAAATAGATAAAAATGTGTTTTGCACTCGCTCCATCCTTAGGAGGGTAGTTTTACAACTGCCATTCCATACAGGAGATGCATATTCGAGTTGAGACCTTGTCAAAGTGCGGTACAGGGTTACAAACGTTGTGGGGTTTTTAAATAATAATAATAATAATAATAATAATAATAATAATAATAATAATAATAATAATAATACTCAGAAGAAGAAAAACAAGAAGAACAAGAAGAAGAATAGTTTATTCACAGATCCGTATCAAGGTACAAACAAAAAACCGTCTCACAAAAGCACTTGCGTGCTTGTGCGTGAGAACGGGCAGTCCTCTAAAACAATAAATAGTTTTACGCGGGTACTCGGTTTTTACAATCCTACAAACATTTTCTTCAAACATCTATTCAACGTTGAAGCACAAAGGAAACAAAGCAAAAACAAAACATATTCGTTACAATTTAGACATCACGTATACGGTACTAAGAAAATAGCATGTGCCAAATACTCACAAACAACAAAAGAGCAGTCATGATATCCAGAAATTACAAAAACAAGCAGAGGGTATTGCAGATGAAAAATACAGAATGTAAGAACATATTGGCGACGTGCCGGTCTAGAGCCCGATCAAAAGCGTCGCTGTGGTCGGCCTTCCGCGATTGGCCGAATGGTGACTTTAACGTCAGCAAAGGTTTTCTCACGGCAGAAATAAGAGAAATGTAAGAACTTCAATTTTGACGGTGTTGGCAGTGTTGGTTTCAGAGCGCAGTAATCTCAAGCTTCCACCATGCTAATTATAAACACCGTCGAAGTTGTTGTTCGTAAGGTAGTGACGTCACGAGAGGAAACCATAGGAGGGCGCCACCAAAATATCCGACGTGAGCGATCGAAAGCGTCGCTGTGGTCGGCTTGCCACGATTGACTGAATGCTGACAATGACGACAGCAAAGGATATCTCATCGACGGAAATAAGAGGAATGTAAGAGCTTCAATTTTGACGGTGTTGGCAGTGTTGCTTTGAGAGCGCTATGATTTCAGGCTTCCACCATGCCCATTACAAACACCATCGAACTTGTTGTTCACAAGGTAATGAAGTCACGAAAGGAAACCAAACGAGGGCGCCACCGAAACATCTCGCCGCCAATAATTCCATGCCGTACTGAAAATTGCATGGGTCGAGCGCCCGTTTCTGAGCTATGGTCGAACGGGTGGTCGCATACTCATCTTGCACCAGTTTCTGTATTATGTTAATATTTTTAAAAAAGTCTGAAGTAATTAAAGTGATCGGTTACCACTATTTTGTAACGAAATTACATTAAAAATTACTGCCACAAAAAGTGACGTGGCAATTACATCATCTGCTGCGTCGCGCGATGACCGCGCAGCAGAGGTTGGTTGCACTATCTCTCCACGGGGCGCGGTGCCGTCGGGGCTCAGATGCGCTCCGATAGCAAACCGAAACTTAAAAACCCGGCGAAATAGTGCGGTCTTTCAGAAAGCCGTAAAATGCTTCGCGTGCATTCTATCGTTCTGCAATTTGTTGATTTAGTGTTTTTTCATGATGCTGAGCAGTTTTCTAACTGAAACCATGCTCTTAAACACAATATTAAAAAAAGTTAATTACGCAAAAATAATTAACACGTTAATTATCACGGACTTTAATAATGTTCCTAAATGGGCCCCTGGCCCAGGACGAAAAAGCCACAAGCCTTTTTTCGTTGCGATAAGCTTTCGCAGGAGCGATTTGGCCTGAGTTCTCTGAAACACCCTATATATATATATATATATCCTGACGAAGGCCGGACTCCGGCCGAAACGTCGAAGATTAAATCGTCCGTTGTTGCTGTTTTCACTGAAGGTTTTTTCTTCTCAGTTATATATATATATATATAAAGAAACGAGATAGAATGTGTGGTTTCGAAGCGAGAAGCCTCGCGGACACTTCATTAGGAGCTGTGTTACGGATCAACACGAACTATAGCTGTAGACGAAGATTTCGTTCGCGCCAAGTTTGAATTTTTCGTACTCAAAGTCATGTCTGCATTCCGGTTTTTTTTTGGGGCTTTCCCCTATTTTGATTAAAAAAAAAAGAAACGGCTGGTGATTACAGAAAACACGAAACGCATAATTATAGTGAACGCACGAATGAAAACGATCGTTCTTCGTTTAACAAAAATTACATAAGAAGTCATAAGTCAAAGGTCAAGTCCACACCATAGCAATCGGAGATTAGTCCCGAAGGTCGCAAGAACAAGCGGCGTAAGATATTCAACATGTGCTCATTGTTCACGAACTCAGACAACAAAATGAGAACGTCGTATACACGAAAGACATTTTCTGAAGGTTCTCTCTGTGCACTAATCTATTTGTACAGCCTCAAAATGGATGTGGCAGGAAGACGATCGTCGCCGCAACTGCTCTTTCTTGAAGCAGTCATACTTCGTTCTGTATTTCGAAAAACAGGCAACCTTCGTCCGTACCATTCGTCAAAATAAATCCTAATTAAGCGGGCCGCTTCACAGCCCTCGGGGAGGCCAAGCAAGAACTACGGCGCATTATGGTAATAAATATTGATAACTGCGACTAAAAGAATTCCGCCCCGAATCATACGTCATCCCAAGTCATACGCTCCATAAAGTTTTAAACGCGAATGCGCATTTGCTGGACTTTTCACCTGCCAAGCTAGCGCTACTGACTACATACCTGATAAAATATATAAGCGTCTCTGTGTAAAATAGACAAGAAATCATCAAAGGGCCATCAAACAGAATTGAGTTTAAATTACACTTTATTCTGCGTGGCTTCCAGTTTTCGAGCTGTCAACTAACATTACTGTCTGTTTCTAAGAAATAATAAAACAACCTCTTCAATTTCGTTTCAAATGTTCGTTCATGTTGGTTGACTTCACTTGATATGTAGTAATTCTTCACCGCGTCGATGATCCTTGTTCCTATTACCATGAGATGCTTATGTACCCATAAATGACCCCCATAAATACTAGCATTTGTGCGGTGTCAAAAAATGGCACTGGAGGCAAGCTTAGATAGTACGTACCACATTTTCAATCCTGCCAGAAGTTTGCATAGACTGACGTTGTAAAATCACAGTTGCCTGAAATCACTGATAATACGGTTAGAGCCCCAGGTTAAACACCGTGCTAATGGTTAAAGTCGGAGATCTGAGACGTCACTTTCAGGTCAATTCTGATTGACTACTCACATTGAAAACACCGGTACAAAGCAATTATATGTTTTACAAATCTTGTAAATTTAAGTACACTTGCTCAATCCACAAAAAATGCATTATCTTAAGCCTCGTAGAAATGCAACGTACGAAGCAAAGATATACACCACTACTCACAAGCAGTTGCAGTGCGTCGCAGCGCCGCTAACTCAAAATATTCTTTATTATAAAGATTGAAAAATCGAAGATGGTAACTGGTAGATGTAAATTTTGATAAAGGACCGTCGATAACCACCATCCCTCCGGGGGTTTGGCCGGAAGTCCGCGGAATAGGAGTGGGCTCTTCTAAGAGGATGGCGTTGAAGCCTGCCGTCGTTTTTTTATATATTTGTTGATTTAATGTGAAGTAAAGCCGTCATCTCAGACACGGACCAACCCCACTGATTAAAAAGGTGATAGAGCGCACCCACTCCATTAACTGAGACAATTAAGCACTTCACCGCAGACTTCTCGCGGGGCAAGTCGCCACGACGACATGAATCATCGACCCGCCTCGTGCGAGAGATGAGGATTTCTCAAATTTCTTTCCTCATTAAAACTCGCGTATATAGGCGTGGTGCCTCACTTCGGAACTTCGAACCCCACGGAAACAAGTCCGTGTATATTTTCTTGGTCTGAGGAGCTTCCGCGCCAAACAAGCCGGTTCAACTCCTCCAAAAAAGAAAGGCCGGTACGGCTGACTTTTCTACGTCACCTAAAGTGGCCAACGCGAACCACGGATTGGACACAAGTAGTTGCGTTAAATTGGCCTCTTTGGGTAACGTAGCAAAATTGAGCATTATGGCCTTACTATCTAGACGGTGCTGGCCGTTCACAAGAAGATATACGCGCTTACAGCATACCCCCACGTGTTAGGCCGCAAAAGAGGTCTCTTTATGTTCGCGTCCCTGCGAGCACCTTGCGGTGCATTCCAGGGACGTGTTCTGTATTACAGAACCCCGTTGGCCATATCACTTTTCTTGTCGACCTGGGGTCAGACGTGTTCCGTTCGCTTCCAACTCGCCGAGCGCCACGCTCCCGACGTCTCACTGTGGCCCCAACAATATGCAAATCTGCGAGATAGCTATAAGCCAAATGAATGGCGATTTAGTCTCCTGGGTGGCTCGCGTGCGGCGTTCTCATTATGCACTGTTGCCAGCGCCGCGAGCTCGTATTTTGAGCTCAGGGGCTCTGACTCTATAGAGAATGTTTGTAAATTTTTATTTCTGAAACCAAAATTTCAGGTAACAGCGTTCCTAGGTAATATTGTTTAATATTGATTGTCGAACAGTGGCAGATTTGAATTCCGGCAATAAAAGATACAGTCATTGAGTCATCGTTATTCACGTGTGTTCGCGGACCTGGAAACACTGACATCGCCCCATTCTCGCGTCTCCCCGACTCTGTGCAGTAATTTTTTTTTCTGTGTAAGTGTGTGTGAGGAGAAGGGAGGAGGGGGAGAGGGGGTGCAAAGAAATCTTCTAGATAGTGCTTGGAAGAATAATTCGAGGGAAGTTCGAAATATGTCAGATATAAACTGAAGAAAATTTAGGTGCACGTGAACTCATCGTTTGTCCGCGTAAGTCTTAGGCATTAAACAAATGTTTAAATAATAATTTTAAAAAAATCTGTCTAGTGTTCCGTTTCATGGCCCGTGCCAAAACAGTATGAAATTTATAATTTGTTTCGTTAATACAAAGTTCCTAATGCTACACTAACTCAAGAGACCACATATTTTATTTAGGTTCGACTGTCGCACGCTTTGTTAGAAGCGGTTTTCGTAAACGGATAACGCGCAAGGTATGCTGCGGCATGGGTGTCCGTGTCAAATATTTTTTCCGCGTTTTTCTCAAGCGCTTTGTTTCGCGAATTCGTGAATACTCTGTGAATGTTTTGCACGTCCTGCCCGTCAGTCAATGAATCAGCCGATAAAGCTAAATAATAGCCTCGTAGCCAGACAGCGTACAATGTGTGTGCAAGCAATAAAATAGGCGCGAAAAAACAAAGCGGTTTCTGAGTTGTTTACGAACTAGGCAAAAAGTGTACAGACAGTTGATGATGTGATAAAAGTCTTGAAGTAAAGAACCGAGATTGAAAAGAGTCCTCTAGGAACGTCTCACGTAAATTACTCTTAATAAAAAAAGTGAATTTTTGCAATTGTGGATTTCGAGACAACGTCGAGACTGCACTTAAAACAGCTTTAAAGAAACTATTTTTTTTTTCCCGTGGGGAAGTTTAAACAATTCACCCTGCCCTTACGTGCCATTATGTCCAAAACGCTTTCCGGGATAACTGGTTTTGCGGCGAGTACGAGATCAATATTTAGGAGCTTTCTTCGAATAAGCCATTTCCCGATCGACGGATTAATTTCACACCGATGAGAGAGGAAAGATGTGCAAGCATGAGATTACTGGGTCCCTAAACTCGTCAAACACAAAGTTGGAGCCGAAAGTTCGTGGAGCGCGCCGATTGGACGTTGGCGAAAAAAGCGCAAAGTCATCATCGGGATAGGTCAATCGGTGCGCTTCGTCATATTTCGGCGCAAACTTTGTGTTTGACGAGTTTAGAGGGCCTGCATTAACTGAGAGCCTAAGAAAGGCAGGGCGTGGCTCATCATGTTACTTCATGCTTCCCGGTTCGTGATTGGTTCTTCGGTGTTCCTTTCGGTGAATGCTGCAATCTCATTGGTTAGGAAGCGATAATGATATGCTTGGGACCCACCACGACATGCGTTTCTTTTCTGTTAGGCCCGCTCACAAGGTGTAGAATGTTTCTGAAACATGCCCCGAAATAGTCCGTGGTACGGGAGCACACACGATATCAGTGTTGTTATATTGTTTATTAAAGTCAGAATTTTAGCGCATTTTTCTTGTACAAATCCCATTTTTATCGCAGTAAAATTGACGCCAAAAGAAGCTGTGTTGTCAGGCGCTAAGCACCGTGTACAGTATATATTCACGCGACCTCTTAAAGAGGGAACTCCAGCGATTTTTTTAGCTACCAAAACTAACCATATTTTTGGAATCACCGCAGTCTTTACCCTTTCCGGTATGCTATTTAATATCGCGAAATTCAGAATAGTTATTGTGGAATGGACCAATGAAAATCACGCCAGAACCAAGATTCAAATATATCCGCGCTTTATAATGCCATGACGTCACGGAAAGGCAGGCCTGCAGTTCGAGCGGGCAGTCTGAATATGGACTATGACTAGCATTTGTTTCGTGCTGCTGCGCCAGTGCTAGAGTGGGCTTCCAAAGCATCCCTTTGATACCATGACACTGCCTGTAATCAGTTGGGAACAGTCTACAGTTCAAAGAGCGAACCCTTGTCTTCCACTGACGTCACTTTTAATGCGAAAGCATTAACTGTTCCATGGAGCGAACCGACGTCATCAGCTTCGAAACCTCGCCACACGGCACCTTAAATCCTTTCTCCAAGTGAAGCCAGCACCCATGCAGAGTATCGCCTAGCCAAACGGCACCTAGTTTCCTCCATCCCAAAGGAGCGGAGTAAAGCTGATGGATTTCGGCTTGGGTCCCATTGGCTGGCGCGCGTCGACGAGGCTCCCATTGGCCGCTGCACGTCAGTTTCGACGACCGCCACCCCATGGCGCTGCGTGTCCGTCAGCGCGCCGATAACACGAAACGTCCAAGGCCAGAGCGACGAGGATCGGACGTGCTATGCCGTCGACTAAAATACGCTGCAGACGAAATAAGGGAGCGGAAGAATGACAATGCATGCTTCCGCACTCTTACAAAAATATGTATGGACACTCCTAAAACGTTCTATAGAGCAGCGTCCATAGGCAGAACATGAGGCATCTATTGACAGACCACGACTGCTGTTGCCTTCGTGAAGTCGTTTTATGGGCTGCCCTATAGAATATTGGCCAACGGACGTTTTATGGACGTCCTATTGTATTGGCGATGTGAGGTCATCCTATATCCTCTCTATCGTTAAACACCACATAGAGTCCATACGGACTATATATACCAACTCATGTTTACAAACAAACCGGAGCGCCCCTAGCGGACGCCACCGGCGCCGCGCATGCCCGACGGGGTGGGCAAACGCGATGTTGTCAGCGTCGGTGTGAGTCCCCCTGCCCTTTTTCGCGTTCGAATTGTTGATTCTACGTCTTCCTGGCAATGTCAGACTACTTGAGCGGCCTCAGCGAAATTACCCAGGCTCGTTACATCTTGAAACTTCGCGTGAATAATGCGACATGCGGCGATTCATTCCGCGTGGACGCCGCAGTACGTACGCTTAAGTCTGATTCGCATGATGCGATTTTGCTCGCAATTTTTAGTCGCGACGTCACTCGGGCTGCAAAATTGTGAACCGTACCTGAGATGGTCGACGTCGATACTAAAAATCGCAAGCAGAATCGGATCAAGTGAATTAGGCCTAACAAGTCGGTGATGGTCGCTGGTTGCAATGATCAACATCTCCTTGTATCGACTTTTTGCGTCGAGCCTGCTTACCAACCTTCGAACTTAAGTCTTTCGAGGCCTGCACTTACTTCTTATCGCAAGTACCGGGCGAACATTTGGTCTACGGGCCTGTGTCGTCTAAAATAGCAGACGACAAGCGGAAAAGTATGAAAGAGCAGACGACAGTTCGAACAATCAGGTGGCATCCTCCTGGGTTTGAACTTGAAGACGCACTGAACGTGTCCGCCGGTCATCTGCACAACTTGATGGTTTCCCGGCTTTATGTTGGAACCAAACAAATAAATCCGATGACCAGAAGTATCCGTGAATTCAACCCAAAGTGCTTCCCGCCCAAGCAATCGTGGTCCGACGGCGTCTGGTTTTCCCTTTTCACGGCACATATCCACGTTCTCGGACGAACCCGAGCACGTGAATACTGACCTTCAAACCTTTCTCGACTCTTTTGGTGAAATTCCAGTAGCGGCGTTTTGATGAGAAGGCAGGTTTTTGTCTGGTTCCTTTCAAAACAACACAGGAATACACGTTTCACATGGGCACTTTTGCCTGCAGCCCCAGACCGGAAGTGCGCCCGACGCGCCACCACCGCACCGTGACGTAACAGAGTTGAGTTCGTACATAGGGTGTCTACACGGGATCTATACGGTGTCTATAGGGCGCCTGCAGAGAACCCAAACGAGGTCTACATGGAGTCCCTATGGGGTTTACAGGGAAGTCATACAGGGTCTACAGATGGTCCTTATGGGGTCTGCAGAAAAGCCACACAAGGTCTACAGGGAGTCCCTACATTTTTAGAGCCTGCTCTGAAAAAAGTTGCACCGATCCGTATTCGAGAACCGAACTAATTGCGATTGCAACGCCGCCATTTCTCCCGCAGCGGCCACTCGAAGAACTGCACGACCGCGTGTATAGGTTTGGGAGTATCGATTTTCGACAGCGTGTCACTTCTATTTTGGCTTTAATCGGCCATTTAGGCGGCGAAAAATATGCGTTGGAAGGGGTTTCAGGGATACCAACCCCCGTCTCCCAGGCAGACGCGAATTGCCACCGAAGTTAAGACGCACCCAGGTCGGGACGCGCTCCTGAAGTCACTGGTGCCGTGGTGAGACATGGCTGTATAAACACAATATCAATTGTGTCGCAAAACCCTATAAGCTAAACTTTCATGCAAACATCACGCTCCTGTCATTTTGTACTATTCTCCAATAAAAGTTTCTACAAAACGCGCTTTTTTCATTTGTTTTTACGCAAAAACGTGCTTCGTAAAAGTTTTTTTTTTTTAAGGGTGTATAGGTCCCTAGGGGTCTGCAATGAAGACATACAAGGTCTATAGGGAGTACGTACGGGGTCCGCAGAGAAGCCGCACAGGGTCTGCACGTAGTCCCTACGGGGTCCATAGGGAAGCCACTCAGTCTGCAGGGGGTATTCGCAACCTTCAGCGATGGTGGTACCGCGGTGTGAGAATCGCGCTCCCTAGCTCCTGGATGATTGGCCTCATAATAAAAGGGCTTGCCTACACCTTCCTGACCTGAAAATATAATGTAAGGCTCTGATACTGCTCGTATACAGCAGAACCAGAATTACTTACGCGTCGCAGACCCAGCCTAGTACCGCTGTTCTACGACGATCATCCAGATGACCTCCATTTTGATAGGCACCAGTGCGCCCCCTATGGGTCGTGAAAGTTGCGAATATCTGCGGGGGCCACAGAGACCCACACACACCTACCTTCCACTGAGAAAGTAAAGGAATTATTCCGATACATACTGAACACTTCTATTTCCACAATGGATATGCCCTGAGGTTGGACATACCTCCAGACATCAATGTAACATATTGATGTCCGGCGCTTAATTAACAAATCTAACTCGGACACCTCCCCACACCTAAAGAAAACATCTACCCGTCATCACTTTAATAATCTACCAATATATGGCTCACACCATAGAGAGGCAATAGGATGTACACAGACCTCACCAGGACCATAGCATTCAAATAGAAAGGAATGAAAAACTTTTTGTTTCCCGAAGATCCCTATAGAATTCTTGTGGCCGTTCTATGGCAAACTAGCGGTCCATACATGGTCCAAGAACTGTCTACAGGAATCCATAGGATGGACAAAGGGGTAATAGAACGGCAAAAGTATGGACATAGGGCGTCCACACATATTTCTTCACGGGCATTCACAACTCATAAAAAGTGTTTCGGTGTACCTCGAGCCTTTCTCATTGATTCCCGTAGTGACTTTCACCTTGAAAAACACGATGAGGACCAATATTTTAAATTCAATAACTTTGTGCAAAAATTAAATTTGGCCCAATATTTAGTTTACTATTCAGTAATGTTTGTTTTTGTGTTTAGCACATTTTAAGGCAAATCAGGATTATGAAGAAAACGCCGAAGTTTTCATTCAAGGTGCAAGGTCATTCTACTATATATTTTTTTCAATATTTTAATTTCTTTCTAACTATTATGCGTGTGTGAGTGTCTGTGTACGTGTGTGCGTGCGTGTGTGTGCGTGCGTATGTGTCTGTGTCTCTGTGTGTGATTAAAGCAATTTAAACTGTCACAAGATTGTTTTGCTTAATCGGTACGCAAAAATAGACCACTATTTAAAATTAATAGGGCAATCACAAAAAGCTATTACGCCCAAAATTCTGGCACGTGAAAGCTAATTATGTCGCTAAAGGAAAGGTGTACGGAAATATCAAAAAAGCGCGCCCGTAGACTGCGCACCCGAGCAATGTACCTACGTTCCTTCCGCTTTTTGACATCTTATTTTTGTATTAATATAAGAACAGACAAAACATGTTAGAAAGAATAGCCTTCCCTTTCTGACTTGTTGAACAAGGATTAAGATTCAGACATTTATACCGCAGTTAATATTCACCTTGCTAGTACTACAGGTATCATAAATCATTCCCCTGTTTGATCAACTTTTACAGCGTCAATAATTAAAACAAATAAAACCCTATCGGTAAATTTATTTTATGCATATCAAATCGAAAAGCAAACCAAACAAAAATCTTTAAAAAAAAAAACACGCGAGACGCTGCATGTGAGAGGATGCTTCGACAATCTAGGAATATCTACTCTTACTTAAGGCTATCAAGAGAGAACACCGCGTTACAGGCAAGGTGACCATGTCGAAGTCATAATGTATAGACTATTCTTAAAATATAAATATGTACTTTTAAGTAACAAAATATATTCATTATAAAAACAGTTAAAAAATTTGATTGCGATGCCGTACGAACGATTCGATTCGAATGATCGCCACCAAGAGAAAAACAACGTTGCATCTCTGGCAAAGATACCGGACCATGGCACGTACACTATCGAACACACACACACACAAAAAGCCAAAACAAAACCAAAATACAGCTAAAATGGTAGTTCCGGCGGAAGGTGTTGCCAAGAAACCAAAACAGACACAGATATTCAGAGAGCACTTTAATGCATAATCGAGACACATTTACACAATCCCGAATGGGTAAAGACCCCGGTGCTGACTCAGCTGGCTCCCAAATAAAGATATTTTCACGCTCAAAAATATATTTCTATTCGGCGCAGGCGCACAAGGTCTGTAGACGTCGGTCGCAACCCATTCAATATAAAAAAAAATTCTTTAAGGTACTGGGAGTCAAGGTCGTTGAAAGTTGCTCCAAGAGGTCGCCCGGAAGGTCGCCCTTCTTCGAGTCCCAGCGTGAGGCATGAGATGAACATCGAGTGGACGCTCCAGCTCAAATAAGTCATGTCGCCCTCTGGCGAACCCTTCCAAGCGCAAACAAATAGATGCAAACTGGTTGAACGACATTTTGGAGAGGTTTTTAAGTAACGCCGCTGTGTCTTCCGGACGATAAACAATCATGCGAGGGGACTGCTGCTGCTGCCTTTCGCATAAAGCTTTCCCATTAACGCCCCGAAGCCTTTAAAATGCAGTCGATGGAAGGAGGCGACCATAAGGAGCGATGAAATATTTGCGCGTTTGCCCCGAGTTCATGTCCGCAAAGTCGATGCCAAGCGGAAATGTATTGTCGACGCAACATTCCCGCGCACCGCATTAATGATATCCGCAAATTGCGCAATAATGAATTACTAGACGGAAAGGTTAAGAATGCGCAGGAAACGTTTCCGTTCGCAAAGTATGAACACAATATTCCTGTACATGAAAGTAAATTATCCTAAAAAAACATATTTAATGAAAAAAAAAGGGGGGGGGGGTGCGATCGTAATTTCCACCCGAGCTGTTATTCGTTTCGATAAGAGGTGAATAACTCGTGGGCGAGGTTAATGGCGTGAAACTTTTGTGTGAGAGGGGGGTGGGAGGTCAGTAAATCTGCTAAGCCGTTCGAGGCTGAAGTCGGGAACAGAACCAAGAGGAGTACAAAACCATGTGCCGCCAGCTCGAATACTTCACATTTCGAGGTCTCTTCCGGAGAGTGCACACGTAGTGTGTTCTTTAGTATAACAATAAACAAACCAAATTCTGGATGTCCGTTTTCTCTAAAAATCCCCTAGTAAAATAATGTTTTTTTTTATGCTATTAGTTTGCCTTACATTGCCGCGTACGTGGATAAGTAGGCAGTACACTCGGCCATACCGGCTTCGAACCCCGCCGTGCTTATTGTGTTTTACCTTTCGGTGACCCGCTGAAAAGTTCCAGTGCATTCTCATTAGTACTCGTAGCTTTTAGGAACCACCTTCAGGCACACAGACCGCGTGTAAAAACAGTCAGCATGCAGCACCAGATCAGTCTCCCTCTTGCTCGGTCCTGCTGCCTTGTAGAAATCGACGCATGCGACCTTCATTTCGTTTTGGCACAAGTTCACCCAATGAAACCTTTAGTTTCCTCAGGCCATATACAGTTCTTTCACTTGTCATTCGTGACTATATTGCGGAGGAAGGAAACATAATATAGGGTGTTCCAATAAGAGCGCGACGCGTAACTTTCTAATAAAACGCGTCATTTATACGAAGAGTACGGATCTATAGAAATTACAGAGAAGATGCAAGCGAGCTGGTGAACTTTCAACATTGGAAAACCCGAGACGTAGGACAAAAGGAGAAGAAAAAAGGGGACAACACAGACACAGGTCTGTGTTGTTCCCTTTTTTCTTCTCCTTTTGTCCTACGTCTCGGGTTTTACAACGTTGAAAGTACGGATCTTTTTATACTTCGTTTCACCTTAAGTCTAGATGCAGACGATGCTACGAGCTGAGGGGACAGATCAAGCAGCGTCGAAAGCGCACCATAATAGTGTTCGTCATGTTTCTGTACGTGTTCTGTCATCGCTGAGCCTATTATAAACAAAAGAGATCTAGTGACTTGCGGTTTTGACGCTGCTTGATTGCTCCCATTATTCCGTAGCGTCGGCTGCGTCTGAACTTAAGCTGACACCAAGTAAAGTTGAGTTGAGAACAAACATACTCCGATTAATTATTGCGCATAATATCCGACGAATTTCCCCCGGCGACACATCTGGAAGACCCTTTGTGTTGGTGCGAGGAAGATTGGCTGGCAGTGTAATCTCTAACAAGAGCGACGAGAACTGGCGTGCGACTTCTTTCTTTAGTTGTTTGTAAAATATTGTATATGCCAACAAACAAATTCTTTAGCATCAGAAATACTAAGGGGGGGGGGGGGGGGGTCAAGAATTGGTAAGATTTGACGAGACGGCCCAGCAATATACGAACCTCCACTCAATTAGCACATGCCATATTTGCAAACAACATAAGGGTCGATGTTTTTATCTACAATCACGTATCTCCTATCGCGTCATTTCATACTCGTGGTATGGTTGTGCTTCTTTATTTTTTCCTTTTTGTTATGCGGGAATTGTAAAAGTGTTCTTGTGGGTGTAAATGCGTCTGATTTTCAATAAAGGTGTCATTGTGCCTAGTGGCCATTTCATATTGTTCGAGCAGCGCTGGCATCAGGTTTAATGACTTTCCTGCGTTTTAGTCCTCATACACTAGGCCAAGCTGCAGTAGCTAAACTTAATAAAAAAATGAAAAGTGATAAAGTAACAAATTTATCTTATGTGGTACAAAGAAGCACAGTTTCCATAAAATATTAACGATTGTGGACAGCTTCTTTGACAGAGCATCTCATTGATTAGCTGAAGTCATATGTTTGCTCGAAGAGAATACGAAGGCTCCTGACTTCACGGAAGGGCTTTATATTTGTATATTTAAGTTTTAGATTAAAATTTGTAACTCATTTCGCTATTTTGGCCGAATGAAAACGTTTTTTTTTCTATATAGCATTTTAATTAAAGAGTACCCCAGGCATGTAATTTGCTCAGCAAAATACTTTCCGGGACTTATTCCACAAATGCGCAAAATACGTTCCGGGTCTTATTCCACAAATGCATGTCCCAGGTATAACTCCGGTACAGCATTCGCAAATTCCATCAAACAACTTGCATTAAAAATTGTTTTTCATGTTTAAAAAGTTTTGTCTCTTATGCTCGTGAAATGCGGCAGTCGACGACGTCACGTACGTAAAACGAGTTGCGTTGCTCCAGCAACTCCGAAGCGCACGTGAGGACTCTTCCGCGCTGTCGACTTTTAACCGAAAGAGACGTCAGGCCTTGACCAAGCTGAAAAAAAACTCGTCGCCACACGAGCTTACAGTGAACGCGTGAGCAGGCATCCGCAACGTCTTACCGCGACGTCGGCCAGGATGATCGCACCGAGGACATCGAAGCTCGCAGTTTTGCAGCTTCCTCCGCGTGCGATAACTGGACAGTAGCGTACACATTGCGGTCCGCGCGTAGGCCTTGAAAAAATGTTCGACGCTGATTTCGAACATAATAAACATCTCCTACATAACAAGTCCAAAGCGGTGGATATTCCAAGCGGGCGAGCAGCGCGGGGCTCAAGTTACTGCGTTAGCGTTCGACAAGGACTTCTGGTTTTACTGATCGAACAACTGTTTCAAGTTTCGAAAGTTTTGGCAGCACTCGTGCCAAAGTAGGGGACGTCAAAAAATTGTCCTTACGGCCTTATCATCTGTAGTTACCACTAGGACAGGACGCGGGATGTAATTTATTACCTTCGCGTGTTTTTTTTTTTTTTTCGTTGTCATTTGTTTTTTGGCGTTTTACCTGCCAATTACGTCATACGATTTGCCGATTTGACGTCTGACTAATAATAAAACACCCGGGACTCTTGCCAAGACCTGCGGTTCTTTGGCTGTCAGCGTTTTGGAAAGTGTTGGCTTTACGGCGCAATGTCAGTCACCGAGGGAATACAAATGGCGAAGGAGGGATCTTCAGGGCAGAAGGCGCTTGCTGGCGCCACGCGGTGCGCGAGGAAAGAAAGTAAACCGACAGTTGGAAGCCCCGTTTCCACGGCTTCGGTTCGGTCAAAGGGGGGGAGGTACCGGGCATCGACCTTAATTGCCACTTCCGGCGGGCGATCAATCTGAAGCGAAGAATTAAGCGAATTTAAAACTTCGACAGGTATACGCTTCAAGCAGAGATGGAAGTGAGTTTTATGTCGTGTTTGTCGGTCGTCTGTCGCTGGACCCATGACGTTTTTGACGTTACCACCTCTTTTAATATCCGTGCTCGTTAAAGAAATACCCCAATTTCTCCTGGGGAGATTGACGTCTCCTAGATCTTGTGGCACACATTTCGTCATTATGCATCTAACATCTTCCGCTTATCTTTCAAAAATCGGTAAGCGGAAGATGCGAGACGCGGCGAAGAAATATTAAGGCGTGCGACACAAGCGTGGCGGTGAAATTAAAGACGCAGTCACGCTGCTCGTACATTATACGTACAAAAGACACAAAGTTCTCTTCTCACGTGACGGAGTTTTCTGCAGACATGGCGACATCAATATCTGAAGACACGCCTTAACCATGTTCAAAGCGCGCTTGCTTCACATCACGTGTGCTTTGAACATGTCAGTAGATTGTTTTATGTGAGATAAATATGACCGGACCGTCGCACAAGGAAGAGACACGCCACAGACAGTGTCTGCGAACTGTCTTAGCCTGGTTGCTAAGTGCCTCCTCGTTCATAAAGCGTCCAAAGCAAGTTTGGGTATATTTTAAAATTAATATTGGATGCTGTCCAAGTGCAGGAATCATTTCCGAAGTTCCGGTTCTGTAACGTCAACTTATATCTGAAAAGGGCCTTGGCATTAAATACAGTTATTTGCCATTTCTACTAAAAAAAAAAAACACAGCAACAACAACAAGAATTTCATAAACGAGCTCTAGTAGTTTGCCAACTGAAATTCGTACTTAAATTTGATCGTGGCCTCAAAATGCGAGTTACGCGCCTTGAGGAAAAGGTCATACTCTGTTGTTTTCTAGATCATTTTCCCGCCTCATCCAGAGAGAAAGAGAGAAGAAGAAAGAAAGAGGGGCACCCTTCATTGAGCGGTAGTTTGTAACTATACATCATTGCACGCTGACTTTAAAATGCCGAGTGTAGCGATGCGGGTATCAGATTCGCGTGATAAGATGCGCACAATGTGTTGCGCACCTGGAACGGGTTGGTAGTCGATTTAGGAGTGAGTGCATTTGACAGTTACTCCACTTTTATTTTGTTTTTTTCTTGTAAGTTCTGCGTATAAGGTTGCCAACTTCTGCTTCTGATGGTCAATTTATAACTCTCATGGCAAGAACAAGGTACAAGCGCGAAAATTCAAACATACACCAAAGTTTTGTCATGTATTTAGATGTGTGGAGGTTCTCAGCTCCTAAAATCTAAAAGATCGAGTGCCGAGATTGTATCCCGCTATGGCATAGTTGGCCATGCCTCTACAAATGCGGAAATTGCCGTTTTGAATCGTGTATGTTCAAGAATAACAAATATTATCTCTGCAATTGCGCGCATGTGCCCGCACTTGATCTGTGGGTATGCTGAGTGCTTCCCGCAGTTGACATCGCCAAATGTGCAAAATTACTTTATTAGAATTTAAAAAAAAATCCTGCGTCCTAGTATATTTATTGCGAATTATGTGATGATGATAATGCAGTTAATACAAAGGTGCAAGCGAATTGGACAAGAATGACGATAATAATCCCTGGAGAAGGGGAACGAAGGACAAACACAAATCTCCAAACACAGCTAGGTGACTGGTACGCGGCCAAAAAAATGCGCCCGTTCCTGATATCGAACCAGGGACCTCCCCATTTCCAGTGGAGCGCTCTACCAACTGAGGTAACCAGGAGTTTGAGGTCAGTGGAGCAATCGGGTTTTGTCAGCTGCCACCATTCTAACATCAGCAAGGGTGAACAGCCTGTAGCTTAAGTTGATGATGATAATGCAGTTAATGCAAAGGTGCAAGCCAGCTGGACAAGAATGACGATAATATTCCCCGGACAAGGGAGACAAGTGGGACAAGGGACAAACACAAATCTTCAAACACAGCTAGGTAACTTGCGCGCCGTTTGCTCTACTGACGTCTAACTCCTGGCTAGCTCAGTTGGTAGAGCGTTTCACTGGAAATGGAGAGGTCCCAGGTGCGTTACCAGGCCCAGGTGGATTTTTTCAGTCATGCACCAGTCACCTAGCTGTGTTTGGAGATGTATGTTTGTCCTTTGTCCTCTTTGTTCCTCTTCTCCAGGGATTATTATCGGAATTATGTGAAAATACTAAAGATAAAACTAAAATAGCAATTTATTAATAAATGAAAATACAAGATTAAACTAAAATAGAACTATAGGAACGCAAAAGTTGCAAAAAAACCATAACCGACAAACAAAAGAAGGGGGCGAGAACGAACATTAACAATGTTTTGGAGGGAGTATGTAGCCTTGCAGGTTTTTTGTATTTTGTTTCTAACTATTTCTACTTAGCAGTTTTATGTTTCTCAATACGCTCGAGTAACATACCAGCTGCGCGGTGCCTTCGAAGGCTCATTACTGTGAAGAAAAATCTCAAAGAGCATCAGGCGCTGCGACTCCATATCATAAATGCCATTCTATCACAATGTATCTACGGCGTCCAACATGCCGTTGGACGCCGAGTAAATATACTGCCAGCACCTCCTCCGCCCCAAGAGTTCACACACCGTTCAAAGCGACCGCTTTCCCAACCCGCATGCCATTGACTTCTGGCGTGATATACTATGGCTTCCTTCGACAGAACGCGGTGCATTTGCACCGGCAATACCGCTTCGGGTTAAAGATCCCGCAAAAACTACACTTAACGGCACAGTCGGGAAAGAAAGGAAAATTGCTCGAGCGGTCTGCCTGGTGGAATCTCGAAGCCATAGGCAGGACGTTCACGTCCAATTTTCCCTCACGACGGTCGTTGATCATGAAAATTGCCACAACTCGAAACCATCTTTCCCTTCTGTTTTTTCTGGCGGCTTGCGGCTAGAGTACGCGGTTTTCGAAGAATTTGTGTTCCGTACCTATGCGGTTTTTACCCCAAAGCGTTGAATATCTGACCAAATTGATACAAAAGCACGCAGATAAAACAAAAAGTCCGACATATTGTTGTAAATCATATTCCGGTTTCCACCCGCTGCCGGTGGCGATACCTGCGTCCCCGAGTCCCTTTGCATACGCAGGTCAGACCTGAAGCCACGAAATCGCCGTGCGCTAACGGCCACCAGAATTCGGTCCTTGGAACTGAATTTTTTGTCTGCGGTCAAGGATCACTCGGATCACGACATCCTACGAAGCCGCCTGATCTCGTAATTGGCACCTCCGTTAAGTAAGGCGACTGGTTCCGTCGTACAACACTGCTCCGAGAAACGGCGAATTACGTCCGCGACGTAGACGCTCCTCTGTTCAGCTTCTGTTTTGTGGTTGCCTTCGGAGTAAATCCCCCAAGTATCTTACTCTGCAGCCCCAGTCAGGTTGGCTGGTTTTACGTAGCGTAAAAAAATAGCCGTTGGAAAAAAAAAAAAAAAAGTTTGTAACGTGCGTAGTTGAACGCGGTTCGGGTAGTTATTGAGATGAGGTGAAACTTTCCCCGCGAAACACACTCCAGGTGCATATGTTACTGTAAGTGCTAGAGCGATTAGTCAACACAAGAAAAAGTTAAGACGTTATGAAAAGCAGGATTTTATTTTTGTATTTGCGGCGAGAAGTTTCGGTGTCGCCATCTAACGGAAGTGTGGCAAAACCCAAAGTGAAGATGCCGCCATTGCTTCTCAGAGATGAATACGCTTTCGCTCAGCCTGTTTTTGTTCTTGTCTTTTTTTTTAGCATTTGTCGCAGACGATTTTAAATTCTGCGTCTAGCAGGTTTTCATCACGGGCTGCGTTACGAAAACTGGAGTGTTCTTATTTTTTTGTCCTGGGCGAAGCACGGTGAAGATGCTAATTTTTACCTCACCAAGTTTTTAAATTTCAGACTTTTTTTTTCTGAGTTTGATTGACAGTTTTAGAAAAAAAATTCGTTTGCCACTTCCTTGGATAGCAATCAAAGACGCTGTTGCTGTCCTGGTTTCCTCCCTTGAGACAAACTTACTAATTATCTATCACGATTGTTGCGTATTTAAAAAGTCAGGTGCAGCCCTATACCCATTTGCCGTTATATTCACCTTGAACTTTTTCAAGATTAATAAAATCAGCACCAGCACCACGTTTATTTTTTTTTTGTAATTACAGCGAAGAAATGAATGATCCCAGACTATGAAGTGTGAATGGCCGATACTTCTCAGAGTTAATGCAAAAAATACATGTTGCATTCTAAAGAGGAAAACAACTTAAAAGCCTCACTCGAATTAAAAAAAATGAAAACAAATTATTACACACATTTAAAACTATAAATAAAAATCATAGGCAAGCTTCTATTCTCGTTTTCACGTCGAAAACTGTATACTGAAGATAGTCCGTCTCCTCGTCGAACTTCAGATTAGGTACATGTTATCTTATCAAGACGTATTCGGTCTTAAATGCCAAAAGCTCCGCTTCTTCTCACAACCAAATCCTGCAAGAACGCCTTCGCGCAGCGTACAAACAATGCGCAAAACTCTTTTTTTTTATAGATAAAAACGAGCATAGTGGGAATCGTTTTATCAAATTACATTTATCAATGAGTCAGTTTGTTAAGATCGTGCTAACAAATCATTTTATCGACAGCTAATGATTTCATGGCAGCCACTTGAGACATTTCACAGATGTAAATGTTATGTGATGACCGTAAAGAGAATATAATTCTTAAGAGAGATGATGTGGAATTTCGTTATAACTGAACTGCGAGTGAAGAAAGTACTTTTGTGGTCCAGTTAGGATTAGTGTCAATAAAACGCAACAAACCCTAGGATCACAACCAGTATTTTGGGACGTCATATGACATTTTGTCTTCCTGGCCATAAGCCGCCCAGAATAATGAACACGCGTAGTATTGAGTATAAAACGCTCAGCAACGCACCTTTTATTGCATCAAAAAAGAACAAAAACAATGGCGTTTACCGGCAGACGAAATAGTGAAACATCTTACATAGATTAATTTTTCTTTTGTTTTTCTTGATCACAACACTATGCCGCAGCTGCTGCACCCTAAGAAAGGCAACGCTTGTTCAAATGCGAGATTTTTGGGACCAGATTTGTTGAGCAGACACAGGAGCGTTCTTTCGTTTCGGACATCATAAAAAGGGACTGTTCATTCTTTGAACTTTGCAGCGCGACAGGTGACACCGACAATAGCCGAAAGAAATTCGGGTACAGGGGAATAGGAAAGGCGGATTATCTGATGGTCCCGCCAGTGGAATACGTACGGAGAACAAAACCAACATCCGCTAAGAGAATTAAAACACCATACAAAATATAGCACGATTCATCGTGAAAGCCTCTGATAAGTGGTTCGACCACACCATCACGCTCGCCCTCTCTCTTTCGCCGTGTCTTAATACAATCTCTGTCTCCCCAGTTAATTTTCTCTCGGATATGAAGGGAAACTTATACCTTTTTCGGTCGCGTAGGTTGTTTCACCACTGAGCGAGCAATAACGAACCACCGTGCCGCCTCCGAAAGCGAGCAATCACGCAGTACCGCTATGGCGCGCGCGATGTAAACAATCCGGGCGTCCTCACATTCCGGGTATCACGTGACATTCACATGTTTCTCAGTGGCGCCCCACCAGCGTGGTTCTCGCCGCGAATACTGTCGCTAGGTGCTAGGCAGGATTGTGTCGAGCTTTCTGTTTTTCCGATGATATCTGTTTTAAGAAAGCAAGATGTTTAACTGTTCTTAACCACGTTCGCTCGTTTCAATATGTTCTTTCAAAGATGTCCGGGATATTTCCGCTTATTACGGGGCCCCAACCCAAAACTTAAATGATAAGAAACAAAGCTTGCGACGCGGATGCTTTTTGCGTGGGGACGACAGACCGTTTTATTAAATTATTAGTGGCTCTTGCGTAGGCAATACGCAAGAAGGGATATAGCGTAAAATAAGCCGCCTTCGAAGATAAATTTTAGTTGTCAGTTCCGTAAACGTTGCGAAGTGAATCTGGCATCCGCTTGCTGCTCTAATTCAGGGTGTTTTCACTGCCACTTAACCAACCAAGCTCCTGAAAAGAAAAACAAAAATAAATAACTAAAAAAAATTGGTTCTGGCTACGCTAAACCGCAGGTAACTAGACAGCTACGATTTTGTTTTCTTTTTTTTTTTTGCAACGTATAGAGGCGACGAGTACAACGGAGTGGCAAAATGCGACCAGGCTGCCCTTGTCAAACATCCCGTGGCATCTGCACATTTTATCAATTCTATTCTAGGAAGACATCGATGACCTACTGATGTGAACTGGAGAGCGACAATTTCGGCAATTTTTTGAAGGGTTATCCCTTTCATCGTCGGCGACAAACTCCATGATAAACGTATATCGTAGCTCTCAAACAAAAAAACGGGTTCTTAAGTGTTTTTCCTGTGTGCCCATGCAGTTTTCCGACAATCTGGCAAGAAGGGGTGGTTCCGGAAAAAATTACACAGCCTAACCTTCACGTTAGAGAGCCACATAATAGATTATTAGGTGTGAAGCCAACACAAACACCAAGTCGTGATAGCTGAGATCTTGCAAAATACCTTTTTCAAAAGTCAGTTTATCCACTCTGTCTAGAAGCAAACCTTATACGTTCTAATGGCGGCATTACACAGCTCTTCTGCGTCTTCAAAAACATAGAGCCAAAGCGGGGATTTAACTTTCTAACCATAAGTTGGTCCTTGTACGTCAACTTTGATTCACAAAGTCGAGGGTGCTTTATTTTTGTGATCTTGTTCACCTATCCCCGCCACCACGAGGAAAATAATGAAGCTTTTAAGATTTATACTGGATGACTTTAACCTTCGAAACAGGGTTTACTCTCTTTGTCCCCTTTGTCCCAATTCCCCACGCCACTGTACAGATGAGTACAGTTCAAGCGACCTGACGGCTCGTTTTAGTTTCACGTAAATAAAACCATTTTAATCATAATAACTGACGTTTTCGCTGGGCTCCAGATTTCTCTCGAGTTTCCCGCAAGAGACATCAAAAACCGCAAGGGTCGCAAGATCCACGGCACAAAATCCTGAAAGTTGCGTGCGTCCGCAACGCGGCCATGTTTGTTGCGTTCTGCACATGTGCACTCCTGACAAACACTTTCTTGCCGACTGTCCAGTAACACTGCCTGATGACTTTTCGCTCGCTCACTCCTGTGCCCCCCGCATCCGAACGACTGAAACAATCATTAAAGGATAGGCGATAATTCGTACCTCCTCCGCAAGCACAACAACCTATAGCTAGCAAGTTGCACAAGCAATTAATGTGAAGGAACACAAACCTCCAAAAAACACGAGGGAAAGGAGAAGATGAGTGTGCGCGGGGACGTCAGGGTGCCGAGGTCCGATTGGAAGGATTGGTGGGTAAACGCAAAGGCTAGTTGTCTTCGTCCCTACCCACTGCCTCTGTTGCGGATAGAGTTTTCACGCGCCACCTCGGTCTACTGGCTCGTATACCACAAATCACTTGAGCCGCGGCGAGGGGGCACGGAGTTTGGAAACCCGACCCAAAGACGGGGAGTTTTCGGAGAGTGTTTAGTCTACGTGGTCGGCGTAGTGTTTTATGACCAGGAGAGAGAGAAACGGGGGAATTTCTGGGTTGCCGGGGTGTGGCTCGGTCTCTTTGTGTTGGGTCCTCCTAAAGGAAAGACGCGGTTAACGCGTCTTCTGCTCGAAACTGTCTTTATAGCAATGTAACTTTCAGTGTGTACCTTTAATAAACAGTTATTCAGTTTGTCCAATCTGGTTCTACAGCATAATTTGGTGCCGAAACCCGGGAAGATAAAGAAAGTTGTGTTAACGAGACCATTGGATTAACAAGACCATGGATCGCCTGAAAGTACGACGAGCATCGAGGAGAGCCCAGAACACTCGTTTGGTCAACGAGGTAAGAGCATCTTTGGCATCGCCTCAACCAGACGTTGAGGCTCTTAGCGTGCTTTACCAAAGATTGAAACTGAGCAACACCGAGCTCGTGAAGCTAAATGAAGAACCAGAGCCTTTCGTGCCTGCCGAGGAGCTCAGTGTTGAGTGCGACGCCGTGATGGAGTACGAGGACATGGCGATCGCCTCACTGGCGCAGTTGGAACTTAAGATCGACCGATTGAAGAACGGCCCCATGACGTCGCGCACAGACGACTCGCTGCATCGGGATAGAGCCACCGGAAGCGGTACCAGATTGCCTAAGCTGCAAATGATCACCTTCAACGGAGAACTCAGCAAATGGCAAGGATTTTGGGATCAATTCAGAGCGACGGTGCACGATAATCGCAGCTTGTCGAATGTTGAGAAATTTCATTATTTGCGATCTCAACTTACCGGAACGGCCGCCTCTGCCCTGTCTGGACTTGTAGCAACTGAGGAAGGTTACGTCGAGGTGATAGAGCTGCTACAGAAGAGGTTTGGAGATAAGACCCAAATCGAGCAGGAGCACCTGAACAAGCTTAGAACGGTGCACCAGGTGAGGTCCCCAGACGATGTCGTTGGATTGCGAAAGCTACATGATCATGTTCAGACTCACATTCGGGGGTTGACCTCACTGGGTGTACATTCGGCGTCCTACTCGTCGATGATGTGTGAAGTTCTCTTGAAGGCGATGCCCAGTGACCTAGTTGTAGCTTACCATCGACACAGAAGCTATAACGGCCCAGCGGGAGCTGAGACATCAGAGGGGACGCTTAAGAAGATTTTGGAGTTCCTGTCGGTCGAAGTTGAAAGCAGAGAGCGTAGCGGGCATGATGTGTTCGCTCAGAAAAACAAAGAACGAAGCTCAGCTCCAAAAGGAAAGGTCCTTCCAACCTCCATGGCTCTCCACAGCAAGCTGGTCTCAAATGACTGCTTTTTCTGTAATTCTAGTGGGCACAAAACAGAAGAATGCAAACATCAACTGAGCCTCAGAGAAAATATGACGCGCTTGTCTAAAGATGACAGGTGTTTTAAATGCACGACACGAGGACACCGCGCGAGAACTTGCCGCCGCAAGATAACATGCGAAACCTGTAAGGGCAGGCATGCCACAACGATGTGCGACCCGCGGTATGCAAAAAAGACGCCTGAGGTCGGAAGAGACGAATTGAATAGCACGAGTATTCACACAGCTTCAAAAACAAAAGGAAGTTGTGATGACAACGACGATGTGCTTTTGCAGACGTTCCGCGGCTGGCTCATGACAAAAAATGAATGCTGTTACATTAGAGGCGTCATTGATAGCGGCAGTCAGAGAACCTTCATCAGAGAAGATGTGTCAAGAAAGCTTAAACTGAAGGTGATTGGCAAAGTGAATCTGAGCGTTAACGCATTCGGAAGTGTCCGGGACAGCGAAAGGCACGAGCGAAGATTGGTCGAAATCGAACTTCAAAGCCAGTACGACAATCAGAAGCACAGGATCGAGGCGATTGAGGTACCGGTCATTTGCAAAGACATCGATCGGATACCAATGGACAATGACTTCGTGCAGAAAATCGCGAAAGAAAAAAGTATCTAGCGGATGTGCTGGTCTTCCCAGGCGTTCAGAGAGAGTGCGGAATCAGCCTTCTAGTTGGAGCAGATCAGCTTGGAAAGCTGTTGGAGCATGAAGTATGCTGGGATGAAAACAACAGGTGTCTATCAGCCGTGAAAACAACAATGGGATGGACATTTCAGGGTCCCGTGACCTCGAAGAACTCAAGACGAAAGCAAACAAGCAGCAACGTGTGCGTGCTCAGAGCCGGTGCAACGGGCGACGATGAAGTAAGCTCGACCCTGCGGCAGTTCTGGGAACTTGAAAGCCTCGGCATCAAGGACTCAACGACCAACTCTGCTCACTACGAGTCTGTATTACGGGGTTTTGAGGAAACCATCACAATGACAGATGGAAGATACCAAGTTGCTCTTCCCTGGAAGTCTCAGAACCTAGGAGATCTCGGCAATAACAGAAAGGTGGCAGAGAAGAGACTGCAAGGGCTCTGCCATCGCTTGGCTCGAGACGAAGAACTTCTTCTGAAGTACGACTCTGCTATTAGGCAATACCTAAACGACGGACACGCAGAGAAAGTGACGGAAGAAACCAACGAAAAGGAAAATGTGTACTACATGCCACACAGAGCTGTTATCCGAGAAGCTTCAGCCACAACAAAGTTGCGAGTGGTTTTCGATGCGTCTTCGCACACTACAGGAGAGCTCTCGCTGAACGACCATCTCGAGAAAGGGCCTAATCTAAACAACGACATGCTGAAGATCCTCGTGAACTTCCGTTGTCACAGGATAGCACTAACAGCTGACATTCAGAAGGCTTTTCTTCAAATCAGCGTCAGACCTGAGGACAGGGATGCTCTTCGTTTTTTGTAGTTTGACAGCCCTCCCGTTCCTGGAGAAGAATTGCCTCCCATTCAAGAGTTTCGAATGACAAGAGTTCCTTTCGGGTCAACTGCAAGCCCTTTTCTCTTGACAGCGACATTGCAGCATCACCTGCGTTCGGTCGAGGGAGAAGCCAAGCCAACGGCGATGCACCTTGAAAGGTGTTTTTATGTTGACGACCTGATTGTGGGTGTCTCATCATACGAAGAGGCGCAGAAACTCTACGATGACTCCACGAAAATACTTGCCAAGGCGGGAATGAGGCTTCAAAAGTGGTCGACGAGCTCAAGGGAACTCAAGTGTCACATTGAAAAGACAGCGGACGAAACGTCTACTTGTGCTGAATCGTCAGGTCTGACAAAGGTACTGGGAATTCTTTGGGACACCGAACAGGACAACCTTCAGGTGAACTTACAGTCACTGTCAGACTTCGTCGAAGAAAGAATGGATACGAAGAGGTTCGTTCTTCAGACCACTTCGAGGCTCTTCGACCCTTTGGGACTGCTCTCTCCATACAGCATCCGAGCCAAAATTTTGTTTCAGCATATTTGGGAGAAAGGAATCGACTGGGACACCTCATTGCCAAATGATTTGCGTGAGGAATGGCTTGCATGGTGCGGCGAGCTTGTTGAACTTGGCTCTCTTTCGGTCGACAGATGCTTCTTGGTGACAGAGGGGGCAGTTAAGTCCAGACAACTCCATGTTTTCACGGACGCAAGCACTCAGGCGTACGGAGCTGTGGCCTACATGCGAGTCGAGGACACTAACGGAAACACCAGCGTACGGCTTGTGATGTCCAAGGCACGTGTTGCACCTTTGAAGAAAATGACTTTGCCACGTCTGGAGCTCCTCGGCGCTCTTATCGGATCAAGATTGATGGCTTTCTTGATTGAGACATTGGATTTGCCTGACCTGGAATGCCACCTTTGGACAGATTCTACCATCACCCTCAGTTGGATTCAGGCATCGGCAAGCAAATGGAAGCCATTTGTGTGCAACAGGGTCGTGGAGATCCAAAGCAACACCGACCCCCTTCGGTGGCGACACTGTTCAGGAAAGGACAACCCCGCGGACATGCTCACCCGAGGAGTACCCGCCTCCAACCTGACCCTTTCCAAGGTGTGGTGGCAGGGCCCGCAGTGGTTGTCACGTGATCCAGATTTCTGGCCTCAAAGAAGAGAGACGAACGACGAGGTTCCGGATGCTGACGCAGAGCTAAGAGGCAAAAGCACAGTGCTGCTCAGCAAAACAACCGTACAAGGGCCTCTCCTCGTACTTACAGACTACAGCAAATGGCTCAAGGCAATGAGGGTGACGGCGTGGATCATGCGATTCATTAAAAACTTGCAAGGCATGGGTTCAAGAGTCAGCGGATCTCTGTCCACCAATGAATTGGAGGAGGCAGAGAGATACTGGACGAAACATGTTCAGGGAGAGAGCTACAGCGAAGAAAAAGCAAGCCTCGTCGCCAGTGACCGCCTGTGGTCGAGCTCGCGTGTCCGGGACCTGCACCCTTTCTTGGATGAAGACGGTGTGATCCGCATTGAGACTCGACTGCAGAATGTCTCGGCACCCGACGAGACGAAGTTTCCGGTGCTACTTCCGGGAGACAACCGTTTCACGGAGCTCCTCGTTGAGCACACGCATGTTCGCATTTTGCATGGTGGTGTGAGTGCTACTCTGTGTGAACTGCGGGAGCACTACTGGGTTGTGAGAGGGCGACAGTGCGTAAAACGAGTGATCGGACGCTGTAAGATGTGTCTTCGACTCAAGCTCAAGCCCATGACCGCCCCGATGGCCCCTCTGCCTGAAGACCGCGTGACAAAGGCAGAACCGTTCGAGGTCTGTGGCGTGGACTTTGCTGGACCGATGTTCGTGAAATCCGGAACAAACAGTGTCAAGGCATATATTCTTGTATTCACATGTGCTGTTACGCGAGCGATACATTTAGAACTTGTCCTGGATATGTCTACCAACGCCTTTCTAATGGCTTTCAGACGCTTTGTGTCAAGGCGTGGGTTGCCGCGAATGATGTGTTCAGATAATGCACTGACTTTCAAACGAGCTGCTAAAGATCTAAAGCAGATGTACGATGTGTTATGTAATTCCGAATTGAAAGACTACTGCACCACCCACCGGATCACTTGGAGGTTTATCGTTGAAAGAGCTCCATGGTGGGGTGGTTTTTGGGAGCGTATGGTGGGATCGGTTAAGAGTTGTCTGAAAAGAAACATCGGCAAAGCTGCGCTTGATGTCGATCAGATCACAACTGTACTAACGGAAGTTGAGGCTGTGATCAACTCTCGACCAATGACGTATGTCTACTCCGAACCAAACGAACCAAATGTCTTAACTCCTGCTCACTTCTTTGTGGTAGGAGGCTAACCACATTACCTCATCATAAAAGAGGAGACGTGACATCCACTCGAACGGAGTTGGTTGGGAGATGGTCACACCGCCAGCGATTGATGAATATGTTTTGGAACAGGTGGGCTAAAGAATATCTGTATAACCTACGAAGTGCGCATGCTCGTAGGCCTCAATCCAGCAGCGGTCTCAATGTTGGTGATGTCGTAATTGTGCATGACGACCACGTTCCTCGATTGTTTTGGAGAACCGGCAGGATTCTGGAGTGTTTCCCAGGTCGGGACGGAAATGTGCGAGCCTGTAAGATAAAATTGTGTAACGGCTCAGAGGTCAGGCGCCCTGTTCAGCGTCTATACCCACTTGAGATGAGCTGAGCTCATCTGCGGGGAGGATGTTGCGGATAGAGTTTTCACGCGCCACCTCGGTCTACTGGCTCGTATACCACAAATCACTTGAGCCGCGGAGAGGGGGCACGGAGTTTGGAAACCCGACCCAAAGACGGGGAGTTTTCGGAGAGTGTTTAGTCTACGTGGTCGGCGTAGTGTTTTATGACCAGGAGAGAGAGAAACGGGGGAATTTCTGGGTTGCCGGGGTGTGGCTCGGTCTCTTTGTGTTGGGTCCTCCTAAAGGAAAGACGCGGTTAACGCGTCTTCTGCTCGAAACTGTCTTTATAGCAATGTAACTTTCAGTGTGTACCTTTAATAAACAGTTATTCAGTTTGTCCAATCTGGTTCTACAACAGCCTCCCTCCAATCAAAGCGAACAAGAGCGTTGTCAGCTCCTCGCGCAGTGTCCCTCGTTTGAATACCGGACGCCGGCCTTCGGCGTTCAGATGGTTTCGAAAAGTGAATAGGAGACGAAGGCAGCTACACTTTGCACCTACCCCTTAATCGTTCTTATCAAAGGTCGGCGCTCCGACGTCCCTGCGCGTTCTCATATTCTCCTCTCCCTGAGTTTCTTACCGGATAACCACGGACTTGGGCCATAGCATCTCCTGGAGAGCATGGTCACACGACTACAAGTACGGTCTGACGAAGTGCTGCCCATACGATTCCTAATGCATAATCCTGATCAATCGCGTCCGTATCAACGGGGCCAGAGTTACAGAAGGAGGTGAATGACGCAAGGACGATTGGCGACTCTTTTGCTTTCCGGCCGGACGCCGTGATGGCATCGCCTATGTTTCCCGAGTCCTGATCCTTCGACCCTATAGCCGCTCGCATTGTACGTGGTTGCGTCGAGGACGCCAAGTGACCCCGGGGAAGAAATATTGACTCGATCTAGAATGTAGGTTACATCACTCCCGCGAATTCGGTAATCCTTTGTTTTAGATGGGCGTGCTATGGCGATTTGCTAACAAGCCTCCGGTTGCATTCGAAACGCATTATTTTACTTTCATCCCGCCGAGGAAGGTCATAAAGGGCCCGTCGGTAAGATGAGCTCAGAGTGCCGCACTCCGTGCCACGCTCACGTATGTGTACTCGATCGTGTGCGCTGTTCTATTCGTCGGTCGATTGCATCCTGCGTACGGGTCTCCCTTTGGGTTCAAAGCTCTGTGTGTTTTTGAGTGCATGTTGATGGCGTTCATATACGTGGAGGCTAACAACGGGTTATCTACTTCAGTGATAGTGAGTTTCCTTAGTTTTGTTATGCTTAATCTTGAAACTTATGGTTTTTGTGAGTAAACTCAGAAGGTCAGAAAATCTCCAAAATACTCCGAAATGCAATATATGTCTTAATTCAAATATTAAGCTACAAGTGTGCACACACCCCAAACATTTTATGGTGATTTTTAAGAGTTATCGTTAATTTTATGTGAAGAGTGTAGCTTGGACAAGCAGAGGCAGCTTACCTTTTAATACGGAGACATCTTCTTTAGAGGTGGGAAGAGTTATAGACAAAATCGCACATCATGCAACGCTTTTCGGTAGCTGTGTTACAGTACACTGCCCCCTCCCAGGTTTCATTAGACACAAAACAGAACGCAATAAAAAAGCTGTCGGCACCGGAAAGGAGTCTTAGTTGTGATTTCTAAAGTTTTATTACATGTATGCATCACACTAATTTTACTAAGTGTCAACGTTTGTGGTTCTGTTCTTTTTTTATTTCACTTGGTCATGCGGAATCTTACACAAACTTTATATATGTGTTCGACACTGGTTCTTGAACGCAATAATGTTTTGGAAGACAAGTTCCTGGTGAACCATTTCGAAAGACACCTGCGCAATCAAGATCTTGGAGTGTCGGCTTAATGTTCCCTGTACTCGGTGCTGCGCTCAGCGAAGGAGGCAATGAATATTGCTCGAATCAGAATCGCTTAGACTCACAAAATGCACCGCTGTCAAAAGTCATGCGACGATTAGAAATATGTCCGAGCACGCTGCACCATGACACACCAGCTAACACCGTAAACACGCAGGTCAAAAACCACATTCGATAAGGATGAAGCGGAATTTGTAGAGGTTGTAAGAATCGAATATTTAATTCGTGTTCTGTGTCTCACACTGCGCAGGATTTTCAGACCTCCTTGGTAGATCATTCAGTTTTTTTTTGTAATTAATTTCTGCAATTGCGTTTTTTTTCTTTGGATAATATTTTGATACTTTAAGAGAGCCCGTTTACTTTCTTCCTGAACACTCGGAGATCTAATAGTTGGGGGAGACACTGGCACACAACGAGGCCAGAAATACGTTTTCACTAAAATGTGAAGCCACGAGTGGTATGTAACCTTGCACATGTCATTTCACGTGCTCATGTTATGCTAAGCAACATTGCTATACTTCGTTTCAGCCGAGGTCCCCAAGCAGCCGACGTGAGTGAACGGGGCCAAACAAGCAGCGTCAAAAGCTCAAGTCACTGGGCCTTTTATGCTTATGTTGGGTTCAGCCATAATAAAACATGTATAGAAACATGACAAAAACCATGATGTGCGCTTTTGATGCTGTCTGATTGTTCCTATCAGCTCGTGCATAGCCTCCTATATACTGACAAAGCTTGCAGATCGCCACGAAAAGCGGCCACCGTAATGGAAAAGCTGAAGGGGCAGACAACGGATAAGAGGAGAGCCACGTGACTGGCGCCCCGCTGTGGCGATACGCCGAAACACACTGCTTCCGAGCGAACAAGTGTGTTTCGGGTCCTCGTCGCTGCAAAAGCAGTGCGCTGACGTCCAGGTTCCCCGAGAAATGGCTCTTTGATGCTCTGTGCTACCAGATCCTCGCACTCTAAATCTGTGACCGGGCACTCTATGGCTCCGTCGTCGAACTGCCAGGCTCTGTGAGTATAGAGGACGCTATGACTCGTGGCGTCAAAGTCAATTGACACGCCTTATAAAACGCCAGGCGCCTTTTCCTTGCGCGTGAGCTCCGTGGCGCTCGGTACACTATCAGCCCGCCCAACGGACGCAAGCGGTGGAACCGGTGGAACGTTGCATGCACATTACCTGTGTTAGAAAGACATTCTATCGTGAAATGCTTTCGCATTTACACGTAAGCAGTCTTAAGTATCTCTGCCGAATTTTTATTCTTCGTTACTCTTCTAGGAATTTCTAGTTCATGCTCGACAGTAATCGTCTGTCTTTTGTGTAGAACCTTCCGAAACCTCGAGTCGTAACTTGCTGCATAAAGCCGGTCTTACACTTGATAGTATCATCCTGCCAAGTACGCTGATATTGATGTCCGCGACGCCAATTATATTTTTTTTTGGCATAAGTTTGCCGGATGACACCTTTAGTTTTTATAGATATATCCGCTCCGTCACCTATCATTCGTGACAATATAATATGATGGCATAATCATTCACCCGTGACGCTAATTATCGTTTTTGTTGGCACAAGTTCGCCATCTGACACTTTTAGTTTTCGTAGTTTTTTCTTCTCCGTAACCTGAAACTCGTGGAAATATCATTTTATGACATAATCATTCTTGTGGCGTTAAAATAAACTCGCATTCGACGACTTTGCAGGAGTTGGAGGGAACTCCCCACGCACCGGGATCTCGGCGCTTCTTTCACGTCAAGACGACGCTGCAGAGAGTAAAGGTCACAATAAAGGAAACGTAATCTAAAAGATATTGTGCTTTGACTATTCTATAAAAAAAAAAAAATTCAATGTCATTCTTGACCTCTAAGGTTGGCCAAATGTTTCCTCCCGAAAATTGTAGGTTGTGCTGAAGCACCCGGTGGGTACTTTTTGTACTAACCAACAATTGTGATCAGTTCTCGCCCGTTCATAACATTCGGCGCCGTGATGGTATCTAATAGAGAGTTCGTTTGTTTCATTCGAGATTCAAAAATGGTATAATAGCGAAAATATCAAATGCCGTTGTTCATCTGGTTGGTCACCATGCACGTGCTGACCTTTTACTTTTAGTCGGGCGTGATGTGTATAGTGGAAAGGCGTGCGTGCGTGCGTGCGTGCGTGTTGTGTGCGTGCGTGTGTGCGTGCGCGCATGTGCGCGTGTTTGTGTGTGTGTTTTATATCTATCTTTATTTTAGTTTCTGCTCTATACAATCTCTCATTGATCCCATTCTCTTTCACAAGGTAGCAAACCACCACATCATCGTATACAGGATGGCATTCTAAAATCCTTTTATTCTTTTCCTTAAATAAACTCACACGCAACACCGAGACGCGGATGAGACAACCAAATAAGATACACCTCGGAGAAACCCCATCTCCTTAAGCCGTTCTTTCGCGGGTTCCCCGCACAGTCGGCTCTCCAAGGAAAGCGAGATGACAGGTCAGGAAACACGGCTTTGGACGCGGTTGGTAACACTCGGCTCGGACGCGTTCTTCCGCTTTTCGCCGTGTCTTCCAAAATAAGCGCTTGAGCAGACAGGGCTTGTCTTCCGATTTCGGCAACTGTCGTATGCCCCGAAACAATAGCCCGACAAAAGAGGAAACGCAGCCGTCGCCGTCGCCACTGAGGTCGGCATTGCGGGCGCCCAAAGAGTGAGTCGTCCGCGGGAAACCGTAATAACAAAACTAATCGGGCAGAAGGCAGGAGCGGCTGTATGTATGTCAGGCGGAAACACGACCGAAGTCCATCGATCGTTCATTGTCAGAAATGAGGGGGCGAAAACGAATACGACCAGCTTTGCGTGGCGGCACGCGAACTATGCGCGTTTCCAGAAAAGCGCCCCTGTGTAGAGCTAAAGCCAAAAAATATGAGCGATGCCTCGGACAACGGCGTTTTCGACCATCTTGGTGCTCAAAATCGCCGTCGCCAGTTATCTCAAAGTTTTATCTGAACCGGTATAGGAAACACTTTTTCGTCCCGGAAACGTTCCAACAGTTCGCGACAAAGCACGACGAGATCGCCTAAGCTTTGGGACACAGTATACCCGAGGCTGAAGAAGTGGCATTTTCGAATGTTTACGATCGCCAATAAAGCCCGCTCTCCACGAAGTGACAACATGGCGGCGTCCACAAGAAGATTGGGGAATAGAGTGACGATACTCTAACCCTATCTTATTTGGCTCTATAACTAGAGCCAAATCCCTGGAACACGTCTCAGACTAGTTTGTTTAGCGTCCGGCGACAGCGTGACGCTTGTATGACGTAACTAGGCCAAAAATCGAGGGACCACTATTTTGAATACGGTGAGCACGCCAATCAGAGACGCGTTCCGGGCAGCTTATGTAGAGCTAAACCTCAATAAGGCCAAGGCACCTTCCAGACGCTCCATCCAAGCTTCAAGAAACGACAATGCCCATGTTATTCCAGGACTTTACTCTTTGCACTTTCTTTTTTACGTGCCCTCTACGGTGATTTTATGCATACGCATCGATGGCCCTCGTACAGATGATGGTTCAACGCTGGAAATCATCAAGCGATGCGGTCCTTACCAAAACGGTTATTTGTTTCAAGCGTATAAAATATGCTGAACCTCAAAATTAGTGAATCATTTTCTCGGAATTAAAACCAGCTCTCGGTTTTTCTTCGTCAATAAATTTTAAAGGTCTAGCATGTTATCAGGCTTATTGATTATGAGATATGACCAATCGAACAATACGCAATGGTCCCTCATTAGAGGTATAGTAAATTGCCAGACATGAAATAAAAGGGCTTATATGTGGAAGCACGCAAAATAGGCGGGCGTGCAAACCCAATAAAAACATGTAAGTGATTATCTTTTTGAAAATCGATCTGAAGTTTTTAATTGAATATAATTGCAAACAAAACGGCAACCAACATGTTTTATGATAAAGACATGTATCCAACTCTTCTGCACTTGAGTCCAACCAGCGTTTTTGGATTCCCCAAAAAATGTGAGTCACTAGACAAAGCAAATATCGACAAGGTGTCTCTAGCGTGATGCTCGCAGCAAATAGCGAATTCTGCAAACCAATCTGCTGTTATAAAAATATATATATTCTATAGGGGTGGCCACAAAGTCTAGCACATAAGCACTAAAGGTGCACATTATAAAAACAACTGTTCCTTTTTGCAGATAATTATACTATTAATATTACTTGTAGTCACGCGCTAAACAATTGCATTTTAAAACGAACAAGCAAGCATCTTTCATGTATATGTAGATTTTTTATGTGTCCGGACTTCATAGCACTCTCTAGCAAGATAACCATGACTCCAACATTCCTGATGAAATGCATGTTTATGACTCAATAATTTTTACTCAAAACGCTATTTTTCGTTCAGCTGCCTTTAAACTTACTTCTCCATTGTTTTTTTTTATTTTTCTAATATTGTTGAGCTTTTTAATCACTAGCCAACCAGGAGAGCACGCAAGATTATAGTAGCTACTTTTATGTATCTCTTTTTTTAACGGACGCAAGTGTAAGAACATATTCTTACATCCGCTTGATAGTACTATTACCTACCGTGCGAGCTGCAGTCGTCTTTCAAAACCTTCACGATGAATTCATATCACGAAGGCATGAGTGAACGGCGGACTGCGCGCCAATAGCGGTCATACATCAGGGCGAATAACCGACGCCGTTACTTTCGACTTGGCATCCGCAAAGGTCTCGTGATTGATTAACTCCCCGACGTTTCCTTTTCTGCCCCTTTATTTCATTTCTGGATCTGCTCGAGAACCAGTTTAGTGAGGCGCTATCTTGGACGTCCTTCTGTAGCACTGAACGAAAAATGGTATTCCAGGCGCGGGGGCATTGTTCTGTTTCCAGCTCGAGACGTGTAATTGACTTTCATCCTATTCGCCCAACTACGCAGTGACTTCCTCTTTCGTCCTGCATGCATCCTGACCCTGACAATACCCTTTGAAGCAATGCAGGAACCGCCCACGCTCTCGCGTTCGTGGACAGCAATAAACCAGGATATCGGGTAGCGGCGTAGCGGCAATTAAGTCCCACAGCGAAAATGATACGGGTAGTGATGATCGAAAAAATAAAATAAAATAAGTGAGGTCAGATTCGAATTCTTTTCCTATCACGTCGAGAAACAATTATCGCGGGAATATTAATAAGCGTGTTTGCCGGGAGAAACCCGAGGACGGAGATCAGTAACGAACGATGCCAGCCGCAGTTACAAGGTGAGAGGGAAGATGAGTCGGTTTACAGCTACGGCAGCTTTTGTGGGCCTATTTCTTAATTTGTAATTCGTTCGATGGGCCGTTAGTCATATTTTAGTTGGGTCCACGAAGGGAATAATTTAGTTCCATGTATTCATAACTTCGGTATAAATAATAAAGCGATTCATTTCCAATAGGGGTATCGCTGCCAGATAAACAAGAAGTGAGTAACGAGAGAACCGAAAATAGCTCTTGGATCAGGGCAATGTTCGTTGGTACAAACGAAGACCCCCACGTTTCATTATTTATCTCTTGGTACGGACCCGTGACATACATGCTGAATCAGATTGCATAGAATTTAAGGTATGCCAATTCTTGGTCTCATCCAATAAATTATATACTGAATAACGAGGCTAACAAAGCATATATATATATATATATATATATATGAGGTTGAGCGACCATTTTTATAAAACTGTATGCCTGTATGACCGAACCGTTTTTGTCATATATATATATATATATATATATATATATATATATAACGGGCATGGTGGCGGGAGGCCGAAGGCGTGGGTATAACGTCAAGATTAAATCGTCCGTTGTTGCTGTTTTTCACTAAGGTTTTTTTCTTCTCAGTTATATATATATATATATATATATATATATATATATATATATATATATATATATATATATATATATATATATATATATATATATATATAACCTCTAAGGTAGAGACTGCATTGCATATTATTTTCCGAATCTGCGTTCTTTTGAAACATCCTGTCAGGTGAGAGGCGCGACCTTTTCCTGCTGTGTGCCGTGAATTCGCCCGCCGAATCCTCGCAGAGTTTGCGGTGGCATGTGGAGACACATTTCGCATTGTAGACTTACACCTGGTGGGTTTCCTCTATCTTCCGGTTACGTTGCGAACAGGAGTTGCAGTAGTGAGCATTCGTCTAATCACTACTGAGCGATGCATGCCGAAGAAAAAAAAAAACAGGTTATCAGTTGTACTGCACCGGCTATTTTTTCTTTCTCTCTCTCTCTGCAGTGGCGAGAAACCCGCGACATATACTCTCTTCGAATTTTATAAACATTTATTTAACAAATTAGAATTTTGACATTGCATTCCCGTTATCATCTGCGCTCTAGCATAAAAAAGCGGTCATTCATTCCCTAAGACATGGCGTCTGGTGTTCTAGACGTCGTCATCGTAACGACATTATATATTATTTGAAGCGCGCTAAGTCGTTCCAAATAAAATGCACCATCGTGTTGCTCATAAATACCAATCATTCGAGCTAATAGAACAAACGAAGACAGGGAGGCAGCGATTGTTCTTATTGCAACTGATGGCACATTCTGCATCAATGTGAACCTGGTTCGACATCTGAAGACCCTTATCAATTGCATTAAAATTCCGCAGCCTCTCGTAATTTTGAAATTTTCTAAAAATAAACTTATTGCCACTACTTTTGCTTTGAAGCGAAAGAGACTAGCATCCTTACAATAGAAATGTTTATATCAGCTTTATGACAGATTTCACTATCGCCTAACTGAAGATTGTACGAACTAATCCTGTTCACTTTTCGTTTAGAAAATAAATTAAAGAGTGCATTTAGTTTTTTTTTTTAATTCAGTGACTGGACGAGAATTACAGGGCGTCTTTTTTGGGTTCCCAACCTCCTGCACTTCCTCGTTGCCTGTCGTGCTCTGGCTGCGCGCTCAAAGCTGACGAGACACCGAAGAACTATCACATGTAGAAAGCTCGCACTGAAGGGGGAACAACTAAAAAAACTTTTACGCAGTTTGTCTTCTTTTATAGAAAATGTGTTCACATTGATACAACCATAAATTTATTTTCCATATTTTTATGGTTTATGGTTGTATCAATTTATGGTTGTATCAATGTGAACACATTTTCTATAAAAGAAGACAAACTGCGTGGAAGTTTTTTTACTTGTTCCCCCTTCAGATACTCGGTAAATAAACGATACTCAAATAATTTAGAGGCATTCATTTCTATTATGTTTCTTTTTAACAAAAACAATTTGGTTGTAGCTCGCATTACTTAAGCAATTGCTTTGTTGATTCAGAAACTGCGCGATCAGCGATCTTCGAGAAAAAGCTTTGACCACGTATGCCACCACGAGCACACGTAGAAGCAATGACCAAGTGCCATTCATAGTCATTGCATGGCTACAGTGCAATGCACAAGAATGCCCATCGCGTGAGGCTCTAGGACACGCAGCCTGAAGAACCTCGCGGTGGCGACGGGACAGTCATTAAGGCTCAAGAGCATCCACATTAAGAAGCCCCGAAGGTATTGTATTCCAGACGGGCGGATACCCTCGAGGTTGCATTTCCATGGGAGCCTTGAGTCTGTCCCTTATAGGTACTGTCCGCGAGTTTGCATTAATAATAGGACACGGCGATGTACTTTCCTTCTGCATCGGATCTTTTTTTGCTACCGATTCCTGCAATACTTAACGTAGAATATAGCTTGCTTTATTTTAAAGTATAGTAGCGGGATAAACGGCTAGTTCAAAAGTTCGCCTCAGCTGCTCGCGTCGCCGAGACGCGTTTCAACGCAAAGAGATTGCGCTCGCAGCCTTCGCTCTGTTATCACTTGAAGACGAAAAGAGCAGTATGTTGCTTGAAACTTACAATCTTGAAAAGAAGTAAAAAAAGAAAAACATCATTGTGCTATGCACAAAAATAATAAATTTAATTGCGCACAAAGGTTCTCACGCGAACATTCGCCCTGTATCGGTATATGTTTGTATAATATTTACTAAGGCCTTATGTGTGCAGAGGTTTTCCGGTTAACAATCGGAAGGAAGGCTCTTAGGCTAGTTGGAACATCATTTATACTTTGACAATAATCAAAGCAGAAAGTACGATGAGAGATAGGAAGGTTCACACACGGCCTTGCGTTTGCCAACTTCGTTTTTTTTTATGACAAAAGCGCGACATTTTTGGTCACTGACAAGTTAAGAAGCACAGGGCGTGGCTTGATTTTTATGCTGCGGAGCGATAATGAGATGCTTGGGACATGCTACGTTGTGCGGTTCTTAAAGTGGGGCCGCTGAGTACGTATGAACGCCTGAAGAGGGGGACAAAGATTCACAGGGTTTATGTTTTTACTATTTTTTATATGTTACTCGGTCTCATACTTATAAAAACTAACTTATTTTAGAAGGATCATTATAGTTTTTTTTTTGTTTCTGGCGGTGTTTTTGCGTTGATCTGTCAAAGGGAATAGTCGTACTGCTTGACCTAATTGGCCTCTACACTGGTGACATAAAGCGTCATCATGAAAGGCAGGCTGGCTTTTCAATGTTCAAGTGGCCAAAATTCACCAAGGAGGAACAACATTAAACCGCTTGATGTGGAGTCGCATTATCTTCAGTGTAGATCTACCGCTCGCTTCCGTTGCCTCGCTTGATTCGCTCGATTCTCGTGCGTGACATAATTCGAACAACGCCATAAAACTTAAAATACTTGCATCAGTTCTGTGGCTTAAAGATTTGTCTCCTCGCAATTTCGTTTGTGTTTTATACGCCGCCCCTTTCACTTCCTCAATACTTAAGCCATCGGCGTAGTGCCAAACGTAGGAGATTAAAATGAAACAGAGTAATTTCTAGAAAATTAAGTTATTAGTAGGAACATGTTTGGCTAAAGTGATTTGTCAAAGCCAGTTGGACACCTTGTTGGCGCCTCTCGGAAATGGCCGGAAGGGACAGGAAAATATGGCAAAAGCGAATAAATTAACCTGCTCTACTGCGTATTAACAAAAAAAAAATATTCTTATTACGAAGTAGAGCTATATACAAAGAGACAACGTTCCTTATAGTTGGATGATTTCTTACAGCTTCTCAACTATCTGAGCGTATAATTTACGGCGCCATGTACATTATCCGTCGAACGCGTTGTTCGGGCTTTCCTGCGCGCCACGGGAGGTCCAGTTGGCCCCATTTCTCAGAGGATAAGTATAAGACAGTGCTTCGTGTTTTCACGCCTTCTCTGTCACGCACTTGTTGGCTGCCAGGTGCGCCGCCGACGATTCCGCCGGCCGCGTGCCGCTAAAGCAGATCCGCTATACGAAGAAGACCGCGACAGGAGCGCGAATCTCTAAATTATGGCGACGGTCACCTTGCAACGGGCCCTCCCGCTCGCGCTTGGGGCCGGCCGACCCGCGCCGAGACTTGGGCCGCCCCGGACCGTATACCGAGACGGACCTTGGCGATGGCCGAACCGGATCGCCTTGGGGCCGCTGATGCCAAAATCCGGAGCGCCGCCAACGGCGGATCCCGGCTCTGAATCCGCCGCACGACTATCCATCTCCCCGGAACGTGCGTGCTCGTCGCTCACTTCCCACGACCTAAACTCGAGCGGCTCGAGTAATTACGAAACGAAGAAGGGGACGAAAGGGGACAGTGGACCGCATCAGGGCACGTTCTAAGCTGTTCACCCCAAAGCTGAAAGTGCGGTGGAATCTACGTGCTCGTTGGAATAGTCATACGCCGTTTTTTTGTCACGTGCCCACGCTCCCGCCGGTACCCATGCGAAGAGAGCAGGATTCCGTCGATTAAGGAGAGGAGGTTGATCGGTACGGCGAGCGCGAACGGTCTCACCGTACGGAGCGATTTGTGTCTGTGCGTTCGTCCTGAACCCTAACAAATATGTTTGAGGGGCTGTGACACTCCGCGGGCCTTTTGCGGTTTTAGAAAGGGGTTTCATGCCTACCTATCATAAATTATATTTACAGCAAAACTGCTGACACCAGTTTACCTTGGGGGGACAACTAAGTTTTGCGTGCGAACCATCGGGGAAATGAACCTTGATGATACGGGCGGTAGCAAAAGTGTCAGTTTTTTTCAATGGAAAGAGACATTGACTATTGCTTTATGTCCCTTTGTTTCGGCAGTAAGAAACCCGTCAAGTCACTTAGAGCACTGCACGGGCCGCTTTTTGGAGGCCAGGCCTGGCCCGGTCCCGGTGACTTGGTAATTTATCCGCCCGAGCCCGGGCCAGGTGTTTGAAATCGGGCCCCACCCAACCCAAACCCGAGCAATTTCTTTGTTACCCGGCCCGGCCCGGCCTGCCACGTTTAGGGCTGGCCCGGCACAGGCTTGAATTCGATGCCGCCTTGTCTAACCTTTGTCGCGTGGAGTACGAAAATATTGAGCAACGTAATTTCATGCACTTCATGCGATCGTTGGAGATGAATTTCGGGTAGGCAACGTTTTCCTTTGTATGACAGTATCTGACAGCGCTACGAATAACAGGTGTAAATTTAACTAGGTGAGTTGAATTGCGACTTCAAAAAGTAATATCAGCCCAATAAAAAAAAAAATAACCCAAAATGGTATAGATGAATTCTTTGGCCCATGGACCTAATCAACAAACAGGAACTTCGACCAGTATTTTTTTTTAATCTCTAAAACGAGTTGAACGGTATATCTAAAGTCAGATGAACTATTTCCTTACTCAACTGGACGCTCGCGTGAATTCGCGCACATTGTCGACGCACCGTTTTATGACACATTTTTACAGCGTCAACGATGGCGTGATGACCGTTGACGCAGCTAGCAAGATTGCCGCAAGAGGTCAAGAACTTCGCTGTGCGAAGATGGGACATCTGAACAGTTATGGCCAGTTTCGTCTGAGCGGGTTGAGAACGTCAGATTTGGCTCCTGCGGACACGCGGCTCGTTGCGTTAGGTGTTATATCGCAATGCGCATCAACCAGTTCTGATACCACTGTGCTCTGCACCTCAGTTTTAGCATAGAAAGCCACGCTATCGGACTTGTGTTGAGCGTTGTGATGTCCAAGAAACACGACGCAAAATATTGTGGAGACCGACATGCTGCACTGAAGGAGCAAGGTGAGAACTACGATATGTGTCGACTTGCGATGCAGCCGAGATATGTCGTACTTATATCACCGTGTTAGGCAAACTGGAGGACCGGCCCGTTTTTGGCCGGGCCGGAATCGGGCTTTCGGGTAAACCTGAAGCCGTGCAGTGATGAAAGGTCACTATAGTTGGTGAAAGGTTAAGACTCAAGATTTTAGGGAAAACTCCTCTCTAGCGTTCGCTCTGCTAATTTTAAAGAGGGGGAGGAGTTTCCTCTGAACTCCTAACATGTGAGTGACTATAGTACAGGCTACGCCGTATTTTTTATAACTATACTTCGTTTCATTTTAAGTCTGAGTGGGGCAAAGAACTAGCGGTAAAACGAACACAAACGCGCAGAGTACAATCGGAATGTCACGACGCAATGTTTATTAATTTATTTATTTCAGTGCCCCTAGGGCCCGGTGGCATTACAGAGGGGAGGGATAAAAAAAAATGTTTTGCCAAGTGAAACCTCTAATACCGGAGGGGTTGAGAGAGACAAAGAGAGAGAGAGAGAGATTATAATGCAATTAAATGTAAAGGTGCAAGCGAGGTGGACAAGAATGATGAAAATTTCTTCTCCAGCTCGCTTGCACCTTTACATTTAATTGCATTATAATCATAACCTTAAATTGCAAGCTTCACCCTTGTTGGTGTTAGACTGGTGGCAGCTGATAAAACCCGTTTGCTCTACTGACGTCTAACCCCTGGTTAACTCAGTTGGTAGAGCACTCCACCTGTAATGGGGAGGTCCCGGGTTCGATACCCGGACCAGGCGGATTTTTTTCGGACGCGCACCAGTCCCCTAGCTGTGTTTGGAGATTTGTGTTTGTCCTTTGTCCCTCTTGTTCCCATTCTCCAGGGATTATTTTCATCAGAGAGAGATTAATTTTTATTCCTAAAGTCTTTCGTCCAAGGCATCGTTATTCAATGCTTAGAAGCGAAGGACTCTTCCCCGAGTCCTTCGCTTATAAGTTCCGTCAGTGCGGTCCATACGTTGTACTCTGTGCCCCTCCGTGGGGCGATCCACTCCTCCCAAGTGGATTGTCTAATGGGTTGGGGTAAGCGGGTCAAGTATTTTTGTCTTGTGTCCTTTGTTGCTGGGCGTTCCCAGAAGGTGTGCTTGTTGTTTGGATATGGCGTGTTAAATAAAGTAAAATACGTTTATAAATCACTATTCCCCCCAAAAAATATCAACAAAAATAAATAAAATCCGAGTAATTAGAAGCGCTTTAACTTCTACTGCATTTTATCGGCAAATAAAGCAACTGGCTATTCTTTGTCATCCTGTGCTCATGCCCAGTCCAGTCTATAAAACTGCAGAGGAAGCTCAGGATACTTATCTCCTTTGCACTTCTTTGCAATCAAAGCTACTTCACTGCATTCTATTTGTACACACACAATAATGTCGTATTCTTTAGTAATTGTAGCATCTTGAAGATAAATTATTGCCTGGTAATGAGCCTCTATTACAAACGAAGTTTCAGCGGGCTAATAGTACCTTACCAATTAAACTTGAATGTGAAGTATAAATTTTCCTCTTCATTCTTATTTTTATGTATCGCTTTTCTTAATTGAAAAAAAAAAAGAAACGATCAAACATACTAGTCGACTACGCAGGATAGCCTCATTCACTCTAATTCAATCAACACGACAAGAATATACCATTAATTTAATGTATACATTCGGCTTTGATGCTATCCGTCTGCATATATTTCAAGGACACAACATAGCCGGCCTTTTTACCCTTACTTGATCTGCTTCTCCAGACTCAGCGCTCCCACACAAACAGTCCAATACAAGTTTTATTCTGAAATTTGCATAACCGGCAGAGTTATCTGATAGGCTAGTAGTATTAGTTTGTTCTTTCATCAGAGATGCCAACCAAGCGCCAACACACCTTTTAGGTGCAGAAGCATATCTGCTTTTGTTAGTAAACCAACAATCGTTTATACTCAAAGACCTTACATTATATCCATGACAGCGTCTAACAAAACATGGCAATTTCCTTGCTTTTCTATGTCGGACACTGCCCAAACACGATACAAGTGCTCTTAAACTCGCTCTAGGCTGTCATGCGGACGCTCATTGATTCTCAAGTACAAGACTTCCGGTAAGATGATTTTCTTGATTACTAGGTTCAATTGTGCGTCGCTTGAAAACGACTTCTGAGCGCAACAGTGCCTTTCTGGACAGCCGGTCATTTTGTTGGCATCTGAAACGTCCGTCAGCCCGGCAAGTCGCTGGAAAGTTGAGCACCAGCAACGTGCGCCTTATTCCGAACTGCAAGCTATGGCATCCTCTTGTCGCTTCCGAAATATGCTTAACTCTAAAGACTAACGGAAAGAGAGCGAGGCAGTTCTGCAGATGCGCACACGGGACCAACTTTTTCGTTTGTAAACCTGTTCTCTGTCCTTCCGCCACTTCACGTCAATTCGAACGGGGAAAAAAAAAAGTTTGACAGACCATAGATTTGCATTGAGGAACTGTTTCCGCAGCCAGACATGCTCGGATAACTTGACGATCCTTCCGAAAAATAAAACATCAAGGAACAGCAGTTGCTATAAAGATGGAAATTTCATGACTCAGTACAGCCTCGCGTTGTCGATGGCTGTCCAGCAATATGTCTTTACTCCGTCCATTTGCTCCGTGTTTGAGGCGCGTTCAGAAACTCAATTATTTTCGGCGCTTCAAGGGCTGCACATTTTGCACGCCAACTAACAACGTCACGACAAAGCAGTGCCACTGACTGTAGAACGTGGCTTGTGTAGGTACTATAGCTTATAAGGTTATCCTGTTTCTGTGCGTTCGCAGTGCTTGGAGTCGCTGTGGGCGAACGTGCTTAATATTGAGTGGGGCTATAGTGAACCAGGAAGCGTCATATTTAAATGTTTTTCATGGCTGAACACATACATACAACTGTATGCATCAGGGAGAAATGCAGTATTTAAATCTGACAGACCAAAAGCGTTTCCCTGCAAACAAGCTTTGTATCTTGGGTGACACTAAGTCGGAATGTTCGTTTTCAGTTTTAAAGGTGCATTGCTTAGATATTAATCAAACTTACCGCCCCAAATAAGCCTTACATGCGCCTTACACGCGACGCGACGAGTGCGCTTTGCAAAAACTCATCGAAATACTTGAACGAGCATATGAGGGCTTACTGAGCGTCAGGCCTATAGTCAGTTACAGGTTAAGAAAAGTTTTCGAGGCAAGGGCGTTCGGGCAGAGGGAAGCAGACAGAACGCTGGAGAGAGAAGGGGGTTTCGTACTCTCCTCTCCAGCATTCCGTTTGCTTCTTCCTCCCCAGCCCTCCTTTCCTCGAAACCTCTTCTTAACCTGTAACTGACTATAGTGTCCGCTTTGCCCCATGAATTGCACGAGTCAAATACTCAACTAAGTTTTGTGACCAACAGGGCAGCCCTCCGGAAAGGACTGCAACTAAAGGGGATGAAGTTTATAATTTCTACTTCCTAATCCCTTGTGTCTAAGTAAGCGAAGGACAATCTTCGCGAAGCATTAGCGCACCCTCACAGTGTAAATTTTCACTGACCCCCGCACTTGTACAATGGACCCATCGCAAAACGAGCAACGCTCGGTGATTGCACGGCCGGTGAATCCGCCGTTGCCCGGGCTCCCATTGCGAACCGCTTCCTAAACAATGGAGGGAACCGCTTCTGTTGTTTACTTCTCCTTCCACGGCGCGCGCGAGGAAGAGACAAAACAAAGCGGGCCGGAATGTGAACCGCCGCCGCCGCCGCTGCGCCAGCCGGACGAGCACACTGGGCAGATGCATCCATTAGGTACCTCGACGCGCATTCCGAGAGCACGAGCTGCCTCGGATAGGTTCGTCGCCAACCTTGACCTACTATCTCCAAGTTCCAGCGTCGTCTGTTCGCAGCCAGTGATCTTCCGTATACCACCGGCCAGTTCGGCGGCGGCAACATCAGCGAGAAGAAAAAGCACCATCCTTCTTCGCTTTGTTCGATGTGATTACGGCTGAGGGTATACGCGTTGTGCGACGACGCTCGCTTTAATTGCGGGGAGGGAGGGCTGGCGCTTCTCCTGAGAACTATCCTCCGGCGCTGCGGGCTGCTTCAAGGCAACAACAGGTGGTCTTGTTTCACGCGCGCGGCACGGCTGACGCTTCGTGATGCGCAGCAGAAGGGACAGGAAGGGCGGAATCTATCGCAGCATCCGGATCAAGGTGACCCGAGGCGGGGGTGCCGCCAGCCAAATGATCGGCGTGCGCGAGCCCTTGACGTCTCTCGCACGCCTCACCTGCGGTCGAGACAGGGCGATGCCTTGTCGGCTGGAAGCACGTCCCGGAACTCCTCATTCGTAGGTTGCATATTTGTTGTGGACGCCGACGGTCGGTGACGACGAGATCGCACCCTCTTTGAAGGCTCACGCTTACCGAAAAATGAATGGTTGCGTTCTGTATACTTACTGACATCTTAAGAAACGCCGGACGTGGCGGGTCCCGAACTTCTCACTGTCGCCCCGAAGCCAATAAGAGTGTGGCATTCACCGATGAGAATGTCAAATAACCGATCACGAAGCAGAAGCGTGAATTAACATAATAAGGAACGCCCGGCGTTTCTAAACCTGTCACTGACCAGAGGGTCTGTCACTTGCTATATGTGTTTCTGACACCGCAGGCAATGGATATGTATGGAGACGTTGGCTGACGTATCTCAATAAAATATTTTAAAAAAAGCCACACATTACTGCAAGGGTACACGCGCCACTATATTATATGCATAGTTTCGAACTATTCAATGCCTGCACAGTTCTGGTAAAGTTCCCTCGAGCGCGTTGCGTTCGCTCCTGACGTATTTGGCTAGGCATTTTTATTTAATTGGCGAGAACTGGTTGTAAGTATTATTAATTGCTTACATTTGGACGAATAAAAAACTCAATGAATAAATGTTAGTCGCCTTTTTTATTTTTTGGAAGTTACAAAACAACATTTATATTAGAAACGTATATTCAGCGTGGCTGTTCATTTCAGAATCGCACAACCAGGAGTACTGTCATTTGTACCACCAAAAAAATAATATAAAGTTCAATACGAACAAACTTCGCGTGTCGCTTCGTAAGCATTATATTTACACAGCCATTACACTGTCCAACTTTAAAGTAAGATGTAGTACCCATTTTGTTAGCTTCTCCGCAATTCAGTTTCCACACAATCTAGGAGTGCCTTCTTATTATTCAACAATATGCCTTCTTATTCTGGTAACCAAGTTCTGGTATTCATGTAGTTATAGAAAGTGGTCCCACTAGCATTACGTTGCAAACCGTTTCCGACCAATGCCACAGTGACATTATTGCGATTGTGCGTTAAAATTGCATTATCTCACTTGCGTTTAGTTACACATAAGATAAGCGTACGAGACCATTGCTAATTTATAATGCTTGTCTTTCAAATAAAGTTTTTATGTTCCTATATTTCCCTATATTTTTTATGCTTCTCATGCTTACCCATACTTCTCTATACTTGCCCATGCTCCCCTACGATTCCCCGTACTTCGATCCCTATACTTTGTTATAGTTGCCTATATTTTTCACATCTTTTGACCTGATCTGAATATTCTTAAATTATAATTTAAGAATTGTTCTTAAATTCTAATGTTCTTAAATCATATATCACGAAAGTCATGTTTAGTGTACAAAACATGAAACGGCAATTTAAACTTCCCGAAAGTATTAGAGGGACAGCGGACGTTTTCTAAAAGATATAGTCATGAAGACGCTGTCTCAGCAAAGAGGTTCGCTCTCTCATCTCTTCACTGGGAATGTACATTTATTCAGAATTTGCGCTACGTTTTTTTCTCACACAACCCTAAATCAACTAAATATCTTAACAGTATGTTCTCCGAATCCCACTTTGCGCTACAAAGCACGCGTTAGTGCCAACTAATTTAGAACTATCTATGTAGACAAAGCCTTTTGATTTGTCTGACATTTAATGTACCGATTTCCAACTCTTACGCACGCACATAGAGCGATTATGGCATCACCAGACGCCAAGACAAAAGAAAACGTATGACAGGCGAACCTATCCAACGGGTAAATATGCGGACACCCGTATGTGAAAGTTGTCCGAGATGTCCACAAACAATGCGCATTGTTAGGGACCCAACGGTCCTTTGCCAGCAAGCCGGGAGCAGCCGACGGCAGGAATTTATAATTGCCTCATTGTAGACAAACCAGACAAGCTCGCCCCTAGAGCAGTCCTCAGGTCTGTTGCTTCATTCCTCGTGGCTGCAAGAAGACAAGACCGCGAAAGACAGAAGCCCGCCGGAAGCACGCGATTACATTAATTCCCCGTTTTCATCTCCTCGAATCACAAAATAAAACGCAGAAGGGAGACAAGCATATAATCGAATTGCCAGCAAACCCTCCCATTACATTCGGCCTTCGGCACGGAAAGCTTATTATTCATTTCATGCAAAAGGCCGAGAATCCCTGTCTTGTTGTGAGTCACGAGCCCATTTTGAATGCGTCAGAGAGATTTAGGAAGTACGAGGTGTCCAAAACAGCTCGGAGCTTTTGCCGCCGGGCGGCCGTTGCCGAACATACAAGGTGAAACCCTCTCCGTCTTCGCACGATGCGTGAACCGTGCCGATCAGTTGCTCGGAGTACCCACGCATCAACGAACGAGCGCACACGCCACGCGCGTGCGTGCATGTGGAGGGGGTAATTAAATTGCAATCGACCTTTTACGGGCGTTACTTTCATTAGATTACAAAACTTTCTCGACATCAATAAGCGTCGAGTCACGCGTAGCTATCAGCGGCGCCTTCATCGACTGTATCTTCACCTTTGGCTTTGCGCGCCGCGCGTGACCTTCCATGAGGCACATCACTGCGGAACTGCGGCAAAGCTGATGTTTTCTGCAGGGTGTCATATGATTTGTTTTAAAGGGGCACTGGGAAGAGTCTCAGGTTTGCCCGTATAAAAAGCTGGTTCAATCACGACGCAATACCGAAGCAGAAATTACATTTTTTTTTTTGACCGAATGCGTTGCATTAATGCAACAAACGTGACCCGAAAGGTGCATGACATCCTCCATTTTGCGCTGCCCCTTTTCGTCAAGGTCGAGCTGTCGTACCCAGCAGCAACTCGATGATACCTCAACATACGACTTTGTCTCCGAACCTGTGAGGGTGTATGCCTGTCCTGATCACATCATGTTGTGTAAGAGGTGATCATGGAAGTGAACCAGTGGTCAAGATTTCGTTTTCTTCGCGAATATGGATTTAGTTAGTGACAGGCAAACCTAAAACTTTAATGTTCGCTTCTTTCGAACGTAGCTATTTTTAGGTTGTCAAATCAGTATATAAAGTTTTTTTTTTTTATTTTGCATTCTGATAATTGGTTGGATCACCTTAGGAAACTGAATCCGGCATTAACTAAAATGTATAACAGTATTAATAACTGCATATTTGCCTTTGCAAGTCTATGTCACGATTGCCCATTAAGAAAAACATAATACACCTATAGCCTCGAAAGCTGGAGGAAAAGGCCATTACAAAGCTGGGGGTAGACCATCATCTTTAGAGTACATTCAAAAACTAATTTGACACGAGGCTCCGCCACCAGGTACTATATTGAACTGGTTCAACCTCGTGCAACATTTCATTAATATAATTTTTGAAAAGTGAAGCTTTTTATTGTGTCCGTTTTAGCAGTGTCGCGTTTTGCCCAGCGGCATGGCGCAATACGAAATACTTATTGCTTTCCCATTAGTTTAAAGTTCAAAGTTTTTTTTGCTAGACAATTGCATATATTATAATACTCCGTCCATCAGTAGTCTGAGACTGTGTTGGGACTACGTGCCCGCCGAGATCAATCAGCAGCCTCCCTCTCATCCCCTGGCCCGGCACTCTGCGAGTGGCTATGAGCGAAACCTGATGACTGGTCTAACAAGGAGGTAGCTTCCAGCGTAGTTTAAGCTAAAGGGTAAACGGAGCATGTCATAGAGGCTCCAGCAAATGCTACATATATTTATGTCTGAAATTTTGGCTTAGCATATATTTCCAATCTTGCAAACAATGTCAGCATTTTCACTTGATTCTTCTTTTGCCAGCGGTATGGTAGGGTCAACCAAAGTATATTCGTACATGAGTAAACAGTTACACAGTTTTGTCAACTTGCACGTACATTTTAGAGCTCTTTACTGTAAAAACAAATGGAAGTGGTACCATACACGCTAGCAGTGACTAATATAAAGGTACGTTTAAAATCGGTTAATGCGAAGCTGTGCTCTCGCACAAATGGTGTCAGAAGGTGTCGCTGCCATATATGGTAACACCCCCCACTAAATTACATTAAAAGGAAACTGAAGAGGTCTTTGAATTCGAACAAACAGTAAACGTTTTAACGTAGATACCTTAAAACTATGTTTCTCAAGTTTTATTCGATCTTATTGGTATAGGAGTGTCGTAGTAGCCAATATAAATTTCGACGTAGACCCGCCCGTTGCGGCGCGCCGGGGGTAGAAAAGCGTGAGAGCGGACAGGAAAACTAGCAAAACTGACGCTATCAGCGGGGTTAGATGGCCCTGGCTCGTCACTAAGCTGATTCGGGGATGCCGATGATGACGTCTCGAGGCCCTGGAGAAATAGCAGGCGGCAGAGAGGATGGTCGCATACCCGGCGGCAATCGTTGCACTTATTTTTCAAGATAAATGTGGTTTACGTTTACTTCTACCCAAGATAAGTGCGATAACCGAATTTACGGGACAAAAAGCTATAAAATGCGATCCTAACTCAGATTTCTCTAAAAGTGATTAAGCTTACTTCTAAAGGTCGACGTAGAACCACAGTTTTCTGCAGGGAAGGTAATCCCTCCTTCGCGGTCCCCTCTCTAAAAAGTGGAGAGTATATAAGAAAGGAGCAGGCGGGCAAAAGTGTGTGTTAGTCTTTAAGTCATCACAAAGTACATAGAAGACAGGTTGACTTGAACTTGACTGAAATATTAAATTAGGCTCATCATTCTTTTACGCAAGTCAATGAAACTTTCAAAGAGATTTAAATTAGAAACGACATTTTTTTGTGCGAATGATTAAGAGTCCGCACATTTTAGTTTTTACCGAAAAGCAATTAAATGTCAAGGTTGCAAGGAGTTAAATGTCAAGGTGAACGTGCCTAATCATGTTAAAATAAATAGACCTAAAGTAACAAAAAAATATACATTCTACCTGGTAAACCATCAGCATTGTAGAAACCCAAGACCGAAAGCTAAAACAGGACGACACGCACAGATCTCTACCTTCGTGCCTTCGCGTATTTTGTTACTTGATCGCGGGTTTGAAAGAAGTTGTAAAGAGATTTTTCACCATTCTACTGATTGTTTTTTTTTCTCAGTATTGTTAAAGTTTGAATACACAAAACTTGCACAGTGCTAGCATCCTGGGTAAATTATTTTTTTTATGCTCTATATATTACATTCATGTTCTCCCCAAAAATTTCAGCACAGGATGTAACCCCAAAACAAAAAATCACCAGCAAATCACTTCAGAGATGAGATATCTCCCGCTCACGCATTTTCAACTTTCAGGATGTAAACGCGCTATCAGCTACGTTGAGAAGCCTAACTTAACTGCCTCATCGTTTTATTACCACTTGTCGAACTTTGTTTTTGTGAAACAAGCAGCTTTTATTTCCAGTACGAAATACAAGTGGAAGTATTTGCGAATGTCTGTTACACATTGCTGTTAACCTGTCTTGGGTAGCAATTCCATTACAGTAATTTAATCACTGTGATTACGTACTTTCTGAAGAATTTGTAATTGTCATCATAATTTTGACTAAGATTTATACAGACATGTACACGCTACCCAATAAAATTTGGTCGCTCAAGAATTAACTAAATACGTTACTCGTTGCCGATTCTCAAAAGGAGCGCTTTACTTTACCTCAAATAAAACAAGTTACTTTTTTCATTACTTTGACGACCAAATGCACAACTGCTTTTGTTTCATGGTTTATTATTTTATTTTCAGTAGTCGCTGTACTTAAGCAGAAGCTGCCTCTCCATGTTTTCAACAGTTATGTTTCCCGGCTTAATGGACCTTTTCCGAGAAGCGTTCTGCGCACGCGCGAGCGCCCGATGCCAAGCGGCGGAAGTCGGCACGAAAAATCGAGGAAATTCGGAATGAGGCTGTAGATCGACGAGTGGAACACGTAATTGCAGCATATATATAATTGTGTTACACAAAAAAAGAAAGTGGACGGAAAGAAAAACACGACGTTGGGGTGGACGCTACGGATTTCCCTCTTTAAAGTTTCGTTGGGCACGCGACGCAGCTCGGAGAGCGAAGCAACTGGTAGCGTAGCTCCCAATATCGATTGGTAGCGCAGGCAGGTCACTTCCTCGATTTTTAGTTCGTGCAGCCACCGCCTGGTGCCGTCGGTATTTGGAAAAGGTCCATTGAGAATACCTCTCCGGCGACGTTGAATAATCGTTCTACTGGCACCCTCGAACGAACGGCTGTGTTGTGCTTCAGGAAGAGCTGGTGGATCTGGGATTCCCCTCTCTCTATTGTTCTCTCTGTTTTGTTAAGTTCCAAGTTGACAATGGGTTTTGTTGTGCCTTCCCGTGTTGGCAACCTCCGGGTTTACATTCTGTCTGTGCACGATTCTGGAAGGTTCAACCAACGAACCTTGTTGTGTTCGCTGGGTGAAGGACATTCCCAGCTGTAGAGTTCGACTGCCGTGTTAAGCGACGAACGTTGCTGTACTGTCATACTGGTCAATTGTTGTTCGGGTTGCCCATTTGCCTTTGTCGCAAGAAACGCATATTCAGGTTAGAATTAAAACGAGGCTGTTTAAATGGTATTGTACACGTTACTCCTCAAAGTAATGAAGTACCCTTACTCGTTACTTGTCCTTAAAAGTAACAATATAAGTTACTCGTTTCCGAAAAAGAGTAACTGAATAGAAGTAACTCGTTACTAGTAACATGTTACGTCCATGTCTGGATTTATAGAAGTTCTAGCTTAATTACTTTTTATTTCCAGTAATTACAGAGTATGAATTACAATTTTAATTACATTTCATTTACGTTACAATTACACTACAATAACATCAACTGGAGCTTGGCTTTACATGGACACTGACAGGCGAAAATACACTGAGTGTCTGCCTTATTGCCCGTTTCACAACTCGTGGGACTCTGCAAGCCTAGCTTGACCGCGGACATACAGCTGAGCAAGTGTAAAAAAACACAGCGTCCCCAGATCGGCACGAAAGATGCCCCGCACCATGCGAGGCTGTTTTCCACTGTCAGAATGGAGAGAAATAATAAATGAAAAGGATAAATTTGTGATATATACATTGAGTCTCTTATCACAACTCATGTCAGCCATTTTCAGAATATTTAAGAGTTTGAGCCACCATTAGGTTTTATCGGTACCTCAAAACACTTATTGATTATCTTTACTTCGAACTTTTGTTGTTAAGAGCACTAAACATTTTGATGGTGTTTCAAAGAACAAAACTGACTTGTATCATGGTCACAAGTCAGCCCCCTAATCATACAATTAATGAGTTAGGTATCGCGAAAACACAAAATGTAACGAATATAACAAGCTATATATCCTCTACGCTTAGGCAAGGAACGAACAAATATAGTTCAGGGTGGAAAAATGCTATCACAACAACATCGCTGAAGTCAAATAGCTAGCAAAGGAAAGTAATTTTGAAGTAATATCAATAATTCCTGAAAATAATGCATAACTGTACTTATTTACTTTCGTGCGCTAGTAATTATGATTGTAATGAACTACTTTTGAAGCAAAATATATTTAGATATAATTTAATTATCTCGTCAAAGTAGTATACATAAAGCATGCTTTCAGACTCTTTTTGAAAAATTAATTTTTCTGCGCTGATGAGCGAAATAATCTAAGACTATACTTCGGTTTAGCTTAGGTTCGAGCACGGCCGATGTTATGAGCCGAACGGCCAATCAAACAGCGAAAAAGGCACAATCTCATGGCGTGCCTTTTTCCCTTCAGTCAGCTGGTATCAGCCGTCTCTCTTTGCATGCTCCTACGTCGGCTAGTCCTGTCAAGCGCAGAGAGCACACCATGACGTTGTGCTTTTTTCGCTGTTTGATTGCCCCTTGGGCTCATAACATCAGCCGCGCTCGGACCGAAGGTGAAACGAAGTATAGTACATATTCACCTGCAGTTCACGTAGACAGCACCAAGAAAAACGTCACTGTACAACATAAAACATCGCCTCTGAGAACAAGTCAGGAGCTTTCGATATCATGTCAGACACATAGAAAGTTAGTGGGTATTTTGTCCACAAGGAGCGACCCTGTTGAATCAAAAATACAGGAAGATACATTGGTGGACTCTTCGGTAATGCGCTAGCATGACCCTCCACACACGTCCCCTTTTGGGAAACGCTAACGCTGACTCCTCCACTTTTTTTCTTTTGGCTTTCTCTTTTGCTTCCTCTATTTTTTGCTGCCTCTTTTTGGCCTCGTTACGGGGTCAGTGTTAGCGTTTCCCAAAGGGGGACGTGTGCAGCGTTTCCCAAGGGTCAAGCTAACGGATTTCCCAAGAATCCACCAATGGATCTTTCTGTAATTTTTTCACCCTTTTTGTACTCAGCATGCCACAGAACGTTGACGCCCTTAGATACGGTCATCCATACCGCTCGTGGAAAGAACAACATCCATTCCCCTCGTGGAAGGAACCGCATTCATATCACTCGTGGAGTGAACCACAGCTATCGTTTTAACCACACACGCACCGCTGCTATGGAAACCCAGAGCGAAGAACAACCGGCGACAGCAGAGTGGCAACTGAACACGCCCGCGCTACACCGCGCCGCGACGCAACACCTCATAGATAACAGAGCCGCAGTGCTGAATGAGATGCTGTCATGTTATCAGATAAGGCCAACGCTGGGCACAGATTGGACACGACAATTTCTTCGAAGTTCGACTCAAACGTGACTCGAGGCCGAGCGCTGACGCAGCACTCTTTTCCAATATGTGTCCAGCGTCGGCCTTCTCTGATTAAGTCATCTCATTCAGCACTACAACTTTGTTGTCTAGGAGGTGTTGTGCGGCGCCTCCTCCTCTATGGATCCGAGCCAGTTGTGCGCGCAACTTTGGCCAAAAACGAAGGGGCTCGGTTTTATGAAAACCCGGCGGTGTCCGTCAGTTTGTCAGCGTCGGGAAGAGAGGAAGAGGTTGACGCGTGCTCACGTCAGCGCTTCGGACCAATGGGAGCCCGACAACTGAGCAACGAAAGACACCTTTGGGTTTTCGTCAAAAGGAGCGTTCTAATACTAACGCATTAAAACAAATGCTCCACACGTCAGAAACGTATAGCAGCTTTGTCATCGTACAGAAAGCAATTGGCTCCCCATACGCAGGGAAGAAAAGCAACAGCGGATTGCGATACAGAAGCCCACGCACACGCGAGCGTGCGTCTCTCCTTCCTACCGTGTAACCATTTTCTTGTGTCTCGCAGTGTCCGACTGAAGACACGGTCAAAACAAAAAATCTTCCGTCGGTCACGTCAAGGAGTTAACAGAACGAATCAAAGCAAGAAGATCAACAGGAATGAGGCAAGCTACGTTTTGTCCCGCTTACTACACTCTAAAAAAAAAAGGTGTCAAAGAAGAGTAAGTGCCCTAACTTACTCTACTTTAACTCTCTCTTCATCGAAGTTACTCTTTCGCCACCGCTTCTTTCGATGATACTCTCCCTTAACCCTCACTCGAACTCGAGAGTAACTGTAACGAGAGTTAGTTTCTCCTCGCGGTATCACGGGCTGTCAACAGATGGCGCCGCTATGGGGTCGACGCAGGTTCGACGCTGCTCGGCGCAGATTTCTTTTTTTGTTTTTTCTTTTCCCGGGGAAGGATTTTTTTTTTTCTCTACTTGCTTCTTTTTTCTTTTGCTTTTTTTTTCGGGGGGGGGGGGGGGGGGGGGGGGGAGAAGATGGGCAGGGATGTTTTAATAAGTGAGTTGGTACAGCCTACCTTTATTTAATTTTGTCAACACGCAATTCAAATGTTTTTCTGCAAAACAAACAAAAAAAAAGGTGCACAATTTACAGGTGATTTTTGGCTGCTCCTTGGTGCATATGCGTCGCCAGCGATATGAGCCCATAGGAACCGCCAAATTTGGCCGCCGATGTCCGCGTCTATGCATCGCCCTCCCGTCGCGGCCAAACGCATGGGACTTTTCGGTTTAGATGATTATAGTTGACTCTATGATCTTGACAGAAAAGCTTCGTACACTAACTACGGGTTTAAGGAGTGCACTTCATGTCAGGTGAAGAACATTTTTTGCCTCCAACATGTCGCCAAGGCACTGATAGTAGACGACAGTGTTGGTTTTGACCTACAGTTTAGCCGGAAGTGAAGTCAGCTGCAACAAGCCTATACTTAGAAGCGCAAGAAAAACAAACAACCGAGCTGAAAGAAGTAGTAGTGCAAACTAAAAGCGCTACTGCCAACTGAATTTTATTTGGAAAACACGAACATATTTGCATACCAGTGGCGTAGCCAGGGGACCGGGGGGGGGGGGGGGGGGGGGGGGTTCAAGGGTCGGAACATTCCCGAAATTTCATGGTTGTCCTCTTTACCCTTTCCCCCTTTCCAATGTCAGTATAATTTTTTTGTGTGTGTTTCGTTTCGACAATCCACTACGGCGAGGGGCTGTGCCCACAACATACCGAAGCAAAACGAAGACGACGCTGTCCGTGGACTGTGGGAAAAATACATCTCCGGCTCCGGCTCTCCGAACAGCTTTCTCCAAACTTGGCCATGTTAGTAACCAAAGCCTTTCTTCAGGCTCGCAGGTGCGAATGGCTTTGTTCCCGACGTCACAAAAGCTGCGAAATCCTGACCTCGAAGGACGCTGGCCTCGCCTCGGGGAATGCAGGCGGCTTAACTAAAGTTCCCCTACCCTTTGAGTGTTGAGGACTCGACGAGTAGCGCAACAAGCAGGGCAACGCAACAAAACTCCAAAATAGCGATACTCTGACTTTACGAACCCTACAATGAGGAGAAAACCGGACGACAAAATAACTAACAGCTTAGCGTTTTTTTGTTGTTTTTTTTTTTTGTATTTTTTTAGGGTTTACTCGCCTCTACTTATTTAGCTTCAATAATACACAAACAAAAATGCAAAAAACACACTCAAAAACATCCCCATCATTCAAAAAAAGAAAAGAAGCAAGAGAGAAAAGCGACAGCATATGCACTGTTGAAGCAACTTTGTAATGCTCATAATCATTTGGTTTCAAAGCGTACCTAGTTGACTTCTTTAGTCGCTGAAGTGGGTAATGTTTACATGCTTGCGTTCAGCACGTGAGTCGTGGAACTTCCTCTACGTATATAGACTTTCAAAAATGAGTTCAAGAGCCAAGCAGTTCTTGACTTTTTTTTTAAGAATGATTATTGACCTACAACTTCAAGCGTGTCATCAACGTCTCCAACAGAACCAACAGACTCACGCCAGGCAGCATTGTCCGCCCTAGGCGACAGCGATGTTGTGGCCAACGACGCCGGTCGCCAATCTCCAGCCTGTGCGGAGCATTCGTTTTGTTAGATGAACTTCCTGGGGAAGTACTGGTTTTGACACAGATGTGGAGGGACCGCACCGCTTAGCGCGTCTCAGCGGTACAGGCAACTTGCATTTGCCCAGAGGCCTTGTATCCTAATGTAACCCGCCTGCTGCAAATCCTGGCCACCAAGCTCGTTAGCAGCGCTGAAGCGGAACATTTGCTTTCGAGACTCCGAAGACTGGAACGTTGAAGCACCTGAGGGCTTCAACGTCCCAGAGGCGCTTGCTACTCCGTTCTAAGCTGAGACCAGACGCTTCGCCTTCAACACGAGCTCGCTGGCTTCGGCAGTGCATTGGTTGAGCGTGCCTGCACGATCACGCTTGTTTTTGGAAGGGCAGAAAGCTCGCGCTTAAAGCGGAGCTTCTAGTCTGAGCTTCATGGTGAACGCAGCATTGGCGACGTGCGCGATCAAAAGCGTCGCTGTGATCGGCCTTCCACGATTGGCCGAATGGTCACTATGACGTCAGCAAAGGTTTTCTCATTGAAAGAAATAAGAGCAATGCACGAACTTCAATTTTGACGGGGTTGGCAGTGTTGGTTTAAGAGCGCAATGATCTCAAGCTTCCACCATGCTAATTCTAAACACCGTCGAACTTGTTGTTCGTAAGGTAATGACGTCACGAGAGGAAACCATACGAGGGCGCCACTAAAACATCTCGCCGCTAATAGGGGCTGCGCTTTTGAACATTCACCGGAATATGCAAATCAGCACCGAAAGGGTACTCTCGCTTCTTTATATCGACCGACGGCGGCTTCCACTAAATGTTTAGACCCCACACAATGCTAGAAACTGGTATTTTTCTCTTCCACACTCTCGTAAAACGACAACGAAGAACGGAAATAATTTAAAACATGACTATAAAACGATAATTTGTGAAATATGTGATCCGCGCAGGAACAATGAGCGTGACGATTCACTAGCTCATTGCCCCAGTGCGCATTGCAGTTTTTGTGTTTAATTGTATTCTAAACTTCGCTATTCTCTGGCACTTTTCCGCAGTTTTCAGTCATTGCATACTCGAGTGTTCCGCATTGAAGTGCACGCACCGTAATTTTTTTGTGAGCCTGTCTGGACTTTTTTACTCAAAGTTAATTATATTTAATGACTGCGTTCTTTCGTCATTTAACATTAAATTTCCCTGTTTTAAATATTGGACGAACGAGATGTGAAAAAGAAGGGTGGACTTTTGTCGTCTAAGAAACAGAAAACAATATTGTGTTTGGGCAGTTTCGTTTCCTCTCTTTTTTTGTGTGTGTCTTTCAAACAGCTTAAGCAAAAAAAAAAAAAGTTCCTGAAAAAATTTTTTGGCTACGCCACTGATACACACTTTATTATACCTCAAGCCAAATGAATCTGAATTTCTTATTTGAGGAAACGAGTGACGACACACTGATGCAGCTATCATCTTTCTTTACGCTAAATTTGAACACCTCCAAAGTTTTCCCCTCTGTTTTCTCTTCCTACTTGCCCGGAAGCTGTTTTATCCAGCAAAGGGTCATACGAACACTTATCACGGTGGACTGCCAAGTTCCCTAAAGGAAACCGCTTTACAGAAAGTTCATGCCCTATGTACGATCGGGTGGTGCACGAAAGCACCCGATGTCAAATGCCCCACGACTGACACCCGCCCTTTTCCCTTTTGCCCTGCCTTCAAAAGGCTAGTTTTATCAAAAGCCCATGACGCGAATTCTCAGATCGTGTGGCCTGGTCCTCACCGTGACGGCGGAGCATTCTGCTTTTAATTAAGTGACAGTTAGTGTGCTGACGAGCGTGTGCAACGTAATCATGCCGTCATTTGTAGATCCTCAAGATATTAGGTTAAGACATGGAACAATGTTGGTTGAAGCGTGCACACGGATTCTGCACTTGGGGTTATAATGCTACACCCGTACGATCGCCCACATATCGTTGATATTTTTAGACTACCGATGTGGCGCATTCCACATGTTTATGTGCATGTCTCTTTGTGCGCATGCTCTCCTGTTTTATTTATTTTGAGGCATAAGCTAGTTAGCTTCACTGGTGCTCTGAGGGAACGCCAAAGTGGCCGACAATCTTCTTGAAATTTATATCGCCCCTTTTCTTTTTGTTGGGAGACATTTGATTTATCATTATCTTTATAATTTTAACCTGAGGTTTCAAGCTGAGTTCAGTGCTTCGTGTCTGTCAGTCCCTTTTTGTCCTCTCGTTCTAGAGTTATCATGCCTAAGCAATCTCTGCCATATTGGTTTTTGAATACCGGGATAGCAAATACCAGCTGAGACAAACGGAAGAATTCGAGAGAGGGAAGAGCTCAGTGGAGGGGCGCGCCGATGGCCTCGAAACGGGTTGCTTACGAAGGTCCGTCGGCCTGGCGCAAGAGCTCTATCTCTCTCCCGAAAAGGGCGAGAGATGGTGATGAAAAAACAGTTTCCCTCCCGTTTTCCCCACCCACCATCACTAATCTCTAAATCTCTTTTGAAATTAGGGGACTCGGCGTCCTCGTCCTTGAAGGAGGAGGGATCCCTTCATTTCTAAGCCGACAGTGTTGAAGCAGCTGCGCGCCCGCCAGACCGGTTATCGCCTGCTCCGCTCTCTGCGCGTAGTTATGGGAGGGAGCGTGATCACGTGATGAAAGCCAAACGTGCGATTGGTTCACCGAACACCTTAGCTTCCTCTTCACTTTCAGCTTAGGAGTGACGCAGTCCAGCCCGCGAAGCACACACACACACACACAAACGCACGCACACAGAAAGTGGGATCGCGTGAACCAAGGCCTAATGATAAGGTAGGGACTGGAAGACGGTGGGGACGGTCCCCATGTCCAACACGCGCATCCGCGAACTGCAAAGGGGCAGATGCGCTTCGCAATTTATGGAGTGTTTTTTTTTCTTTTTTTCGGCAGAGATAGCTCTTTTCAAGAATGGCAAGATCAACATGTTCATATCAGGACACCGTGGTGTCAGTTTCTAAGTTGTTTGAGTGCATTTCATTGCTTAGCGGACATTTTTTTTTATCGGGCGAAGCGGCTCGGCATCTCCTTTATCCACGCTACCCTTGCTGGAACCAGCAAGAACGATGGTTTAATGCCAAGTGAGATCTTCAAAATGCGGATTGTCAAGACCTTGGATATTCACTCGGCAGCGCCTACACACCGGTGATCTTCCTTTGTTGTGGCCAACCATACATGTCACCACTGGCTTCCGCGGGCCGAAGACACGACGGACCGCTTTCTTTTCCACGTGAGTGACAATGAGATGATCCTCTCCTTCCTCTTGACCATCGGGGACAAGTGTTCTTGCTGCGCAATGTACGTTTTGTCATGATCCGATGGGTTTGATCCGTGTCTAACTCTGGGCCGGGAATCTCCGACGAGTCCGCGTGTAGTCCACAGCGATCGGCCCGAAAGGTCCAGTACAGCGTTATTTGGAAGTGCTTTTTATTCTAATAGTAATAGTCAGAATGTCTCTGATTGGTTATTTTCGTGTTTGAAGTCATTTTATTTCATGTTTTCTGTTAAAATATGGCTGTTTCTTGACGGTAGATCTGTGCTGTAGTAAAGTCCTCCCAGTATGTCCAAAGCCGAATTCCACGGGCCGCTGAGTAGTCCTTTGCCAAGATTCAGCTTGTCGGGTGGTTGTGAACTGTCAGCTATGTCGCCGCGCTATGCGAGTGTGTTTTCCAGTAATCGTCGTTACTCGACAATTTTTTTTTTTTTTTATGTGAGTGATTTACTAATTTAAGCATCATGTTCCGCTCAACTGTCATATTTTGTTTGTATAAGAGAGGACTGATAATTTAGTAGCACATTTGACACTGGTGAGCTGAAGGGGAGGCCAGCGGTTTGATTTATAACTTGTAAATAACATGGATGTAATATGGGCACATTTATAACTATATGTTTCTGCAACGCAAACACCGCAATTCTTAAAACTGTTTCTTTTTTTTTTTTTTTCAAATCAACGTAGAAATATAGGTGTGAACTTAAATGTCGAGATTGCAATAAACACGTCTTAAGGCTAGATGAAGGCTTGAGGGACACTGTGATGTTGCAAGAGTAGGGCTAAGCAATTTATAGATTAACCTTTCTACTATTTAAAGAAAAAAAAAAAGCTCTAAATTCGACCTTGCAATGCATGTGCCTGCCCCCGCATTCAGAGTGGTGCAACCAGTTCATCCGCGTGCAATAAAAAACATAGAGCCCACATCTATAGTGCAGCAGCACGATACCCGTCAATCTTAATTTGTATGTTCTTGGTTTGGGCTACTTTTAAATTTCTTTTTCGTCTTGTTTTGTTTTGTCTAGAATTCGTGCATTTTAGTATGTATAATTGTTTTTTTTTATATTAAGGTTGAATGGTACTTTTTTGCGAATTGGCCCATTGTAGAGCTGTAGTTACAATATTTAATGAATGGCCTCCCCAAACTTAGATGTTACTTGCATTCGCTAGCTTCCTTTCTAAAGTTGTAAAATAAACTATAACATACAGCAGTCAGCACTGAAACCCAATAGGGTGTTCACACTAATTTATCTATAAAAATGTTCCTAACATATCGCATGCCACTTGGACAAATGCAGATGTTAAGAAATTGCATTCATCCCACCCCTCAGATTCTCGTCTATATAGAGCTATGTCTTTCACCGCTATGGGCAGAGGCCAGCTGATTTGATACAGTTTGGAAGGTGGAGGGATGATGTGCAGGGAAGCTAAACTCTGTCCCTCTCTCCCATATTGCCTGCTACAATTGTTCCAAAAGTCAGAGAGAAGGAGGGGGGGGGGGACTGCCCCCTCCCCTTGCCCCCTTCTTCCGATAGGGTACAAACTTGGGGATGCCATAAATAAATGCAACCTCTTATGGCTGCCATTGCGTACAAAGGGGAAAAAATAGAGGGAGAAAGGGATGTGGTTTATCTTTATCTTAGGTGTTCATATCAGAAGTGATACGAACGGTTTTGAATGATTGCGGCTGGGCGAGCTAGCAATGAGTGCTGCCTTAGTGTTCGGTTGGGACTCTTGTTCAATCGGCAGGAAAGCGAGTCCCAGCCAACTATTGGAGCGGATCCTATGAATGGCTCTTGGAATTTTCGCAAATGGTCCGTTGTCTCGCAAATGAGTGCACTGGTATTAGCTAAGGGAAACCCCGAGCTGTTTCCTCTCTCTCTGACTCTACATTTAAGCATTCATTCTTCGCAGGAGGAGGGACACGACCGACCAACCTATCTGGTGATGCGAATCGACGAAGAGGACTCAAGTGCCATAACTGTGGTCTTGGAGGATCACTCCTTTGAGGTGATTGATATTGTGGCTGGTGAAGCGCTCGTTCTTGCAGTGCACGGAGTCCACGACATTTTTTACCGTCAAAAAGCAAGCCAGTCGCTCGCAATGATTGGGCACTTCATTGGTTCGAAGTACAGAATAAAGTCCGTCCTGGCTTTAGACTTGATCACAAAGTTAAAAACTTGTTAGCCAGAGGAAATTTGTGTGCCACTTTTGCCTTTTTTGCCATGTTCTGAAATTAAAATCTTGGTTTAATAAACTCTATTCTACTGTTTTCTTTCTATGCTGACTTTTCATGAGATCGTATTGCCTGCCTCTGTGCAGGCTCATATGCTATATATTTCACGTCATTTTTGAGCTGCAGTTCCACATTTCCTTTTTTTTTATTTTTTCAGCAAGCTTTTTTCCAACAAAGCCAATTTTACACTTCCGTTCTTCTAATTCTGTTTTCAAGTGTTTCCGTTACTTTTCACTGGGTTAACTTACACTCAACAGCACACTAAAAACAATATTTAACAGCATAATTGAGCGGAGTTTGTGTGACCCCTTCCTGAAGAGGGTGCTAATTCTCTTATACAGAGTTTAGGCAACACATCAAATGGGGCTGTACTTACTGTACACAATTCTTTCTGTAGAGTAATTACAGCCCCATTCTAAGTGTTGCCTGAACTCTGTATTAAAGCGTTAAGTACTCTCTAAGGCGGGGTCACACAAACTGCTCAAGTGTGCTGTTATGTGACATTAACTCTTGCTAGAGAGCATAGTTAACTCACTAATACAGACTCTAGGCAACACTTCTAACGGAGTTGTATTTACCCCACAAAAAGGTTATAACAGCTCTTCCTGGAGAGCGTGCTTAACTCTTAAATACAGAGTTCAGGCAACACTTCTAAAGGAGTTTTAGTTACTCTCCACAAACAAGTGAATTCAACTCTTCCGGGAGAATATGTTTAACTCTTGCATACAGAGCTTAGGCAACACTTCTAATGGAGTTGTAGTTACTCTAGACGATAGAGTGAGGGTAACTCTTCCTGGCGAGTACTCGTAACTCTTGAATACAGAGTACAGGCAACATTTTAACAGAGTTGTAGTTACTCTACACGAAGGAATGAAGGTAACTCTCCCTGGAGAGCATCCTTCACTCGTCAACATGGAGTTTTGGCAACACTTCTGATAGAGTTATTATCACCCCACACAAAAGAGTGAAATGTACTCTCATCAAAGAGTTTAGGCAACACTTCTCATGGAGTTATAATTACTCTACACAAAGGAGTGGGGTTAACTCTTGCACTTACACATCAAAAGAGTAACCCTTACTCTCTCAAAAGTATTAGAGTTACTCTCTGTGGAAGAGTTAAGTGAACACTTGTATGGAAGAGTTAAACATACTCTTGCCTCCGAAGAGTTATAGTTACTCTTTAAAAGAGTGGATTCTGTGACAAGCCACTTACACTCCAAAAAGAGTTAAATCGACACTTTTTTTTTTTAGAGTGTACACGTGGAAAAGACAAGAGGTTGCGTTAGCAGGTGCTCCAAACCTATGTCTTCCTAATGTGTGCGAGTCTTAGACTTGTTACGCGATGCCATTTTTTGGCACGAACCTTATTTCTCTTGTTTGCTCTGATACATCGTGCAAGAGCGTCTCCGGGCTCGAGCTCTTGATTTTTGCGGGAGCGTCGTTGACATTTTAGACCTCGACATTTCTTCGTACAAACCCGGATGATATATATATATATATATATATATATATATATATATATATATATATATATATATATATATATATATATATATATATATATATATATTAAATAGAGACAGGGTGAGTGCGTCGCTCTGAAGACCTCCAGTGGTATATAACGGAACGAAGCTGAGCTGTCATCGAGGCTATTGTATGCACAAGCGGCATTTCAACGGCTTTTGATTTTTGTCGTCACTCCTCACTTCATCGGCAACCGATTTCTGAGTCAGCAGTGATATCGGCACTGCTTTTGTATCACGCTTGCGTGTTTGGTGAATGAAATAAACTGCTTATCGTTTCTTATCCAGCGAACTTATCAAACGACCGAAAATCGATCGCTCAACTTGCTTACCCGGTAATTTCTACCGCGCTAGATTTCGCCCTTTGTCGCGGAATGGGTGCTAAAACCAGTATTGACTCAGCAATTGCGGGTCAAGCGGTGTGTGACGACAAAGATTGAAAAGCCGCTGAAGCCACCATAATGGTTGAGATTTCTTCTCATAGATAGCGCTGCAGGCATTATAAACTACGCGCTCGCCCGGGCGCGTTTCCATGTCGCCCGCCACTGTACATTCAATACGATTGTGTGCTGTAAACAACAGGTACGATAAAAAGAGTTATCATCCTAAGAAGCGGAAGGACGTCTAGAAAGCACCCTAGATAAACTGCTTGAGAGAAGATATTACGCTCCTTGAAGAAACAGAATGCGGAGATGGAAGCGTAATGGATGTAACAGAGTGAACAATTATCACGGGCACATTTTTCTATTCCTTTCTTGTCTTTCTACCTTTTTTTTTCAGTTCTGTGCCTGCCCATCAGTATAACATATCCTACAAAGGAAGGCGGATAGATTCACAATTTTCTGTTATCTTTCTTTCTCACTCGTGGATGAAGACATGGGCTAAAATGAATTAGAGCTTCTTGAGTTGCTTGTTTTGAATGTTTAATATTTTTTTTCTGACGGTGATCAGCCGGCACTCTTTAAAATTAATTAGATGTCTGAACACAACTACTTCACATTGCCCCATGATAGCACCAAGCCTTTTTATAACAGTGCAAATATAACGAAGAGAGATGAGTTTGAAGCTCGTTTAAGATATATGTCGCTTTTAATAAAAATCTCACTTTGACCCATTTCAAGGCAGCAAATTAAAATTATCACCCGACGTGGGTCCACAATAGTCATATATTACAATTTTATTTTATTAAAATATGCATCCCACGACCTGCTCAGTGCGTAGACAAGGGCTTACTTATTTTAGTTGCTTCGTGATTCCAACGAAAAAATTAAAACATATAAACTCTTTTTATCTTTTTATAACGTGAATGAAAGAAGCGCTTTATGGCGATCCCTCTGCTCAAGCAAAATTAAACAAAAGAGCTTAATGGAGTAACGGCAAAAGGATCGGCGGTCGCCTTGCGTGGACACTCGGTGGATGAACCTTGGCAGGCCTAATGATGCTGTGAGGAAAAACAATCTCGAATGCCCTTCGTCGCGTAACAACGGACCTCCCTAAGTGATATGATGTTACACACAGAAGCCACATACAGAGAAAGAAAAAAAAAAAGCAATTCGCAGAGGAGTTGTACAAGAACTCCGCTCGTCAGCCGAACCCAGAGGCCACTCCACTCTTCTCAGGCTCGTAACGAGCTATTCTCGGAAGCCAGCGAGCTTTCTTCACGAAAACAAGCTCGTATTAAAAACGTCCGACCACATCCGCGCTCTCCGTGAGCCCTTGGCGGTACTCGGGGTCATCAACGCAACGCCGCAGTGCACAGCCGCACCACGTTCCATCCTCCGAGATAAGCAAAGAAGTGCAGAAGCAGGAACCACTGACTCCCGACGCTAAAAACACAGGCAACTCAATATGCGTCACGCCTCGGTCATCAGAGGAACAAAGACGTGACCATTTGGGCACACGCTACCGGCGGAGGTCCTTCATCCGCCGTGTACCGTCGGCCGTTTATCGCCCACCGTTCGCACGCCCCACCCACCTTCAGCGCCTAATTTGGTTTCGAACAACCGTGACGGAACTGCCTGAGTACCGTTTTATTACGTCATGAAGGGGTCGCTCCACGAGCCTGCCGCATCCGGACACGAATCGCCGTTCGAGGGACGAGCGACTGATGGTGCCAGAAAACCGTTATCTGAAGAATGAAATAATGATTAAAAACAAATTAAAAAGACGAGACGAGATGGTCCGGAAACGGGCTTCGGGGGTTCCCGGGGGACCCAGGGCCGCCCCGCCCGTCGCCGGCACCCCTGGCGGCGGTCGGGGTCCCTTGGCAGATCCTCCCGGGGTCCCTGAAGGCCGAGGAGCGAGCGTCGCCGAGGCGCAGTGGGGGAGGAAAGCAGGGCATAGGGTCAACGCGCGTGCGGGGCCCCATTGGCCGCCTACCCCTTGCCTTCCTTCGCCCGCGTGGAAATATATAAAGGAAGATCCGGCCTTGCCAATGGTGGTCCTTGTGTGTGTTCACTTTCCCTCCGTGAAGCCCTGTGTGCCTGTCGTGCCCCCGCTCCGCTCGCTTGCTGGCCCACTTCGCACGCTGAGGACTTTCTCCTTCCCGGGAAAGCAACAGAAGGTTACAGCGCCCCCGGTGCATAGACGTCGTCGTCGTCACTTGCCCGCTCCCCAAGGAACGCGCCACTCAGCTCTTCCATCCCTCGCTGCCGGCTGCCCGTCCAGGTGAGCCGATGACGCCCCGGGGATGCGCCGGCCTGTGTGTGCTCCCGCGTGCGCCGCTGCTCCTGTGTCCGGAAGCCCGTATTTCACGCGGATGAACATCGGCTCGCTCTAGTGGTCCAACGAGGCGAGCTCAAGTGGATGCGTTAGCCAGTGGAGCCCGGTGGTCGGTTCGGGTGCTGCTCCCGGAATTCAATTAGCTAATACGAAAAAAAGAAATGTTGAGCTCCTTGCATATTTTTTAAGGTGCAGGTCTCAGCATAAAAGTTGAGCTCGCGGTAGAAATACATGAAAAGATAAACTATTCGTTGTAAAAACGTGAATGTTACACGGGCGCTTCCGTAAGTGAAGCTGTGCCGTACAGCACGTCACAAGTCAGGGAGTGAAAAGGGTCGTAAAATTCGTTGGAGTCACTGGATATGTCAACGATGTTCTCTACGCTGCTCGCACGACCCCTTTATTCTTCAACACAAACGTAGCTAGCCCGATGACTAGCTGCGAAAATTGCCCCGTAAATATTTCTAATATCTTTATTTATTTGTTTTGTACGTATTCGGCGATATGCAATGTATTTAAAACAACTATAGAGTGCCCTGTTGCCTCGGATAATTTTATGTAATTTTGTAATAGTATATCCTATGCGAATGCACTTTGGCCGTCTATGCGCATTCAAAGCGCTGGAACAAATACTAGGAAAATTGTAGCAATTGTTCCCTGAAAGAAAGTAGCCATTTTCAAATGAAGAGGAAAGGAAAAGAGCCGCTGGATGTGACGCGCATTGGAGCGCGTGAAAGTTTGCGTTTGCGTGATTTTTGCGCACCTGCGCTGTAGCTTACGAATCCCAATTTTATCTCAGAGTTATCTAGTTCTAAGCCAATAATAAGCAGTTACCTTAAGTAATTATTAAATGATAAAAGCTCCGACGGAGTTGTCATAAACGTGTTGACAATTCCCTAACCTACTAAATGAATTTAGCACATTATGCTGGCAAAACGATTACTCTGTACGTTAAGGCTCGGGTATTGCGTTTGTGCTTTGTGGTGCAATGCATGCGTATCATTCACCCCTAACTCAGCTCATAAAAATCGGCCCACGAAGTTAAATAATAAAACTATCACTAGTGTTTGATACGATTCTCGAGGATATGAAACCGATAAGTGAATGAAAAAAATTTCAAATAAATCATCTACAATTTCATTCTTTTAACCTGTCTTCCATTGATCGAACTTTCAGAAGAGCGAATGTTGCTGGGAAAAACACACACACAATAATAACGCAATGGTAGACTTCCTGAACTACGTAGCACCAAAGAAACTCTAAAGGAACAGTTTCTTCCTAAACACAGCATGCGTTAACACTTCCCGCGAGGCTACCCGTGTGAGATCCCACCGAACCAATAGACGGCGTCTTTTCAATGAGAGTTACTTACAAATGTTGACCAGGGCATGACGCGCCATGTTCGCCTAAATTAACACCACATTTTGCCCGTCATGCAAGAGCTCCCCCAACCAACCCATAGGCGCGAGCGAACAGAATTTCGTCGGCTCTTAAGGACCCTCATTATGAAGACCTTTACGCTGACCTGCGGAATTCCCCTGGATGACCCCAGTTGCGCTGCCCGTTCGAAGAGTGCCTAACCCCCCGACACCTCGAGGACGCTCTGTGCGGCGCGCCGGTGGCCACTCGCTTTTCCCGTTGGTCAGCTTTCGCTACTTTTTCTTCTCTCCCTCTCCCTCTTGTTTTCGAATCTGGAGAGAAACGCTGAGGCGGCGGATGGTCTTCGTTCATGCAAGGCTCCTCGGGCCGATTCCTTTCTTTGTTTTTGTACGCCGTCTCTGAGTAAAATGGCGGAAACTGGTTCTTCCGTTCGCATAGCCGATAGTGACAGAAGGTAGGAAACGTATACGATGAACCTGCGCCACAATGGACGCCTCTCTGGCTGACGGGCGCTCGTCCGAAAAGTGCTCGGTGGGCTACGCGGCGGTGGCAGCGGCCGAGGCGTCGGAGAACGGTTCCCAGCACGGCGAAAGGGCAAAGTGCGCCAGGTTTTATCACCTCCGCCTCCTTTAGCTGAGGCTTGAGTGACGATCGCGGAAAACGTTCAAAATGTCGTAAAAAGAAGGAATGCGTTCGGTCTGCTCTCTGGTCGTGATGCGTCCTGAATGGCGAGAAATTTGTACGCGTTTTTTTTTCGGGACTTTCGGTGTTTGGCTGGGTGGAGCATGCCAAACATGTGTTGGAGTGCCCGCTGCTTTTTTTATATATATATTGTACACGAAGAAAAGTGTATTCCTTGAATATTGGTTGTTTATGCTATTTTACTGTTTTGAAGGTGGCTATGACAACGGACGCGAACACTAAGGCTTGAAGAACAATTTTGAGAATTCCGACTGCCCTTATCGCGTTTATTCGTTTTCGTAAACTGGTTTTGTAATGTGACTGTGTAAAGTTATTTTAAAAGTAATTTAACATTTAAAGAAGTATAGTCTACGGCGAAAATTCACTGCAGGCATGATGCCGACGTTTGCATAGCCCATCTGGAAAGGATTCCGCTTGGAGTGCAAGCCAAGAGTAAGGTTCGAGGTGTAGTGAGGGCTCTAATAAGTAAAAATTAAATTATTTCTCATCCATAAAATTCTTATAAGAAAAGACGGTAAAAAAATTGGTAAAACAACTTAACAAAACTGCCACAAATCGCATTTTCGGCAATATTTCCAGTAGTGTCCTCTTTTTGCATCAACATGGTAGAAGTCGAACACCTTTACATCTTATACTAATTACCTCAGTAGTTCACGTGACTATAGTATCCTTGCAGTGATAACATGGTTGAATACACGAACTCGGGTTGTTGGCGTCGCCAAAAGGCTTTGGCGCTGGCTGTCTTATGGAACCTCTGCTAGACTGTAGGAATTTCTTATGACGTCTTTTTATTTTTGCTCTACTTTTCTTTTTTTTTTTCTTTTTTTGCCCGGGGCTCGCGAGTCAACACAACACCGTCTTTCAATCTTGAGATTCGATCAACCACGAACACGGATCGAATCGATATACAAGCCTGTTGGAGCCGCGTAATCGTTATCCTTATGGGGGATCATTTTTCCCCGACTCGCATTCATGAAGACGTCTCTGCGCCTTTATCACCTCGCGAAAAGGCGAGATCAGCCTACAGATTCCAACCAAGGTGATCACCGGAAACACCCGAAGAAAAAAGAAAACGTGTACTAGGCAAGGCGAAGATCAGGGTTTCCAGAGAGATAAGGCTCAAAGCATCGAAGTTCGAGGACGAAAGAAAGTGCATTTCCCTTCCTGAGCCACCTTGCCTTCCACGGTCAGCCGCGTTATCCAACGATTGCGACACAACTGTCACCACCTTGTAAAACACATTTCCTTTGATATCTTATGTTCTCTTTTTGCTGGTATCTTTGAAAGGAACTGTCTGACATTCGCTGCTGTCGACGACGATTGAATGAACCATTCGTGCTAGTCATTAGCCTCTCTTTACGCAAGCTTTAGGCGTAGATCGTTCTGAGAAAACTGAATTATCTTTTTTTGCTACTCAATTATTCATATTTTATTCTTGCGGGTTGACTCGCAGTGCTTCAGAAAGTTAAGAATGAATGAGCAAGGTATGTACCTAATGTTTAGCGAGTCTACGTAGACGTTCAACGGCAGCTCGTATAAAGAGGGGGACTCTAAACGTTTTGGCTGAGGGGCCGGATTAGGAATCTGTCTCGGTCTCAAGGGCCGGTAAATAAAATAATACGATATAAACCAGAAACGACTCTATAAATAAACATAAATGAGTAATCATATAAAACATATTAAATAAATCAAGAATTAAAGAAAGTAAGATGCAATAATTCGTGCTATACTTCTTAAATTCGTACGTTGCTCATTAGGACATAACACAAAAAATTCTGACACATAAAACTCATCAGGCGTAAATCAAAGTACATAGGAACGTTGGCAGATTCACACGGGACACAACACTTATAAGGATGGTACAGTGCCCCTCAAACTTAACGCCGCCACTCGGTTACACCCCGGTTACGCAAATATTGATCTATTGCATGCTACACAAAGATAAATTGGTCGCTGCAGCTGCTCGAATATCTTCCCCTGGTTGGGTTCTTATCGGCGACGCGAATGTTCACCAAGTAGTTCGACCACTAGGTTCAGGAATAGCTCAACAAGTGAATAAACCGGACGATCTAGTGGCGGCGTTAAGTTTGAGGGGCACTGTACATATGATAATATGCAATAGTTATGAAACAGGACACTATACTTCGTTTCACCTTCTGTCCGAGCGCGGCCAATGTTATGAGCGGAAGGGCCAATCACATAGCGCAAAAAGCTCAACGTCATGGCGTGCTCTCTGCGCTTGATAGAACTAGCCGACGAAGGAGCATGCACAGAGAGACGGCGAATACCGGCTAGTCCTATCAACTGCAGAGAGCACGCCATGATGTTGTGCCTCTTTCGCTGTTTGATTGGCCCTTCGGCTCATAACATCGGCCGCGCTTGGACCTAAGCTGAAACGAAGTACAAACACACTATACACCAGAACGCAAAGGAACTTTAAAAGGGCTACACAGACGTGAAACAGGGGACTACGAATAGTAATGTTGGTGATGACACTTTACAGCAAAAAATATGGCGAAAGAACCCACATTTTAATGGAGTTTTTTTGTCATTATTTCTGACATCTTCGTTTACTGTTTTGGTGCGCGTCATGCCGTTGCTTGCTTTACGAGCGCTTATAACTAGCGTTGGTAGCAGTGGAACGGGAGTCACTGAAATGACCGCGGCCGTCCGAGGGCCAGTCGTAACTCCTACGCGGGCCGGGGTTTGGAGAATTCAAGACAAAGTAATAATTTTAATTGTTGCGTAATATTATACATTCTAGACTCGATCTTCATCTTTTTTTGTCTCTATTGTCTTTATCTGTTCGAGCTACTTAAGCATATTCTAGTAGCTTTGATTAGTATCAAATTTTGCCTCGAGCAATTCCTTTGATAAAAAACCGTTTCTATAAAAAACTTAAGATGTTAAAAGACAATTTTCGTTCTAGAGTTGAGCAGTGCGTGCCTATGATTCGTGCCCGATTTTAATTTATTTTTTATCAGTAATGGTCCGCATGTTACAGTAGTGCAAATTAAAATGAAATCACCTCAATATGTTTGCAGTCGACTGTATCGTATGCTTCTGGAAAAACAAGCACGTTCAACAGAGTAAATATTCCTTGGATGTTTTGGCGCTGGTAGCCTGGCACAGGCAGAGCTGTTTTTCTTTTTTTTCGTGGTGTCAATAATGAGGACAAATTATAGAGCTACCCCAGAGGTTGATGTTTGCGAACGCTTAATTTAGAATTTAGTTTGAGAAACTCTGCACATTGGTTATTTGTACAAAGTCAGGAATTCTAGTATCATTCACGCGCGATGAGGCGCTCACGTCCATACAAAAACCGCACTTTTCTGCGCCTCTGCGGCTTATGTATACGGGTCCACCTCCTTTCTCTCTGGCCGGAACATATAAATCAGTTTGAACCTGGCCAATGCCAGGTGGTGGACCCCCACCCTATCAACGCAAGCAAACAACACAAACACCCCTTGAGCCCCCAACGGACGGCACGGAATTCCTCGTAGGTTCGCTGCATGCATCACTCGCCGCCACCGCAGCTCCTAGACATGAATTCAATAACTCGATTCACAAGCAACAGACAAAAAAAAAAATAAAAGACGGACTTGAGCACACAAATCACAAGCGTGCCGCGTAAAGACGAAACACAAGCGCGCCGTGTACGCAGCCGTACGCAGCCTTACATGCAGCGTTTCAAATTTATGCTCTTAAGCCTTTTTGTTCAAGCTTACCTTCCTTACTCTTGGTCATGTGCCTGATGTTGATGATGTCAGATTGCGCTATCTTTCTGAGGGTCGCCAAACCTCATTTTCTTGAGGTATCTGTGGCCCCTTTTCGTACGGCTTGCAACTGATCCTGAAGCAATTATACAACTGGAGACACCGTACGAGCAAACAAAAAATAAGGTTGGCAGGTTTTCTTCCTTGTGTTCATGCCCTCGTTTACCTAGCACACAATTTTGCTTTGTTCTCCACCAGTTTATGGCAACGTCGTGAGAAATTTTGAATATCCTCAGAATAATATTTTATCAACGGCGTCAATTTCAGTCCACTAGTAAACACTCTCTTGTGCGAGGAGCATGGCACATTCAATAGTGATACGATTTATAATATGCGCATCCAAAATTGTGACATATGAAATTTAATTCGGTTGTGCTAAGTACCTAAATGACACGCGTCAATTTCCAGTCAAATATAAGTGTACTTACTCCAGGAGGACCAAAGCCGATCATCCAGTTTACCCGGCACACTTATTTCTATACTTCGTTGGCTGACGCAAAGAAACGACAACTTACACACACGCGCATACAATGAGACCTCAAAAAGACAGCACGCTTGTCCCGCCGGACGCGGTACCGCATTCTGTGCAGCCATTACGCCTACGAAATTGCCCCTTCCATCATTTCGCTCTACAAAGTCTGGCCGCCGTGGAAAGTGTCACTGGACGATCCCCGCCGTGCGGCGCGCCCATTACCTTTCTTCTTGACGTGTCTTCTCCAGTCGGCGCACGACGGAACAGGGCGCCGAGGAGAACGCCCAGCGGGCCGGTAATCACCGCCTTCTTCGTGCCATCAATGTCCGCTGCGCCGCGCCGCTACAACGCTTCCGGGTATCACCCGCGAGCACCCGAGACTCTTCTCCTGACGTCAGGGACAATGCGCCTCGGCAAGCTGTTCGAACGGCATCGAAGCACTCGCCATCGCCGAAATTAGATATATTTATAAAAGCTAAATTGCGTCTTTTCTTATCTACCTAACAAATCTGGGTGTTCTTTTTGCGATCAAAGGACCCAACGCTTATACGTCGTATAAAATACAGAGTGCATACAGATTCGAACACGAGTCACGTCGAAACCCGTGCTTCGAATGCCACATGCCAATGATTTCAAGGAGAAACATTAGGCACGCGGCATTCCAACCACGGATCCGATGACGTATGTACCAACATACATGGTAGTCGCGGTAAAAGGCCATCTTTTTAAAATTATGTGCAAGGCTTTAGAAGGCGCAAGCGCGCGAGTGTGGATCTGCAAATTGTTTCTTTTTTGCATGCGCGAGTATTGGTTTTAGGAAAGCAGTTTTTAAATCCGTGCTTTCGTCAACTAAGTACGCTGCAAACAAATCGCAAAATGGAGTTCGGGCCCTTCCTGGAAATTGACTTTGCGCGTGTTCACATAACACGTGATGTTTGCGCTTCTGGGATCCCACTTCTTTTCTTTTTTGTAGTGTAATTTTTTATGGTTTAAAGCTATCCTCTCGTGATTGTTGTCTTTTCTGCGGTCTAGATTGAGCTAGAGCCTAAAACATAGTTGCCAGAATCAAATTCGGACACTCGATCCATAAGAAATGCTCGAAGGTTCCATGAAACTCGTTACAAATTATAAAAGCGGTTCGTCCCTTGACCCGTGTGAAGGAGAACGCGAGAGATCAAAGAAGGCGAATCCACCAGCGTCGAGCGAATCTATAGGTTGGTTTTGTTTGTTTCTGCGTTGGCTGTCTTTCACGCTTGTTTAAAGTTGCTTCGGGCAGGTCGGGGAAGCGTCTCGTGGAGTCGGCGTGAGTCGTATTTGTCCCCTTTGGGACGCGGTCGGGATGAAGTCGGACACAGATCGTCTTTCTTCTTCGAGCTGCGGAAGGCACCGCTGTTGCGTTATGTACGAGGCGTGCGAGTCGACAAGCGTCTCCGACGAGCAGCGAGACCCGAATCGAATGCTCTGCAACATCGGGGATGGAAAATGTCGAATCGATCGTTCCGTTCTGCTTCCATCGAGCTTGCACGGGCCTTAGCGAGACATCTTTGTACAGAGACTAGCCGGATGAAACATTGAAACAACGACCTAAATTCGCACGACATGCCGCGGTCATGCTTATATCCGTAGTACATTCGTCTTGACGAGATTACGAAATGTGACGAAATTGACAAGATGGCCGTAAAAAGAGTGAATTTCGCTAAAAAAGTTCGACTGCTGACGATAGAGCGCGAAGATCAATTAATTCGAGTCTCGTGGATCAGGGAATGAGGATATAATGCGCCAAATACAGGAGCTATATTGGACATAAAGGTAGATAAAAAAAGCTTTTATGCCGAGTGATGTTTAGAGACAAGTCTATTCATTTCTTGACATTTCTTGAGGAAGGCTCGTACTAGACCAAGAAAGAATGCTAAAGCAGGGAGAATTCTAAAACCCTCAACCTTTGATCGAAGGGTTTAGAGTTTTGGTGCTGCAGTCTTTTAGGAGACGTTGACTGACGCTCTCAGACTTTGCACGTGATTTTTTCTTCAAAGTAATTTGTTATTTTTGTTCATGACGAAAAAAGATGGGTTTTATGGCAAATATAGGGTGTTGTTACAACATGCCTCAAAAGATGCAGTCTTCAGCATTACCGTCCAGTTTCGCTGCTACTCTATTTCCCTCAAACGAATGATAGTCATCGGGGCCGTGCAACGATATTCTTTACACAAACTTACTGGCACTAGTGGGATCCAAGAGTACTCACACGCAACGATACTGACCAATTCGTTTCTTTATCACCACGCAATATCATGGATAAAAGTGGACGTTTTATTTTTGTCTCTCTTTCGCAAAACGTAATAACGAAGCTGCGGGGATCGAAGTGTTGACAACGATTTGAGCCCCCAGGATTTCGTTATCAAACTTTGCAATCCCCGCGATGACGATATTTGAGCGTGGCTCATTCGGTGGACACACTGCGTGGGCATTCCATTCATCTCGTGACAATCAATGCCTTGGCACGCACTGCGATGACGGCAAGAGCCGAACCTTAACAACGTGTTAAGACGCGCGCGCCCTGTGCTTCGCCGACCCACGCGCAAACCTACGATAAAAAAATAAAAAAACTGGTGGCATATCATAGGCCATTTGCTATATTACCCAAGAATCCAGGAGAATGCAGGGATTGGTGTTCCACGCTCCACACGCGCACGCCTTCCCCGTATAAAAGATTCGAAGTAAATAACAAAAATAAAGCGTTGGCGAACGCGCGTGCAAGATGCCATTTCTTTTAGGCATTTGCTTTAGAAAAGTTACTACTGCTGAGGCCAGCACGTGCGGCGCGTGGAACACCAATCCCGGCATTCTCCTTGATGCTTGGGTAATATAGCAATAGGTCTATTGGCATTAGATCAGGTACCCACTTGTCCTGGCTGCGAGTTGAGAGGGTGAACGCTGCTCGTTTTCCTCCGTTTTCTTTCTGCAACTGCCATTGGATTTGTGAATGTTGAAGACTAATTTTAAGCGGCATTTAGTGAAAGTACAGAAATTGTTGCATCGCCCCTTTAAAGCTCAGCAACTCGTTTCGCCTCGGTGGCACGCGGTACAGTCCAAGAAGTGAGTCGACGAAAATGGTTACAAAGCCTATTTCGACCCAAGTCACATACCTGTCCCACTATAGTACCTATATCGTCACGCTTCCTGACGTCAATATCCGAGGCGACGTACACAGCTCAAGCATTAACGAAGGGACGTCCGAGTGGGTAAGATCGTACACTTCAACATAAACAAAAAAAAACACAAAAAAAACCTCATTTTCTGTGCGAGCGCGGCACGTTTTGCGAGGATGACTGCTTCTGTGCTCGAGTGAACTTGAAGGAAGACCTCAGGAAAGTCATTTCACGTGTCGCGAGGAGCGGGGGAAGTTCGTTTTGCCCGTGTTCGCACACGGATGTTTGTGTCTATTCCTGTCAGCAAAGAGACGCCTCCGAAAGCAGCCAGCTCCGTCACGGAGGAAATCAATCACGACCCTGCGAGGTGTCCCGCCGGTAATCTGCCCACCTGAGATGAGATCTGGGTCAAAAAGTGCGCAGTCATCGTTAGAGCTGGCTCACAATGGACGCCTTTCTTTCTGCGTGTGTGTGCTCAGTCGGTTTGCGGAGGGGCATGGCCGGAAACTCACTTCGGCTTCGCGTATGTTTCCGCGTTGTAATTGGAGAGTGAAAAAGCCTACTCGGCGCTTATTTCGTGCCTCTATTTGCTTGGTCTTGCGAGGGAATGGTTAAGAGAAGGGAATAGAGCTTAGGCTTTTGGCCAAAAATAATAAAAAAAAGGTAGACATTTTTTTTTTTTTTTAGCAGGTGTTTGAAAGGAAATGTTTCATCGATTGTGCAGCGAAAGAACATCGCAAGTAAAAGACGTACATAGTGTAACCTAACTTTACGACTATTAAGAAAATAAAGACATGATGCACTTTGAGGGTTGTAGTTAACAGGGCGTCTAACAAAGCAGAAATTTTCTTTCGACCTACAATTGCTTTAAATATATAAGTATAGCTTAAAGCTTTCCTAGTTCTTATTTTTATATAAAAATATGATGCGTGTAATCATGTAACTTTATTTAAAAAAGTTGGAAAGAAAAAGAAAAGAGAAAAAATTCATATGGGCGTTAAAACATGAACATTCAACAAATATAATTTTCTTGATAACTCGGTCACAAATGTAGTTTTCAAAGGGCATTTAAATTATAAATGTTGTATGCTGAGACGTCGTGCCGTTCAATTGTTTTGTAAAGTGCTCGTAATGCACAGTCATCGTTTTTGTTTTTTTTTTTCTCTTAGCGTTATGCAATGTTTAGTATTAATATCGCAAGGCACCGACGTAATGGCCGTTATACATTATCGCGACTTGTTCCGAAATCCCAAATTTTTTTAAATATTTTTAGTTAAGACGTTTATATTGAGACAGTACAAAATTAGCTGCTGGGTTTGTCGCTGTAACGATTAAAAGATATAAAAAAAAAACCTACCAAAATTGGTAAAACCTAAGATATTGAAGCTACGCTACGGCGTCGGGGAAGAAAGACAGTGAAGCATATCTGGAGAGTCAATTTACGCATCTGTATAAGAGCTTATTTCTATAGATACTTCACGCCACTTACTCGGCGAAAAGAAAAAAAAAAGACACTACGTCAGTTCTCTTTTAAGACAGTGATCGCAAAAACGCAAGCAAAGCTCGTCCTACGTAAACTCGTAACTTTCTGCTTCGCGTATTGCATGGCCTCGAACGCTAAAGTGCAAGCTTCAAAACAAAAAAAAAAAATGAAACTATTTGCTGAAAAATTCGCGAGGACAAGGCTACGTCTAGAAAGGCTAACCCTGACACACAACGTCTTCAATCAGTCGAATGCCGCGCTGACTGTCTGGATGCCGTCGACTCAACTGACTGTCAGTGGGAATTTTCGGTCACGTGAAAGGGAAGCTGACTGAGAGTCGCCTTTTCAGCGCTGCCATCGAGGCTGCACAAATCCTAATATGCATTTCTCAAAAAAAAAAAAAAATACTAGGAAGAGAATAAACTAAAAAAAAGTTCCCATGGTCACAGACTGCTTTCCAGACGTAGGGTGTGGCTTCTTATCTTCGCACCTTGTGCTTTTTGATTGGTGCTTGGGCGTTCTTATCGGCTAAAGCAGCAATCTGAATGGCTGCGGACCGATAAAGATGTGCTCCTGACTCAGCACGCCCTGCATTTCTTAATCTGTCAGTGGCCATGGGGTTTTCTGCAACATGCCTTATTAAACCAAGTCTCCTGTATACCTTCGATACTTTCAGTACTAATAAAAGACACGTTTTCTTCTTTCTTTTTTATCCTGTCCTTGTGGCAAATATTGGTCAGTACGAGTAAGTAAGAAAGGGATAAGTATGGAATCCCGACGGCACTTGTCTGGTTCCGTGCGTAGTGGGCACTACAATGAAATAATAAAAATAATAATTAATTCGGTAAAATAGTTTATTTTATTGAAGAACCGTCCACCAACGTTATTAGGTTACGCGGATGTGTCGATTAATTCCTGGCATGCACATGACGGTATCACACCGTGCTGGTGGTCCATTCTACTTCTTCTCGCCGATCAAAACACGTCTGGTGGTGGCGCCGAATACGTGCTGCAGGAAGTTACGCAATCGGCAGCGAGTCCATCGCAATGGCAGCCGATGCGACGTCAGTGCAAGGCATGTATACAACCTCCCCATGGAAGGTACACACGGGTGTATTATTCGGTAGCCACAGACACGCAGCAACCGCGTTTAAAAGAGTGGGCAAGAAAAAAAGAGTCACTGCTTGTGTGACTGGCAATATAATTCGAAAGATACATTCGAACAAATGGAAGTAACTCGCAAGTTTATATCCACATTCCATGGTCAACAGGGAACGCAGAGTGACTTACGTGAAATTGCTCGGTGCTTTGGAAACTCGGCGCCAGAGTGCCTAATGGATATATGTGCATTATTGAACGGATAGAAGCGCCGACGGAGAGGGACAACGTGAAGGAGGTAGCGACAACACGGAAACGCACTAGCAAATTTACGAGTGCGCTCCGTGTTGTCGTTACCTCTTTCACTTTGTCCCTGTCCTTCGGAACTTCTATCCAGTCATGAACCAACTAACGCAGCTGAACATTTTGTTGCATAATGAAGACTGCTTCCATCGGCTTTGACAAGACGTCCGAGTTGTCCGGTAATCCAAGGAACGTGTTGAGTCATCCGGTAATTTGTGACAAACCCACAAGACGCTCGTCGTTATCAAAAACGTCCGTCGCCAAATTTCATGCTCGCCGATACCTTTCTGCCACCGCCGCATTCCGCGCGCTTCAGTCGCGCCCAGTAGCATCGCCCCCGTCAAAAGAGAAACGAGACAAAGCAACAAAAGTAAAAAAAAAAAAAAAAAGACGTAAGCCTGGAAGATCGGCGAATTGGCCCAACCCACCCTGGCACGTTTGGCCTCTTCAGTCAGCGCGACGCGACCGCGGCGGCACCCTGTCGCACGGGACCGCCCGATGCCAGCAGCCCTTCCGAAAGGAAAGACGGACAGGTGCTTGGAAGCGACGTCGTTTGGCAGCGCACTCGCTCCATCCCCCAACTGGGAATGGGGACGGCCGGAGGAGCGAGAGAAGAAAATCGCTGGAAGGGCCAAATGACGGCCGATTTTGTTTTCCACCGCCGCCGCCGAAAGGGTCACCGCTGGCACGCTCTCGGCCCCGGGGCGGCCAAGAACGAGTCACGCGTATCACTGGCCGATCATAATCTACGATCGCGCGGTCTAAGATGCGCGGCGCCGCCGCCATCGCTACTCGGCTGATCCGCGCTCGTCCTTAGCGAGAGGTTGCCCCGGGTCAGGCGGGTCGGGCGGGCTTCCGAGGCGCTGTCACACCGGTCGGCTTCTCGTCGGCGTGGCGCCGCCGCGGCTCCTTCCGACGCCGGATTCCTGGCGATAATGTTGACTGCCTTGTGGACCTCATAAACCCACTTTCATTAATCGAGCGCGCCCTCCTTCCAAGCGCGAGCCAATTGCTCGTCTCCGTAAAGCTCCAGGATGCTTTGCAAGGAGTGCGACCAACTGTTTTTTTTTTTTTTTTCCCGTGATAGTGTTCGGAGTGTCCTTTGTGGTATAGAAGAGAACGGTTGTCGGTACTCTTGCTTGGTTGATACTTTTCCTCTCCCCAGCCTATGTTCTACCCTCTAGTCTCTCTCTCTCTCTCTCTCCATGGCTGCACGACTCCATTTTTGAGTGAAGCCGCCGGTCAATGACGACATCACGTGTGGTCCGATAACGCCATAACTGGTCGGCGCTTCCCTCTCATTCTTCCAGCGTCTCTCTCTCCTTGGCTGCACGGCGCCATATTTGAGCGAAGGCGCCGACGTGAAGGAGCATTTAAAACAATGAATCGCGTTACTTTTGTATGAGCAGGAGTTTTAGTTTGGCGTTCGGAAAGACCCAGGAATGAGGACCAGTCAGGTTTTTATCTGTTTGCTCGATCGCAGCTGTCGCATGAGTCGAGAAGGGGGCGTCTCACGGGGTCGAAAGCATCGCCCTCCGTGCTAAGGGCCACGTGAACCCTGATGCATTGTGTCTCGTAAGCTGTCAGGCTTGTTAGAGCGAAAGACAGGTAGCAGCAGCCTCCATCGTCCAATTCCGTGATGCCCTCTTTTATTCGTTTATTTCAGCGTCCGCTCGTTAAGCCGCCACTCACCACACAGAAAGCAGTCAGCGTTCCTCCGTCCCCTAGAGCGTCGAGAATATAAAGTCGCTGGTTTTGACTTTTTTCTTCCTTCTTGAGAACTCCGTCGTTGTTTTTACTTCCGATATCATTCAGTTCCTCTAACCATGCTGGATCTTGAATCCACAAACATTGACACTATATTTGACACCTCTTCAGCCCGTCCGTGTACTTAGTCATCCAGGAGGAAAAAGCCTTAGATACTCGCACTGGCGCTAAGGGTAAGAAGAGCCGATGCAACATTGGATGCGGCGGGTCAGATGTACACATCGATAACGGTCACCTTCGTAGGGCTTCCTTTTATTGTGTCTACTTCATTTTCTCTTTCGGCGGTCTCAGATCGTTAATTACGAGCGTTAAAGACCCGCGCGCTTTCAAGGCAACCGCAGCAACCCAATCGACGTCGGCGCTCGTGACTTGTTCCGCTTTTGGAACCAGCACGTATTGGGCTGCACAGTTATTCGCATTGACCTCCTTACATTTTTTTCTTCTCCTCACTCCACGGCTCGCTCCCTGGAACGTCTTCTTGTGGCAAACGCATTTCTGTCGCTCGGGACGTCCGCAACCGAGTCAAGGGGGTTGCGCGTGTCGAAGTGATCGAAAATGAAACTCGCCCGTGAAATCAGAGAAATAAAAAAAAAGGTAAAACGGGATGACACGGAACGAATGCACTTAGGCACGCAAAGCAACGGTAGCGCGGTGGAAGACAACATTTGTCTCCGCGAGTGGACGGCTCTTACGAAATCGGGAACGAGAACGCCACGATTCGTTCATGGCCGTCGCGGCGTCTTCGTGTTATTTGGCGTGTGGCCTTTGTCCTTTTGTCGTTCCCAAGGGCGCTGCACCTCGTAATGAGCCCGGGGAAGCGGGCCGGTGAGAATTGAGGCACCTCGACTACAATGGTCGTCGCCTCACCGGTCGGCGAGACTGCCGACATGTTGGATGTCGAGTGCAAGCCGAAGCGAGAAATCCTCGCGCTGATTATGCGAAGCTTTTAGTGAAGTGAGCGATTTTTCCCCCCGTTTTCTGTTCTTAATCCCGCCCCATGAAATAAAAAAAATTTATGGGGCGGGATTAGGTTTCGAATTTAGACAACATTTTGGAGCGATTGTCAGATAACCTGTCCTACTGAGACTTCCAAGATTGTTGGGTTTTTGCTGTCCTCTTTGACAGGGGAATCGGGTCGTTTCGTGTATGTGGTAAACAGAAAGTCTATTGAATATGTATATTTGAACTCTGTTGATTTAAACACATGCATTGCAAGATATCTGGCTCATAATTCAACGCAACACATGAAATTTGCACAGTGACGTTAATAGAACACGGAAGTGTCCTATTGACATCACTGTTGTCCTGTTACACATAGAACATCTAATAGGACATCACTATTCTCCAATTAGAATTCATTTCTCCGTCTCCGACTGGTTTGCTTATGATACTAATTATTAATAAGTAACAACCTAAAAAAAATCATCACTATATTTGTTCTGGGTCCTCAATAATATTGCTTTAGATTCATTACTTCTTTTTGCTTTCGGGATCGGGTTAGTGCTGTGAAAAGGGTATCCGGAAACATATCCTTTTATTTCATATATATTACATAAGATGAACAGCGAAAATCCCACCGAAATCAAGGTGTATGCTTGCGCATACACATGAAAACTGCACCGCGCTAATGTTTTGTTGCGTAACATTAAACAAATATATTGTTTTCGTTTACTGCTAAGCAAAAGAATATCGTGGTTGTAATCTTTTTTGTTTGTTAGCTCATACAAATCTAGGGGAAAAAAAAAAGCACAAGACATCGGTCGAGAAACTAACTGTTTTTTCCCCTTTCCATATGTTTTCAGATCTCCCAAGATGTCTCGCAATGTGGTCGTGTTGGCACTCAGCATCACAGGTAAGCACAAGCATTACTCACTTCGAAGGAAGCCGTCTCCTTATGATGAGTGCGTGTTATGTTCCTTCACTTCTCACATCTAAGAAAAGCTTTTAGTATATGCAAAGTGTTTCGTAGTTTTATCCTCCCCGTTATTCGCATCTTCGTATCTACGAAGTACGGCTACGATATTTGTTCGTATAAGGCCCCAGTGAAATTTTAGTCTCCGTCTAGTGCTGGGTTGTACTACGAAGCGAATCATCATAAAATACTTCGCTGGACTTGGTTAGCTGGCACGCACTTGCATGTTTTGTTTCACAGAAGGAGACTGGATCGACTAAAAGTCTCGATCTCTCTTTGTGTTCCTTAGTACCATTCAATTGTGGTGGCGCTTTAAGTTAGACACTCAGCAAGAAAAGTCGGCGAGAGCGCCGACCGCTGCGATTGGCCAGCGCGAAGATCAAGCGCGACGCCGTCCAATCGCGGTGCTCGGCGATCTGTCCAAGTCTCTCGTCGTCGAGTGTCCAACTCAAAACCCCAGGATTATCTTTTTTTAAGATGAGTCAACCATGGTCTCTCGCGACAACTTACGATGCGTCTCTTCGCGCCAAATTGCGAAGTGTCTGATAGCAAAATTAATTGACACAACCAAAATAACTCGAATGACTTTTAGTAATAAAATAAAATACCGGATAATTACTGTCGTAGAATTATTTTTAGTATGAACGATTTCAACACTGCTTTTAGCAAAAGCACCCCGCGGTAATATGCTCCAAAATCATTATAATTTTAATTTATAGTCAGTTACTTAGCTAATATATATCTAACAAGTTTGTTCCAATAGGCAATTAACAAAATAAGCCCCATCTACAGGAGAGCGCCCATTGCTTCTAGCATTTTCCGTATCCCTCCTCGACTCACAGAAGCCAGCCGAGGTTGGCAGCCTTGTCTAGCCTGTTTGCTTACTTCTCCTGTTACTTTTCTCTTCTCCTACACAGCAGCATCAACCGATATGGACGGAAACGACAGTAATGTTGTTGTTGTTGTTGTTAGCTGTCCACCCTGCTATACGTTAATGTCGTAGAACACTTTGCAGGTCGTGTATCTCGCATTTTTACTACTTCCTCGACTACTCTCGCATCCAAAGAAGCTCATGAAAATGAAAGAGGGAAAAATTTTTCCTTGCGCCCAGGAGCTATGTTTACGCATGGAAATTAGACTTTCGCACCGATGCATCTCTCCTGAGCAAGACTCCGTGTGTGATCGCTTATTATAAGCTAACAAGATTAGCCCGAGATTACGGTTTTGTTCTTAGCGGCGTGGGCCTAAATAGAGCTTTTCAAAAGAACCAGTCTGCCGTTAATCTTCTCCTAAAAAAATAACTGGGTAAAACAAAGTATGCTTGGTCAAAATTACGGGATAAGTAAATAGTTTCCGCAAGTCCTACAGCGCCGGATACAACTCCGAGCACGCACCATAAGTTGTGCTTCAAATGGCGGACACGAGCTCTCTGTGTAAATATCTCGAAAGCGCAGAGTAAAAAAAAAAAGAAAGGTGAATCGATTTGTTGAAGAATTATATTATATATCTTTATGCAATCGCCTAAGGCGACAATTGTATTTCACGTTGTGTTTATCAGTTCGAATGTCCTTTATGCTGATCCTCGTATCCATTTCTTTGCCTGTTTGCATACATGGCTCGCACTGACGCCACTTGGTCCGACATAATGGGGGAAAGGACGCGTGAGAGGTAGCTTCCGCTGCGTTAACGAGGTGCTTCTGGTCACCACAATGAGGGGTTGACTGGCATCACGTGCAAGCCATGTACGCTTCTTTGCTCTTTATCGGTATACACACACGTTTCGTGTTCCTTAGAAGCAGGACCAAAGTGATCCGGACAGGGTACATTAACAAAGTGCGCTCTCATCCTGCTTCTAAGCAAGCTATGTATCTATTGTTTGATTAGTTAACTAAACACCAGCAACCCAACGTGATATATTTCTCGTGGTTGCAAGTGTAACTAGAAGAAAAGGGGGGGGGGGGGGGGAGCCTAAGCGTTGAATAAATTGGTGACTTTATGAAAAGCAGATATTTGTGCAGCGTACATGACAACAGCAGCAGCCAAAAAAGATATACATAAAGCGTCTATGATGTTGTATGAAATGTTTGTAGGTGTTGCGAAAAACAAATAATGTGTTAAGCGAATGCTTGTTGCGAGGCCTTTTATGCCAATAACCTCCGGTTACATGCACTTTCAATAGGAGAGGACAATCACTTTACATGTGCCGTTAAATTTTGAAACGACACTAATAATTTCGTTAGGTTCGTCTTATCCAAAAGGATCAGTGGCCGAGTGGGCTAGCGCACACCAACTCGGAGCACGTGGAGCGAAAGCTCGCGCTGCACAACCCATGGGGATCCTGGGCTCAGTCCCGACCCCTGCCCGTTTCGACCTGAATGAGCATCCTACCGGCGTGCGGTCGTGCACCACGCACTACTGCGTGGTGCACGTTAAGTTCCCCAGGCTAGAGGTTGTATTGCACTCGCTAAATTGCTCATCTGCAGCTAATGCTTTGTTCCCATTACGGATGCAACGCGCCGACCTTTCATAACGCACGCAAACCTAAGCGTAACAAGCGGAACGAGTTCGTTCAGACAACGATTGCTTAAAATCTGAATGAAATCGTTTTGCTTCATCCGCTTACGTTTACTTATGTTATGAAAAATCAGCGCGTTACGTCCGTAGTGTAGACGCAATGCACCGTAGTGTGATGCAACATGACAAACAAAATGCCCATTGTGGCTAGCTTCCGGCTGTATAAACATACACACAACACAGTTACAATTACAAAATTATCAATGTAAAAAAAAAAAAAAAAACGGGAATTACTGGGAAATTAAAGCAATCCAGACGCGTCAAAAAAAAAAAAAAAAGCATGTGACTCGCATGATTTATTTTGACTTTACCCCTCGAGTCAAATTTCAATAGCGGGAATTACCGGTTTCCTGTCATTCTTATTCTAACAGAACCAGGCAACAAGCAGTTGAATGCTATATCGAATGATGTAGCTTGGAAAGGCCAACGAAGCAGAAGGACTAATCGCAGAGCTACAAATAATGCCGTGCACAGAATCTGCTGTACAGGAAGTGGAAGTTTTCCTCCGTTTCCGGTCCGCTTTGGTACTCTTGTTTTGCCGTGCACACAATTTGCTGTGTCCTGTATAGACAGCCCTTTAGCGACTGTTCTTACTTTCAAGTATAATCAACCAGCAACAAAATAACGTGATTGGAAACAAGAGGTTCTACTAAAAATTGACCGAGCTGCTGAAATTCTCCGTCGGTTACGTCGGTAACCGATGTCGATTGTTTGTTCGACAAGTAGTCTAAGCCATTACCTTTTTTTGTTGTTGTTGTTGTTGTCGTCGTCGTTTCTTTAAGTTCCTTCCCGAAATCTTCCGTACAAATTGTTATCCCCGGTACTGACTCAAGACATTGAGGTCCGAGTTCGAAAGCGCACGCTGAATTTCAAGTGGACATGTCGCTTGCGCCACGGGTAACGCGGAACGAAGTTGAGGAAGTTCGCGGCAGAAACAAGGACGGCGTTCCAACGCGCACGAAAAGACCGGAAATGTTCTTTCTGGTGCCTCCGTTCCGCGCAGAAGAGTGGCAACTTGATTGACCTCAGACCCCAATGGGGTCGCCGGAACAACACCAACCTTGTCTCCTTGCCGACGCCAGAGGAATCTGCGACGGACGTCACTTTCCGGAAACTACTTTCGAGCTACTCTGGCACCAGTCTCGAATTTTCTGACGCGTACACCGAAAGTGTTCGCATGCAGCGACGTGCAGATTGGCCGATCACTCACCACTCACGCTTGAATGGAGTGCAAAAAAAAAAAAAAGTGATAGACGTAGCAACTGCGTACGTACTACTGAACCGAACGGAAACATATGCCGTCGAATACCACTGACCGAGTGAACGCGTAACCAGCATTACGTTATGTAAAAACTAGGTAGGCTACTTGAAGCGCAATCAAGGAATCGGAAATGACCGCTAACGCATGCCAGCTACTCAGTCTCAAATCGTAATTTGACCGTTTGAGGCCTGAAAACACCATCGCTGAAGATCCCCAACATTGTATTACCGGCTTTTACTGCGTATAATTGGCACTGTAGAAAATCGAGTACCCGGTTATTACAATATCTCAAACGCCAAAAGCTTAATTCGCCTTGTAATCATTCGCTGATTCTACTTATGCCCTCTTCTGTTTCTCATTTCTCCCGTGCACACAAAACATGTACTAAGCATCAAAAGGATCGATTGCGCGTGATTGGCTTAGCCAGCGATAGTAAGCGCACAGAGACGTCGAGCGCCATCTATACGATTCACTTCTGTCGCTGTTTGATTGACTCCACGCAATTGTAGCGTTCGCTGCGGACGTACTTAACGTGAAACAGAGTATAGGAAAAGCGGAGGTCCGCGTACAACGGAAATACCGGTAGCCACGTGAAGGAGGATCGCGTTTCATGTCCTCCCTTTCTTGGACGACCTCGAAGACCTCGGAGAGCGTGTGAAGCATTCGTAACACGGAGGTAGGTCAGAAAGAAAGCTAAGGTTCGCCGCCCTCGTATACAGCTCGAGATTGTGTCAGGAATCCGGTGGCTGCGGCGATTTGTCTGCGGGCTGGAGGAGGCACGAACACGGGCCAAAGTTGAGAGGTGACACTTCCACAATGAACAACGTTCAACTTCCGAGTGCGTGCGCGGGATCCGCCAAAACGCGTTTTGGAATGTGACCCGCGGGCCGTCTTTCGCGCGGATGCGGAACTTCCCCCGCACTACTACATCTTACGCAGCATGCGCGATTCGCTCTAGCGAAAACGCCGCTGTGTAGACCCAGAAGAGGGAAAGTATTTTTATTTTTTATGTCCACTAACATCGTTCAAAGCACAAACAGTCTTCCGTTTGTTGAGCCAACGCGAACCCTATAATTAGGTACTTCACATTTTACTCAGAAAGCACGTGTCACGTGAGAAACATAGTTTAACATCAAACAACGCACGAATGTTGGCGTATTGCAATCAAATCAAACTGGGAAGCCCGTGAAGCGTTTTTCTTTGTATGTTAGACAACAGATGCCATCGGCTGGTGGGTGGCCATGTGAATTAGGAATACGGCACAAATTTAAAGGAAAACAAGTTTACTGGTCAACCTGTATTAGGATGCCATCACTAAAGTTACACGGCATCAAGATGAGAGCGTTTCGGTTTATCAGTTTGTCAATTCTTACATGTGGTCTCTCTCTCGCTCTAAATGAGCCCGAAATAAAAACACTAGCGAACACACCTGTAGACCAAATGACAGGTTCAATTATCCCTTTCAGTGAAGTGGGACAAACTTCTGGCCTAAGCCCCTACACTCTTTCCACCTTTAGCAGAGCGGACGCTGGGGAGGAGGCAAGCGGATCGGAGGAAACCACCAATTACAGCGAGCAGAGAGCTTTTGTGTGCGGCTTGCCGAGTTATTTTAAACAAGTAACAAAGTATAAATAAATATTGTTTGTTTAAAAGAAAACATACTTCTAAAAAAATGTGTTTTTTTTTTAATTTTCGGAATTGAGCGTTTTAAACGTTCATAGGAGTGCATTAGCGCAGCTATAAGTCTTCCTTCAATTGCTTATTCGGGTCTGATAACTTGTCAAACCATTTCACAAAATACAACCATCGGTGGTCCGCGTGTTTGGCAGAGAAGCAGACGTGTGACTGATTGATAGAACGTTTAGTGAAAGTCCAAAAATGGGAGAGGAGTGCGACAGACTTCGGTGGCGGGGAGGCCTGGAAAATGGCCTGTTAGGATCAGATGTTGGTTCGTATGCAACTATCATGGCTAAGACATCTCTACCCTTTAAAAAACGTATTTGTATGGTTATTAACTTATCAGCTTCAATCAGAAATCGGCATTCCTGTTTGCCTTGATAATCGGTTATTTCGCTGAGGACAACAAAATAGAACCTATTATAGAATTTTAGCTCGGTATCTTGCATTGCGCTAAAGACAGGGAAAAAGAGCAAGGGGAACATTTTTCGAGATATTGTCGAACAATGTTCACGTGAGCGACACATATAAACTGACAATTGCAACTAGGCGGTTTAGTGAAGCTAATGGAATGTGATCACAGGGGTCTTTGTTTATGTCATCAATAAGTACATCATTATTACTAAGTATAGGATGCTGGAATTTTCTAGACAACGCTGCCCATGTTATTCAGTAAGCCCCCAGCTAGTCTAAACACATACTTTGCCCAGATTTCGCTTGAAAATGTATTGCGAAGGAATACAAACTTCACAGTTCAAGTCGCACTTTCAGTGGCTTTAAAGTACCCGGATTCCCCGGACAATAGTCAGCGGACCATGTATAATATTTGAAATATTACCCGGTGCGGACTAAACAAGGTTCAAAACTTGAAAGTATAAAACAGAGAGGACGAGGACGAGAACAGGACATCTTTCAAAAGAAAGATGTCCTGTTCTCGTCCTCGTCCTCTCTGTTTTATACTTTCAAGTTTTGTATCTATTAACCAACACGCTCGTTTTCAATTGTAAACAAGGTTTTGTATTTTTCTAGGTCTTTCACTGTGACAAGACGTGAAGGATTTTGTGTATAAGAGAGTATATTAATGGTGATTTATTTATGATACAAGCTTCCTTGTGAGCTAATACAGCAGACATTTGTCAAGGTGTGCGGTGTATGATAATTTTTACGTTCGAATTAGGCACTTAGTGCGGACCCCCCCCCCCTATGTAAGCAAAAACTTTTATATTTTTGACCCCATAATTTCCCCCTCCGGATCATACACCGAGTGCGGACAATAGTCCGGAAAATACAGTATAAACTTTTGTTTTTAAATAAAAGTCATACTCTGGTCATTTTGTCTTAAACCGCGGAATGGCAAGACATTTGCACCTTGCTTATTAAGACGGTTTTTGTCTCAAGGAATGTATCTTCCATTTAAATATACCGCCAGTACCGGTCTTGTTTTTTTTTTTGTTTTTTTTTTCTCACGTGCCAGACCTTTGAATCTAAACGAAAAAGAAACGAGTGACAGTTCGCAAGAACCCTCTACTTTTAATATAATCTCTCCTCTGCGTGCTTTGTGAAATCAAGGATGCAATCTTCGAAAGCTTCAATGACCCCCCGACCTCTGGCTGGATTTCCGTTCGCCTCAACATACGAGATTCAAGGGGCAGGGTAATTGCTCATGTCGAACGCGTCTGGCTCCTGTCTCCGTCTGTATGTATTTGTGCCTTTGTCACGCACGCCAGACTTTAGTGTGAGATTGTGTTGCTACATTCCATCACAAATGAGAGTCAACGTTGATGCTGCCCTCGGAAAGCAAATTAATTTTTTTATGCGCTTGAGCACCTTGAAATATATATAAAAAAATCTAACACTGTTCAGAGTGATTCGACATTTATTGAGAAAAAACCACGAAGTTCTGCAAAATGTAACCCAGAAAGCTTATCTACTCGCTTGTAATTTGTAAACTTGGATACCTTGTGACCTGAAAGGTCGCGTTAGTCAGAACTGAGAAGGGGTCAGTGGCTTAGCCACTGACCCCTTCTCAGTTTTGTGCTTCTTATATTATCTATTTATACATCACAACTAGATGATTATAGACTCAACCAAGATCAAGCTGGCCGCTGCCGATGCACGACCGCAATGATCACATGAGCTTTGTGATTCAACGGACCTCCGGCAAGATGCGTTCAAATTTAACGGAACTTTGACGCAGTTGTCAGTTCAGTGACGATTGCAGTTCTATCGGGCGAAGTGCACGAGCAACGACGATGTTAATATTTTTTGGTTATGATTAAAACATACCTCTAAATATTTCCTGATGGTTCAGCAAGAGAGACGGTTAATACCCGAAGTTTAGTTCACATACCAAACTTGGGAATATAGTGGCTGAAGATGTGTTTTAGCTGATTGTGTGCAAACATACAGTAGTGGACAAACCTAATCAAGTAACTGTGACCTCATCCAAGAGGCCTTCTCTCTTCCCTCTTCACCTTTCTAACCTTTTCTGTTGATCCCCTCTTTCCCCATCCCCAACCTGGAACTGGCTTGCCCCCAATCGACGGTGTGGTTAATAAGTTCCAGGCTTCCTTTCTTTTAAACACTTCTCTCTCTCTCTCTCTCCCTGCTTTATTTTTAGAAGAAATATAGCAACAACGTTTAGTAGCAGCTAGTCGTTCTACAAGTTTATTTAAAAGTAAAAATTACATTTGCTCCTCGTGGGGCGGCACAACTTCTAATGGCGCCAATGACTTCGCTTGGACTGCCATTTGTGTGTCACGAGAGGTACTGGTATTGCATCGGGATCTTTAGTTTCCTAAATTAATATTTCAGCAATATATCTAAGCTGGAAGTGTGAACAAGACAGAAGGCAATGAAGGCGCTGATGAAGGAACTCGACTTAAACATAGCCCGGAGACCTCAAAAAGAGATTGAATTTCACTAAAGAAAATATCAGTTCGTTGAATATTTTTGAATATATTTCTTATCCAAATGTCTACAACCACCGAGGTGAATGTATCATCGGTAATTGTACCGTGAAAGAGTGTGTCCGCTTAAGCTTGTAGTTTTTTTTCCTTTGCCTTTTTACTATCTCACAAAATAATTATACATAGTGTTTCCTAATGGCTGAAATTAATAGGCTAATGGCGCAGTCTAAGCTCATCGAACTACAGCAAGGGACAAATACATCAAGACCATTTAAAAAAACAAACAAACACAGGGTCTCTTATGTTATCCCTGAGACGACTTGAAGGGGAAAGCTTAAGCGCCGATGCATTAAGGATAGACACCCTTCTTAATGTGCTCAGTCATCCTTCTTAATGTGCTGAGTCATCCTTCTATATGTGCTGAGTCATCCTTCTCAATGTGCTTAGTCATGATCGTAATTCGCTTAGTCATCCACATAATTCGCTTTAATTCCTTCTAATTCATTTTAATTCCTCTTAATTCACTTCAATTCCTCTTAATTAGCTTTGATTACTCTTACTTCTCTTTATTTCCTCTTAATTCACTTTAATCCCTTTTAATTCACTTTGATTCCTCTTAATTTGCTTTAAAGTTTTTCTTAATTCCCACTGATTACTCTTACTTCTCTTTGACTACTCTTAATTTACTTCAATTCCTCTTAATTCACTTTGATTCCTCTTGAAGGGAAGATGGGGCACTTCTGCAATCGAGAAAAAAACATTTGTATTGCGTTCATTTGGCCTTTCGAATAACAAATATCACAATTATGTTTCAATGCGACGCGCCGGAGAGCCATAAGTGCAATTTCAAAATAGGGATGAAGCCCCGCCTCCCTAGCCTTGGGCAGCCCAAAGATCGTTTGATGACGTCACGTACAGCGACTGTCTTTCGCGTTTTCTCGCGTTTAAAAATACTTGCGCAGCAAATGGTTTAGGTATTCGGTTTCGTGGGGTAAAAATACATCAGAATTCACTTTTAACTCATTTTTTTTTTCAAGAACCTCCGTAGCTTCCCTTTAATTCGCTTTGTCATCCTTCTTAATTACAATGACTCCAATTCGCCTGAGTGGTCACGTAAACGTTTTGGTGCCTTTCGCGTCGCCGACGTGTCTCATCGTTCAGTCGACGTCGACTGAGCGATGAGACATATAAGGCTTTCGCTTTAATGAATGTCAAAATTTTCTTTCGCAGACTAGGACACTGTAATTTAGCACGAAGGTATGGTTTGGTGGTGCATTAGTTTTGTGGAAATATTCAAGCAGAAACTTAGTCCTGTTAAAAAACGAGAAACAAAATTGTATTGCCTTCAACTCGCCCACCGTACTAAACCATACAAAATTGTATGTTTTTGTATGGAGTTAAGCCTTTTCAAATTGTAAGTGTAGAAGTGTTTTAGTGTGTCATTGGGGCGTTTATTGAACAAAAGAGGGAACGAAAGCAGTCAGAATTATTTTCTTCGCTCTTTTTTTTCTTCGTTAAATCAAATGCTCCAAACTCGCGCATATTTTTTTCTTTTTTTTTTCTCATCGGCATGAGTAAGATATAACTTCAAGTTGGTTCGTTGGAAGATTTTGATTTTTTGTTGTACCTTTTGATTACGACAGGTTCGGTTATTCATATTTCCTGAGAACAAATGCACCTCAAGCCGCACCTTCGTGCAAAACTACAGTGTCGGAGCACGCGAAACAGATTTCTGAAATTGCTTCAAAATAAAACATTTAATTTGATCCTCACTGTAAGTTAAAAATTGCAATTTGTCAAAACGGGATGACCGTTAATAGGGTATACGGGTCTTTGTTGGCGAATTTACTGAGCAGAGAAAGCCATGAGCATCCCAAGGAAATCGTGATGTCCCGCGGAGTCGCGAGGTTGCACGACGCTCTGAGGAAACACGGGCACGACAATGCACCAGGGGATGGACAGAGCTGCTCTAGCCAGACCGTAACCTTGAGAGCGACGCCCGGCGCCACGCGCTCAGATGTCCCAACGAAATAATGGCCGAGCAGCGCGTCAATCCTGCGCAATGAAGAACGTCCGCTTGTCTCCCCCGGCCGACCCAGCGGGACGCGCGAACGCGCCTGAGGCTGACGCTCGTTAATGTGGCAAACTAATGATTGCAAAAGATACGCTTACACGGACAGCTTGCGTACGTACCTGGTATACGCCAGTCTCTCCTTTCCCTTCTGTTAATGCGAACGCTTACGCTTTATGGGGACAGTGCTGGAGTATGAAGAGGCTTTCTGGCGTGTAGGTGGATGTCCGTTAAGTATAGTGCTTCTTTTTATCTCTACTTAACAAATGAAAATATAAATGCCTAACAAGCATAACGAGGAGAAAGTGTGTTCATGCTTGTACGGTTTCTTTGAAACTGACATTCGAGATTTTAAGAATACACGTATTTGTCCTCCAATAAAACGCACATTTTGTCCAACTGAAATTTAAAATATTGTGTCGAGGTATTTACAATAATAATAAACCAAATGACAGTTCAATTTTGCAGACTGATAAGAATTAGATACTTGCAGTGTTAGTCTGCAGCGTCATTTTTTCGGGACTGTGCATGAAAGCATAGCACCGTGGATTGAAATACCTTTGAAGCAGGGAAAGGAACTGAAGCGGTGCCAAATTTCATCATATTGATATTGAGCAATGAAGAGCAACTAAAAACTAATCACATAATCTCATAACATTTCTACAAGATATCCTACAGGAGCTACAATGTTGCAAAGGCAGCTATTTTTTACAAATCAGCGAATTAGCCTGGTGCTCACTGTGTCACGTGCACATGGCGTAAACAAAGAAGTCCAAGATGATTCGCCAATTGCCAAAGAATCTATATTATGTTTTCATAGGCTGTTTACGTGATCATCATAGTACCAATGAGAGCTTGAGTTCATTCGCAATCTTATCACTAATGCTCGTTCACTTCTGATTTATTCATGTGATGACGTCTGCACGCAGTTCTACTTTAGCGATATGCGCTTCAGCCATAAAGTTTACAATCAGAGATTGTGGAATCGTTGTTTCAAAGTACGATTACTCTTTGAAGAAAAGTAACTCGACCAACTTTCTACCATATTACGATTATTCGTTTTCACAAGCTGTTTTTTTTTATTTTTATTTTTTTTTTATTTAAACATTCGATGGCAGAATTTCGAAACCTCAAAGATTCTGGCAAAGATACCGCCTTAGTTTCTGCACCAGAAACTCTGCGGCACATGTTTGCGTTATCCGTTCGTCACGGACTCTCGTCTCCTTTACGTTTGGTTCATGAGAAGAAGAAACCGAGTTTCACGACAGCCGTTTTTTGTTTTGTACCGCCGGTTTTTTCCCACCGCGAATCGAGTAATTCATTGCGAGCTTACTCTCGCCAAGCTATAAAGAAACAACTGCAGAAAAAAAACCTCGAAAGAAAAATGCGACCAGTCGCCGCTGGCCAGGGTAAAAGCGAGTCATGGCCACCGGTGGGAGAAAGAGATCGACCTGTTTGCTCGGACGCTGGAGGATGCGCCCTGCTTCCGCTCTCTCTGCCAAGCACTACGGCGATCTCATCGTGAAACAGGTTGCAGTGCTCGAACAGGATTAGCCCTTGTAAAAGAACTCGCCGCCCTGCTGCACGTGATCCTGCGTGACTGTTACTCAAAGCGACGAACCGCTTAAAGTGAGTCCGTTACGAATGGTACCGGGGTGCCATATCTCGGTGCCTTGCAGTGAATCAAGGGCGGGCGTCGTTTTATCTTCTCGTAAAATACCTCTTGCGAGTGTAAGGTTTTATAACCGGACAAGGCAAGTGCCGCACGCGCTTGTTATATCACGGTGCTTTCACATTACTGTTACCGTTCGGAGAACGTCACTTGATTCCTAAAAAGGGAACACCGGTCATGTTTTGAGTACAATGGTTCACGTTTGTGTAGTCACTGACTTGTTTTTACTGTATACTCCAAATACTTTACTTGGTGCCAGCGAGAGAAGTTCATCTGATGCGTACACAAATTCTCTTTTCAAGGGCCTCTTACCGCCGGCATTGTTATTGAACTGTCTACATTGAGGAGCACACCATTTGGTCGTAGCCGTGCTGACTGCACGAATAACACCGACGTCGAAGATCAAATCAAATTTTATGTATGAACAATTGGAGGCATTTGCCTGCCTTGACAAGTGGTCGATGATGTCTTTGCCAAACGAAGAAAATATTTTCAGCGCAATGCAACATAATTGGCGCCTTTAACATCCATTACGCTGTGGGGGCTCCACCAATGCTTATTCGTACAGCCCCCATTTATACTGATAACGGTAGAAAAGGAATTTTCAAGCTCATCTCGTTCGTTTCCCCAGCAGTAAATTCTTCACCCGTTGCCCCCAGCTGCGGTTCTTAGACACACACGGGCACCGAGCTCCCAAGTGCAGTTTAGCCTGTGCTTCATTTCTAGTGACAACCGTAACATGCTATACAGTTAACTGTAGTGTGAGGTTACAGCCTTCGCTGAGACAACATTAGCCCTTCAAAATGTCACCTAACAGTAAGCACCAGGACATAATGGAGAACAAGGTAGGATCGTAAGAATTTGTTTTACGAACCGCAGGCTACGTTGAGTTGCTGGCTATTTGGCGCCTAGCAATGCCAAGTTTATTGTAAGTAAACGAACCGGTCTAAACAAGGATCTTTAAATGCGAAACCTTTTTATGCACTGTCGAATGAAGTCGTAAGATCGTTCGTTAAATGGCGTTTACAAGGTCACCTAGACAGATCCTTGAGAACTACAAGCGCGAAACACAGGCTCCAGCCAAAAGATGAACGAAGGAAATACCCGCGGGCCGGCTTGAAAATTTCCCGTTTGAATCTAAACGGTAGACAACTCAGCGAAGTTTACGCCACTGCTTCGCGCACGCCGGGGCAGATGTGCGGCATTCAAAGGAGGCGCCTGATGGAATTTACGTCCCTGCGCGTGTTGCGGCGAGCCGGGCGATTTGTGCGGCTATTACGGCAACTGGAAAGTCTGCCAACGCAACCGAGGCGCTAGAAAAAACAACATAAAAGAAAGACGAACGAGCGGATGCAAAGAAGCACGGGGTAAAGGATAATTGGTTACAAAACGCTCACCAATTGCGAGGCTAACGTTATCGTGCGTTGCACCCCGGTGGGATCCGCTGCGGGGGCAATGGCGGAGGAGGATTTGTGGGTCGCTCACTCCGTGGGCTTCGAATCATGCCTCTATCACGTTGTACAAAGGCACCCTGGGCCTTTTCCTCATTTTCAAACACGCGCTGTCTTCTAGTTTGCGCAATAGAATTCTTCGAACCTTCTATTCATCTGCTGTTGTCACTGGCGGATTAAAAAAGAAAAAGTAAAACGCAGGGCATGGAGATTTCCGAACAACTTATTGACACTCCGCAGTCAATTAGCTTGGGGGATTAACCGATCAGAAAGCGACAATAAATCCATCGAGTCGTTTTTTTTTTTTCGTAACACAAACTGAATTTTCAAGATTTTTTAAATCTGTAACTTACTGTGCTGCTGCGTAATTGTGTCACTTCTTTAGAACAAGTAATATGTTGAACTTAGGTTTTCGTATCCTGTCCGGGGTGGCTGTAATGCGACGAAGCCTTATATGGATGTAGCCTTTGGAATGAATGTAGTTTAGTTCGCACTCTCGAGGTACGCAAATGGTCTATAATGTGTGTCCTTTATTAGAAAATGGTACGCCTGGTGCGTTTGAAATAAAACAACAATTTTTTTTTCGGCCCGCGTAAACAAATTACGCGTCGCAGGAAACTGAAACTTCGTGAGAATGGAACGCTAGCGTTTGGCATAGAACCCGGGAATTTTATAACATAGCGTTACCCGCGTCAAAATATCAAAAAGTAAAACACTTTCTTTTTTAATGAGCCTGCGTCCAGCTAAGTTTAACCTTGTCAAAATAAGAACTGACTTTAGGGACGCATGGCGAATCTTTATGACTGAAAAACAGTTGCAGAAAGAAAAATAATATTGTTTTCTTTCTTACTGACAAGTTTAATTCACTAAAATAAATCATAAAGACGCCATTGATTGTTTTGACCATATGAACCTTAAACGTACGTCGCCTCATGAAAAATGTTTTTATTTATCTTTTATTTCTTTATCCGGGTAACGTCATGTCAATCTTTCGCGCTCTATCCCAACTGCAAGCTTCAAATACTCACGGAGTTACAGCTTCCTGCGATGCGTAGTTTATTAATGTTGGACGAAGTAAACTGTCTTTTTTTTTTTTTTTCTCGCGAGCTTTAAAAAAAATATATTTTTAACTCTTCAAGTAAAAAGAAGAAATACCAAACTGTAGACGGATTTCTATAAAAGGAATGTGCCGCCAATGGCGTGCGATTATTACAGAGGAAAGAGAGATTAAGCCTGAGTCCGAAAAAGGTTTATTATAGATATTCACCTCGATTAAGACATCGAGTTAATTTGCGGGCACTTTTTTGTATTGAGAGGGGTGACAAAATCATCATTCCTCAATCCGGCAGTTATTTGTGAAGGTAATGCCATAAACAAGATCACGATGCTTATTAAAATAGTGGCCAGGGTACGCGTTACAACTTCCACGATCTCCTGACCAATCGCCAGGCAGAAAATGCTTGAGGACCAATTGCAATGCATTCGATCGACTAGCAAAGCGGCGGGTCAACCGTGTCTGGTCTCCGGAGGTCGTAGAGTCAAGTTTCCACATCAGTAAAGCTGAGACTGGTTCCATCAAAAACGAAAGGACATTTGATTGCTCCCCCCTGATCTCAAATGGGTTGGCGGGTCAATAAGGGTTAATTGAAGAGGGTGTAGACAATATTCGATTAATGATTCCTGCATTCGTGTCAGATGGATCGTTTCTGCATTGGTTATGCCTAGTGTGGCAAGTTCGCTGAAAGTTTGTGTCATTCAGGAACCTGCATTAGATAGCGGGACTTGACGTGTTTTCACACTAGGAATGTGCGAGCTGTAAGAAAATAATGTGTTCAGATAAAATGAATATACAACGGATAGAATGGATATATAAGCCAATTCTCCTAATGACTCAGAAATCATTAGCATTGTGTTGGGGGAGACTGCATTATAAGCCTGTTTGAATTACGTCGTCATTTAATTGCGTACAAAAATATGTAGTGTAGGAAAACCAAAATTAATTATTTTTATATTTCGTGTAAGGCTTTGAAGAGCAGTTAAACGCACTTCGAAGTTTAAAATTCTTGTGGGTCTCACACGCTAGTGGTGAGACTTTTAACTCTCGTTAATCTAACATGCAAATGCGCGGATGAAGTTAAATCTATTCTCTCTGACAGACAGGTTTTGTAAGAAACAGCTACTAGTGAGTTGCCTATCAAGTTATCTCAATGATGCTTCTGCACCTGGTAAGTTTTTCATCACCCAGAATCAGTAGTATCAAGAACGGTGAAATTACGCTTTTTGTAATCTGGTACTGGGCTACGTCTAATCAGTAACAACATTTGATGTTTCTAATAAAGCAGCCACATAATATGGTAGTCCTGAAACATTAAGTCGCTTGTGAAAGCGACGTTATTCATTTATTGTTATATTAACAAAAAAGCTAACTCGTTTATTATTATTTATTTTTTTTCAAATTCACGATGGTTGGGTTTTTTATGGCAAGGCCATCTGTGAAACATTATACCCTTTCTGAGACGGTTTCTACACGATCGTCACTGCAGAACGAAACCAGGAACCTTTTTCTTATTTTTCTGTTCTCCGGCTAATGAATTTCTGAGACACAATTTGCATGTGAGACACTGAACGCGACAAACACGAAACTCACCAAGCCGAAAAAAAAGGCCTGCAATGAGAGACTGGTGGCGCGCAAAAGCGCACAATTGAAGCATCGGAAGTTGCTAATGTGTTTCTCTTCAATATCCCGGTGTAACTCCAAACAAATTCGAGTTCTGGCAAGGCCGCTGAAAAAAGAATACGTTCTGATGATTCACGACCAGCCCTCCGGTACGAGCAAAGCGTAAAACTTCGACTTGAATATTCACAAGCTCTGCAGGTTGCTTGAAGACGCGCCAAACTTGTTTAGGGGAAGTTCAAAACCAATGTTGACACGGTTCTGGCATCTTAGCTCAAACAGGATGTTTCCCATACTCGCATGCTGCTCTCGTGCTAATGCGAAGCAAAATGGGCTATGAATATTCATTCACGCCTATTTGTAGGCCCATGGGATACACACTGTGTGTCAAAATAAAATAAAAAAATAACAGAAAATATGGGCGTATATATATATATATATATATATATACGTATATGATTGAACTACTTGAACTATGAACCGAGATTTGGTTAATTTTATTTTGCCTCGCCAGGTCAAGAAATATGCTTCCTGAGCCGGGAACTTGGACTTGTGTATAAATTCCACTACAAGTTCATTTCGGTCAGCAAACCTAAAAAAATCCAGGCGCCATACCCCGAGCTGAGGAGTTCGTGTGACAGAAGTCTCGTCAGCTTTGGTCGCGAGAGTCTGACGGCGAAAAAAGCAGCAAGCGAATGCACGTTCTCCCTAAACTTTCGTCTTCCTGACGCCCCCGTCTCGAGGAAATGCCGTTCTGCTGCTTTGCGCGTCTTTTCCGCTAATTTTACTTCGCTCTCCGCCCATGCCACGACGCGCCGAGACCGCGACGGGGATGTTCACGTTTCTCGGCAAGAAATTAGGAAGCTCCGGCTAATTAACAACGTTCCAACAACAACAAATAAAAAATAAAAAAAAAAAAAAAACGGAGAGGAAAAGAATGCGGGAAACTTAGCGCGTGGGTTTCGGAGTACTTCCTTTAAATAAAAAAAAAAAAAAAAAATCGAGGAAGCACTTTTTTTTTTTTGTAGTCTTGATGTAACGCAACTTTAACTGCGCACGCGCAGTATGTAGAAAGTTTAGAAATGTTCGAACATGTAGTGAGAGGAGAAAGCAGTGTTTGCCCGTATGAATTTCATAATATCTGTAGGAAGATTGGTTCGACATTGTTTTAAAGGATTTGTCTTGACTCCTGCCCTTTTTTTTTTTTTTTGTCCTTTTTAATATTGTGAATAGAGAGTGAACAGTTATTTTTTGCAACGTCTCATTGTAAGCGATATGTGTTACATTACGTGTCACAGAAAGGCATTTAACATTTCTGACTTTTTGCCTGCATAGTCACAAAGGAAAAAAAAATTCAATAGAAAAAAAAGCAGGATTTTGGTTTATGTGTTTTCATTAAGATGAGCTGACACAAATGCAACGTACATTGGTAAAACTTCAGAGGGGTTTCCCTAAACCTATTGAAAAACACGATAAAGCTTCACGGGTGAACATTGAGGCATCCTTGATCGCTAATATGACAGCAACGCCTTTTTGGTAACCTTCATGGCGCAGGAGCTTTGACCAACTAGTGATCTATCCCTGCTGGTTGATCAGACTACACCACCGAAGCGAGTGCTCCGTTTGGCCTTCTCTACAATGATCAACAAATTATTCCCGAATTTATCTGATATAATTTCTGTACAGTATAAATTGATATCACAAGCACCCCTGCTCTCGGTTGAACGAAGTTTTTAGCATATTATACTTCAACACTTGGCACGATAAGAAACAAAACAATCAGTTAAAAAACAATAGCTATTTTTACAGTAAAAATAGGAGCCTTATTCTGTAAACTTCTTCATACTCGATGCCTATTTCTTTATGCCACGCAGTCACAAAACTAGTGGAGTTCCAGCAGCGCTTTCTAAGCTACTTGCACCAGAGCGCTCGAAAGATAAACAGACCGAAGCCACATACTCGTGCAGCACAGTACGTGGAGCACAGTACAGTATTTTGAAAACTGAACTAGCCTTGAAAATGTAACATGAATAAAGATGTTGACACCGAGTTTAGCTAACACCAAATTTTTTCCTCACTTGTTACTCCTCTTATAACTATCAAAAAGTGAAACAAATTTCTTGATAACAGTACTTACTCCCCAGAGAAAACTTCTCTTAATCACCTCAAAACATAAATGTTTGGATTTCAGTTAGATCAAATAGTAAGAGCATTGTCATCTTGGTCAGGTCAAATCAAAAGTAACCAGACAACCCCAGCTTTCATCTTCAACGTAATCGTTCACTCGTTACTTGCACTGCATGCCGTACACTTTCTGGAACCAAAGAACACGAGTGCGACGACCCACCCAAACATTTTCTCGAAACACGAGAAGTCTTACGAGACACTCGCATCTGGGACGCATCAGGGGCTCGCGTTTCTGACAGAATCAGCGCGCGCGTCAGTCGGCCATCTTGCATCGGCGCGGCGGGGAGTCGCCTGGCCTCCAGACTGGCTTTGGAGCGCGGGAAAAGAACCCCTTTCAATGTCTGCTCTTTTCAGGAAACACGAAGCGTCGTGTTTTGCTCTACTGCCGCGACATTCGGGGGGGTCGGCTTGCGAGACATCGCCGCGCTATTGCACCACAGCCACCTATCTCAACCGCAGTAAATAACACCGCTGCCCGGGGGTGGGTTGAGAGAGCCTTCACGAGGCACCTGTATACATACATCCGTGCCCCAAAGTCAAACAGCGGCGACCGCGATGCTCCCGCAGATGCGGAAAAATAATAATAACAATAACAAGAAAAGCAAAAAGCGGAGAGAAATGTAGAACGAAACGCGGCAAACGGGCGCGAGGGTGCCGCGAACGTTGTAGGCGCATGCATTAGCTATTCCAACCTTCCGAAGGTCCCAGGTTGATATATGGGCCGCTTATGCGCTAACGCTCCTTCACTCCCGCCGTGTGCGCACGGACTCTTAGCGTCAATTTTGCTCTTTTCGTATTTTTTGTTTATCTCAGTAGAGAATGCGCTTTCGAAGCATCGCAGTAACTGTCGCGGAATCGACGTGTTAATGGTCGCCGTCTGTTTCTTGCCGCCGTTCGAGCTGACCAATCGGACGATTGTGCGATTGTTTCGTTCTCCCCTTCCCGTCCTCTGCTCTTGTACGAGTTGTTTGGGCGATTTGTGGCTGTAGCTGTGTCACGGAGAACATCCGTACACACGACGATGAGAAAATCTGAACCACCGGGCAGGTCGTGAGACATTAGTCTCGCAAACAGTTTCTTTCTTTTTCCCCCCATGGCTATGAAACATTTGGAGAAAAAACGTTTTCGTGTTCGGAACGACGACGAAACGATCCCCGGTTCGTGTTTCACGAAATAGTTGTAAACGGTGCGCGGACCCCCAACCTTGGATCTCTTGTGTAACTTTCGTTTTGTACCATTCACAAAAACAGCGAAAATAAATTTGTCACTGGGGTAGTTGTCATTCCATGCACCATATAATAATAATAAATAATTTCATGCCCGCATATTGTTTGATATAGAAAAGCTTTGGTGGTCGCATTTCAACAAACTAAAAGAAAAAAAAAGCTTGCCTATGCGCCCTCAACAGCTGTGGACGACAGGCAGTAATGAGACCCGAACGATAGCGCCGTTCCACGTTTTAGTATAGAGTAATTGCAACAAAGAAAGAAGAATATCGGAAAACGAACCTTGACAACGATTCAAGCTGATGAATTAAGCTCCGAGTTGCACCATAAACGCTCATGTGATACAAAAGCACCGTTAGATACTGTTTATTTGCAAAAAACAAATTAATCGGTGGAACCTACCCGTTCTTTTATTACATATTCGGCAGGTTATGCGACATTTGTAAAAATGGTAATCCAAAACTCGCCGAAATGCTCGCGATATTGGGTTACTGCGTTCCCACGTGACTTGGGTTACATAATCAATTCTTTAGCTGCCTGTTTGAAAATCCTCTTACAAGCCCATACGACACACATCTTAGTCTGCTCATATCATTTAAGGTCTTAAGCAACCCAAGGTATTATTATACTTTAGAGATGAGTGTATTTTGTTGCGTTTCTGAATTCTAAACCTCCTCCTCCTCCTCCTCCTCCTCTTTCTTCCAGTATTTCAAACGCAGGAACAACGTTGTTGTTTTTTTGTTTTTGTTTTAAAGAACTGTTTTTACAATATTTATGCTACATACTCAAGGCATGATGTATGCGTACGTTTTTTCTTTGTATATAGAGTGTTAACCTTTTAGCTCAATGAAGAGTTTTAGGTTGCCTTGAGAGCAAGCGTTTCCGAACTAACGTGAACGATATTTCAGTCAAACCTACTCGCCGAAATTGTAAACCCCTAGCTACCTCCCTAATCTCTGTGTATCTTCTTTTCCAGCGCTCTACCTAGTCTGCGGGAAGACGCTTCACAGGGTAAGTGCTTGTTTCGAGCGGCTGTCCTTGAAATGAATAGATAAGACTCGCTTTATGTACGAGGCATCAGGTCGATGCGAGGATTCGGAACGGATCGTAAACGGCCGAAGAAGGCCGGCCATTAAAGATCAGTCAGTGCGCAGACAGATGACGGAATCCGATCTGATAAAATGCTCGTACAAGATTGAACCTTGTATAACAAGATTGTGCCCCTTGCGCTCATCTGCATTGGCTTACCTGGGCCGGCTTGCTAGAAACGCTCCCAGCAAAAACTGTCTTAAAAAAAAAAAAAAAAAAAAAAAAACACTGCCGAAGTTAACGCATGAGCGGAGATGGATGTGAAGTTGAGTCATGAGCCTGGTTTAAACAGTTGCGTCAGTTGTGTTATGAGCGACCGAGACGACAGCAACGACAAATTCACCGGGATAACTGCTCGCTGTAGAACGGGCAAGCAACGCAAGAAGTTGCTTCACGAAGGAGTCAAAAGTCTCTATTGTTGTTTTTTTGGTTGCTGTGGACGTAACCGTTGCAAATGTGTGAACCAGCCCTCGAGCACCCCATGCTTGGCAGGCTTTCTTTCGCAAGATCTTAGCTAAGACACTGTTTCTAGCAAGCCCGCCCCGGTTTTTCGGTTAATCTGTCTCTAGTGCGTGTGACATGCTCAGACGTCTTGTTAAACAAATCGCTTTAGAACGGTAAGATCTTTCTACCGGCTATCATATTCGAAAAGTAGGCGCATTTCTCCTTATCGGGATCGAGCTTGTTAGCTTCAGCCGCAAAATTATCTAGTGCTTGCGTGAAAGTATAATACTTAAAGGGGTACTCCGGTGTATTTTTGAGCTACCTCAACTAACTATATGTTCTGACTCCCCGCCCTTTACTCTTTCCGGTATGCTATTTAGTATCGCGAAATTTATAATAGTTATTGCAAAATCAGCAAATAAACATGATGCAAAAACCAACACTCAAATATACCCGCACTTTTCAGTGCCGTGACGTCAGTGGCGGGCAGGCAGTCTAAAAAATAGAATATGCCAATCATTTGTTCCGCGCTGGAGCGCGGGGACTGGAGCGAGCTTCCAAAGCATTCATTTGACACCATGAAACTGCTTCGAATCAGTTGGGAACAAATTCTACAGTCTAAAGAGTGAATCCCTGCACTTCCACTGATGTCACTTTTTCGTTGTTGCCAGTAGAGACTTTCAGTTTGAAAAACACGGTGAGGTCCAAAATTGTAAATTCAATAACTTCGTGATAAAACATTATTTTGACCTAATATTTGGGATACTATTTTGGCGATGCTGTTTGGCGAGTTTAGCAAAATTTCAAGCAAATCGGAGACCATGAAGAAATCGCCGGAGTACCCCTTTAAGCTCGAGCGGCCCAGCTATGGAACATACATTTAGTGCGAAAGGGTAGCCCTTGTCACCGTGGACTGTACTATGACTTTAAGTCTAAGCAGGACATAGATGGGCGGGCAACATTTCTAACTTGTTAGCTAGTATAGATGGTATGGAAGGCTGGGTAAACAATTGTTGATTTGACAAAAAAGTCGCCCTCTGTCAAAACACTACCAAGCTTTCCGCTTAGTAGTGTGTGCTTTTGCATGCTGCTAGTGATCTAAGCCTTGCTTTTTTGAAGGAATGTGTACACATTCTTGAAGGATAATCTTTAACACTACCATCACATTTGTTAGTGTGCTTCATGTGGGCCTTGCTTGCCTACTCAAAGGATGAGATTATCCTTGACGGACCGTCGATATGCTAACTAATGTTAACTGAAACAAAAAACAGATCTAAGCCAAAATCAAGCATGTATTTTGAATAGTATCATATTTTCATAGTTTTCCTCTCCAAGTAAGAACAGGTCACAAGCACCCTGATAGTAACATTGTGTCATACCGTGGCGATGGTGAGCAACCAGTCTCCAGCAGGCCCAGAGGGTCCCATGCATCATACGGGGAAGCGACTGTCATGGCCGCGATCGTGGAATGCTCATTCCCGGCGGCCTTGACGCTGAGGACCGTCACATGAGCAGCGAAGGAGGGGAAGACCTTCCATTCGGTATTTATTGAAGCGCAGAAGAGCGCATGGCATCGGTCAAGCCCGTCCGTCGGCCACTGCCGCCAGCGGAATGTCAACTAGCGGTAACCTCGTGCGCCTACGAAGCTATCTGAAGCACAATGCCTCCTCGAAGCCACTCGATCGTGCGCATCCCGCTCCTCCGGCCATTTAGAGGACGAAGGTCGTTTGGCGGTATGCCTATATCGGCGGAAAGTACACGTTCTATCGAACCCCCTGTCATAAATATACTCGTTCCGGCGGATAAAATTCATTGGCTCGAACAACCTTTGGCAGCGGTAATGCCCGCGAAAGTGGCATGCCGTTATTGTTGTGCCGTTAGCTTGTTTTCCGGCAATTATTTTGTCAATTCACGTCTGTGCTTTTTTTCTCTTTTTTTTTTTAAAGGGGGGGGGGGGGGGTAGAAGTAAGGCTCTCGACTCGTTGCTGTAGAGAGCATCGAGTAATTCCGGAAGTTACATAAGGTGAAGGAGGACGGCGCGTTAGTCAATGTTTTGACCTTTAATGACTTTCACGGGCGGCCCTATCATCCACCCATACGTTTACGACCACTTCTTTGACGGCCCTTCAAATTCGACCCTGCTTAGCGAAGCCATGGAAATATTTTTAGCCAAAAAGTAATATATTACAAAAATTATTATAAACATAACCTGGGAGCAGAGAACAAAAATGGGACGGACGGACGGCACAGAACTTTCGGAATTTCGTACCGTCACTCTTTTTCCCCCGTCCTGCTCCTGGGTTACTATATTTATTTTAAACCAGCTCATTTGTACTGTCGCTTTAGCGTAAATGATTAAATTTCTCAAAATTTAGCACTGCTGGGCGGACGTGGAACGGACACTACGCAACATAATTTTTCCTGGCCTCTTTGAAAAGCGCCACCTGCGAAAGCAAATTTATTTGGCCTTCACACGAATGCCTGTTTCTCCTCGTAAAATATAGGTACAGATTTTTGAGACCTGTTGTTTTATACTTCACGGGCCGCAATAACACGTAACTTGTGACATTGCGCTAAGTTCTGAAGATTAAGCATCCAGAGACCTTATAGTCAATTGTATGTTTAGAATTCAGTAGGAGCTCTGCCTTCAGCACGCGCTCGTTGCCTAACCCCGGGCTTTGGCTGCTCGTGCGACAAAGTGTTACCGAAGATAGAAAGCTGGAGCTCGAGGTGGAGCATCTGCTGGGCCCTAACCTGTCACCGACTACACCGGCAGAAACTGAGAGAGAGGGGAGGGGACGAGAGCGCGCGGGGACGCGTGAGAGTCAAACTGCGACTCGATTGATTGGTGAATAGAAGCAAAGCTAGCTAGCTGCCTTTGTATGTACTCACTCTTAAAAAGCGTTCGAACACCGAACGCTGCCGTCCGGCTTTCGGCGTTTGCGTTGGAACGCGTTCAAACAGTGAATAAAGACAAAAGCAGCTAGCTTTGCATCCACCCACTAGTCATTCCAGACAGAGTTCGACTCCCTGGCGTCCCCGCGCGCTTTCGTCTCCTCCTCTCTCCCAGTTTCTACCCGCATAGTATGACACCGTTTTGTACACGTTCCTCTAAAAGAGGAATGGAAGCTCGTTCCTCGTTTCTTCTAATTTTTAGAACGCGTCCCGTTACAAGATTCCTCTGTGAGAAAGGAACTCCTTCCCGTTAAAATAAAAAAAAAAAATAGAATGTATCGTTACATATACGTTACTTTTGTATTTTGCTAATTACCATATTTAGTTTGATCAAACAAGTTTTTTTTTTAATTTTTTACCTATTCCATCAAATGGCAACATACAAATTCAAATGTTGTGAAGGAAGGACAACTGGAAAAGAAAACAAGGGAAAGCAAGGTTGAATTTGTGTTTATATTCACGTTTAAAAATATCAGCCTTTGAACAGTTCATTTGGACGTAGGCACTCATTGCGGCAGTTACCACACACGACAAGAGGAGGTCCGATGATGCCCTACCCAAACAAGCGCGTCCTCGCCATGTCTAACGGGAACGAGTTTTGTCACAGGTCTTGCTACAATGACTAAACGAAACGCGTATCTGTTTAGCACAAGCAGATTTGCCCACTTCAGCATATCTTATTGCCTTTCTTTTCTTTTTTTTACGTTGGAGGGAAAGTGGAGAAGAGGGTAGGACTTTTGGAAGGTCAGTCTCATAGACAACCAGTACTTCGTGAACGTCGGAATCGTTCTTCAGTTTTAAGGTGGAAAAAAAGGAGAGGGAAAATGTTTATATTCGTGTTTTGTTTTAAGTGATCAATCTCCGGGATACAAGGGTGCGTTCGATGCCTGGTAACCTTTGAGGACAGGTTAGCACTTTTTGTCAAGGACGAGGGGGGAGAACAGAACAACACAATGCGCTAACTTTAAATGTCTATTATGCAGAAGAACATCGGAATAAATACTCTGCGCCTTCGCGACATTCAACAGATACCTTGCCCTGTCGCTGTTCGCAAGAACCGGGTCTCTTCGTCCGCCAGACCAATCGAAGCCACGCTGACGCACCGATTTCCGTAACTTTTTGTCGGGCTTGCCTCTATGATTTCCCGCACCGTTTTATTTTTGTGCCTACCGATGATCGTGCATGACTTGAACTCAGGTTTGCATCCGCACTCGTGACAGCGAGTCGACAAATGGCCATCCCGTTGCCCACTCGTGGGTCAGCGTGGCTTTCATTGATCTGGTGGACAAAGAGACCCAGTTCTTGCGAAAAGCGGCAGGGCAGATTATTGGTTGACTGAAGCGATGGCGCAGAGTATTTATACCAACGTTTTTCTGCATATTAAACTGTTGAAGTTAACGCATTGTGTTCTTCTGTTCTCCCCTCTCGTCCATGACAAAAAGTACTACCGTGTTTTCAAAGTTTCAGCACCAACTCGCCCAACAAGCAGAATTGATCTGGTAATCTGTTCTTTTGTTGTAATTGTAGGTATCTTTGAGGAAGTTCAAGGATTGCTGCACTTGGCTTTAGGTTTCTGGGTGTATGAGGATTCCTTGAAGTAAAGGAAGTAGCTGAGTATGAGACGTCCTCTTTCTGTGTCCCTTCCTTCGACTGAAAGATTTTTAAGTTTCTTCCTAACCGTAGCATCGGGCACTAAAAACAGGATCAATATCCGCCAGCTTGCCTGCACCCGACTGTTAGCAAACCAGGAGCCCGCAAAGTAAGCCCTAGAATAAGTAATAAAAAAGTTATCGACATTCTGCTTTTCGTAAAAAAATTGTTTTTTAAACTTTTCAGTTTACCCCTCCCCCCTTTTTCAAGAAATAAAATAAAATGACCCCACTGGACGAAAACAAAGGAACATAGTTCCTTCTTCCGTTCCCTCCGAAACGTAACGAGTTTCCGTTTCAGTTGCACTAAAGCAGAATAGAACGTCGGTGTCCCTTCGTTCCTCATAAAAGGAACGCGTTCCAGGGACACCGTTTCTTCGAACGCCGTTCCGTGCAGCACTGGCATGACCGCTCGAAACACATGTACGACGAAACCGTCCGATCCGACGTCCGACCGCGCAATACGACGGTCGGAGGCGAGGGTTTTCAACGCTCTCCGATGCTACGAAAACCCTCTCCCTTCAAGGTCATTCCGGCAGTCCGCACGTCGGATCTGACGGTTTTGTCGTACATTTGTTTCGCGCTTTATAGACGCTTTACAGACGCGCCAGATTACAACCGCCATTGCTGACCTTCTCTTGTCTTACCGAGATGTCGAGCCACTGAGGCGGGTGTTGACGAGCTTTTACCAAGGTCAATGCTGGGGAGAAGGACATTATAGAATCTAAGATGGCAAAAACCTCGTCTGTTGCGGTAATGACCAAGTGAAGTGAACGGAATAAGAGGAAACAAAAACTGAAGGTCGGTTATGGCGGCGCTCACGCACAACCGCTGCAAAGCGTCTATACGCAGATCTCCGCGTGAGCCAGTGAACAGTTCCCGATGTCGCTTTGTCCCTTTCGCAGGCCAAGCGATGGGAGGAGTTCCCCGACGTGGAGTTCCACTTCGACTGCAGCGACAAGCCGATCGGTTTCTACGCGGACCTGGAGTTCGACTGCAAGATCTTTCACATGTGCGACGCGTACGGGCGGCGGGTGCCGCACATCTGCGCCAACGACACGGCCTTCAACCAGCGGTACCGCGTCTGCGACTGGGAGTACAACGTCAACTGCGCTGACTCGCCAAACTTCTACTACCTCAACGACCTCACCTACGAGACCGAACCGCCGACCAAGGCCTAACACCACGTGCCCTGCCATGTCCGCACCACGATCCACGGTTCAAGTTGTCCCGAAGCAAACACAGTTTACTATAGAACAAACGAAAGAAAAAACAACTCGAGATTAGGAAACCGGAAAAACAGGGAGGTTCGAGAGGACGCCCCAGCCCTCTTTTCTTGTTTCCTGATCACAAGTCGTGAAAGCCGCCTTTCTCCCTTCGAGCGCGCACGATGTAGCCAGAGGTAGATATTTTTCGCGGTCGTGATAGCGTTAACCATTGTTTTCTTTTTATGCTGCAGCTGCGACTGCTACCTGTGTGCCCACTGTGCGACGACTGTCCACCAATAAGCATAACCGTGTGTGTAAAGACTACGCTGGATGTCGGAGACGATGGTGTTTCAGTGTCGGAAACACACGCACGAACTGTGTTCTTCTCGATGGTTCCGGGATGTTTGTTGGCCGACGTGAGGCACTGCTCGTCTTCGTCTCTCACTTTTTTTTGCAGGAAAAGGAAGCGTACAAATAAAGCGGTGTAACCCATCTGATCCGCTTAGGGTCCTTCATTACAATGTGGTCTCTGTATCGTCATTTCTGTTAGATTCATGCATATTATTCAGCTGGTGGAAATACAATTTGCAAAAGCTGACCGTGAAACGCCATTGTTCGAGAGAGGTGGGCAGTGATTCTCTGCGTTTCGACCGTCGACGTTCTTGTGTCGGTTATGAGGAGTTACAGAATACGTTCGCTAGGTCGGCTTGGGAGAAAGGCGGAAGTCGTGGCAACATCTTTGTTGGGAATTGTTTTTTTCCCCTCTTAATGCTCTGTCTCATCTGCATTTGCGCGTTTTTTGAAGTAAAAAAAAAGGTGTTTTTTTTTACTTTCATTTTTAATATTGGGAACGGAAAGATAGGGGGGCGCAAACGAGCTGGTGATGGTTTAACATAATAGGCTAAAAACTTTGAGGCTGAGAGAACGAGGAATGGCACGACACGGCTGTCTTCGGGACCGCTGTGTCGTGTCGTCCCCCATTCTCCCTAGTTTAGGGGTGGTTTGTCTATTATGTCTAAGATTTTTTCGGTATTTTCTTCCCCTTCACCCCCGATACTCCCCAGAGATGATGTGAAACAGTTGAGATGGTGGGAATACGACATAAAAAAAATATTCATCGCAAAACATATTACGCAAATCATGAGCACTAAAAAAACGCTGTGACATTAATTTCTTTTCAAATTGTCATCATCTAGAAACCCAACAATTTTTTTTAATTATTTCTGAATAAGAGTGTACAATTTAATATTTTCCGTGTCGTTCGTCTCCTTCACGATGTTAAGTGTACATACATTTCTTTCCTCCAGATTTTGTTTCTATATCAAAAATTAAAGAAAAAAGTGACTGGTACAATTAGATAAGAAAATAGTTAGATATTACTCGATTTTTTTTAGATATTCATTCAATATACTTAAACTCATTGCGTGCGTTTTATGTCCTGTACATAAGCGTAATAAACCAAATGTTATTTGTACAAATCCACTCTTGAAGTTTTCATTTATCTTCAGATACTGTCTGGAATTCGACGCTCTGTCCAGGATCCTCGAGAGTTCCACCATCCTCGAAAAGTCGTAGCTCGCGAAAAGCAAGAAATCGGGTGATCTCAAGAATTGAAGTAAAAGGAACGTTGTTTTTGGGACGCACATCCCACAGGAACTGGCGTTGTCGATGTCAATGAGAGTTTTCAAAGAGAAGACATACTTTAACTTGATTCCGGTTCACGAGTTACCCGTGAAAAAGGTAGCTGCCGTGGTCAATTAGATAGGTTTTTGGCTATAGCTTATGGTACTCAATAAGGGTTGTAGAAAAAGCATGCTGTGTGTAATCTTTTAACCAACTTATTAACAATGCCAAGATATGAGCAAACCCGAGTTTTGTATGATTATACAGACAGAGTATAAGATTGCAACACAAAAAACAAAACAAAAAAACTTTGAGGTGCGAATAAAGGTGAGTCAAGCTTGTAAGGGTTTATTCTCCGAGCAATAATAATTTTGCAAAACAAAAATAAAGGATCCTCCATGACACAAGCCCCTTTGGTCATGCTTCTGACAGATCAGAATCATCAGAAGAAAATTATTATTTATATTCTTCAAGGCAAATAGAAGGGTGACACAGCGGTAACTCTTCTCAACTATTTCACAGTCCAATGGTCGATGTTTATCAGCCTCCGGGAAACCCAAAAGGTTTCTACAAACACAAACTACTGCGTACGCTGCCATAATACAAAGTCTAAAATTTCATTGTGCACCTAGCCCAGAACCAAACTAGGTACATTTCAAGGGCCATGAAATGTGCAGATCACATTTAAATAGACCGATCTCACCAGCCAGTTTGACAACGCCACCGCTGCCGCAATGCATCGAAGGAACTTTAGTCTTTCTGCACGTGCGACAACCTCGCTGGAGCTCTGCGCAGGGCTTAAAGTCTCCCATCTGTGGCAGGGGGTCTCTCTTATGCTATCATCGGTGGACCGGGGGGGGGGGGGGGGGGGGGAGTGGAGTGGAGGAAAGAGAGTTTGTGGGTCATATTTTGACAAGCAGTTTGCCTTTAAACTAATTATATGTTCGTGCATCCGCAAAAGTTGACACAGCGCGTTCGGCTATGCTAGCATTTGACTGACACAGCGGAAGGCTGCGTCAGATACATGCCCAAATAATTCATGTTGTAGCCATGGGTTTAGTTCTCAACTTCGCCGCTAGGGGGTCGATGGTTTGATGCGACTACCCAGAGGGGTCTCAGACCCCCCGTCGAAATCCTTGGGGGGTCCGAGATCCCCCGAGACCCCCCTGACTTTAAGCACCGTCTGCGAGTGTAGAGCGCGAGACGGCACGAGCCCTTTCGTCCATTGTCGTCTGCCTCCTATGAACTGAAGATATGGCGGCGTCACGCATGCGCCGAACCCTTGGTGAGACCGGTATATTTCTTACATAAACACGCCTTCGTCAACGTATGCTTCTAAACGTTAGCATGCCTTATTTCTCATCACTCACACTGCTTTTTGGCTCGAGTCGAACATCTTGTTTATACGTGAAAGCCGTGTTTTTATAATGAGGGGGACTGAAACAGTTACTTTTAATCAATAACTTCAGAGTGACATATGAAAATATTACATAAGCAGAAACAAATGAAGGATTGTATTGAAGTACGTAATGTAAAGGGATCCTGTAAAACAACATAAATTGAGCATCTCCGGTTCTCACATGCAGCGAAGCGCTAATGTAGCGCTGCTCACGTGTCGTCAGCTACTTATTGTCTGCCATGAGCAACAGTTTTGACGGTACGATACAAAGCTAGTGAACGCTACCATGAGCACGCACTTAGCGCGAGTTCAGCGCAATGCTTGGAGCGCTCCGCTGCATGTGTGAACAGGCCTGGAGAACATGTTGCAAAGACCGATTTTTAACGGGCGTGAAGGACCCGTGTTGATGCATTTTCATGTGGGGAAAACATTTTTTATTATGGGACTCATCATAGTTTGTTAGCTAGAGTGTACATAGCACGGTCAGGTCATACGTGCCAGAGTGAGAATCAAACCACACTTGCGGACTAAAAACACCCATTAATATATCAGACATTTTGTTATTTCAAGCTTGACAATGTACACTCGAGACAGGGAACCAAATATGAGTGCAAATCAGGTCAACGTTTTTTTTTGTTTTTTTTTACTTTATTTATTACGCTTCAACACACCATTCCAGTCTAACTTGTGCGTGACTTGTGTAATAACCTTATCGTTCAAATATTTTTCAAGCACTCATTAGATTACACAGCCGCTTGCATCTTACGATCATTCCGCAGTATATGTGCACCGTTTAAAAAAATACATCTCACTGTTTCCATCAATCACTGTGTCCGCTGCACAATCATAGTTTGCAAAGCTTGCCACTCTGGCGACCGAAAAAGTGCGAGGGCAAAACGCGCAAACGCAGCAACCATCGCACCTATAGATACTGGGAAGGTAGACAATGACCTATTCACAGCATCAGAATGATAAATACGTTTTGCTCACAGACATGCGAGCAGAAAATTAATTTGAGAATATTACCTCCGAAGTGTGGACATGCGCAGAGCACCTCTGGTCCCAGTTGAAGCATCGTCACTGAAAGGCAGAAACGTCCAACAAAGCGCCTCTCCAAGGGAATTTGCAGAGTGAGTTTTAGTAGGTCCCAGAATGCTAAATTAGAATTGTTCAATATATTTTCAGAGACCAGCTGCTCGGCTAGCCAAAATGATCAAAAATAGATATTGACGCATGAAAAATGAGCATGCTTCGATTGAGTACTATTTTAGCTCGGCACGGCCCACCGAGTCAACCCACATCATAGTTATCATTTTACTCAAATAAAACGAGGTCCTCAGTCTACATTATGTTCTATAAGCTCCATCTTATTTTACATGAAATTTTTCTGCAGGTTCCAATTGTGATGGCTAGGTTTTGAAGGTGCTCCTATGCGCGAGCACAAGCGCAATCAAGGAGGATTCTAAGGAAAGCTGCTCGGACTTGGGGTCTTGCATGAGATTCACGTTAGACTAAAGCAGAGCATACGTAAGTGTTGAATAGGTCATTCATTCTCTTCAGGGGTTCTACAAAAACACGAGAAATAAAAACATTTGCATTTACACTCTTGGGGTCCTTCTGGGTGCTGATGAGATCTTTGAGAAGGGAAACGTTTTCCGCCCTTGCCAAAAGTCAAATTACTCTTCACAAATTACTGCACTGAGCAGCTGCAGTAGATTCGCCGGTTACTGCGTGTGCCCTGTGTTCAGACTCTTGTGACTTATTTGTAAAGTGCACGGACCCCTGTTTAAGTAATTAAATAGGCATTGAATATTGGATGTACCTAAATTCTTCTAGGTCCTCATTCCTCAAATAAAAATAAATAAATTCATATTCCCATAAATGCTGCGCGGCGCAAAACACCTATAACAACTCCGATCTGCGAAGGCCCGAGAAAATGACGAAGCTAAACTAATATCGACTCAAAAATACTATTTGATATGGTACAACGAGCAGACAGTTTGGCACCCATACTCCCTGCGAGTGCGTTTCAGCACTGAACATTCGTCGACATAGCCGTTTGGAACCGTCAGCCAATCAATAATTTCTGCAAATATAAATGATTAGCCCTCTTGTAATTTTTGAGGAAGTGGACGCACACATGGGCATGTTCTATATTGGAATAACGTCCCGTGCATCTGCATGACGCATGAGTCATGACCAAGCGAACCATGAACTACGACCTAAGGAAAGAGCCAATAAAGCTATTAAACCCCAGTAAATTCTTGACACGATTGAGGCAGTCTGAACGGGACACTGAAGTCAGTAAGATGCCTGACATTTTGAGTCGTTGAACACTGATGGAATTTTTCTCGTTCGAACGGCATTAAAGCCTCGCCATTCTTGTGGTTTCTTCAGCAGATATAAATAATGGACTGACTATTTCTCCCGCTTAAAAGCCGTAGTACCCTTCATACCACGACGTAACAACGATGCGCTTACAAATTTAACTGTTTGAATATTCATTAGTTGTACCTGTTGAAGTTGGCACATAAAGACACGTGCCCTGTTCACTATGAGACTCGCCTTTCGACAACATTTCCTGAGGACAAGGCGAGAAGGAGGGCCGTTTGCCAAGGAAACGAGGAACGACTCAATAAAAACAACGATGCACCGCAGATCCAACACAAAAGACGACCAACACTACTATAGCGTCGCCGCCGCCGCCAACGACGATGATGACGGCATCTCAGAGAAAAAAGAAGGGAAAATAAAAACATAAACGGGACGCTGTGTTCGCCCTAAAGCAATTAAAGCGAAACATGCCCCGAAAATGAGCGTGCCTGGGTGAGCCTTGTTCCGGTGACCGAGCCTTCCCTGGCGGTGATATCGTGTTGGATGATAATCAGCACGCCGTCAATCATGCGTCAATGAGCAGCCCGAGCTGCTCCCACCGGTCCCACCCACGTCGCCGGGTAGCGTTGCACCTCGAGCCGCCACCGCACTGCCGGTTACGTGCAGGAACGTGGTCGGCTGTTCGCTGGCTGGCGGCCGTTGAATCAGGCGGAAGTGTGCGACATCCACGTGCGGGAAGTAACGGGAGCTGATGTCGACACCTCCGCTTCTTTCGACAGTGTTGGAATGTATGGGTGTTCGTACGTCCTTCAAACTAAAAAAAATATCGGTGTATTTTTTTTTTCTTGTGGTTGTTTATGAGACGTGTTTCGCGCCTTAAGACAACAGCAAGTGTTGGAATGTGGAGAAAGTAAAAGCGATGTTTGAAATAACAACGCGGCTGGTGGCGTGAGTTTCTCACGCATAAAAGTTGTTTATGACTAATTCATTTCAGGAACATGGGTTTATAAAATGTATACTTACACCTTAAACATTAATAGTTTAAAAAAACCTGTTTACGCTATGTTGATAGAGATGAAGTTATTAATAATGTGTTTATGCTGAAATATATTGTAATAATAAATTCAGAATCACTGAACCCGGAAAGATTTGAAACCAGAAATCAGAACCAGCTCAGAAACAAATAATGCCTAAAAGGCGGACATAACTGCACAGCCTAACGGCACCACAAAAATAAATAAGAAGAGATTTGAAAAAAAAAAAATTAACATGCAGATAAGAAGCCTAAGATTGCATTCTCAATATTAACTTTTCCGTTGACCGTTGGCACGGCCAACGGTCAACGAAAGCTTAATTCATAACTGTGAAAGACTATTTACACGCAGCGAAAGAGTCAACGCAAGGAATAACTTCTTCGTCATTACCTTAAACCTTTTTTTTTTTTTTTCAGGATTGATGCATTTACATATGAACCTACGCATGGTCATTACGTTGAATAACAAAGGCGGTGCTCTTATGAAGCATGCGGCAAAATATGTACAGAGGTCACGCAGGCGTGTAACCGCAATGTTGATTGCGCAGGCGGATTTGTGTAATGACTGTCCTCGAATCCCCGGTGAGTCACACCGATGCGCGAAGATGCGCTTGTCTGCTACAGAACTACACCCTTGAGCGTACTTGAGGGAATGTTTCTGTCAATTAAAACAGGTTCTAAATTTTCCACAGTAATATTTTGATAGTGTCTTCCAGATTTTGTACAGTGCGAAACTGAATTAGTGCGAAGTGATCGCCAATTTTCTCCTCTCTGTCTCTTAGAATCAAAGGGCTGTCACAAAAACTACTAGCGTGGCAAAAACTTAACCTTTGTGGCACAATTCTAAGGGCTAAATATTGGTGTCCACCAACACGCCTTCGAAGTAAAATGCGAAAAAGTTCCGGTGTCATGTTCGCTACAACAGCGTTGCGCATTGCACTCGTCTATTCTTCGTACATCGTTTGCGTTTTGATTCATTAGTACAGGTCCAACTGGCTCAGTCCATGTTCCAACGTTCCTCTATTACCGCAGCACGAGGAAAAAAATTAGAAGTGCGGGTCGTATATAGATTTTATACCTACGTATGGGTACTAAAATTAAAAAAAATAAGAAAAAAAGTGAAAGACGGTTGCAAATCTCTTCAACGCAAAATTAGAGCGCAGCTCTTGAGGAGGAGGAGGGGAAGGTAGGGGGCGGAGGGTATGCCCCTTCTCCTCCTCCGTAGAATTCAGATTGGTGTTGAGGTCTCGTGACGTCAGTTTTCCCGCTTAATCTAGCTAGGAAATTAAATTTGTTCACGGGTGACGTGACGCCAAGTCATGTGCCGCTGTTTTCTCCGCTAAATTTAGCGGGGAAACTGAATTGGTATTGAGGTCACGTGACGTCAGTTTTCACGCTAAACTTAGTGGAGAAACTGAATTTTGTTTATTGGTGACGTGACACAACGTCATTTGGCATCATTTTCTCGACTAAATTTAGCGGGAAAATTGACGTCACGTGACCTCAACACCAATTCAATTTCGCGCTAAATTTAGTGGGGGCGTTTACGCCGACGCCGCGAAACCCGGAAACGGACGCCTAAGGACTGCGCTCTAAGAAAAAACATAAACACACTCAACCGAGAATGTTTTGCGTTCTTCCAGGGACAAGTATTCTTGTTTTCGACCAGACAGTATTATTTTGAAGTAAAATTTGTAAATCAACTTATAGTAGTTCTCCTAGTATTCTAGATTCATACTCCAGTGCACCTGGAATAAAAATAATGCCTTAAGTTTTCCGCGTCTCGGCTCGGAAATAAATCCTTGGAAATACCGGATTTCTGCATCAATCGTGATCAGGCGACACAGCGAAACAGCAGAACAGAAAACGAGAAAGAAAAAGAAAGGGAGAGAGAGAGAGAGAAAGATGCTAGCACACATACATATTATCAACTGAGTAATAGCGTACTGCGCATCACATTGCGTGGCGGTGAAAACCTTTCGTCTAGCCGCAATAAAAAAAGAATGCACGCTTCCTGGTAGAAGGTAATCATGTCGCAAACTCAAGAATGGTGCAAGAGAACCCTGCCACTTGCAAACGTTTACTAAGGTATCGGGTTGTCCTACGGGACAAATCAACTGTGAACATGAGCATGGTATCAATCACATTTAACAAAATCACGGAAGAGATTTTTATGCAGAAAATAAAAATAAATCACAATATCATTCCGGCATAATTAAGTGAACCGAGTATGTAGCATATGGATGCCCCGTGAGTCATAAAGAAGACAAGTAACAGTACACTAGCGCAAACCGCCCATCAAAAAAGACCGAGATATACCCAAAGTAGTCTCGACGTTTCCTCCAGTTAAGTATGGACTTTAATCTACATATCACGGCTGTCTCTTACAAGCACGTCTAAACTTGAAATGCAAAAAGTGGCGTAAACAGCCTACAAAAATTGACAAACCAAAATGCTTTAACGTATGTCTAAGATTTCTTCGGTATTATAAACAAAAGATCAGACGGATACGTCAGATTGATTCAATCAAATACCTTTCCCGCCAGTCGTCACGTAGAATACATTGGCTAGATATCAATTTATTCTCTATCCGCCCATCTTGCGTACAGTAAACTTCAACCTAATGCATGAGCTATTCACTATATACACACTCTAAAAATGTCTGTGCGTCTACTTTCACGCACAACACTTGGAGAGCCAATCACCGCAACTTACGGAGGCAGCTCAGCGAATAACGATGCCGAAACATCTGTTTAGATCAAAAAACGCAGTCTGAGTTGTGACATTAAGCAATGCAAAACGTCACGCTTGCATTGCTTAACGTCACAACTCAGACTGCGTTTTTTGGTTGAAGCACATGTTTCGGCATCGTCATTCGCTGAGCCGCCTCCGGAAGTTGCGGCGATTGGCTCTCCGAGTGTTGTGCATGAAAGTAGACGCACATACTTTTTTTAGAGTGCAGGGTGTTTTGCTAGGCTTTACGGATTAGTTTTATAAAAGTTGTGAAAGTTACACTAACGCTGCCTGTGCAGGTGAATTTTACGGCCTGGGGGGATTAAGAGAAGGGGTGATATCGTCACGGTAAATCGAACAATCGTTCCAACTTATGGTTCCTATTAGAAACTTGTTGAGCGCCATCGGAAACCACTGAGCAGGAATTTTTAGAAAAACTTTGCGCTCGCGGGAAGCGCAGTGGTGCGCTAATGTTACCACTCGTGAAACAGGCAAAAGACTGGCACGGTCAGAAAACATAGGTGATAAGGACACGAAAAACAGCGCGGGCGCGTTATCGCTCCGGCAGCCTTACTCCTGCTGCATATGAGTAGGGGTTTCGCGCTCCACCGTGCTTCCCACGTGCTCCAAGCATTTCTGAAAGACTGAGTTAGAGTTTTTTAATGACGCTCGGCAAGTTTTGAATTGAAACCTTATGTTTATCTTCTCTCATAAAATTTTAGTTTTAATTAATTAGCCAGTTAACGTTGTTAGCACCAATCGTACATATTGAAACTTTAATCATATATTGTCTGTCCGGTATGAATATTTCTTCACCCTAGTGCTAGACTCCATACCCAACAAAAACTTTGAGTTCATTGCACACGATCAACCATGGTGAGACATTTTGCCAAGCTAAAAATATGACTTCTTTGAAAATTAAACACTAAACACAAGTTCAGCGCGCCTTTCTTCCGGGAGTAGACGCGAAGAGCAAATAATGGTGACGAAACCAGTTCATCGTATGATCTGGTTCAGAAAATGATGTGGTCTCAACCATAGTATCAGAAAAGCACTGAGTGATTATCTGTATCAGTATCAGTATCAAAAAAGCACTGAGTGAGACAAAGGCAGCTAGCTCTAGGTCTACCCACTAATCATTCCAAGTTCCAACCAGAGCTTAGATTTCTGACGTCCCGACATGCTCTCGTCTCCTCCTCTTCACCCTCAGTCTCTCGGCGCATAGCGGGCTCATGCAGAGATAAGAAAGAACGAGATTTATTTAAAGAAGAAATAGTCAGAGTGCAGGAGAGCTGGTGTAAGTTGAACAGGATGGGTAAACCTGAGACTGGGGTAAAAAAGCGAAAAACGCGAAGGAAGACAAAAAAGAGGGACAGGCAACGTTCTTTTTTCTGTTTTCCTTTGTGTTTTCCGTTTTCCAACCCCAGTCTCAGGTTTCCCGTCATGTTCGAGATTCATTTCTTCTAACGCAGACAATATGTGGACTTCTTAAATCTTCGTGAGACGCTCTCAAGCGAAAGATGTGATGTATTACTAACCTGCTGTGTAATTGAGAATCGGCATTATTTTGAAATATGGGCTACGCGATTGTGAAGCGGCAATCTTTAGAGTTGCGTTCGGGTGTTTTGTATTTTCATCTAATTCTTTTCATTTCAAAAAATAGTTCCCAAAATAATGTTTTCTTTTTTCTTTTTCAATTTTTGATTATATGTCAAATGTTGCTGAAACAACACTTTAGTGTTAGTTTGTGAAGTGTGTTGAATTCAGCGCCTTCTTCAAGTAGTAAAGTATTGCTTCCAGACACAATTAAATTTGTCAAACAAATATTCAAAAACATTCCGAATAAACGTTTGGGTGCCGTGACAGCATCTAAGAAAAAGTAAGGGGTTCAAAGGAAAAAAAAACTATGGTTGAAAACATAAAGTAATATGAACTTGAAGCCATGCATAGTAATTCGGCTTTAAGAACACTGCCACTCGACATACACTAAGTGGGTGCAACTTTCCCAATGACTGGCTTCGTGCCATCTCTATGCGACATTGGTTTAGCAGCTCATGCAATTTGTAACTTAGGATTAACTACCAAAAGATGAAGTTACGCAGAATGGCGAACCACAACGAATGTAAATTTAGGAATTAGTCATCATTTTGCGTTGCAAATTAGGATGAACTACCGACTGCCAATTGAATCTCTAGGACGCATTATTCTTCGCGACGTCCGTGAGAAGACTTCCAAGTCAAATATACATTTAATGTCGGTTATTTCTGGTTTCTTAATTAATAAGGCAGCGCCAATAACGAATATCTGGTATAATGTTTCATACTCGTGCACCAAGCGAAGTCTGTCAGAAAGCAGAGAATATTCGTCTTATCGCGTAGTGTGTGCAGTCCTACAGCTTACGAAAGTTTAGAGAATAGCCCATCTTTATCGAGCTTTATCGAGCCTTATCCAGCCATGTTTGTTATGCGTTTTTTTTCAGAAGTTTATAACTCGCATTAAATATAAATTACCACGCAGACAAGGTCGCGCATAATGAAGAGAATTTACTGATTATAATGAAAATATAGAAGCTACTAAATAACAAGTAACTACTAAAATTTATGAGATCATAAGAAGCCCATACGTAACTACGAAATCACGTCCCCAGATCAGTGCATGATACTTCATCTGAAGGACCATACCAACTGCATAGCGCTGCCGTTTGGAGGGTAAACGATATGACTCGAACGGAATCAATTCGCCTCTACACCTAGCAGAAAAAAACTTGTGCTACCTTATAAAAAAAAAAGGTCAGTAGTTAATTACATTAGCCACCTTCGTGCGGGTATGTTCGCAGTGGACAAGCTTCAACTTTACAGAGGATGTTCTCGTTTGTTCACCTGGTAGTCAAGCAGAAGAATGACGACCACAAAGAGCATTTCCCGAAACAGGTTATCGCGTTAACGAACCTAACAAGCTCGGCCTTGTTGGGCAAGCTCCAACCCCACAGCCTTGATCCGAACGTCAGCTCCAGTGCATATATTGGCCGACACACTGAAATCAGCCTTGACGTCACAGCTGTCCACCACTTAATTTCGCCTAGAATATCATTAGCCTGGCGGCAGTCGAACGACGACTCATTTGTTGCGTAAGTTGACCACCGCGAGTCGAGGAAGTCAGATGTCAGTACCTTTGACACGCACAAAACGCACCTTGCCAATAAGACATACCGAAGGAGTGAGACAAGTTGTTAAGTGTAACTAAACTATGACAAACAAAAACACATAAAGTGGGGGACCGTTAACCATCGCTGAAAGCTGTGGCGACGTCAGAGCTCGAAGCTCTGACGCCACCACTCGATTTCACACCTCTTTCTCTCCCTCAGTTTCCCTCCGTATTATCTCTTGATGAGGTCCGTCAGAACAGTTTTGTTTTGGGGTAGCCGAGATCAAATGCATGAACAGTAGTGATATTTAAAAAAAAGAAAAATTCTTAACTGAACTTTTTTTTTTTTAAATTTGTGCCGCAGAAATATATCATTAGGAGGCAGCAAGAGCCATCAGCTGGAATCGGCAGACTGTCGCGATTTCATCCCTTTTTAATTATATCTGTGCGGAAGTGCTCTACATCGCTATTATTACTGTACTGAGTTTTGTAATCTCTGCGTTCAAGGTGCCCCTTTGTAGTTGACAAGGCAGCAGCTAATTTATGAAAGGAAAATTTCCGCTCAAATCACAACTCCAAGAACGTTAAAAAAGATTTAAAAAAAAAAACAAATTAGCTAAGTCCTTTTTTTTTCTCGCCAAAAAGAGTTAATGTTATATTTCTAGAAAATGAAATAGATCCTTAAAGAAATGGCACATTTTCGTGAGGACCTTACCATAAATATGTACGAGTATTACGGCTACATATTATAACTAAAATGGAGAAAAATACTATACCACGGAAGTGTACCAATGAGAGCTAGATGCAACCTTTGTCGAAAATACATCCTACAGAATCACAACGGAAAAAAAGAACACATTTACCCACGTCTTACTTATTGATCACTAATACCTGTTTAATAAACTTGCGTAAATGTCGCCTGTAGCTAGGTCGATATTTATTGCTTCTTATTGAGACCAGCAACGTCCGTCACGCAGTGTGTACTTACAACTGTAACTGAATATTTACAATACAATGACACATTCCCATTCTGTCATTCCGTTCGCGTCTGCCACCGAAGGCGAAGCTGTGCTAGACCTGAAAATGTAAGGGAACCCAGGTAACACGCATTTGCGCGATAACTCATAACAAACTCCAGAGTGCAAAAAAGTAATATCTTCCAAGGCTACGGTACCGCTGTATTACCGTTTTCCTAATCGGGCGTGTAATGCATGCAGGACGGATGCAGATTTACAAGGAGCATGCCCAACGCATTAGCCAAAACTGGCAACAAGTTGCTGGCGATTTTACTCCTCGCAGTGAAGGTCACATAATAAACATAAGAACATACAATGTGTCTGAAATTTATGACGAGAATAAAGTAGGTAAAAATAAGCTGCGTGCGTGCGATGAGAAGTGCGGCCTAAATAAAGGGATGCACGTGTCTTTCTTTGATGTAATCGCTCAACAATACTCAGATTAACGGATTAACGTCCATCGTGAAAACGAATTGGATATATTTACAGAAAGTTATATACATAATAGACATGCGGTTTCCTAGCTTTCTTTCTCTTTTGGAGTATCTCTAAAAAAGAGAAATATACGAAAAAGGACAGCATAAAACGTTGAGTATGTTGGGCATGTTGGTTAGCAACTTAAGGCACTGTAACATTGAGAAGACAGTTGGACAAGTCTGTCTATCAACACGAGTGAAACGTGTTTTTGGCGACCCTGTCACATTGAGGCAACAACTGTTGGGAAATTGGTTTTTGTCACGCGGCAAGCCTTTTCGCCAATTTGTAATCCGGCAGTCGGGGAAAACTCTATCACGCTAACGGCGTAGCCAACACGGGGAACGCTCCACCATTTTGATTGTTTACTTCTGTTTGTGTGCGGCGCGGCAGCGCTGGAAGTGTGTCTACTAAGTGCTAGTGCGTTCGGAGGGTCGGAAATTACCATGAAACGACATCACCCTGCGACTATGATGTACTCGACAGGCAGAGCATTTTCCACACTTTATTTTATCAAAATGATCTTCATTCGCTGACGAAGCAGCTAGCTCCAACCAAGTAAGATGAGACTGCTGCTATGTTCGTGATTCATGCCACCGCATGAGGAGGTGTTTCTATCGGTTTTGTCTTCCGTTCGATTCCTATTTCTAGTATGAAATTAGGTTAGCACCGGCAGTACCCCGAAGTGTTTTCTGTAGCGTGGTGTTGAGTTGAACTGAAAGTGCTCAAAAACTGCGACACCCACACGATCGGCCTTTATAACGATCAGCAGAATAAATATTTTCCAATGCTGTCGTTTTGCTTTTACCGCCCTTCTGTATGAGCGCTTCATTCCCCAAAAAGTCTTGTGGATTTTTTAGACCATTCATCTGTCTGGCGGCGGCTGCTTTCAGATTCCAAGTATCCACAATCATATCACAGCGGTCGTTTTCATGCTTCGATATTTTTAATCCTTTTCCTTATTAGATGATTTGTAGTAAATTTTATCAGCGGGTGAGTAGGCGTGCCATTTTTTCACTAGCAGTAAGGTGAGCTGGTCTCTCGGCGGTTCTAATTTCAACAACCATTTGAACGTTCACGATCGTAGCTATGACCATTTCGACAATCGCTTTCCGTAATGACGCAGTAAAAATATCAATCAAATTATTTTAGCTGCACGCCGGCCTTAATTCGTGTTAAATATAGTTTTCAAAAGCCTTTGTTAAGGAATATTTTTAAAACAACACGTTACTGGTAGGGAACTCTACCATCGAAGCTACCTGTGTTGTTGTGTTGACGGCACGAAATTTGCTCATCCACCGATCTGGGCAACACGCGTCGCCCAACACAAGTTGTTGCTGTCTTTGTAGCCGAAAAAAGCTCTCACACTGAGGCCATATTGTTGCTGTCGCCTGAGATGTGGTGACGTTCCCGGAATGAGACAGTTTTTTTCGGACGAGAGTGCGACCACGAACAAAGCTGAGCAACTGTTGATGAACATGTAGTGTTTCTGTCGTCGCAGTGTCCACAATGTGAAAAGTTTTTTTTTTTTTTTTTTTTTTTTACAAAAACGAAAAAAGAAAATGAACAGAGGGACAACATAGCGTCTGTGTTGTCCTTGGCTATAAAATGTATACATGAGCCTTCACCTCTCTCAATTCTTATATGTGCAGGCTTTCAAAATACTCAAGACTGCACGATGTTCGTCAATCACACTTTGTTACTTCACGTAAACGTGTTGCCACTGACTAAGTTATTGGCGAGGTTTTCTAGATCTATAGCAGAAATAGTCTTTAGCAACTGAGATATCACATATCTTTATAACAAAATATTTTGACAAAATAATTCTAAGCGAAATTTAAAAGAAAACACAAAAACGCTACCACTTTTGATGACAGAGCATCTATAGCAAGGAATCATCACGTGCGCCTAATTGTACAATACAATGTAATACTTAAGAACGTAACTTTATTCAGTAATAAACCACGCTATCCCACCTTCTATAACAATATTGATCGACAAATCCAGTACTACAAAATAAAGCTCGCTCTACGAGAAATCTGATATATTCATCTCTCCGCCTTCCTTCTTTATCATCTTTGTGTGTTTGAAGTTTTAGTGCGTATTTGTTCAACAATCAATGGAAGGTAGACACAGAGATTCTTATTTATCGCGGAATCTAGCTATGTAGGGTTAGGTTACAGTGAATGCAATGCGAAGGAGCTTATACTGACTTGACAGGGTAATTGGAAGCCTGGGATGATTTTTGCGAGGCAAGCGAAGAATTTGTTGTCCTCGTGGGAAGTTACGTCCACTTAGCGCGAATACTAGATTCCCTGGCCCATATTGCGGCACCAGTGCCGAGTCAACGTTCAGAGGTCGAAATCCAGCGGATGAATTGGCAGACAGCACGCAACCAGCAGGAGCAGTCTAGGTCGTCGTTTTCTCTGATGATTCGCGGTGTGCAATGCGTCAGGATAATCGACTCGACTGCTGCGGTTTTCATTAATCAATCAAAGAGTCTACAAGAATGAAAGAAACCTGATTTACTCCAGTCAGGCACCGAAGCCCCAAAGTCTACGGCGAAGTCAGCACTGACTGACTAGGTAAAAGCGAGCGTCAGTGACTAAACTAGAAAGAGTTAAACTAAAATTTAAAACAAAGTTCGATTGAATTAATGCAAACCGTTGCGAATATCTCGGTTCGCTTTGTTTCCCAGAGCAGAGGCTCGAAGGGCTGACAGTTAACTGATTCTAGCAACACCTTTGCGATTAGCATCTTCTCATTGGTCGCGATATTTTATCGTCACAGGTGCTCGAATGAAAATTGCAACTACTTCCTGTATTACACCTATTTAAAAAAAAAAAAAAAAACATGTAACGCTACGGCCACAAGGTAATAGCCTCGTGCAGAGCGCAGACTCGGCGTGGTGTATTTTGCATATTGCGAAACACTTTAAGCCAAGTGCTTGTTTCCTTACGCTTGTTTATGCCACAGATTGTTATTGTGGGTTATCAGTTTTTACCAACCGTATGGTACAAAATAATCGCCGTGGGTCGATACAATGATTTGACTCGAGGCCGGTAAACTCTTGGAAAAGTCAATCGTGCTTTCACCGCAGATTATGACTAATTTACCTGCACCGTTGACTCGCCACAGACAGAAGACTTGAGGCAAGAGCTTCTTTTTTTCTTAAGCCGCTTTTCCTGCACGACACTTACCTCGGAATAGAAAAGTGCCAAGGCGTCGTGCTTTCACACAATCCTCTTTGTCTTAGTCCTATTGCATCATAGTTTAGAGCTTTACAAACTCACGCTAAGCATGGTGGACAATCACCATGGAATGAGGTGACATGTCGGCACCGTTTAGCCTCACTAGAAAGACCCGTAAACCTGCGGATCGTTAGCATATTTAAAACTTCATGACTTATCAAGATCCCCTCCATGCCCAAAGATTGTGCGACTTTATTTTATAACCCGTATTAAAAGTGTGCACGATACTTAAGCTTTTGTTTATGGCTGCTTATCTTTGTCTAATTCTGTCCTAGATATAAAGGAGTTTTTACCAAGAGTGTAAAGATTGAGATTTAACATTTGCTATATAAGTATATCTTAACTGCTTCCATATATAAACAATCCATGTTTGTTCCTATTGACTGCGAGCTCTTTTTGTATGGAATCACAATTAGCCGATTTTAAGTGTGCAAGCAAAGAAATTAAAGGTATCTGAAACTTAAAACTTCGTTTCGTCTATACCTTCGTAAACAACAAACAATATAATTATGTTGTAATTTTACTATTGTAATCTCACACACTCGTCTACGCGTAATGCGTGCACGTTGAACAAACAGTAAGAAGCATGTCAAAGTGCCCTTTAAAAAGTAGCTTAAGCTGCGCCAATGAACGAGGGTCACTTCCCATGTTACCAGCCCTCCGAAAGACATAGTTGCAACACTAAAAAAAGCGACAGAGCTATGCGGTCGACATGTTGATTTTGTAAAACTTTCTCGTAGAGATGGTGATAACTATAGGTTTCCGTGTTGTCAAATAAATGCGAAAACTCCGATAACTCCGAAAAACACTCGCCAATAAAATTTTCGCCAATTCAGATTTATCAGGAAATCCCGACTTTCGAGGTCACAATGGCAAACAAAAAACAATAAAAAGCAAGAATTACGGTGTTCTACAAATAAATTGCGTGCGTGTACAGGGTCGGTTGTCCTGAGCGGCAACTTCAGTTTCTTTTGAAATCTTACACTATAGACAAAAGATAGATTACCATTTATGTCGCCAAGGTCCGTTCAGAAGAACTGGTCAATGTCTGTCAGGGCAGCGACAGAAGCCTTATTTCCGGTTTCTGGTTTGTAGCATACTATTTCTGATTCTCAGATGGAGGAGGAGTCGAACGTTTATAAGAGTGAAAGCTATGAAGCTGCAAATCGCATAGGAGATAGGCCGGGCAAATGTAGCTTCCCAGCGAAACGTGTAGGTGTTTAGTAATTTTGAAGTATTGACGTTAATTTAAGTAATTCTGCTTTGCAAGGTTTGTCGTGGGACAGTTAGTATTGCTAATTGCAAGGGCGCCAATGCCCAATGCAGCAGTAGACATATCTTTCGATATAGGTGAGTCCTATATGAATTTAAGGTACGTTTGTGTCGAGGTGCATCCATCTCGCGATTCAAAAGAGGACACCTATTTTCACAAATAATTACCCCAGTGTAAAAAAAAAAAAAAAAGAGCCACAGTCCGCCCTGGCAGCAAACGCGAGAACGTACCTTTCTTTGACGTCGGGGGACAGAATAATTTTTGTTTTTATTCACAACAAGTTGCGCATGATTGCAAGCAGAGAGCTTCGATGGAGACTGCCAGACTGAACACGACTGCTGCGTGAGCATTCGCTAGGTACTTGTGTTTAATCAACACTTGGAGCGGCTCGGCGAGGGGTGGGGGTTCGATAGCTGAGTCAATGTGTGACGACGTTACACGAAAAAAAAGAGGAAGTAGGGAACCGGCCCGGGTGTCTGCTCGCACACCCACGCGTCCACATCGGCAACCTTGTAACTGAACCTGTCTACCCACAGTCCCACACCAGCGAAGACACCGAAGCGGCCGGACGGAGCGGCCTCCCGTCCCGGCGATCGCACGGTACTCCCCCCCCCCCCCCCCCCCCCCCCCCCCCAACGCAATCCTCCGATTCAAACACGCCCCTCGCATACCCTAATCGCCCCGCCGTGTAACCCGAAGCCAGCAAGGGCGCGCCAGCAGCGAAATGCGCGGGCAATAAAATTCCCGGCGAGGAATTCGCATCAGCGCGGGACCTCCGTCGGCGTACGCGTCAGACGAGCGCCAGTCGGCAGTCGGCCCAAGCGAGAAGCCCAAGCGTGCCAAGCGAGAGATCCTTCCGCTCCGAGCTTGCATTTCGGCCCAAAAAGCCTCGGTCCGAAGGGGACCCCCGTGGCGGCAGCGGCGGCGGCGGCGGAGGGTACGCGGCACCATGCAACAAGACGAGGACCCCCACAGTCGAAGGCCTTGAACCGAGAGAGGGGGCGTCTCGCCCCCAGATCTCGTATTTAAAACGAGTTGCCTTCACGTTTTTTCCAGTGGGCTTCAAAGAACGCGTGCTTCCTTCCTTCCTTCCTGCGCGAGGTAGTATACGTGGATTGGCGACCGACCTCGCTCGTGGCACCGCGTGTTCTTTCTTCTCTTTTCTTCTCCGGTAATTCTTTGGTGCGACGGGGCGTTTGCGAGCAGCGTGAATCACGGTCGGGTCCCCGAGTCGGCCGCGACGCCCAGACAAAAGCGCGGGGCGTCCCAAAGGCGTCTCTGTCGACGACCTAGTTGGTCCGTCGCTTTGCTTGCTTTCGCGTCGCACCGCTATGCACGGCGGCGGCAGCGGCGACGGGAAATCCTTCGCAAGACGCTGCCCCCGCTGTGTTCTGCTGCTTCTGCCTTCGCCGTCGTGGACGTCGACGTCGTCGCTGCCGCCGCGGTGACGGCGGTTGCTCTCCGAGCTGCCCTCGTTGCTTTTCTTTGTCGCACACATTCCGACGGATTTTGCGCCGTGGTTCTGGCGGCGGTGGTGACGTTTTACAGTATAGGCACCCGTCTCACTCGCTAATGCTCCTTAATTTCTGCTGCAAAAAAAGAAGAAGGTGGTATAGTGTGTTGCCAATTCAAGAAGGTAGGGTGAGGAAAAGGAAGGCCGGGGAGGAGGAAGCAGACGGGATTCCGCTAAAGAAAGGAGGAGGTTTCCCCTCTCTTCTTCAGCGTTCCGTCTGCTTCCGCGTCTCAGGCCTTCCTTTCCCTCGCTCTACCTTCTTGAGTTGCAACGAAATATAGTTTTTTTTTTTTTTTTTTTACGGTGACAGTTGTTGAGTAGATTAACACGCAGTTTCCAAACGAACTCGCGTTTGCCCACACGATGTGTGGGCATTGCGCGTGCGCAGAAACTAGATGCACGTGACACGGTGACGTCATGGTATCCAGTAACGTCACGGTCTCACGTGACGTCACGTGCCACTGCGGCGTTTAGCGGGGAGATGTATCCCCTAAATCGAGCGGGGACATTTATCCACTACATTTATCGGAAAAATGCCCGTGTGCAGTGTGGCCACGTAGAATTTGTGCGCCGCAGAGTTTTAGGTGAAGAAACCGGGAATAGTCTGTTTACGGACGTGCGTTAGCGTTGCGCCGAGCTTCTCATGCCGGTTCTTTTTTAAGCACGCGTTCAAATGAACCGCGACTCGGCCGGAGGAAAGGACAGACGGCGCGGCGTGGGCAGGCAGGCTGGCAAGCAGCCGCCGGAAAGTCGTAAAGGCGGGCTGACATTTTTACAGGGATACCGCGAGGATCGGTGCGTATAGCCGGATATAAATTGAGGGGAACTGGCCAGAAGAATGCGCACAAGGCCGCGCTAACGGCGCGCGCTAAAGAACCCGCTCGCTTAAATTAACGTTTTGGTTATCCGATAACCCCGTGAGAAAATGGAGAAGAAGGTTAGCATCGGCAACCTCTCGGGCGATAACGATTTTGTTGATGGGGCGAGAGATTCGAGCTTGCCCTTCGTCCGTTCTAACAATCCTGATAAACGCCTTTCCGGTGTTCTAATTCAAATTGACGGCTTGGATGGGTTCGACTGCGTGAGGTTAGTCTAATATTTCTAAAATGAGGAATGTGTGCCTTCTTTGCAAAGGGCGATTTATCACATGCAGTAATATTCAATATCATTAATATTTATTTAAAGCGTCTAAAAACAACCACAATGGCCTTTAGATTGGTCAATCTCCACAAAAACATTATAAGTAGGAAACAAAAATTTTCGCGATCACAGCCAGGACACCTTATTACAAAAATAGTACAAAACACAAAAATGAAAAGGCGAAACACTGAGGCCGACATGCCGATGTCGAGATCCAGAGTGGCGATACTGTTATAAAGCGTCTGGATCCGAGAAAAGTGAAATGTTTTGCGGCATACAAGTCTGACAAAAGTATACATTAAATGCTTCGCAGAGCGAAAATTGACAGGAAAATTAACTTTACGGGGATGAGCCGAGTCAATAGCACTAATTGCGACCTTATGTAGAAAAACAAAGTTACGAGCCTCTCTTCTAGTGGTTAAGTTTGAGATTTTTAATGTACACCACTAGGTAGTGAATTTACAAATGCCCTCAACAGTACTATGGTCTTCAACGTTAAAATCGATAAAAATATAATTTTGTTATGATTACAGAAACAGAAACACCCGACATTAAAGAAAAACATTAGTCATATAATTATGTTCAATTTTCCTCAGTCGTTTGCGCACTTTTAATCTGCCCTGTATGTTTGAATATAAAATAAAATGTCGTAGTCGGAGTTGGTTCTCGACTATCAAGCCACTAATATAGAGAGAGGCAGCGACCTTCGATAGAGATTCAGGTTTGCGAGGTTCTACGGGTGCAACGAAAAGTCTTTAAAAAGAAGGAGCCTCTAGCCTTAGAAATTTGCTTTGTGCCTCAACTTGCTTTTTATGGTAATTGAAGGAAAAAAAGAGCTTATGAGATCAACAATCAAGGAACTTCATGTGAAGAGGATCGTGTCATGTCTTCCAAGCACAAGAGAAATACTTGCATTCATAATAATTCTAATATAAATAACCTAAATTGGCCCAGGTGATCCGCGGCACCGCAGAAAGGCAGTAGCCCGTATCACAGAGGCCTGCAGTGTCGCGTTAGTGCTAGTGATTATGTGACTACATCTCATACGAGATGAGGTCGACATGCCATATATTATATTATTTTTGTCAGTGCTCTATACATCCGTACCAGGACCCGGTAGAAGGTGACAAAGGGAAGGTTGTAACGTACATCCGTACTCTGAGAAAAAAAAAAAAACGCTAGTAAAATTAAAAAACAAACAAACGAAAAAAAGGTTTTTTTTTTTTGTTTAAACACAAAAGGTTAGTTTATTACACGTTTAGATTCTTCTGCAAAACATATCCACAGTACTGATTAATACATTTTAGCGCCTTTAAAGTGGCACAGAAAGGAAAATCAAAATATACGAAAACCTTTCCGAAATGAGCGAAATGTAACCTATGATATCCGTAAATTACACTCGCACGTTCGTATTTCAAACGGATGGCTCTATTTTTTTGTTTCAATCGTCCGATTCTAGCAAATCGAAATGGGCCATCGACGCGTGCGTTGCGTCATGGGAACCCCATCACAAACGTGACGTCAGGCTTCTCAGCACAGCCGAAGGCTGGCATGATTATGAGCGCCGATACCCGGTGGCTTTTGCATGCTACAATCTCCCGTTTCGGAGTGCTGAAGGACTGCACAGCTGCACGACGACCGCCGAGACGCATGAACTGTCCCATGGATCGAAGCCGCGGCGTTGTCTGTAACCGCCTGTAGCAGAAAAACGGCACCCACAAGCGGAATTCGCATTGGTTGCCACGCGCCATATCAGATGCTTTGTCACGGAAGCCGGCGGGCGCTCAAGGTCAAAGCGGACGCGCCTCAGAAATAAAACACAAAGAAAAGCACAGCAACGCAGATGCAGCGTCACGGAAGCCGTGAAACCGGAGCCTCACTGCGCAAACACGCTCCCCTTACCGCGCCTGCGCAGTGAGGGGAGCGTGATGTCACCGCCTGCGCGCCGTGTGAAAAAGGACGACGTGGCGCGCTGCTTGTAGGAATGCGATGCGTGTAGGAATGCTTTCGAATTCCTACACGTAAGCAGTCTTAAGTGTCTCTGCCGAATTTTTTTTTTTTTCATTTCGGCCCTTGTAATCCGCGGTGCGCTCCGTCATGATCTATGAGCTCCAGAGGAAGAGCATTTCGACTATGAAGGGGACTCGGAAGATCTCAGCGAGGACGATTAGTCACTCCCGCGCATTGTGACGGACAGGCGATTCGGGCTAGAACCCTACGGACCATCCGACAGACCGACTGTTCGCCCAACAAATTCTAAAGGGGTTCGGGGTCGCCAAGAAACGCCTCGCATTTAATAGTGCTTGGCCAACTTGGAGGTGTGCGCTATTAGGTGAGTTATTAACAGCGTGCTCACTTACCATGGTTTGCTTCGCTTTTTGTGCGGTTCCCTGAGCTCTTTGCTTTTCTTGGAAACAAATAGTCGACGCAACGCCTGGTAGCAACCGAATATTCTTAGTAGAAAGACCCAGACTCCTGAGGACAGTGGGTCGCCTTTTATAGTCCTCGGTGCGAGAATGGCCATCGTGATCGGCTTTCACCGGCGCCCGAGAGACGACGGACGCGCGAGACGGATCCACACGGTTCGGGATTTCTCATCGTTCGGAAACCCGCTAGTTGGTGTCTCGCAGTTCAGCACGCTGTCGACGCAGACCTCGGCCGTGCAACAGCACGGCATCCTGCAAGCGAACGTGATGAATAAACACAGAAACAACCCGACGATTCCAAAACAATCGCTCGGCGCGCGAGGCAGCGCGATTGCGTCAACGGCTAGGTTACCTATATCATGGGCGCTGTGTACTTCCGAGGGTGGCGCCACTGCGGGAGGAGCAACACGTTACGATCCCCCAACAAAGCGTCGGCCCCCCAATTACCAGGTGCAAATGGAAAATTGTTTTATTCGTCTTAAAATTAGTTTTCTTGGGTTTACAAACGAAAAACTGATGTTTCTCATTGCTGATGCGACGTGGTATATACGCAGGCAATAAAATGGGCCATAAAATTTCATTTCCGTACCTCGTTAAGAAGATACGTTCAGAGACTTTCTCAGTACGTAATTTTTAGCATCCATCAATGGCAGTGTTCTCGTTGTCAAAATAATTTTGTTATGAAATAAACTGCAATATTTCGTTTTTATACTATCTTATATTATATGAATTACAAAAGGTCGCACAACGTTTTATGCGAAGAAGGCTCGCTACATCTCACATTTTTAATACACTGAATTTACTCACTCCATAACATGCCAGTAAAAGGAGAGTAAGGGGAAGAACATGCCTTTTTTTAAATATCTGAAAACAATTCTCGTCTAGAGAAGATTCAAAACTGTCAACGCAGTTTCGTTCTCTACTATACATTCATAAAAGTGCAAACGTTTACTTATGATTTTGTTCCAGCGTAACCCCTTACAGCACTAACTCTAGATATAAAAAGTATAATAAAAATACAACCTACATTCTTCAGAACGTTCCAAAGCTGAAATTGTACCAACAACTCAATTGCCTTTGAAGTGACTCATCGGGCAGTATGCGTCTTGAGCACTATGTTTTTTGTTGTTTTTGTTTTATTTTTGCGTTTTGTTGCTCTTGAAAGACCATGCGGAATTGTCGGTGACATCCTCCACAGTCAGAACGGCATCTGCGGTTTCGTCTCAGCAGAAAAACAGGTCATACTCCGAGTAAATGTTTGGCGTGCCACAGAACTACGGACGTGCGGCATACACGGGCGCCTGGTGATAGTGTGAGCTGGTAAAACATATAAAAGCGCACGAATACAAAACGCGTCATATCTCGCTGAAACCAGGAACGGCACGCCGGCGGCAAGGTTGCATGCAAATGTACACACCACCAGTGGGAGCGGCACGAACCCACCAACGCGCGGATCTGACATCACGCCGCTGCGGTAACGTTGCTGTAGTCGCGGCACTTGCGCAGACACTTCACGTCACGCGAATCAAGCTTCTGCGCACACGCAATTCACACATTTGATGTGGGCAAAAGCGGAGTTTTTTTTTTTTTTTTTTGTAAACAGCGTGTTTGGATTCTGTTGGAATGAAATGCGAGAAACAAAACTACCACGATTTTGATATCCTGCATCGTTCTATGGTCATAGCTCAATTCACGAACTCTAAGGATCCTAAGAAAAAAAACTGAAGTTACATTCAGGCGCGGCCGAATCGCCTATTAAAAAAAAAGGGGGGGGGGGGGGATAAAAGATCCCGACACTTACCGTTGGCGCAGAACGACAGATGGCGCTACCGAACCTTGTTGAATATGGCCGAAGGACGGACGGCGCTTGTCAGCTAATCCCGAGCAACGGGTTCCCGCGTGGACGAGTAATACTTGTTTGCCGCTCGTCCACGCGGGAACCCATCGCTTGCCGATGGGTAACAAGCGCCGTCCGTCGTTCGACCATATGTAATTTCGTTTTTGTTTTTGTCTCTCGTTTTTTTTAGGGTGGTTATAGTTGGTGGATTGAGTTATGACAATAAAACGAGGATTTTAAAAAGCACTTGTCACTTTAAGAACTTTCATCTTTGAGTCGCAGAATAAAAATAGAACAACATACTTTTCACCACATCAACAATTTTTTTTTTGAATTTCGAATAAATTATTTATTGTACACTCCCGCGATTCTCCGGTTTCGGAAAAAATTTGCATGCTCGCTCGATTGGATGCAGCACGAGACACGATGCACACCAAGAGTTATGTGGGAGTTCAAGTTTGTCGGTAACCGCAGAATGCGTCTTGCATCGAGTATGTCACTATGAAACTCTGCTGGGCTTTTTATTGTGAGCAAATAGTATTACTCACCCTTTAAACGCTTTTACTATCGGATACAAGTATATGGTGAATAACAGAATATATATATATATATATATATATATATATATAGTAAGCGTCTCTCATCTTTAAATTTTCTTATGCTTTTATTGAGCACTCTCCCTTGTAAGTTGCTCAGTACCCTACAGCGAAGGCACTTTGTCAAATCTATCCGAAAAACCTACTCCCGTCCGCAACATGTGCGTTTATTTAGGCTCGGGAAAACGTTTTTTCGGTCTTCAGTCGATCTTACTTGAAACCGGAAAACGCAGTTTGATATTAATTAAATATTTAAATAATATAATAAAACAACACCATATTGAGTAAAATTATTATCTTAAAAATTAATAATGCCACGTGAATCATGGTGTCATGAGACGTCATGGTTTCAAGCCATGTCACAGAAGACCTGTAAGTATGCGTTCAGAGCGCCTTTGGGATGATGCCACAGTGTCAAGCGCCCCTGTGACGTAATCGAGGCTACATCCTACTATGCTAGGTATTTAAAGAGATACTACAACGAAATTTATGCGCTTGTTTCTTGGTCTATACGTGTTCAAGAGAGCAGTATCACATCGGACGCCCCAAACTTTCGTTGAAAAAGACACGAAAAAGAATTTGAAACTATCAGAAAATGGCACCTGGTGAATGACGCTAAAGCTGAGTTTGGAATGTCCGTCTAGGAACATTAACAGGTAGTGACGATGCCTAGCTGTCTCGCCTATATCTCCTCGCTCGTGCCCCATGCGTGCAAGTGTGTGCTGCGTGCGCGTGAACGTAGCTTTGGCGAGCGTGTAAATGCACGCCCTTGCCCGCACGAGCAGAGACATTACAGGGCGGCCAGATACCCTGCTTGCAATCGTCTTGTCGACGTCAGCCTCGCTGCAGCTTTACTCGTCCCGAGACAGGCTACGTCACGATTGGGCCGGATGTGGCGTGCTCTCTGATGGCTTCTGTCCAGGAGCTTGCCAAAATGGGCCGTTAATAACGAAAAATACAGCCACCACGCTCACTGTACAAACGTGCGATTCTCATTTACGGATATTGTGGATCATATTCAGCCTATTTCTGAACACGACGGGTATATTTCGAATTTCGTTTAAGTGAAAACACTTCGACTACTGGCTTTCTTTTTTTTATTGAGATTATGAAATAACTATTCGATATTTTACAAACTTGCCCAATGCATATTGTACAGTAGACATTGTACAATATCGAATTTTGGATGCAGCTAATACACAACATAATGGACGTATTGCTGAATTACTCAAGCATCAAGGAGAATTCTGGGAATGTAAGTCTACGCGCTCGCTTTCCCTGTATAAAAGATTCGAAGACAGCCAAAAGAAAGCGTTGACGAACGCGCTTGCAAAGATGCGATTTGTTTTAAATTTTAGGCTTCGCAGACGCCAGTGCGTGCAGCGCTTGTAACTACACTCGCAACATGCTTCTTGGTGCTTGGGTAATTTAGTAAAAGCTGTATTCTCTGAGGTTCCCGGCGAGATGATTAAATCTTCAGTTTTCGTCCTGCATATGCATCTTTCCTGCATCATGTTGGAGTCTCCAGGAAAGACAACCTTACATTTCCGTAATTACCGTTCAATATGTTGTCAAGTTAGCAAAAGAATGCGTTTTTTGAGTAATTTTCTTGCAAAAAGCTCCACGCAACGATAGATGAACATAACTGCAAAACCGCTTTGTAGGATGATGAATGTTCGGTCAACCGCCTAAGTTCAATATCTAGAATGTCAACAAGTGGTTTAGCGTTCTTGTGCTTGCCTAATACCGTTTCTGGATTCATTTCACAAGAAAATATTGAATGGTCCGCGGCCGAGGACATGAGGTAGGGCAAAAACTACCTCATGTCCTCGGTTACTGGTAACACAGACGAGAAAACAATTCAAATGAAGCAGCTCCTTCTTAATCAGTCACTTTTAAAGTCTGTTTCCTGAAATTGATTTTTTCTGTTCACTCAGATAATTCAATACCTCTGAGCTTAGCTATTTCTCTCTCTCTCTCTCTCTCTGTCACCCCCCCCCCCCCCAAAGAAAAGAAAAGGCAAATGTTGTTGCAAAATGACGTTCTCATGCAGTATTCCGTTTACGTTTGAAAATGAACTTTGCAAGGCGCGCCAAATGTGCAGGTCCTTAGGCTTAGGGCCGCACACACATGTAAACACACATGCAAGCACTCATATTTCACATGTTTTTCACAATGTTGTAGGACTCCCTCTAATCTTCAATTTGTATGCGAAAATAAAAATTTTGGCCTAATTTTCTTGAAGGACATTTCTGTGTGTTTCAAGATAGGACAAACAAACAACTCTGCTCAAAACATTCAGTAGTTCAAGTGAACCAGCGGAGGGCTTTGCTGTGCAAAGAACAACCAACTGGACAAAAACAGCATGCCCTCGCAGTAATATTTGCCGAAAGAGTAACAAAAGTACGCTCTGGTCGTTTTATGTCACATAGACCACGAACTCTGGATGTGAAATTGGCAAATTCGCCGTATACAGTTGAAACACCTGTTCATATTATCCACCGAGCGATGAAAAATAAGGAAAGCGAATCTTAACATTCGAGAACGATAACTCTAGTGATGCAGCTATCACTCTCACGAATAAATTAACTCAAAACGCAGTCGGATATTAAAATAAATGCGATGTACTTAACTATTTGTAAACAATTAATTTGCTGTTTCAATCTTCTCAAGATATTCGCTTTGTTTTTGTGCAGCGCTTTCCGTTACGAACGAACAATATTTAGTCCAAAATCCTTGGAAAAAGCGTAGCATTTGAATTTTGCTCGTGCTCTTAATTACTTTGTCACGTGTCATTACCACGCGCATGGTGCTTGCGTTCCGATCTCTACATGTAAATTTTTTCAGCAGATCAAATCAGACTCGACACTTGAACCATCTTTGAGTTTAAAACGATCGTTGACAATCATTTGGAGCTTTATTTGAAGCTTCAGTAAACGATTTGTCACGCCCCAAGAATGTGTGCAACAATACGCGACAGAGGCTTAGCTTCCCGGCATCCCATCTAAAGCTCAGGGATAGTAACAACCCCTAATCACACCCGTTCTGTATCAACAGCAAGATGGCGACGCCCACAAGACAACTGAGGAATTGAGCATTCATACTCTGAGCATAACCTATTCAGTTGCTCATCTCTAAACGCAGTTGCCCGTCCACTGGCCGCCAGCACTCTTCACGCAAAGCCTAACGCAAGTTGCGTTTAACCAGCCTCTCTTGACGCTGCGTATTTTTTATTACGACGTACATTTAACGACGAGGTTTTTTATTTTATCTTTTTTTGCTCGAATTGTAACGGGCTCCGGGTCAAAGCCGAGCGGCATGTTGTTTCCGTAAACTATTAATCCGGTTACGGTACACGGCACAAAAGTGCACCCTTTATGTCGCATGGTTAATCCGTTAACCTGGTAACTCTTGAGCGCGTGACTCATCTCAAGAATAGCAGAGATGTTCATTTCGTGCATCTTGGTGTAATGGGTGAAAATTTTATGGCGGAACACGTTTCACGATGTATTCACAACCTTGAAGGTTTTACACCACATAACGGCAGTGCTCGGTTCTTTGGCGCGCGTTTCTCGCGGCGCTCGTGCCCTGCGCTTCTTCAGAGAGGAGGGGAATCTGTTAAAGCAAGTCCTCCCTGCTACTCTCAACGGACAGTGAGCAAAGGCACGCCTATATGTGCCCGTCGTAATATCGAGATATACGTTTCTGTAGTCAGGAACAGCTTAAGAAAAGCAGAGCGTGGCTTATTATGTTAATCCACGCTCCTTGCCTCGTGATTGGCTGATGCCGCACTCTCACTGGCCGTGGAGAGATGATGAGATGCACGGAGCACGCCACGCCTTGCGTTTCGTAAACGGTCACTGACTATGGCGGAGCGTATTTTTTAATATCCCGTAACGGGAGTGCTTAATACGAAAATGGTCTTAAAAACCGACTTGCGTTATACTTTGAATGTGCCAACCCGCCGCACAATGTGAGCTGCGACACCCGCTTCGACCCACTTGTGCGTTTGCGGTCATCCACACGCTCTACGCTCTCAAAAGAGCCCATGCGTTTACTTTCCCGCCCAACACTCGGAGAGCCAATCAGCGCAGCTTACAGAGGCACCTCAGCGGATGACGATGCCGAAACATATGTTCAGACCAAAAAAACGCAGTCTGAGTTGTGACATTAAGCAATGAAAGCGTGACGTTTTGCATTGCTTAATGTCACAACTCAGACTGCGCTTTTTTTTTGTTTTTTTTTTTTGGTCTCAATCTATGTTTTGGCATCGTCATTCGCTGAGCTGCCTCCGTAAGTTGCGGTGATTGGCTCTCCGAGTGTTGGGCGGGAACGAAGACGCACGGGCTTTTTTTAGAGCGGTCCGTCGTGTTGTTAAAGAAATCAAATACTATGGGACCTCAACTTGGCGTTTCAAATTTGGTTTGAATTAAAGTTTTTTCAAAGACTGGCAGGTACGTCAAAGTGCGAAGAACCATTGCAGCTCATGTGTTGTTCGCAATAGTACATTGCATGTGTCGTACTGCCCGTAATGTACATCGCTGCCAACGTATTTACTATTTCAAGTATATGCGTGAGCTCTGAGTTACGACGTAGTTGACTTCAAGTAAGGTGTAGATGTATTTTACAAAACAAACTGCCTTAAGAGCGGGGCATTGAGAGCCTAACTTTCATTTTATAAGGCGGCTACGGACGGTTGTTAGCCAACAGATGTGCCTAATCCGAGAAGGGATAGAATTTTCTCGTCACTGTGAGCGGACAGCGGGAGCAAACTGGCCTCGCGATTAAAGTTCGAACAACCCCCTAAAAAAAAAAAAACTCGAACAAACAGTGACCAAGCACGACGAATTCCGGATATGTCGTAGAGAAAGTATCGCCATGTTTGTTCACCCCTATGAGAAAGGGAAACGGAAAAAAAGACGCGCAAGTAAGAAAGTTGAACGGGCAACAACCAACTTAGAGAGGAGCATCTACCGCCATCTGTTGTACGACGTGCAACTCAACAAAAGCGCGCGCCAATATCGAATTTCTTGAAATACGGGTATTTGTTATTCATGGTATTTGCGCACCCTTTTCATTACAAGGCTGGGAGCATTTCCAGTTAATAGCGCTTTTGAGCTTGACCTGCTAGTTAATGGGCTTGTATTTGTTTCAAATATTCGACTATATTTAGCCAGCTTTTGTTGTCCTTTTCATTACATAGAACTCCTTCCCTACCAAATCATGTTATTCCAATGTTTGTGTAAATTCGAGATCGCCCTTCGCCAGCATTTCAATCAAACTTTCAGCCTCTCAACACCGTGCTCGCGTCATTACCTTTTGCGTCAGGTAAATCAAAATGAGCTCCCATACATATTTCTCGATCAAAATCAAAACATGTAGATGGATCGTGAAAAATCTTATATGTGTAAGGAATTTCTTGGTTCAATAAACGTATATGATCAAATAGGATCATGTAAGAGCGTACAAAAACTTTATAAGAACATATAAGAATATAAGATTATATACGAAGTTATAAGAGACTTCTTACCAGTTTCTTATACCTTCCTGGGAAATCTTATATACTTCTACGTTATTATAAGGTTATTGTATGTTCTTATATAATCTTGTTTGATCATATTCCTTTACTGAACCAAGAAATTTTTTAAACATATGAGATCTTTCACTAGGAATGTACAAAACGCCCAGCGTGGTAGCGCACCACTGCTCGGAGCACGTGAAGCGAAGGCTCGCGCTGAATGGCAAAGGGAATTTAGGTTTGATACCCTTACCAATTTATATTCGCATGAGCGTCGTTCCCGCGTGCTTTTGCGTGTAACTACTGTGTTACGCACGTTAGAAACCCTAGACTAGCGGCGGTACTGCACTGGCTAAATTTCTCACTTACAGCGCACTTCAGACGCCCCTTGATGCATACTAACTACACGCTGTCGAAACTTCCATACAATAAATCACACTTTCACTATTGGCTATACCTTTACAACGAAAGGTACGAAGTAGTGAACTCAGTAGGTCGGCAACAGCAAGGACACGGGTTATAATAGTATTTGGTATCTGTTTAGGAGTGGTTCCAATTTCAATTATTTTTACTGCTGGTTTACAAGGCAGACAAAGGGCCAAACCATAAAAGATATCACGAATTAACGACTAAAACGTCCTCTAATATAAAATTTCTTCAAAATGAAATATACGTGAGCATTTTTTAGGAGTTTACTCAGTAGTGCTTTCATTGAAGTTGATCACAATACAAAGTAAGTGAAAGGTGGAAAGAAAAGTTTTCTAATCGTTTTGCTTGCAAGAGTGGGGAAAACTGAAATGAACTATTTTAATTGCATTAAACTTACCTCGGGAACAACATGCATAATAAAAGCAAATAACGTATGCGTTTCGTCATGCTTGTTCATCACTAAACGTTTCGGAGCAACGAACTCAGAGTTAGATAGATATGTCACTATATTTTTATTTTACTTCTATTAAATTGGGCAGATGAACTAAATAACCAGTCTAGGTGGTCATTAGTATAAAAAAATACACACTTCATGTTTTCAATAAAAAAGTAACAATGTCTTGGAACAATTACGGAGGGACTAATTTTATCTCTGAGGGTGGAAATAGATAATCAGACAGACAGCGAGAGGGGTCATGGTGTTTCATGATAAGTACGACCTTATTTTGTAATGAAGGTATATTCACAGAGTTTAAGGTTACAGTATCACTTGGAAGCGGATTTCATTTATTAATCGCTTTAATACAGCAGCAAAATAGTTGCAACTTTTAGTTGCGAGTTGCACCTTGTGTTGTCTCTCCTTTCCCTTTTACCCTTGTTGATTTACTCGTTCAGTTCGAGACGAGTTTTAATTCAGGTCATGAACAGTCTCAACAAATTGCGTGGTCGAAGAAAGACCTTTGTGGAAGCCGTGTTGATATCCAAACAAAGTGTCATTGCCATTTATGTATATTAGACGACTAATAAATTGAAGTAAAATATTTGGTTACCCATTCACCATACATTTTAGGAATGCATTTGGAATTTCGGCAGGACCGCGACTTCTCTTAACCTCTGCATTAAACTATAATTTAAAAAAAAACTTATTTTGATATACTAACAGAAGAGCAATCAGCGGAATAGCTTATCTCGGCAGATTTTTGTTATTTCTGATGAAAAAGATAATGAAACCTTCAAACCTGTTACTAATTGTTTTCGGAGACACTTTCTAGTTTAGAAAAAGGATTAACATATATAGCATCTGAGTTTCGCGCGAGCGTCAGTGACAAAATTTTCAGTTCTTACGTTGTAAAATTTTGGCTTTAAATCTTTAAAAAGCCTCTTCAGATTATGAGTGGTAGCAATTGGAGTTGCATCCATTTATTAGCACTGGGATTTCTGAGACCGGTTAATTTTTTTTCTATGAATAGATATTTTCCTTCGTAATCCGAAGGCTTATAACTATTCATCCCTCCTTGTTTTGAATCCGTAAGCAAAAATCGATTAGCACAGGGTGTTATCAATGATCGCTTCCTCAAAATAACCTTACAGAGCTTCGGTGCCGACAGATGACAGATAGAGGAACTAGAAATGGTCGAACAATTTTTCAAACAAAAATCAAAAACAGTTATCTTAAATTAAAAAAAAAAAAGTTTGATGTGAAGGTTTGCCAAGGGTGCCGGGGTTTGAGTTTAAAGTCATTATTAATATCTTAAAATGGTATGCCCCTCAATACATTCGCATTTGCAAAAAAAAAAAAAGCAACATGGATTGGCAGAAACAATAATTAAGCCAAGTATACGTAGATAAAGCTTTAGAAAATGTTGGTGTGTCTCCTGTGGCAGGCTAGGCTATATTTCTAACATACTATATTTTTGTGGACGATTTCCGTTTATTAGGAATATATTGACACACTTTCAACTGGGATATATATATACGATGTAGTGTCGAGTCAACATATTCTCGCAGTTTCGCTAAGACCACGACTGCAGTATTTAGTAGTGATGGGCCGAATTTTGGGATTCGGCGAAGCTGGATTTTCGCCGAACTTTTCTAAAGATTCCTGCAAAAATTCGGCGAAACTACATTGTTGCCAGACCTAAAACTTGATATATCGTTGTTGTTGTTTTTTTTCGTGCGAAAAAAGTTTTTTTTTTTTTAAATGCATTTTAATACAGTTATTACTAAAAGGGTCATATTCTACAAGATAATTGTAATGGTGACATTTTTGTGAGTTGACTGGTAATTTTAAAGTGATTTTTTGCAGAAATGGTGTGACAATGGGGTGGGTAGTAGCGCCGCAGTCAGCAGGGTCACGATACGCGAGCTTCGGTTTTGAGGCCTCATCAGCGCAAGCCTGCAAGTATGTATTGTTGAAAAGAGGCGGTAACATTGTGTTCTTTAATACTTCGAGTCGCCATTTAGTGCGCGAAAATGAATGCAACGGCTGTTGAGCCTTCAGCAGAAGAGATAACAATATTATTGTAACGATGCATATTTTTCCTTTTGAGTCACCTCACCTTTGCATGAAAGTGTGCTATATTCACAACGTCTCATTTTTAACTTTTAAAATGTCGGTTTCTGGTGTGAGGACATACCGGACGTTGAGGAAGATGGGAAATGTTAGAAATGTCGGATGTGCAACGTCGAGCATGATAGTTCTATGTTTAATTTTATGCGGATAGATGAAAACCGCGAAAGAGCGATCATTGAAAAGCAATATTATTTTGTTTTGGCAGAAACTAGTTCTAAGAAAAAAAAAAAAAAAAACAGGATTGCTATAATGGCGAGGAGTATTTTTAAGTACTTGTCAGTCAATGTTGCAACTACCCCGTTGCTTCAATGGAAACATCAAATGAAAATCACGTTATCCCGAATGTATCGCATCCTTTGTTACTTGCACAGTGAGCTGCGTCATTTTTGCGTCCATTTCTGGTAGCTCTTCTGTTCTTGATGTAGAAAATGTTGAAGAGAACCAGGCTCACAACGGCGGACATACACACAGTTACTATGTCGCCCACTCCGCACCTCGCTTTAACCGCTAGTAGTACTACACTGTACGATGATAACCGCACGACCGCACGGCGTCCATTTGCAATCTATGGCCCCGTCGCGTTCTAGAGCCTGCGCAGATGTTTGCCCAATTCTTGCAGAATCTTTGCCGAACTTTCCTTCAAACGTTCGGCATGTTCCGAACTTTGCCGAATCTGAAGCTTGGCAGATTCGGTCCATCGCTAGTATTTAGTGACTTGTGTATTGCGTAAAAAACAAAGGTTCGATCATTTAGCCTATTTTTACTCATAATGCTTCAACTCCTTCAAGGTTCTCAAGTACTGTAAATGCGTTATTAATTTCAGTTAAAATACCAACACTTACCCCACGTGCTCCTCTGTTTTTCTTTACCATGCAGTATAGGTTGCAGGTGTAATTTAAACTCTCCAAAATATTTTGATGAATCCCCGTCTCTGCGATTACCACGAAGTCCGATTCGTGTTCTATGTGAAGCAAAAATTCGTCTGCTATTTTTTCAGGGGTTGTGGTTACGTCAGAAAGCCGAGCTTTTATTGGTCATGATTGGAAGGATAGTGGGTAGACCTCAAGGCAGCTTGTTTCAGGGTCTACCCACTATCCTTCAATCAGAACTAATCAGAGCTCAGCGTCATTTTGACGTCATCATAACTCCTGCAAAAGAAGACGACCTTCTCACCGCATAGTCACCGAGAGCCTAGAAAACGCAGGGAGTGTCGATTCCCTGGCATCTGATTATCATTTCAGAACCAATAAAATCGCGGTTTTAGTCAATAAGAACGCCGAAGAAGAAATCACGAAGGAAGGGGCTTGGACGTAATGGTCTACGCAACGTGTTTTCTAAGACGTCAATCACTATAAAATAATACTTTCAATAAGGTCTACCTTGCTTTTGAGGCACTCCGGACGTTTATGGTAATTAGTCTGAAACTCTCTTTACCAAAGCGCCATCGGTCCTATCTAATCGGTTGGGTGGTACACTTGTAGCTTTTATTACTAGCTTCCTTCCCAGCAGATTTTGTTCATAATAATGTTATCGATCACTAATTTTACTTAATCACCATTATTTCGTTAATCTCTGAAAGAGTTCCACAAACATTTTTAAATTTGCCCAACTTTGTTTTAGTTGTTTTAAGCCAGCAGAAGCTTAAGCCGTGGCAATTGCGTTCGGACAAAGAAAAGCTGCAGTCACGTCCTTGTTCGTGCATCATAACTACGCCCTATCTGTCCCATCTTTTATGTCAGCATTTGAACTGTGTCCACGTGGCAGTCTCTACCTACTTCGTTATTACGGAGAATTACCGCCACTACTACAATCAATAACAGTCTATGAACGGCAGAGAGGAGTTGTTGTGTGAGGGATTGGTAGAAAAAGGATGTGTTAACTGCATACATTAGGAACGAGAGCTGCTGATTCGGCTTCTTGTCGTCGTTCAATCTTCTTTCACAGTTTTTTTTTTTTTCGCGCGACCGATTTTTTTAACCCCAAGCACTAGTTGTTGCGTGCCACAGGGGTGAGATAGTACCGTATCAGTTCCTGCCAAACTACGATCCGCAACAAAACACCCCACCCCCCCCCCCCCCCCCCCAAACTTGAGCGTTATCACACTTTCCATTCATCAAAAAACTGTAAGAGATATACAAATTTAGCGCATGATCGCACTATTTCCTTCTGACCGTAGCAGATCTGCACTATTAAGGCTTGTTCACACTCTTGCAACCGAGTAAGACCGAGAGAGACAAGACCGGTTTTTAAGCCTCTTGCGACGTCTTAGGACCAGGTGCGCTGCTGCGGAGCTAGTTCAAGACGTCGTAAGAGGCTTAAAAACCGGTCTTGTCTCTCTCGGTCGTACTCGGTTGCAAGAGTGTGATCGAGCCTTTAGTCATAACCGCCACAAATCTCTGGTTGTTTCGTTTTCTTCAGCGAAAACCAATTAATTCTCCTTCTTGAACTTTACTGTATGATGGCAGGGCGTCTCGTGCGTTGATCGCAGTTGGAACAAGTTTTTTCTTCTTCATTTTTTTTTTTTTTGCAATTCAATTTAAAGTGGATTAGCAGTCGCTGGCGTTGTATCCAACTGCGTTGAGTGACATCTTCATCTTCTTCCACGTCTGTAGGCTTTTTCTTTAAAGTTTACTTTGCGTGTTTAATATTCAGGTATTTGGGAAAAGCAATGTCGCCTTCTCTCGAGTGGGGTTCGTTCCGTGTCGGTCTTTGTATCAGTTTCTCAAGTCGTTCATTAGCCAAATTATGACTATCAATTGGGTTTACCTCTCCCGCGTTCGGTATTAGCGGCCAGCACAAATAATTCGTTACTTCTGCTTGTCTGATTTCTCGCTGAACCTCGTTTCATGTTGCGTTTTTCTATTCCTCTGCGTCGCACCTGTTGCCTGTTACTCCTGCTTTTTTCTGTCCTCGACACTGCACAACGATACTCTGTCGTTAGTTTCAAAGGCATCAATGCTTAGGACACACACCAACGAGTTTGCGTGGCCCACAAGGGAACTCTGGATCGATATTGGTTCTTAAAAGGTTCAGCCAAATTGAGTGTTAAAGGCCACCAGGATGAAGTTGTCCTCATTATGTCGCATCTGGTCACTAGCAACCTTTCACACCTGATCCGAACCCATAAGCAGGCTTATTCCTGGTTCTGTAGGTACACAAGACGAAAAGTAGTCTATCTGTAATGCAACGTCCATTCTTCTCAATATTCCGGACAAATTGGTGGTCCGCAGGTTCGATAACACATTCCTTATAGTTGTACATACTTGTTAGCTTCCCTTAAACTAGTCGTAGCTGTTGTGGTAGACAGATGGAATTCCCAAATGTGTTCAACCGTAGGCTAATCTCTCTGAGTCCTCTTAAACACAGCTTTGCTGGAAATGTCTTCGCGGATGAGCGCTCTTTGGTTGCCTAAATCAAAGACAGCGCGTATGTTGCCGCTGCTTCCGTCTTGGTTACCTAGGTTCGAAATATCGGAACTATAACGTTTTAGTAAATGTAAATACTAGCACGGTTTGTTCAGGAACTTTAAGCAGAAGTTGTGATAATTTGTTTTCTACTGTTTTCTACTGTTGCTTGCTGAGGGTTCCTACGTTAGATAGTACATGGATGGTACGTCCAGCACTGGAAGTGCATGACAACGATCAGAGGCAATCCTTACACCGATGCCCTGATGTCAGTGCTCTAGGCGTTACCAAAAAAAAGTAACAAAATACGTTACTCGTTACTTTCAAATAAAATTAACGCGTTACCGTTACGGATAAAAGGTAACGCACGTTACTTTTGCGTTACTTTTTAAATTATGAATTAGCACGTTCTACTGTTTTGATGTTACAGGTATGCATAAGCGCCATATTCAAAAAACATTATGTCCGCGCACAAACTGAACCGTATCCCCAGCATTTCTGGACACGGTCTCCTTGCGCCCTCTCTTGGCTATTCTCACCAAAGCGCAGTAAAATGATAATTTCAGCCAAACCACTGCAGAAATTCTTAAGTTCCCCGGAATATCTATAGAGGGCACTAATACACTCTAATTTAATACCGACTTGAACCTCAGGATTCCATACTTTTTATTCCTGGGCCCAATATAATATTGTGGCATTGGGTCTTATGGGCCACTTTAACAAAAATTTTAATTTCTTCTCACTGAAATGAAGTATCGTAAAGTTCCCGAGGAATATAATAGCTGCCAATTCATAACACACACCGCAGTTAAAAGCTCGGTATTTTAATCAATACTTTTTATTCCTCGAGACTTTCAAATTCGGCCCGCTTTTTGCCTCTGTAAAGTTGGCATTCCGCTGTGCACCAAGAAGCTTGCGGCCAAGCTACCTTTACATATGCTTATCGAAAAAAAGATTTGTACGATGCTGCTTGTGACAGCATATTGACTAAGAATGTGGCACTTATAATATGACTTTTTAATATTTAGATGTTTACAAAAAAAAAATTTGTGTCCTGGATTTGAAATATAAGCACTTGTTATGTAGGGTCAGAAACACTCGCATTGTATATATTTTGCTTTGAATTTGGCTGTGTACGTAAAGTTTTAGCTTGGTTACAGGCACAAACTCAACAAAATTCTTTCAGGCGTGTATAACTAGAAATAACTAGAAATATAACTAGAACGACGCGCCGCTGGCCGTTTGATTATGTGTCTTTTTATCTATCTTATTTTATTTATACATATATGCGCGTATAAATAAAGAACGCAACGACGTTACCAAAAAAAGTAACGCGGTACCGGTAACGCGTTACCGCCCACACTGCCCAATGGACACGAAAATATCGCCTTTCTCCAGCGAGTTTTTTTTTTTTTTTTTTTTTTCTCCTCCAGAGACACGCCGCTCGCGCAGTCTTCGCAACTGTGTATACAACCAGAAAGTGTTCGAAAGTGCGTCTTTGGCACTTCGGAAAAAGAGGAGGGTGATAAATAGCAGTCATGCGAGTGACGGTTTCTGGTCGAGTGCTTTAATGCGACTGGGAAAGAGCCTCTGGCTCTCCTGATGTTCCAATCCCAGAATGCCATAACACCACTCCTGCTCCAGGAGGTGCAGGCCTCTTGCGGCACACTGGAGCACTGCCGAACACCAAACCTTCCCCAACTTAGGCAGAGGCCCCATAGAGCGGGGGTGGCCTCCGAAGACGAGTACTGGTGCGTGTTCCAAGTGTAGGATCTGCTGGTACAGAAGTTGCCCTATCCGTTGCAATAAGGGAATCAGCTGGGATTTCCATGTCCCACACAGACGGTGACGAGGTCACCTCTGGATGACAATGCTGCGACGGCCCTCGATCTCGTGTGTGACGGTCGTGACGGCAGAATGCTCGTTGCTGCGTACTTATGACCTAAGATCCGGGCCCTTGTCTTCTCAGTAGTTCGCCCTGGATGCATCCACGGTTTCCTGGGAATTGTCGTATCCAGACTGCCTGGCCAAGATACAACCAACGGAATTGTCTATGTAAGTCGCTCGAGTTTCGTCCCCCTTGGGCTTCAATCGTTCTAAAGCTGAGGGAAGTTCCCTTCCGAAGAGCATCCAGGCTGGAGTTTTCCCAGTTGCCGTGTGGATGGTCGTTTGCTGCTTGAACAGAAGGCGGGCTACCACTGCTCGGAGGCTGTCTCGTCCTCCCTTTGCAACAGCGCGTTTCAGCTCATAAACCAAGCACTCGGCTTGCCCATTGGTGGCTGGGTGATACGGTGCACTAGTGACCGCCTTGACGCCATTATTGCGATAAAACGTTTTGATTTCGTCGGAGACAAAGGCCGTCCCATTATTGGAGACGACTTTACGCGGTATCGCGAACGTGGCAAAAATACTACGGAGCTCTTGAATTACCACTGCTGACGTCATGCTGTCTACAAGTCTGACATCGAGCCATTTCGTGTTGGCGTCTACCAGAACGAGAAATGACTGACCTGCTATTGGCCCGGCAAACTTGAAGTGTACCATGTCCCATGGTACAGACGGACGCTCCCATTTTGTGCTTGGGACCTCGGGCGTTGAACTTTTACGATTCTGGCACGTTGCCGCATGTGCCGACAGACGTTTCGATATCTCTGTCGATGCTCGGCCGCCATACATAGCTGCGGGCGCACGCTTTCATCGGGACAATTCCTCGGTGTCCGACTTGTAGTACTGCCAATGCATCTTCTCTCAAAGACGCGGGTATGAACACACGCCACCCCCAGATGACACATCTTTATGTGAAGACAGTTGTGTTGGAAATCTGGCGCGGAGAGACAATGCAAGTTGCTCTCTAGTGTTGCCTTGTAGACCTCGTGCAACACGACATCCCGTGCAGTTTTCTCGGCACCTTGCTCCGCTGCGAGCGGCGGGCGGGAGAAGGCTTCAATCATTAGAATGTTTCCAGGGGTTTTTTCATCGTTCGTCTGGCTCAACGGAAGCGTCGCGCCCTTCCTGTAGGCTACCAACTTTACACACCACCCCGTCATTCGAGGGGAAAGCACCGGGAGCACCAGCTAGTTTCGACTCAGGATACTAAGGAGAGTTTGGTAGTCTGTATATATTGTGACGGATCTTCCTGCAAGGTATTGGTGAATATGTCCACGCCTTACAAAATTGCCAGGCCTTTCCGATCAAGCTGTGCGTAGTTGCGCTCCGCAGCATCGAGGGTTCAGGATGCGAAGGCGATTGGTGCTTCCCGTCCGTGACTGTCTTCCGGAGCCAACACGGCACCCACGCCATATGGTGAAGCATCGCATGGAAGCAGAACGGGCTTCTCAGCATCATAGTGTGCCAACACAGTATACCTCACAATTAGATCTTTCAGTTTCAGGAAAGCAGAACGGTGAGCGCTGCCCCCCGTCCGCGGGGCTTTCTGCTTCAGCAGTGCGTACAAATCTTTGGAAATTTCAGCTCTATTTTCTAAGAACCGATCCTAAAATGCCAGCAGGCCCAGGAACGACTGCATCTATGCCTTGCTTTTGGGCTCGGGAGCGTCCCCACAACGGCTTGGACCTTCTCTTGCGTCGGGTAAATTCCCTCCGCATCGATGCGATGCCCCATGAATTTTACTTCTGTCAAGCCAAGCCGACACTTCCTCTCCTTAAGGCGTAGCCCGCTGTTCTTCAATTTGAGCAACACCTCATTGAGACGAGCCGCGTGTTCCTATTAAGTAGCACCAGCGATGATAGCGTCATTCAAGTCTTTCGCTCTTTCTTTATTAAATGACAGAAAATAAATTGGAGATGTTGGCCGTCGTGAAGGCATGGCCGGCTACTCTTATGTTCAGTTACTCGTTAAGAAAAAAATTAAAACATCCCACATGACCCTTATACACTCCCCCCCTCCCCCCCCCCCCCCCCCCCTATCCCCAAAGTGTTTTTCCGCAAACAAAAAACAGTCAATTATTTGGTTTCATTGAGTCCACTTGAAATGTCAAATGATCAGTCAGACAAGTTCGGTCTTTTACATGTCACATCCCTTATCACACCACCATTCTCACCGAGCATATAAAGTTATTCACTATCATTCCCTAGAACAGGTATGTATATATTGCATTATATAATACATCCCATTTTAAAAATTATTAACGATATTAGTCTCTTCCAAGAATTGTCTGACTGCCGAAAATGCGTGTTTCTCTGATCTATGGTTAGGCCACGGTAACAGTACTTTGTTGAGAGAAAATGGTCGGTTGTCAATAATGTTCAATCGTACATTTAGTCATGATCAATTCTGGTCGAACCGAGGGCAATCGATGAAAAGATGTTCTATTGTTTCTGTCGTGTGCTCACAATCACAGATAGGGTCACTTATACGGTTAATGTTATACAAAAATTCATTCTTGGAGGCAACTTTCAACCATAAGCGGTGTATTAACGTTTCAATCTTTTTTGGAAAGTCATTTTGCATTGGTAAAAGAATATTGGGGTCTACTTGATATAATATAGAGTTTCTACCTCGATCATTAAACCTTATATCCCATGATATTTCTTTGGAGTGATTCTATATTATAGATTTTATGTCGGTATTTGTATAAAGTATCATTTGCACCCTGTCATAAGTGTTTGCGTTTGTGGCAAGCTTGTCCGCCTCCATATTTCCTTGGATGCCGCTATGGCTGGGGATCCATTGTAACCTTATTGCTTGTCCAGAATTTAGGCAATCATTGATAGCTTCTATAATTCTATAAACGAGTGATGAGTTTGGTCTTTGAGGGCTCATTGCATTGATGCCTTTAAGTGCTGCCTGAAAATTTGTACATATAAGCCATTAGTTTGAACCGCTTGTTTCTCTTATATGCTCTACTGAAGGTAAGATAGCGTGTAGCTCTGCCGTTGTTGATGATCTTCTGTGGGACAGTCGGTATGATGTTGGTATGATATACGCCGATTTCGATCCGTTTTCCTTTATGGATCCATCGGTGTATACAGGTATATGATCAGGATATGTTTCCTTTATATATGTAAAGGCACTTTGAGCTGTAACGAGTGCAGTCGTTGTTGCTTTTGATTTGAAATCTGGTAGATATATTTTGATTTCTGGAGTCTGGTATATTCAGGGTGGTTTATTAGGTTGTTGCACCCACACCGTGTAGTCGGGTAGTTAAGAAGTTGATGTTGCAAGCGCAAAGCTAGTACAGGATTCGCTTAGAGTCAACAATGCGACAGCAAGTGAGTGGCAGCTGTGCTGCGTCGATATTCGTAGAAAATTACGCAGTAGTTTCCATTCACGTAATGATGATACTGGTAATTGCTTTGCCTCTGCTAATACAAGAGTTCCTAACGTCGAACGCGGTACGCCGAGGCAAACTTGCAAAGTTCGAGCCAGCAAAAAATGTAGTCTATTCTCTTTTGTTGCTGATAAACCAGATAGTGCTGGGATTTAGTAAGCAATTGTTTGTCGTAGCAGAGCTGAGTGGAAAACAAACTGGTACTCTGTTCAGCCTCCCCAGTTTGGCCCAGCAAAATAACGAATGATGTTTATTGTTCTATTCATTTTGTCGACCAACATGTTCACATGTTCGACCCTTGTAAGACATTGATTCATGATTACTCCTAGGAATCAGTGGCGTTTTACGCGTTCGAGTTCTGTCCCTTCATTGAGAGTTGAAGTCCTTTAAGGTATTTCTTGGTGAAAGGGAGCACCCCTGATTTCGTAGGGACTATGTCCATACCGCGTTCATTTAAATATTGCTCAATGATGTTGAGTCCAGTTTGAAGTTGCCTTTGCAATGTTTCGATACAACTCTGAAATCCATATACAAATATCATCTGCATATATTGTGACATTAATCGGTGATGGAAGACGACTTGGTAGTTCAGCCATTACTGAATTAAATAATGTTGGACTGAGAACACTTCCCTGCGGAACGCCGTGTTTGAGAACGTGTCGTCTCGTCTCTCTATTTGTTGTCTGCATAAATACAGTCCTATTTGTTATGAAAAGTTTAATCCATCGTAAAACACGGCCTCTGACTCCGAGATTTAGAAGACTGTGTATATCGTGTACATGACTAACAGTGTCATATGTTCACTTAATATCTAAGAATACGGCAACTGTAATTTTTCCAAGCTTACGTTCGTGTACCGCCGAAGTGACTAAGTGCAGAATGCAGTCCGTTGTGCAGCGTTTTGGATGAAACCCGGCTAATGAATCCGGAAGGCTTTTGGCAGTTTCAAGCCACCATTGTAAGCGTCGATTAATTACTTTTTCAAAAAGTTTCCCAACGCAGTTAGTGAGGCTGACTGGCCGGAACGAAGCTAATTTTATCGGGTTCTTTCCTTGTTTCAGGAGAGTCGTGGCTTTGACTGTCCCCCACTATCCAGGCACAGCTTCGACAATTTAGATAGAGTAAACATTTCGAGAAGATTGCTGGTGGCACTCGGACCGAAATTCGCCAGTATTTTTCATGCTATCAAGTCTGGATCGGGTGACTCCCGTTTGCGAGTTGATTGTAAGGCGCATTTCATCTCTGGAAGTAGTGAAGGGCGGTCCATTTGTGTATTGGAGGCATGTAATTCGCAGTCAATGGCTTTTTGGGCTATTACACACGATGCACGGTACCTTAAGGTCTGAGCTGCATTGCTCGAGTTTACCAATAATTCACAAAATTGGTTTGTTAGTACCAATTCTGATACTCTTCTTGAAAACGCTATTCCGCGGATGGGATACCTTTGTATTACTGGTGAACGGAATGTTTTGACTATGTTCCATTGCCTTGTAAGATCTCTCCCAGCTGCCATCTTGGCACAGAGCTGTCACCCTCGATGCCTGGATAGCTGTTTCAGCTTGCGGCGGATAAGGTCGTGTACGTGCTGAGCTTTTCGACACTCCTTTATCGTCCCCGACCTTCGATATTTTCTTTCTGCTCTACGGCGTATCGCCCTAAGTTTCTCGTATGATTCATCTATTCCCTTCGGGGGCAGATACTGGCCGTGTTACACGATCGAAATTTGCCTTCACTATCGCAGTAAACTCTTCTAACGTATCCATATTTTTTGCAGTGCATTGTATTCAGCCGCCGGAAGCTACGCCAGTTCGTGATATTGATTCTTTGTTCGTTCTGGCTTGGAGATATTGCTTTTGAATACTGTAAAAGAATGGGAAAGTAGTAACTCCCGTGCGTTTCAACGTCTATGTGCCAGACAATATCAGAAAAAGTATCTTGTGACCAAATTGTTAGGTCCAGAACGCTCGAATAATACATCATTTAATGATGGTTTGTGAGCCATCGTTTAACAAACATAGATTATTTTTGTCAATTTTGTCTTCTGTTATTTTACCGCGCTTGTCACATTGCATACCTCCCCATAGTGTATTATGTGCGTTAAAATCGCCACACATAAAGAACGGACTATTAACAGCATCTAAGATGGACGTGATATCTTTTTTGGTAATAGCTATGGCTGGTTCGATATAAACGCTAATTACGCCCCATATATTCTCGCCAAACCTGATTTTGCATGCAACATATTCTGGCCCATCAGATGAAGATGCGCATAAAAAGGTCGAATCGTACGTATTGTTTGTTCACACAAATCAAGGCTCAACTTTGACCACGTGGACGTTTTCAGCTGTATGAGACATATCCAGCGTGTCTGAATTGGTCATTCGTGTGTCCTTCGGATACTGTAATAACAGGAAACTTAAATTCGACCACGAGCTTCCGAAAGTCGCCCATTTTTTACGAAGAGAATTGGCGTTCCACTAAGACATTGTCGTTCGGCTTCGGCGATATTCTTCATTTATTGACATCGATTTATTTGAAGTCAGTAAAAGAGGCTCCATAGCTAGAAGCGTTTTTACCTCGGAGATGTTCAGTGAATCTAAAAGTGATTTGATGGGTTTTTTTCAATACCAAAAAGCCCAGTCGGAGAAGCAATTGCTTATCCATCCCTTGGTACGGTCGGGTGGCCGATGTGCCTGTACCGCTGACGGCCGTGTCACAAGTGGTCGACATTTTTGCTTGGGAAGTCGAGGGTCATGAAGCTCTGCAGGTTACAGATGCAGTAGGCACCGGTGATCCTGACTGTTGAGACGTTCTCTGTGAAATCGGTGCAGAGGTGATTGGATCACATTGAGCTTTCTCACTTGCGGTATTTGCCTGTTTCTTCGACTGTGGTTGCAAAACGTGCTAGTACGTCCGATTTTTTTTTTTTTTTTTAGGCGCTGATGTTTCTTTTCGACTTGGTATTTCAGGCTGGTGTACGGTCTCTGGATTCAAAGGTGGCGATCTACAATTGGGGGCGCGACCGTTTAGTATTTCTTGTTTCCTCAACACGGTGGCAGCTTTCTTGCTGGAGCAGCCGGCATATGTGCCGCATGAGAACACCCGCAGTTTGCTCAGTTTAGTTCAGAGCGATAGTTGCAGTCCTTGTGGTGGTGTGAACCGCATAGATCTTGCAACGCCTTGCGCTACGGCAGTTTTGTGCGATCTGTATAAACCGTTAGAATTGGTAGCATTCATCCAAGTCGATATAATGATACCGGGAATTCCCGCGAGAGTATTCTCCATGACCAACTGGAAAATTCCGAGGGACACTGCTACCCCAAGAAACAGTTTCTTCACTCGGTAGAGACCCTTGATTGTGTTTATTTTTCAACCCTCCGCGGTAGCCTCAGCGACGCGCATTTCTAGTACGCCTAAGCCCAGTCCAGCGTCGAAAACACAGTAACACCCCGCAAATTTGACACAGCCTCAGTTCGAAAAGGCAGTGGGTAGGACGCTTGCTTTGATGCCGCGTTCACCGTACTGCGATAATCGCCGCAAAGCATTACGGAACCATCCTTCTTTCGTACGATGACGACTTGAGTGGCCCACTCCGAGTGCTGAATTGCTTTAAGAATCCCGTTCGCTCTCCACAACCGAGTGAAGCGCGAACGGCACCTGACGAGAGCGAAAGAAGTTTAGTGTTCCGTACGCCTTGAGCTCCAAATTAATTGGTGGCCCTCCATACTTAACGATTTTGGGGTCGAAGGCCTCGATATGGGCTGCCAGAATCTTCTGCACATCGGCGCTTCCAGGTACCTGACAAATTCCGCTGACGCTAAGTTTGAGTTCGAGAAACCAATTGGGCGTGTCAGCAGGCTGCAGCAATTGCCTTCTGTAACCCGTAACGAAAGAACGAAGTCATTGGGCCTGTGCTTCACATGCACTTGCAGCGAGCCCAGCACTTTCGAGTGCCAACCCTTCTCCAGACCAGGTGAGAAGACCGACCTCTTCCTTGATCAGCTTTGTAGGTTGTGATGGGCAGAGCCATCTGAATGTCGCTGCGCTGATGATAGTGCATGCAGCTCCCGAATCGATTTCAAAATCCAGAGGGCGGCCGTCAATCCGCAGTGCCACCGAAAATTTGGCTAGCGTCTTTGTTGCAGCCGGCGCAGAGTTCAGCTCCTGCATATTCAGTGCCGGTTCGTCCTCTGATTCGGAGTCTCGTGTATCGTGGCTCAGGTTGTGCGTCCCACGCGACCCTGTTGTATTTCCTGCCTTCTTCAAACATGCATTTTCAATGTGTCCCGATTCGTTTCAAAACCGACAAAGCACGCTCATAAATTGGCAGCTAACAGCAGAATGTGCTTTGAGGCAGCGGAGGTAACGCTGAGATGTTGACTCGTCCTTCGGTGCGGGTGTCCTCTTCTTAGTCTGCCCTTTTGAAAGCTTGTTGGCGTCGGTCTTTGTTGTACTGGGATCCTGCTGCTGGAATGCGGCGCTCTCTGTGCGGACCGCCATGTTGTTCGCTTTCTGCAATGTCAGGTCCGGCTCCGCGGAGGGGCGCTGCTATAGACGCTCGTCGCGAACATCGCAGGCAAAGCGACCCCGCAACATGATATACAAGGGCAGCATGGAGGGAATCGCCGGGGGCGCCGCTGGGATACCCGACACCAGACGACCTGTGCTCTCCGCTGAGCCCTCCGAGACCGCATCTCTAGGCGTTGGCTCCATCGCGGGGAAGGCCGTCGTGCCTACTCCGAAGCTGCAGTCAGCGGCCAATTTTTTCAGGGCTGCTACGTAGCTAGATGGATTCGCCAGGTGCTTGGTTGCGGCGTTGGAACTTGCTGCGACTGTACAGGTCGGACGGGCGCCGGTCAAAACGGGCCTGCAGCACAGTGAGCAACCCGTCAAAGGATACCTCGCCGTGCTTCCTGGGCGCCACCAGTGCACGAACCGCCTCGTTCGTGCAGACTGCGCACAACGTGAGTAGCAATGCCCGTTTCTTGCCGACCTCTGCCACGCCATTTGCTTAGAAGTAGAAGCATAGGCGCTCTGCCCACGACGACCAGGCTTGTCCGTCGAACTCCTCCAGCTTGCCTTGGGAAGACACAGTGATCGAGTTGAGACAGCTGCGGCGATCTGTGAAGCAGTGTTGCGGAGTTGCCACTCCGGAACTCAATAGGTTCCGGATTCATTCCGTACTTTCGCGACCCCGGAAGGGAATGTAAATAAAATGGCGGCAGCGCTGGGGGAAATGAATGGGAATGGAGTTAGATGCATTTTGCTCGGAATGGACTGGGAATGGAATGGGCTGAATTATTATGCAAGCTCCGTCGGTTTTTATTTAGGGCCTACGGGCTGTGGCTTTTGGAACAGCAACATGTCATTGGTGGTGTCTGACGGCTTGATTGTTTCACCGGTGCTTGCTCCTTCGAGGATGAAAATGGCGCGCCTTCAGTGAAGTAACCAACACTGAATAGTTGTATGTCAGCGGTGGCCGGGTGCTGACGTTCCGTTATTTATTAATGCGACGTTGATTGGAGAAAATGAAATAGCGTTTATTATACTAGATTAACTTCTGATTACACGGTCTTTTTTGCGTGCGTATACGTGGCGTGCCTCCGGTCGTTGTGTGAGGGGTTTCTTCCCACGCAGGCACAAGCGGTGTCCTCTTCCCAGGCAGGCGCTATGGGCGAAGTTCAGTTCACGCTCTCGCGGAGCGTAAACAAGCTGGGCCCGCGACCCCGTGCGCTCGCTGCGCTCGCAAAAGTCACGTATTGAGGATCCATTGCAGATTCCGCCGAGGCAAGACAAATAAGTATAGACAAACGAGCTGGGCCAAGCTAACACGCCCCGGTTTAAAATTGATTTGTCCTCAAATCGCTCCAACGCGTAATCCGCAAGGTAGGCCGGAGGTCTGCGCGTCCTTGACAGTTGCTGACCCACAGCGTCATCCTCGACGCTGATGAGTGCTCCGTAGTCTTCTTTATCGCGCGTTGGGGCCTCTGATCCGTTCTCGTCTTCACGTTCATCGCTTTCATCCGCGCCGGAGAGCGCTCGGCCGACGCAGGTGTCGGATAACTCCGGTGCCGCTGGTGTGCGTGTATTGTGTCGGCGGAGTTGCTCGACGTTTGCCTTTCTTTCGTTTTGTCGTCCTTTTATGGAATGCAGCCATTTGATGACCACGGTGTTTGGGGTTGGAAAGGACTTGATCTCGAACGGGCCCTCGAAGAACGGGTCCATCGTGCTTGACCTCGCTCCGATGCTGCAGTAAACGGAGTCGTCGATTTTAAATCTCGGAGTCTTGCTCCTTGCGTCATACCGGCTTTTGGCCGAAGCTTGAGAGTTTTCCAAGTTGTTTTTCCTCGCCAACCTGTGGAGTCTAGTCGTCTCATCTAGGTCAGCCTCAACTGTTCCGATGTTGAGCTGTCCGGGAAGTTTCGGGACGTAACCGTGCATGAGTTCGAAGGGGCTGAAGCGTGACGAACTCTGTCGCGAAACGTTGACAGAGAAAACTGCCTCGGGTAGAACCTTCTCCCGGTTCTTGTGAGGTTCGATGAGTTTTCGAATTATATTCTTCAGCGTCCCTACCATCCGTTCGACAAGACCGTTGGCTGGATGATTCGGCTGGTTTACCACAAGCGTCGGTGCAGCATATTCGCTTTGGCTTTCGCGAACAATTCCACGCTCCCGATAGTCTTCGACCTGTCGCTTGATGAATTCCCGGTCGGCTGGGGAGCATCGATAGGGCCGCGACGCCACGGGGATCTCGTCGCGTAGCTCGATGGAATGCTCGGCGTGTGGGCAGGTGCCCAGTTGTTCCTCCACCGTCGTAAACGCAGCGTGGTGTTTTGTGAGTATCCTGAAGAGTCTTTCGCGTTCTTCCGGCGAAGCGTCTTTGGTAATGCTATCCGTGTGGATTCGTTGCATTAGGGCTGCTTCGATGTCATTCCATGCTGGCTCGAACTTCACGAATGTGGCCAGGCGTTCGGCTTGGGGCAGTTTCTCGTGAAAGTTGGACACCAGAGCTTCTCCGGAGATTGTCGTTTTTGGAATCTCGGCGGGCGAATCCCAACGTTTAGGTAGTTCAACAATGGTTATGTCGTTCGAAACGTGAAACGTGACTTCCACGTTAGCGAGTTGGTGCCAATCTGATCCGAGAAGTAAGTCAATTGACTTGGGGAGTGGAAGAATGAGTATTTCCGGTACCTTGACCGTCGTTGATCCAACGCTGATCGTCAGAGACGTGCACTTGTCAGGCGTCAACTTGTTGTCCAAAACGTTGACGAATTCCTCTGCCCGGGACCACGTCGATACGCAAGCGTCCTCGGGTAGTGCCCTGGGATCGATAATCGATATGTTGGCCCCAGTGTCGATACACGCCTTCAAAGGACGGTTCTCCGTGAAGGCGGTGACGATGGGGAGAGAATCTCCTGTCGTGCGCAAGAAGCAGTGGACATTCTTCTCGTTTGGACCCGTGCCCTTTTGTGCGCGTTTCTCCTCTGCACGGATGGTCGCTGCAGTTTTCGGCTCTGGACAGTCCCTGGAGAAGTGACCGGGCTGGTCGCAATTAAAACAGTTGCTCTGCCTCGTGCGTTTGAAGGGTTTCGGTGATGGGGCAATCGTCAGGGTGCTGGTCGGGGCGCCTGTTGTTTGCTGCGTTGACGTCGAATGCTCGTGCGTGCCTTGTTTGCGTGGTTGAGTCTTTTCTCTGGGACGGCGGTGGTCCAAAGTCGTCGCGCAGTCAATCAGCTCGAGGACCGATTTACAGCCTTGGGCTGCCAGGGGATTGGCCCACTTGTCCTCAGTGATTCCGTGTAGGATTAAGGAGATCCGTTCGCTGCCTCCTATCTCACAGAGAGCTCGCTCGAGCATGGCATTCTTCGCGTAGATATACTGCACAATGCTCTCGTTGTGGCGGAGCTGTCGGCGTTGTTGGTACTCCAAGAATTGTTGAAGTCCCATTTTTCGTTGGAAGCGTTCCTTGATGGCTTCCTTCCATACTTCCCAGTCGTCGATCCGGGAACCGTAAGACTTGTGCCAGTGTCGTGCTGCACCGTGAAGGCGGGTGACGGCGTTGAGCAGAGTGAGGTTTGGTGTCCAGTTTGCGAGGAGAGCCACTCGTTCGATTTCTCGAAGCCACTCAGCGACGTTTTCGTATGACTCCCCCTCGAACGTGGGAATCGCGTGCGAAGTGTCACTCGTGGAGTGGACGTCTGTCGTAAGGTCTCGGCCAGTTGTTGTTGCGTTTGGACGATGACCGACAGCAAATCAACCGTTGTTGCGTTGCCGCTCACCTGCGTTGTCGTGCCCAGCGCAGAAGCATCCGTCGTGGTTACTTCTCGTTCTGGTCTGTTTCGGTCCGTCACGTTGACGCCATTTTCTGGGTGTCATGTTGAAAGTGCGTTGTTGAAGGCCAGGATTAGTTGCTGGAGTTGAATTTTGATATCTTGTATCTCTTGACGCATTGTGTCCTGATTGGTGGTTTCCGTTCCTTTGTTGGAGTCCGTGATCAGGGCGTGGTCACCGGTTTCGTTGGATTCTGCGGATCCTGTCGGCTGCGCCATGTCAACGGTGGCCGGGTGCTGACGTTCCGTTATTTATTAATGCGACATTGCTTGGAGAAAATGAAAGAGCGTTTATTATAACTTCTGATTACATGGTCTCTTTTGCGTGCGTATACGTGGCGTGCCTCCTGTCGTTCTGTGAGGGGTTTCTTCCCACGCAGGCACAAGCGGTGTCTTCTTCCCAGGCAGGCGCTATGGGCGAAGTTCAGTTTACGCTCTCGCGGAGCGTAAACAAGCTGGGCCCGCGACCCCGTGCGCTCGCTGCGCTCGCAAAAGTCACGTATTGAGGATCCATTACAGATCCCGCCGAGGCAAGACAAACAAGTATAGACAAACGAGCTGGGCCAAGCTAACATGCAGATGAACACGCTGTCCTTCCTGGCGCCGCGAGACGAGACAAAGCGGTTGTGGTAATCATGCGCGATTAGCATGTAGTTGCTACCCAAGGTGTCGAACGCAACCGAAAATCGGAGCAAAGCCGTTATTTTTAACTGAACCTGAACAGGACTGTAACCGAAATCAAACATTTCATACTGAACCTGACCCGTCTATGCCGACAGCACGGTGACTTAGAAGCTATAGAAGTATTCTGTGCGTGTGTGCGCGCGCGCTTGAGTTTGTGTGTGTGTGTGTGCGTGTGTTCTTTTCTTGCTGCTGGGCAATATCCCTAAAAAAACGCCAACGTGAAAAGAAAAAAAAAATTACAGACGCTCACGCTTCTCTGTAATGCAAAATTAGAGCGCAGCTCTTGGGACATGTTGGTTTTGTGATATACCGTGGTAGGCATTTTGAAAGAGAGAAATATGTATTTATTTGATTTTTTTTTCTTGAGGGCAGGCCAGGGGAGACGAGGAGGGCACGATGGGAACAGTGGCGTAGCAACGAGGCGGGGGCCAGGGTGCCCTGGGCCCCCCGGGTACCAGGTGTCCCAGTCATGGGGGTGTCACCTCCAGCAGCACCCGAAATCCCTCCCCCCTTCTCCCCCCCCCCCCCCTTTTACACTTTACTGGTTGGTTGTGATCTCGAAGAGTGAATGGAGGGGGGGGGGGGGGGAGGGGGGCGTACTACAAAAGATATAGGAGCCCCAGGTGCCGGATGGCCTAGCTACGCCACTGGGTGGGAGCCCCATAATGCAACGCGCGCGGTGTTTGTTTCAACGTGGAACGTTTTTGGCTATAGGGTAATAATAGTTTTCCGGGGAAAGGAAGGTTTGGGGGAGGGGGGGGATGGAGAAAGCGGACGGAACGCTGGAGAGAGGAGGGTGGTATCTCCTCTCCTCTCCAGCCTTCCGTTTTCTTCCCCTTCCTTAGCCCTTCCTCCCTCGAAATATTTCCTTAATCTGTAACTGACTATAGTTGCTCCGGGTTTTGTGAAGCCGCATCTCGTAAAGCCGTGGCCTGTGACGTCACATAACGTCACAGTTTCCCCGCTAAATTTGGCTGGAAAATTGACACCACGTGACCTCAACACCAACTCAGTTTCTCCGCTAAATTTAGTGGGGAAAATTGCGTTTCATGACTTCGTGTCAAGTCACTTATGAACAAATTGAGTTTTCCCACTAGATTTAGCGGGGAAAGTGACGTCACATGGGACCTAACACCCATTCAGTTTCCCCACTGGGAATATAATGTTACATGACTTCGTGTCAAGTGGCTTATGAACAAAGTCGGTTTCCCCGCGATAATTAGCGGGAAAACTGACGCCACATGGCCTAAACACCAATTTCATTCCCCGCTAAATTTAACGGGTAAACAGAATTAGTGTTGAGGTCATGTGACGTAAGTTCTGCCGCTAAATCTAGCGGGGAAACTGAATGCGAAGTGCTGCATTATGTGACATCACAGACCTACACACCAATTTAGTTTCTTCGCTAAATTTAGCGGGGAAGTGAATTGGCGTATAGGTCTGTAACGTCCCATAAGGCAACGCGCGCGGTTACACCGACGGCGACGTTGACGCCTCTATACGCAGAATCGGGCGTCTAAAGGCCGAACAACATAGGGCGCATTTACGACGTATTTATGGGGCGTTTCGGCGGACATAATAATGACGTATAGCGGGCGTCAGGACGAGCGCTTCCTCGACGCCTCGAGGTTGGCGTAAATACGCGCATATTCGGCGATCAGACCGAGACAGATCTCAGCACTTCGGCGTATTTCGGCGTGGCGTATCCGGAAGCGGCCAACCAGCTAACAAGTTGGCAGCCGGAAGTTGCTTGAGGATCGGCTTGCCTAGCTACGCGGCCGGCTGGCTGGATTGACTTAGCCGCCGATATTGGAGCTCGCTTGCCGCATTGGACGGTTTATTGGCGAACCGTACGAAATCGCTATATCACTTTGGAACGAGAGATGAACGAATGAGACAGAAGAAAAAAAAAACATTTATGTTGCGGGTGATGTCAAAAAGTTATAAAAGGAAAGGTTTTGAGCAGAGATCATGAACGTCCACCCGCCGGGATGTTTTGGCAACATATCATTTGCAACGAACATTTATGAAACAAGTGTTAGCAAATTAGCCTTTGGTTGCTGATTAACATTCTGTTACTCCGTCCCCTTGCGGAACGTAATAATATAGCAGCCGATCTACATTTTGTCTCCTTTCATGAAAGGCGCGAGTCGAGCTACACTGCACCGAACGCCGAGGAGACGTCGAGGAAAAGCGCCGTGTGTGGTTTGGCGACCTTCACCTCTTCCATTCTTTGAAAAAGGCGCACGCCAAATACCGTGATTACGCCCGCTGGAACGCACGTAAATTCGTCGAGAATACGCCCTATGTGGGTTGGCCTTAAAGGGATACTTGAACGAAATTTGAAATATTCCCTTCGTGTTCAAAAATAAGTTGAATATCAAAAAAATAATCAGAGTGCAGGCGAGCTGGTGTAAGTTGAACATGATTGTAAACCTGAGACTGGGGCAGGAAGAGAACACAACAGAAGGTAGTAAAAGAGGAGGCAACGTCTCAAACTCAGCTGCAAAGTTTATTTCGAACACGCTTTATATACCCCTTCTCCAACGTCGTCTCTACAAAAACAAAAACAAAAAAACATGACAAGAGGACAATCAAGAGGACAATGACACTTCGGTAAACCTTCTCTTATCTCCCTTGACCTTGGCTGTGGGACACTCACACAAAAAATACACATTCTAGCATAACCACCGCTACCCGGCGAACGTAGGTGAAAACACTACTGAACACAAAGAAAGGGTTTGACCTTCAAAGATGCGTTCCCTCTAACAAATCACTCAGTCCAAAGAAACAATACTATACACTGTTACCAGCCGGAACTGGGGCCATCTCCAAAAATGAAAACGACATTGCCCTCCTACCACGAACCACAAATGGATAACACAGCGACTTTCTCGAACAAGTCCAAGGATACACATATAAACAACACTGATACTACAAAAAAAAAATTTACAACCGTAGAAATTGTTTACATTCGTCCCCAAACTGCAATGACGCCTGATTTATCCAGTTGCCAGACGTTTTTATACGAATCGTTTCTTGGACTACACGTTTCATATCATCGCGTTCTTTGTGAATTACTTCCGTTTCGGACCAGTTGGCTTTACAATTATTACACTCTAAAAGGTGCCTCGCTAACTCGGAATTGGACGCGTTGTTTATCACATTCCGTTTGTGTTCCGTCAGTCTATCATTTAGACATCTCGACGTGTGACTTACGTATTTAAATCCACACTCCAAAGGAATCTCATAAACCACCGAATTCTCACACGGTACCGACTTCTCGCGATGTGCTTTCTGGCAAACTTCCTTTTTCGATTCAAAAGGTGTAAGCTTGCATAACTTAAAATCGGAAGTGAACACTGTTTCTATGCCAAACCTTTTCGCCGACGCTTTTATGTTATGGGAAATATCGTGAAAATACGGTATAGCAACTCGTCGGTTCCTAACAGTTGGTTCATTCCGCTTGTCTCTGATTTGAATAGAAAGTTGCCGTTTTAGAAAAGTTTCATCATACCCCGCGTCCTCCAGTCTACCCCATTGTCTTTTTAAAGCTTGACTCATGAAATGGGTACATGAAATGGGTACATTTAAATCTTGACTCATGAAATGGGTACATGAAATGGGTACAAGAGAAGGTTTACCGAAGTGCCATTGTCCTCTTGATTGTCCTCTTGTCATGTTTGTTTTTGTTTTTTTGTAGAGACGACGTTGGAGATGGGGTATATAAAGCGTGTTCGAAATAAACTTTGCAGCTGAGTTTGAGACGTTGCCTCCTCTTTTACTACCTTCTGTTGTGTTCTCTTCCTGCCCCAGTCTCAGGTTTACAATCATGTTCAGGTTGAATATGATCCACAATATCCGTAAATGACAATCGCACGTTTGTATTTGGAGCCTGGTGGCTCAGAGCAGCCAGCGGAGAGCACGTGACATCCCCCGCAATTGTTACGTAGTTCGTCTCGGGATGAGCAAAGCTGCGGGGAGGCTGACGTCGGGAGGATGTCGTAGTCGTTCCAACTACCTAAGCGGCTGCTTTTGTACGAATTTTGCGTGACGGGTTAGTCTTTTATAATGTTGTAGAGGGACAATAGCGACTTCTGGGACATACAAAAGAGATTCTTGTGGAGATAGGAGTTCCTCGTTCTGCTCTACTCTCGTGGTGGCCGGAGGCGAGACAGTTAATGTCGTTACCTGTCAAAGTTCATAGACGGGCATTACAAGCGAGGCGTTAGCGACACCCACCTTTGCTAATCGTTTAATTCGTTTTAAAATTTCTTTTCCTCTCTTTTTTAACAAGATATTGGCGTGTCCGATGTGATACTGGTCCTCTCAACGCATATAGACAAAAAAACTAATTGCCGAAATTTCGCTGTAGTATCACTTTAAGAACTGAGCTCTAAAACAAAAAAACAAAAAAAATTGCCTGCTGTCGGCGCGTTTGTTCCGCGGTGGCGAAATCTGTAGGCACAAAGATACGATGCCGCGTCGAGCGCGACACTGCGGCGACGGTTACCTGGACGCCAGTTGCCCAAAGCCCTGGACGCTGCTTGAAGTAATTTACGTGCGTGCATGCGTGTGTGTGTGTCTGTGTGTGTGTGTGTGTGCGTGTGTGTGTGTGCGCGCGCGGGTGTGTGTGTGTGTGTGTGTATTCGCGCGCGCGCGCGCGTGTGCATGTGTGCGTGCGTGTGCGTATGCGTGTGTGGGTGTGCGCGTGTGTGCGTGTGTGTGCGCTTTCTAGAAACAGCAAGTCTCCCGTTGTATTTTTGTACACTTTAAAGCTCAGCTCTTAGGCGCCCGTTTTTGTGTATCGCGGCATCGGCGGTACCGTGCTAAATTTAGCGGGAAAATTGACGTCACATGACCTCAAACACCAATTCTATTCCCCGCTAAATTTAGCGGGGAATTTAGTGGCTGTTGAGGTCACGTGACGTCATTTTTCTCGCTAAATCTCGCGGAGAAAATTAATTTGTTCATAGGTGACGTCATGTTCTCGCCAGTAAATTTAGCGGGGAAACTGAATGGGTGTTCAGGTCACGTGGCGTTAATTTTTCAGCTAAATTTAGCGGGGAAACTGTGGTTGCAGGGAAGGGGACGCAAGGGGAGGATGGGAGGGTACGCAGGAAGAGGAGGGGAGGGTACGGAGGAAGCAGGGGAGAGGAGGAGGTGGAGGAGTAATAAAGGAGGAGGAGGGGGAGGAAGGGGATAGGGAGAAAATTAGGAAGAGGAGGAGGAGGAGGAGGGGCATACCGCCCCCTCCGTACCCCCTCCTTTTCCTCAAGGGGGGGAGAGTAGGGTATTTCTTTCCACTCCTCAAGGAGAGAGAAGTACCCTCATCTCAGCGCTTTTTAGTGCCATGACGCCAGGGGAAGGCAGGCTTGCAGGTCGAGAGGGCTGTCTAAAAATAGACTATGCCGAGCATTTGATCGGAGCTAGCTTCCAACGAATTCATTGGACACAATGAAACTGCTTTTAATTAGTGGGGAACAGTCTACCGTCCAAAAAGTGAACTCCTGACTTCCCCTGACGTCGCTTTTTCATTGTTACCACTAGCGACCTTTCGCTTTAAAACACGGTGAGGACCGAAATTGTAAATTTTATAACTTCGAAAAACATAACTTATTTGGACCCAATATTTGGGTTACTATTTCACCAATGTTGGTTGGTGTGTTTAGCAAATTTTCAGGCATATCGGGGACTATGATGACAACGCCGGAGTACCTCTTAAAAGGGGGCCAAGGACTTTTTTTTATCGTTTTTAATTTGCACCGAACCTGAGCGCACTGAACGTAGTGAGTTAATGAAACTTTTCTTTTCTCGAATTTCGCTTTATTTTAAAAGTTTTAGGCAAATTAAAATTACAAAACAAACAAAAAATAACCTCCTTCATGACGGCCTTGGTCGCTTGAGTGGCCGTGAACTAAAGGAGGGGTAGTGAGCTCAGCGAGCGGTCACGGCTGCCGCACTCTGTGTCGACTGCTCGAGAGGGCGCCACTGAAGCATGTTCTGGATAAGCTGTATGAAGCGGGCAGCCAGGGCGGCTCGCACTGCATTTTCTGCGTGATAAACACTAATTCGGCATGACACTTCATTGGCCACAAACGACAGCAAACACGGGGTAAAGATCTGTGCAGAACGGGAGCAACTTCGCACTGCCATGCCGCCAAAAGGCCAAATGTCAAGCCAAAGCTGCTCGCCGAAGGCCTTGGGAACGCTCGGAACCTGTCGCATCCTCCAGTCGGTACGACCGCAGCGCCGCCGCGTTCATCCGGGACCTTTCTACGCTCGCCGGTCGTTGCTGCCTGGTCCCACTACCCCTTTCTAATATGCGCCGCCTTTTCCACCGCTTGGTGGTGGGTATGTCGAAGGGTCATTTCTTGTTTCCGCATTTTATAATGTGAATTTGTTTCTTTTCTGATCTAAACCACTGAACAAAAACTATTTTTATAAATATTTGAAACGGCTCGCGCCGTTTCAAATATTTTGTATTTCGACTAAAAAGAAGCTTTTAGCGGCTCTGACCAGTAGTAAGCCCAGGACCAAAGACGTCACATACCGCGCACTTTCGGCACCGCGGGTCACCCCCGTAGGTAGAGGAGGTTTCTGCGTCGTCCGGTTAAAATATGACGCACTGATATTTAGTTACTCTCTCCGTTCACACTAGTTTGCCCTAACCGCGAGACGTGGAAACCGCAAAAAAGTAGGCGCTTAAATATGATTGCAGAGCCCCTTTAAAGGGATACTGAACCGACATTTCAAGCTCACTAAAAAAGGCCGAGCGGATAGGCGGGAAGCTGCAAAACCAAAAAAATGTCACTCATACGGCGATATATCTAACGGATCCCATATTTTTTGGAAAAGAAGTGCGCGATTGAAACCCGGCCGACGAGGCCGACGAGACAAGGCACGTCCCGATTCCCATTCTCTCTCCTCCTCGCTACGTCCCGTCAAGCTGGTGAACCGAAGCGAGGAGGAGAGAAGCGAGGCCGCTTCTCCTCATTCTCAAATTCTCCCGGAGGACACTTACGTCAAAGAAATCGCTTGATCGCGCCCTTCTTTTTCAAAAATACGGTCATCCGTTTGAGATATCGATGTACGAGTGATGTTTTGGAGTTCGTAGCGTCCGTTTCAACACTTCTGCAGCCTTACTTTGCGAAATCCAAATTTCGGTTCAGTATCCCTTTAAGTACACCATCCTTAGGACCGAAAGCGCCGCGAAGTTCAGATTTTATATGCGATATCAACCACATCACTACTAAAAAAGCTCACTTTTTTTTTTAAATAATGCTCCATGCAGCCTGGAAAAAATCTGACAAAGTACGGCCACCCTAGATGTGCTGCCCGAGTGCCACTAGTTGTTGAGACAGAAACCTTCTAGTAGTAACTGACTTCAACATTGACCTCGCTAGCCGTTTATGTTTAAAGCGCAGCTCTTAGGCACCCCTTTCCGTGTTTCGCGGCGTAGGCGTAGGCGTAACCGCGCTAAATTTAACGGGAAAATTGACGTCACATGACCTCAACACCAATTCAATTCACTGCTAAATTTAGTGGGAATTGAATTGCTGTTGAGGTCTCGTGGCGTCAATTTTCCCGCTAGATCTGGCGGAGAAACTTGATTTCACATGACTTTAACACCAATTCAATTCCCCACACCAAGTCATGTGACGTCATTTTCCTCGCTAAATATAGCGGCAAATCAGTATATTGAATCAGTATATTATTTTGTTTGAATAGGGCCCCGTGTCTACTTGAGTTAGAAGTTTTTGATGCGTAATAGAGGTGTGATGCCAGAACTGAGGGCTGTGGAAAAAAAAAAGAAATGATTTCTGGCTGTATGAATTGAGAGCGTCTCTATACCAAAAGATCCTGACTATCTGGACAGATATGCATCAGAGCCGTATATCGGGAGAGTCTGGCCAGTGGGTGTGGTGACGAAGGCGCTGGAGAGGAGAAAAGTGGAACAGAGAGAGGAGAGCGTCGAAGGAGCGAGAGAGGAAGGAGAGAGCAAAGAGGAAATGACCGCCAGTTTGACGCAACACGATATCCGTACAGAGCACAGTTGAAGCTACGCGTCGTCTGCTACGGGCCGACTTCTTTTTCGCCTGATGAAACGTTTGAGGTCAGATGTAAATAAAAGTTTATTTTTTATCTTCAAAACCTACCGACGAAAAACAATATATCATTGTATTGCCAGAGCCAGCGGTATAATAGGAAATAAGCGCAATTTAGATGCCGATCTCATGCATTCCACCGGGCGAATGAATGAAAATGGCGGCCCTCCCCGCTCTGCTGGGAACAGCCGGGAGTTGTCGCGCATACGCTCACGCTTCTTACTGTGCGCCGCGAGCTGACTGGCTCACTCGGGAAGGGGTTGTCAAGGCGGCGAGATCATAAACTGGCCAAGCTCTCCCAATATACGGCTCTGACACGCATTACACCCCCAGAAAAAAGAAAACACGTTATTTTGTGTTTAGCGTCACTGGCGCTGTAATGCATTCTGACAACACGAGCTAGGCTCCTTAACAGTGGAAGCTGATTAAACTAAAGGTTCAAATAGCTAGTCCAGAATTAGATATTAAGGTCAAGGGTTTGTCATCGACGTGGTGAGTGCGGCGCACCTGAACTGTAAAGTAGCTTCCCCTCATCAACACTCATTCGGCAGAGAAGCCAGCTTCGCAGAATGCAGCCAGTAATGTCGGACGGTCAGTGAAAAGTGTCGAACCGGAATTTTTATCGGTTCGGTTCGGGTTCGAATTCACGGCTTTCGGTTGAGTTCCGGTTCACTTCCGGGGAGCGAAAATAACGGTTCAAACCGGTTGGAACCGGTTTGAACAGCTAAACTGAGAATATATTTTTCACGCTGTTCCCGCAATCGGCACTACTTCCGCCGTAAAACAAGTGACTAGTTTTGTTTTGTTCTTTCATTTTTTTCAACATTTGTATAATTTACTTGTATTTTCAGGTACCAAAATAAGAAATTGTGTAATTAAACTTTGACACAACAGTCAATAAAAGTTTATATTACATACAAAACGCCGTGTTTATTCGACTTAACATACATTTGTTTACCTCATTTTCATATAGTTTACCTAAATCGAAAGGTTGTCACAAAGTGCTGTAGCCTGTAGGTCGCCTAAAATACCCGTGCTTGGTACAACTTCGCGTCGCAGTATTAAAAGTCGAATCTTAGTTGTGCTCTTGAAGTAAGGTATTAATTACAGTGCATATAGTCATGGAATGGGCACCTCGTGGTCATATATATCATAAAATATAGCTTACGAAATATGCCTTACAATATATATGATGACGACGCAACTGAGTTAAAAGCAATAATATTTTTAAAATGTCAAGACAGTTTTAGGAGGAGAGGCCCTTTCAGTCTACCTTTTATAGAAACACTGAGCGGATATCACAACGCCTGTTATCCGTTCCAACACTGTTTACCCTCAGCACCATGATGCAGACGAAGAATCATGCAAAAAGGAGTGATGTGAATTGTTCACTCTACTCTATACGCATCTTCGTACTCAGATCGAATCTGGTCTAAAATAGCGCGTACTCAAGGAAACATTTTCTTATTCAGGTTAAGCTTACATAGCTACGTTGCTGTGGTTTGTTTTTGACAAGATGCCAGTGAATTCAAATTTAAAATAAGCATCACTCTTGAAAATTGATGATTTGTTTGTTAAATACAACAAAATAGTATTTTATGCTCTTCTCGCCATGACAGTTACTTAATTGGTCGCTTTCTGACGGTCTGCGTGCGTAATGTTCATAGCTCCACCACGCGCCCCTGCACACTCTGTTTTGTTCAACCCACAGACACATAAAAATGCTGTTCATCGCATAAAAGTAGAAATAAGACTTCTATATCTTTGGGAAGTTATATATTTGTCGGGAACACATAGTTATTTAAATCAAATTTAAATCCATAAATTGGTTACGGCTCTCCCAAATCACTTGTACGCGTGCCTATAGAGGATAAAATCGCCGGGAACGATTGGTAGAGCATCTTAAGATAATTTGGGATTGCATTTACTTAAGCTGTATATATTTAGAGTGATTGACCCCTTATTTATGTTATCAAGTCTTCAGTCAGTAATTAAACATATTCTATTATCATCATAATATTTGACTTGAATCCGACACGGAAGAACGGCACTCAAAATTATGCCAGCCGTTGAGTCTGTGGAAACGTGCTTTTTTTTTTTTTTTTTCGCTGCTTGGCAGTGTGAAAAACCGTGTCGTGGAGTATGCCAAAAAATACTTTGTGCTCACATGATAGATCTGAAGGCAAATAACGAAATGTTCGAAAAAAGAAAGATAATAAGTGGAATTCTTCAAAATAATCAGATGGAGAATGCCTTACTGAAAAATAAAGATAAACAGAGATGTAAGATATTCCTCGTTACACAGTTCGGCTATTCACATCTTTGATTGAACACCAGCCATTACCCGAATGTTAGGCGATGCTGATTGTCATGAACCCGAGCACACGACTCTGGCTCATGACAACCGAGCACATCACGGTATTACGTGACTCGCAGAGCAGAGTCGTGATGTCATGTGACGTCACGGTGACGACAACGCTAAGAAATCTAGCGACGTTCTCCATTTAATTTGACTTGACACAGTGGGTAACATGACGACGTCACACACGTCACGAGGTTGCATGACGTGGCATTACTTGTCAGCATGTCTAGACACCATGACGTCACGTGACCCCGTGACACATAATTAATCATAGTGTCAATAAAAAAGCGCCACGAAAACCCACAATTTACCATACGTTGCAATTTTGTATATGACAATGTGATCAATACATAGGAATAAAGCTGCCAAATTTTAATCTCAAATATCCATTTTGGGATGCTAAAAAAAAAATAAAAAAAATCACCGTGATATTTAAAAAAAGATAGAAAAAAAATACCGTAGACCATTTTGAACCGGTTACCGTCATATTTTTTTCAGGTTCAGTTGCAGTACAGTTCCAAGATGGTGGCGAAGATTTCGGTTCGATTCAGCTCCGGTTCGCCTAGAAATAACTGTTCGGTTCCTGTTTTCGGTTTGGTTCGACACCCTGAGTGTCACCTCAGTTGCACAGACACTTCATCTTAAGCTATTGTACGTACTGCACAAAGTGTCCTCCCTCCCTCCTCCCCTCCCTCCCTCCCTCTCTCCCCCCTCCCCCCCCCCCCCCCCCCCCCCCCCCCCCAAAAATATAAGCTACGCATCACGGAACCTTCGGTTTCCGCTCAAGTGTAGCGCTAGCGGCCCGGACCAAATGCCAAAGTTTCAACATTAAACGTTATCTGATAGAGAAGTTCTAAGGAATGTTTTTGAAACTTTTAATGGAAAAATGTGGCCCGTTTTTACCAGTTTTCGGTAAATAACGCCATTCAGCTCCCTATATTCGAGAGCACTGTCATTCGCCATTTTTACATCGAAAATTTAAGAAAATCACTTATAAATTTTGATTTAGATAACGGTTAGTTTTTAAAACTTTGGCATCTGGTTCAGACCGCCAGCGTTACACTTGGGCAGAAAATTAGCGTTCGGCCACGCGCAGCTTATTTTTGCGGTGAAGTAAAAACACTGCCCATTTATGGGGAGAAACAATGTAGTACGATCGCTAACCCGGGTTCCTTGCAATACATCCCGCAATACTGGTGACGAAAGTGCACGCCGGTGAAATGACCACCTACGTTGAAATCGGCAAAAACAAACTCGATTCACATTCGTCAGTTTCACGCAGATTGGACGACGGAAACGACAGTATTTTCTTAATGATTTCTACTCAAAAACCAGATTAAGTACCGTTCGAGGGTACAGTGAGAAGGTTTGCTCCGCCTGGTGACGAGATCCACTATGAAGTTGTGTGATGTCGTTGCTAGCTTTACTCGATGTTGTTCGCGCTAACTAAAGGCTGAAATAATTCATCTAGTGTCCTACACGCAGAACGTAATATTTAAATAATTGAATTCAGTGGGGAGGGTTATACGCCGGCAAATATTGTGCTATGAAAAAGCGACGCCTGGCAGCAGGATTTACAGGCCAGGCATTGCTGACACGCATTGCCTGATATCTTTTTTCAAGACTCTTGTTTAGAAGCCACTACTTGAACGTACAATTTCTATACTTTAATAAAATTAATTTTATCAACAATTTTATTTTCCATCGTGTCATCATATTTATCTAAGCGGAAGGAAACGTGGTTGCCATGGTCGATTCCAATTACTGCAGTCATTATTCCGTCGATTATGAAACAATCTTCGCTTTACTAGCGTTTGCGTTATTTTTTGCCTTTATAGTTCGAAACATCTCTGGACCCGATTCACCAGCAGACCTCATTAATGTCTCGCCTGCTCTTGCACACCCAAAAACCTACAAAATGAAAGTCAAATAGGAACTAAAAAGACCGATTGGAAGCGACCTCAAGGTTCCGAAGCCACTTTGGAGTCAACGCGGGAAGTCGCGAGCGTCTGAGGAGAAGGCCGGTCCTCAGGGAAAATCTGCCCCGGCCCATGGTCGCCGCTGATTGGTCGGGCTTCTCCGGCCATCCTCCAATGGCGCCACCGCCCACGGCGCGTGCGAGAACAGGCGCCTCGTGGCCCGAAGTTCCGAGCGAAAAGCGTCAACCCCGCGCTACGCATTGACACCGACGCGTCCTGTTCATAAAATACACTCTGTGGCATTTTCGCGAAGTGCATAAAGTTTCGACGACACCCAAGTTACTTCCCTTCCCGGTGGGCACCGGGACGTGCCAATGCGAGTCAAATAGGCCGACGGGGGCATGTGGGAATCGTACAGCGCCGTTCACAAGTCACCTGGAAGGGATGTTGCGGAGGTAAGTCTAATTTTGTTTTACCTACGCGCCAATGTCTCATGGCGCAGCTGTGTTCTGTCACGCAAAATTGCGTGAATTACAAAAGTCGGCATCAGTAAATATGGGATACGGATAAGTATCTTCTAATCAAGCGTTGATAACTGCATCGTGCGCTTATTAGTGTGTGGCTGACAATTTTGTCTGCCACTTGCCTAAGAGTCGTGACCCGTACAGAAAGAAGTATCCTGCGCTGCTGAACTTGTCTAGAATACGCTAATCATTCCTGTACACTTTAAGCGAAAACATACGGTCACAGAAGGGAAATTCCAAGTCTCGTGGCGGACACACGCGAAAGTTATTTTAGCACGCCATTAACGGTTTACCTTTTTATATAGCAGGTCATTTGTATTAGAGCAGTATGCGTAACTTTTCCCGTTTATAGTCATTTCTGGCATTTTCTTACGTCAGACGTTTAAATTTATCCAACCCTTTCATTGGCTTGGACGGAAATTTGTATTGCTGAGAATGCTGTGGACTGACTCCATGAGATGTTTTGACTTCGTTTACACGTTAACGCGTGCGATTTCAGGCCGATAAAAGGCACTCTTGATATTAAATGTAGTTATTCTGTCGTCATAGTTGTCGAAAGCGTTAATACGAGGAGGGTTCCCAAAAGAAACCTGAATTTGTTTTTATAAAATCGTCATTCAAAACTCCGTCACCTTCAAAGTACTCTCCACCGGATGCAGTACTATTGTCGAGACGTTACCTTCAATACTCTAAACAGCCTTTAGGCTCCTCAATATTGATACCTTTTAATGCTTCTGACGTTTTTTTTGTTTTCTCTCTTTTAGATTGGCAGACCGTTTTTCTTTAAGAATTTTGTTTGCATCCGGGGGAACAAAAAAGTCACATAGGTATATGCGCCGTGTGAATAGGGAGGGTGCATGGGTACCGGGTTATGCTGTTTTCGGTCAAACTCTGCAGAACACGCAGCGCGGTGTGGACATGCGCGTTGTAGTGATGGTCGGACCTGTATCATGTATGTCACAACCCGGGTTATTCATTTTTCCCACACCACGCAGAATGTTCGGCAGTTTATGGCCCAAAAACAGCATAAATCCCGTACCCTACGCTCCTTATTTTACCCAACCTTGTCCCCCCTGTGTAACTTCTTTTGCTTTGATTTGTTCCTCCAGACGATAAATACGTTAACAAAAAGAAAGGTTTTGCCCATATGAAAGAAGTGAAACAAAAACAGCAGAATCACTGAAAGGCATCCGAATATGGACGGGTTTAAAGACAGTTTAGAGCACTGAAATAAATGACTCGGCAAGTACACTGCCTCAGGAAAAGGGTACTTTGAACGTGACGGAAATTTGAACGTGTAAAAAATAAAATCATGATTTTGTAAAAATAAATATATTTCGCTTTTTTTAGGTCCCCCTGGTATACGTCCCTAACGTCTGGGACAGGTTAAAAGCCCAGTAGACGGTGCGCCTCCAGCTTTCTGGATTCGATGACCCTCCTTCGCAAGCATAACCAAGGCTCGGTGAAAGGCAGCGAGCACGTACTGGAGGCGGGGCTACTACTCGGTTTCTAGCCTGTCACTGACAATAAGCGTAAATTGGTCGTTGCTTCGCTCTAAGTATAGCCTACATAAACTGTTATCGTAAATAGTGGGAAGGTTCTAGAATTTGAGAGCATTCAGCGAGACAAGGTCGCAACCAAAAAACGTAATAATGGTATATGTCTCGTTACGCAGATCAGGGACCATTTCAACCAGTCAGCCGCATTCACGTCATGCCATTCAAATGCAACAGGTAGGTGTGAAAATTGAGTCGGGAAAGTGACGTTCGCAATCGAATGCCGAAGAAAAGCTAACCATCTTTGTTGACTTGGAATTTCCGCTTAAAACAACCCCCCCCCCCCCCCCTATCAGGAGCATCCTTCTTTCTTTTTAACCACAGTACACTCCACTGCACCGTTAACCCTGTTATATCTAAACTCGCAGCTTTCAAGTGCTTTGAAACTCTTAATTTTTTTTAACATTATACATCAATAACCCCACGATGGAGGAATCCACCGCACCTTTGTGTTCTCGGTGCAGATCGCTTCAAAATGATGCAAGCCCCAGCCCAATTAACCGTTTTATTACTCTACATCTTGAACATATTTATCAACATCATCACTCCACAAAAATATTCCTTTCCGAGACAGAACTTCCAAAGCGCAATCATTGAATGTGTTGGTTAAAAGTGGTAAATTATACTAGATGCTAAAAAAAAAAAAAAAAACACTGCGAAACGGAGAGCACAAAATAACGGTAGCAAAACAAAAAGGAACTTTTCAGTTGTGTGTCGTACATATTCGTCTCTTTTGTCCCTGTTACTTTTTGCGCTGTTTTATGACAATACTGGGTTGGTGCATTCGAACATACAACGCTCCTCGTTCAAAGCGGAAATTTCGCGCCTAGCGAACTCTGATTTTCACACACTAAGCTGTGACTTGGAATCGGATATAGAGTTTTGGTAACTGATAGATAATTTAAGGGACGTTTAGAACTACACTTTATTTCACAAGGTGTCGGAAGCGCTTCTAGCGAGGATAAGCATGAGAAGGAAGCTCTGTAAGATGCTTTGTTCGCATGAGTGCTCGCGCATGGAGAGTGCTACATACCAGAATCCCCACGCCTCCTTCGTGTCTCGAATGGCGATACTAAGAACTTATAGATTACTTTATTTCAGCGTAAGTGGCAGTGAGGTCAAAACCAATGAAAACATGTCCCACTTTTTGAACGTGCTTGTAGTGCATTTGAGCTCGTGAAACATTATACATTTTATATCAAATATCGCATCGTACTGCCTTGCGGACCCCGCTATAAATGCTGTAAACGTTCAGGGGGGCTCGGTGGCCGAGTTTGTTGCTGCAGCTCGGAGCGCATGTAGCGAAAGCTCGCGCTGCAAAAACCAGGAATCCCAGGATGTGTATCTGGATGAGCATCATATCGGCATGAGGTCGCGTATTATTACAACGTTATGAACGTTAAAGGTGTCATGAAACAATTTTTCTACTTTCGCTAAATACTACTTAGAATAGCTCTCTTACGTTAATAACCGAATACACTTGCCTTAGTATTTCTTTCTAGACAGTGGCAGTCGCCAAGAAAATTCGAGAAATATGAGCATCGTTCATACGCTTAACTCTGAGTCAGAACAAGCGGCCACGTGGCCCACACGCTAAAAAAAGCCCGTGAGTCTGCTTTCGCGCACAACGCTCGGAGAGCCAATCACCGCAACTTACGGAGGCAGCTCAGCGAATGACGATGCCGAAACATATGTTTAGACCAAAAAACGCAGTCTTAGTTGTGACATTAAGCAATGCAAAACGTCACGCTTGCATTGTTAATGTCACAACTCAGTCTGCGTTTTGTGGCCTAAACATATGTTTCGGCATCGTCATTCGCTGAGATGCCTCCGTAAGTTGCGCCGATTGGTTCTCCGAGTGTTGTGCTGGAACGTAGACGCACATACTTTTTTTAGAGTGTATAGTGCCTCTCCTATGCCGGCAACGTTAATCATAGCCACGCGCTGGGCTTGGCAAAGCAGAAGACGCGTGCTGAGCTCTCGGCATCGTTAGAATTCGTCTATTCTCATCACCGCAGCGGCTGGACACGAGCCACTACCTGAGTGTCCGCCGAGGCATTGATTGGTAAGCCTTCCGAAGTCGAGTGCTCACACAGTTCTCGTGTCCAATTCAAGAGCCACACCCGAATGTCGTCCAGGCGGGTGCTTGCGATCCCACACTTACGACATCACGCTTTGCGAAGGCAAGACTGGAAGAAATAGTTTCCTTTTATCCACGCAATTTTTTCGCGACAAAGAAGCTTCTCAATCAGTGGTGGTCTCTGCGAGTATAGTTGGTCAAGGCTAGGACCAGTACGACTGTGCAAAATCATAAACATTCCAGCCTGATATCGTCCCATGACTCCTTTAAAGACCTCAGGCTAGCAGTTGTGCTGCACTGGCCAAATTTCTCATATACAGCTGAGACACCAGACGCCCATTGAGGCTAACTTCCGGGTGTCTAAACATGCACACAACACAATTTGTTTTTGAATAGTTCATAAATAGGCACTGTTAACACACGCGTATTTGCTTTTCTGGATAATTATGCCAGACGAGATTACAAACAAGAAGGGGTGCGATGTTCGCAGGCACAGTTTTTTCAATGTTAGCTAATAACCTAACCCAGCTAGGCAGAAAAGCAGCAAACACTACTGGCAGATATACGAGCAAACCTTGGTTCATATGCTCATGCTTCTTGCCTCTGGATTCTCTGATACGGCGTTCTCTTCGACAAATACACCAATACTATAACCTTTTACGAGTGGTCGTCACCATCTTGAGTTCTGGAAATTTCGGTATGGGGGAAAACATCGTTTTGCCCTCACCACTGTACTAGAAGGTTTTCATAATTTTGCCGCGGCTGTCATTCCTTCTTGCTTTGCGTCGTTTATACTATTTTAGTCTATTCGGGTTGTAATCTTTTGTTGTTGTTTTTTCGTTGCTCATACCGGATGTGTGAGCTACGTGGCTGGGAGCGAGGGTAAACCGGAAATGTCTATACGGCGAGCAAGTGGGCTGAAATCCGTTTTTGGCACATCGAAACGGAAGGAGCGGCACGCCTCCCAAAGCTCAACAAAAAGAACGCGCAGGGATCGCGCGATTAGGAGGCTGCCAAGCATGCAAAACGAAAGCACGTTGGCGCACTTCGCGAGTAAACGAATGCTACAGGTGTGCAAGGAGCAGACAACCTTTTACGTCGTATCGTCTGCAAAAATAAAAGGCACTCGGCAGATGCCACACCCTGCGTTTCGTAACTTGTCGGGGACAGCTTGGTTGGTGCCTGCAACGCATTTCCGACTGGTGTCTTTACATCGTTCAAACAAAAAGGTGCTTTTTGGATTTCCGTTTGATGACCTCATACAAGTGCCATCCTTTCGCCGGTCGCGACCCTGGCGGTGTGACGGCAGCGGTGGTGGATTTGGCAGACGCCCGGTCTGCTGCAGGTTGCTCTTCCAGCAATTGGAAGTCCATGGAAGCTTAGGCAGTCAGGAGTTGAGACGCCGTGACGACTGCGATACTCACGTACGCTCGTGCACTTTGCCGGAACTTCTACTACCAACCGCCAGGATCGCGCCATCCGACAGCGTGGCACTATGGCTTTTCTGACGTCATATGTTGCCCCTTCAGGACCATTTTCGATGCATGGGCGGAATAGGACGCTAGACGCACTAGTCGTAGACGCGCTCCAGACAGCGTACCTAAAAGCTGCTACACACTTTTGCGATCGACAACGACCGTCTCCGACACGACCGGCTTTTAAGGCGCTTGTGGCTGCTTACGATGGACCGCGCAGAAGCAATGGCGGTCGTAAGCGGCTTAAAAACTGATTCTTCGTTTTCAGAGTCGATCATAGTCGGTCGCAAAAGTGAACCAGCTTTATAACATCTCAAAAGGACCTCTAATTTGCTTTTCTGAGATGTTTCAAGTTTCGGCGGCGGGGCCCCCCTCGCAGAACCTCCACGTGTGGGCAGGTCCGGTACTTCCGCCTACAGAGCCAGCAGCTACTTCGTGTACAGTGCCGAGGTCCCGTTCCCGAGCCCTGAGATGGCAGCTCCTTCCGTTCCACACCTGAGGGCGCAGCCCACAATCCTCTCGCTTGATCCTCACGTGCCGAACTTCAGGATGGCTTCGACCCCCGAGAACCGAGCGTTGGTGATCACCAGGCCGCCCGCGACCTTCGGTGCAAGCGGCAAGGCCTGCGACGAGCACGGTCCTGAGGAGCACAACTTCAAGAGGTTCACCCACGTCGCCAACGTCCAGGCCCCGTACGACCTGTGAGTTAGAGTGCGTTCAGTGTGCCGAAAAACTGAGGGCTTAGCGTTCACAAGCAACGTGAAAATGCGTAATGACGGACGATCGAAACGTGACTAGGAATATTCGATTTCGCTCTCGAGATGCGCTGCCCAAACCTGAGAGCTACAGGCCCATGTAAAGGCTGAAAGCTTCCTGCCTGTTCGTTTTCTCATAAAGTTGCTTCGTCCAGCGTTTTGAAACACGAGCGCTCGCTCATGGCTTCAGAGTTTTTATAGCATATATCTTGCGCAAACAAATTATTTTGTAAATATAACACGTATCTCGCCGTGTTTGCTGGTCACACGTAATTGCAGCGGCTGTTCATTGAAGGCATTGACCCACATGTAATTACGGATTTGTTAAGCATACATTTTAAATGGGAGTTAATTAATTCATCATGCAACTTGTCACGCAGTTTACACGCTACTATTGTTACGTTATATTGTTTTCTTCCTGTGTCTCAACGCATGAACTCAAACGCTATATCTTAACCCTAATGCGTAAAGAAACATGAAAAACCGCGTTTCAAAGCACGTGCATAAGATTTTTTTTTTCATTTCAACTGAATTTTTTTATTCATTAAACAATGTCAAAATTAAAACCGTTAAACTGTGTTTTCTAAATAGTTAGGTATGTTTTATACATGCTCTCTATAAAACACGAGAAATAAAGTAATATAGCATAGGGGTTCTCAAAAGAAATATCCTTTATTTAAACTTGAGGAAGAGAACGCTCGTTCTGTCCATATCCTTTATTGACTGACTTAATTTTTATTATGTCCTCTACCTCGTAAACTAAAGTTTAATGAAAACCAAAACATCTGGAAACGTTCAAGATATTAAGATAAGAAAATAAACATTGAGAGCGGTGCCTTTTCTACAGGAGTTTACGTCTCAAACATGATGATAGCAGATCGTTTGCTGCTTTAATTTCGGTCGTGCTAAGCTGTCAGCCTTTGGCATTGGGGTTGTCTAAGGTTTACCACACGCCTCTAAATCGGGAAACTGTTAGCAAGAACCTGCCATCTGTAAGCTAATTGACATACCTTCAATGGTATGTCAATTAGCTGTTATGATGTTGATTGTTGAAGCCTATGGAATTTTGACAATGAAATTTCAACAAAACAGAGCTTTAGCTCTCAGCTCAACCACCTCTTACCTGGTTTGTCATAACGTTAAGACAGAATTTATTTATACCAAATATGTAGAGGCCACAGAAAATCATTATGTACCCAAAATATTTATTGAATTACCTGAACAATTACTGTCGATAAAATTCCCCAAAATAAAAAAGCTGTCAAAAATGTGGACGCTTGAACAGAGTAAAAAACACTCCAGGGAAATTGGTTCGCTTCGATAAGTTGATTTGTAGTTAACAACGTGATGTAAGTAATGCCAACATCCAACATATCGGATACATTACTGCTGTTTAGTGAACTAGTGGAACAGACTGTAACTATATTTTTTCTCGAGATATAAACTCCTTTTATTTCGCAATGGCGCGCTCCATTGAGACGTCGTCCTGTCTATTTTCTGTCTCTGCTACGTTTTGATGTTTCCTCTCTGCTCAGTCTCAGGTTAATTCAACATGGTTAATATTCTCCAGCTTACCTGCACCCTTACAATAATTTCTCTAGTGGAAGCTTCATAGTTTCTCTAATAAAAATTCCAGAGGAATCTTTCGCGTCCCACTCACAAGCTAGTATTGACTTGTGTGGCACTTACGTTGAACTGTATTTTAAGAAGCCTATAAAGATTGTCTTGTATTATATTGTCCAGGTATCCAAAGCCAAGATTTCAGATTCTCCCATATATACGGGACAGTTCAACACTGTTCAATGAAAGAATCGAAACCGCTGTGATACTCGTCTTTCTAGAAAAGCGGGCAGGTAATTTGACGCGTTATTTAAGGCCATATTTTTATGGCCCATAACAAAGTTTGCGATGCACGAACTCTTAGATTCGGAAACCTAATTATAACGTGTGTATTCACAAGGCGTCCATGTACGTTAATTTTAGGTTGTCAAACTAACTTTTTGTTCGGAACCAGGTTTTTTAGGCGCATCTCAGTTTGGCAGGACTGTCAATTTACCTAAATTCAATGGCTCTAGGCTCGTTAAACACAACGTTAGAGTCGACATTTCGCGGAGTGCGCCGATTTCACTTGGGCGACAATAGCGCACCGTCGTGATCTTGAGAGTTCCACCGGCTCTTTTGGGTTAACTTCGACCCCACTTTGTGTTTGACGACTCTAAAGCCTATAATTGATTCAAAAACTTTCATTTAACTAATAGCTCCCATTTCGCAAACATATTAATGGCGAAGATTAAGCATGCAAAAGTCGAATTTATTTTCTAGGTTGAATATGGAACTGGTGTTAACACACAGAGGATAGTATACTTATGCTTGAACTTTTCATCTTGAGAAGACAAGAACTTCCCGAGTGTCTTGGTTCTTGCAGTTTTAGTTCATAATGACTTCGAACTACCCATGCAGAACTAACAGCTTACCAATAATATTTATTTGTCTTGCTCACAGGCCGCTGCCAGAGGACTTACGAGCCCACGCCAATTATGCAGTCTTTGCATAATCTTTTTTTTATATATAAAGAGTTGTTTGTACACTAAGACCATTGTCGAACTAAAGCGACCAACAAATATTTTTCACAGACATATTAAGCACACGCAGTTAATCACGATTATTTGTAATGTGGCCCACAAGATGAACGGGAACAGGGAAAAATAAATCATAATTTGAAGTACGTTTCACGATACTATACGTGTGCTAATAGTGCGAAAGATCGCGTACGAGATCGCAATAAATGCATGTATATGCACGTGGTGTTTTTGAGGCGATTCTAAGACCATGCCAAAGGCGCAGTGTGTGTTTTCGCTGACATTGTGACAGAGGCGCACTAAAGCGTGACTAACTGTCCACAAAACCTGTTTGGGGGAAAGTGACCCTAGGGAAGACTCCTAAAGTAACAAAAAATCCGAACTTTTTTTTTTTTTTTTTGAGTACGAAGGTTGGAAACTGCTGTATTAATGGAACCCTATCAAAAGTTAAAAAAACACCAATCCAGATTTAAACTTTCAAAATCAGCTATAAAAATCGTCCAGTTTTCTATTGTGATTATGACAGTCAGAGTAGCCATGCGACACATACTGGGTATATTGCAGCAACGACATCGCCCACCGACTCAAGCACCGAGCGAGTCCACGGCACGAGTACAACGCCATTGCCTTGCCGGGACAGGACAGGATCGACCTTTGCTACCGGCTGCCCAGCTGCGGGACCAACACGGCTCGCGCCACCCAAGACAAGATGCGGGACGGTAGGTGATGATAGATGCCAAGATGATTTATCCTCTCGGTCCAGCTGCGTCGTCGCCTCTTGTGAATGCCACGCTACTGCGTCGCGTATCAAAACGCACCTCGCGCTTCAGCTGCGTCGCCCGCAGCGCGCGCAATACTTGCGTACTACATGTGGCTCGGCATGGCTGTAGAGCCTTTAAAGGGGTCATGAAACAAAGTTTGGGATGTTCATAACTTTGCAGAGGTGTACAGGTCCTAGCCTGGCCCAAGTATGCTTTCACAGACCGCCACTGGATAAGAAGCTTCTTTGTCGCGTTGAAATTGCGAGGATAAGTGGGGACTATTTTTTGCAGTCTTACCTTCCGGCAAAGCACAAGAACGTAATTGTGGGATCGAAACCACCCGCCTGACGACAATAGAGCGCGGCTCATGGATTGGACAGGAGAACTGCGTGAGCACTAGCTCCGGCTATTAAAAATCAATCAATGCCTCGGCGGACACTCGGGTAGTGTTTCATGTCCAATCACTCCGGCGTCAAGAAAAGCCGAATTTAACGGTGCCCGGAGCTCAGCACACGTTTTCTACTTTGCCAACTCCAACGCGTGGCCATGATTTCCGTTGGCGGCATAGAATAGACACCAGGCCATGTGGTCGCTTGTTCTGACTCAGAGTTGAGGGTACGAAAGATGCTCATGATTCTCGAATTCTTTTTGGCGACTGCCATTGCCTAGAAAGAAAATCTATGGCAAGTTGATTCACTTATTAACGTTAGTAAGTGATTCTAAGTAGTAGTTAGCGAAACTAGAGAAATCGTTACATGGCTATTTTAAGATGTCACCAGAGATTGAAGACTTTCAGCATACCGTTAACGTGTTCCGAGTACCATACTACAGGAACCTTAGAAGTATTCCTTTTAGCGTACTTAGGCATGTTTTTTATGCGTACCGGGTGATACCGTGACCGCGGGGCGCGCTTTTAAAATCACGCTTCAAAGGTACGGTACGCGGAACACGATAAGAATTTGCTAAAAGTCTCCATTACAAAATTTTGTCGTGCGTTTTTAATACGGGACCGCTCGCCCTTAGCGTTGACGCATGAGTTGTAGACGTGCGACAGTATGTTTGTCAATAAAATGCAGAAGTTGGAGCCACGGGCGCTGTAGAGTTTGGACGTTGGCGGTATTTTTGTGTCCCCCGAGCTCCTAAACACGAACGTCCAGCCTATTCGCGACTCCAGCGACCTATAGGGGGCGCCACCACCAGACAAACATGGCGGCTAGGTCCAGGTCGCGTCTGCTCGGCCCGGCCGCCTGAACGGGTGGTGCATTCAATTTAGCATATTTTCTCTTGTTTACTGCCCAATTTCATAGATATCTGAACTGCGAAGGTTAAGTGTAGCCGGTGCACATAAACTTGCAGAGCATAGTTTTGTTTTCCCGGTGTTTTTTGTTCTTTTCATGTCAAGCTTTCGTTTCGGAGATTTCGTTGAAAACCGAAACTAGGGGCTCCGGAGAGACGGCAATAGACTCTATCTAGTTTTGATCAGCTAAGGAAAACGGCGATGATTACAGAACTGTTCCACCGAGAGTAATCTTCAGCTAACTCGCATGCCTGAACCATGCGACTTATCTCCGCGAAATCGAGCTTTTGTGCGTATCCGCGTTTAAGAAACAGCTCCAGTCATCTGCTCGGTCAACAACACAGGCTGCAGGAAAATTACGAAAATTAAGGAAGCGCTTCTTGAGACAAGGAGCATGTTAACCAGCTGGCGCCCCACTAAGCAGCTGATACTCGTATTTCAATTCATGTTTTAGTAGTAATCGAGAAGTCATTTTGACGAGCGGGTTATGTATTATATTATGTACTATGTCCCACTAAAGCGATATTAGTATATTCTTCGGATTGAAATACGAGCTTAGTTGACTAGCTATTAAGTGAACTTCTGAATAAAAGTATATTTTTCAGACAGAGAGGTACTATTTAAACTAAGCCAAATGGTTCTAGCCGGTAGCACGGAGACGAATGCGGACAAACTGAGGAGAGTCTTCATCGGAGATTCACGCAGAACCTCTCTGCATTGAACTTGACTTCGAATACTGAACGGAGAAAATTAGTATTTTTTGTGCCCGGTCTACCTGAGCAATATATATTGGTATATTGGTGCTGGCTTCGACGGGGGTATAATATAAATATTGGAGCTTCGATAGATCATAATGCCGTGACAGCTTCTAACTTGGCGAGACGCGTCCCCCCCTTTTGAAAGCAGACAATTTCTCTCATTAGTCGTATGGCGCGAGCAGGTGTTCCGGAATCAAGTAATTGCGAAATCAGCCCAACTCCTTCCGTGTGGTCCAGAGGTTTTTTCTGCGAAAAGCAGCCAAAATAAACAGCCAACGTACCGACGGGCGTGGGTGGCTCAAACTAGAAGCTAATCGAACACAACCAAATTCAAGAAAAGCAGCTATCGAGCCTTCCCATTCACTTGACAGCAACATTGGTGTTCCCTTTGGTGAAACACCTCGTCTATCGTTCTCATGTCCACTGTTCTACATCCTTATAAAGAAACCACTTATCAGTTACCAAGTAGTCGTCACTTTGAATGTGATTCGAGACAGATAAGAAATCAAAACGTTTTTCCGCGATTCCTCCCCATCCAAGAAATCGAAAGCACGCGACCGTGTGTTGTGGAGTAAACGGGCTTTCAAACACGTTATGGAAGGAAACAATCTACCGAGTCTTCACCACACTAATGAACACTCAGGCAAACTTAAGAAATTTTCGGACCTTAGCCAAATTAGATTGTTCGCCACCGCGCCGACAACACGTGTCCGCGAAAGCCGCCAAAGACATGGAGGGGCGCAAAGCGACCTGTTCCGGCTGGTTCCCGGTTTTCCCGCTTGGTGGCGTCCGTTTTGCTAGAGTCGCGAATAGTAGCCTGTGTTGGACAGTGTTCGGGGAATTTTTAAGTTGTCCACACTGTTCGCCACTAGCATTGTCTTGAATTTCTCAGCTGATGTGAACTTATAGGTGTGGTCAATGGAATCGCCTTCCCCCTCGCAGTAGCGACTGAGTTATCGAGACCAGACGTCGGGTTCCGAACTTCCGGGTGGTGAGGTTAGAGCGGACGATGACGTAACGGTGGCGTCAGTTAAAGATCGTCCGTAGTGATATCCACGAGTGGTAGCTGCTACACGTCCTGTAAACGTTTTCATCTCGGGGTGCGAATAATGTGCGGCAACGATTAGCGCGGCCTCCGCGTCGGTGAACTTAAAGGCTGGTTCACATATTTGCGTTTGAGTGCGCTCGACTGCGTTTCAACCTCTTATTCAGTCATTAACGTTAGAGAGCGTTTCTGAGTACTATTCAGCGAGAGTAGAAAAAACGTTTCATGATTATTTTAATTTAAAGTCTTTCACGCTTTCGGCTTAAATCCGTGTCTGAGAAGAGGCTCGGAATGTTTGTGTAAAGAAACGATTTTCCGTCTGAATTTTAAGGTCTACTTACCCAGAACGTTAAACTTTAGAGCCAGAAATGCGCGCGGTTTAATCTCATCGAACGTGTCCTTTCAATCAAAGCTTACTTGGAGTTGGCGCTGCCGTTCTATCATCACATCCGCATTTTGCACGTGCATATGCGGTGTCTTCGATCTCGGTGGCCTGCCACAGGCCACCACGTGTAGATTCGTTTGGATATCCGCAGAAATTCGTCCCAAAATCAGATGGAAGTTTTCTGGGTGCCGGCTCGTGGGATGAATAAATTGGTCGGAAAAACAAGCAGTGTGAATCAGGAGATGGAGCGGGCTAGCTGAGTACGAAGAGTATATACCTGGTAACTACAGTGTACTAGAATACGGGGTAGTGTTTGGAGCGGCGCGAATCGACAATGGGAACTTGTGATGCTGCGCGTGTAGGCAACAATCGCGGCGCTGCAGTCAACAGGGCAGCAGAAAGTCGCTGCAGTCGTCACGGGCTGCCGCACGTGCGCGTGCACGCCGTGCACGCGCACAACCAATACCATACTTACCCTACTGCGATGCGCCGGTGTCTATTTATTTTTATTTATTTATTTCGGGTTACCCCGCAGCGCCCGAAGGCATTATTGCAGGGGGGGGGGGGGGGGGGTTACATAGTTGTGAAGGTAGAAATACACACGTGCATATGCACCAAAAAAAACAAGAAAAAACGCAAGCCCGCAGGAAAACACACTCAATCAAAAGCAAGCCCAGAATATGATAAAACAAACATCGGTTACTCGCATTCCATGTACAGTGCTAATCACACTTGTCTATAACGCGCGAGCGTGCGGCTTGCTCCGGGGAGCGCTAGACTGGTGCCATTCGCGGTAACTAAGCTAGTCACGTGGCGCAACATGGAACGGCCCGCTCGAGGGGTGTCGTCCAGCCCACTCTATCAGCTGGCGGCGAACGCGGAAGGCTGCTCGCACGCTTTTTACAAACATCATTGTTCGAAGAATGAACAGAGTAAAGCATGAAGGCGTATCAACGATGTCGTCATCAAAAAACAAAAATATATCATAAAGCACTTCATTTTTATCGCTTATCAAGCTGATAGAGTGTGCAGGACACCCCTCGAGCGGGCCGTTCTATGTTGCGCCACGTGACTAGCTTAGTTTCCGCGAATGCCACCAGTCCAGCGCTCCCCGGAGAAAGCCGCTCGCTCGCGCGTTATAGACAAGTGTGATTAGGACTGTACATACGTGCCAGATAAAAACATCAACTGATTAAAATATGCGCTAACAGCAAAATTAAATAACTCTCACTTGCTGCGTGACACAGGAGTAAAAAAAAACACACACACACACAGATGTAGTTTTATCAACTACGTTCAAAGTGTAATAAAATAATCGAAGTAGGAACAACTAAACATACACATACATCATATCACGCCCAGTAATCACTCGAAATTCGCATCGCAAGGACCAAACATTTTCCTAGTCATGTTAGCCTGGCCAGCTGTCACGTGACAGTCTGTCAAAGAAAAGTGAATTTTCCAAGATAGAAACGGTGTCATTTGGCAGGGCGTTCCACTCTTTAATAGTGTTCGGAAAAATGAATATTTCAGAGCGTTGGTTCGGGCTGTCCATTCCCTAATTTTTTCCGAGTGGTCTAATCTCCTAGATACGAAGTTGGGGGGTTGAATAAACTTTGCTTTATTAATCCAGGTTTGATCCATGGTAAATTGCGTGAAGAAACTTCAAACGAAGACGTCTTCTTCTGGAGGAAAGCGGCTCCCACTCTAATTGCCTTTTAAGAGCGGTAGCACTTTCTCTGTAATTGTAGTTTCTTGTGACGAATCCTGCAGCCCTGCTCTGTACTTGCTCTATTTTTTCCCCAAGTAACTCTCTTTTGGGTCCCACAGGACACTGGCGTACTTCAGTATCGGCCTAACGTTAGTCTTAAAAAGAGTTGCTTTCGCAGTTTGGGGACAGTCCCTGAAATTACGTTTCAAAAAGTTTAACATGCGGTTGGCTTTGGCCTTGACGAAGTCGATGTCTGCGCTCCATGACAAATTATGAGAACATTTAACACCTAGATACTTTACTACTTCCTCCTTCTTTAGTTTGATGCCGCCGATCGAGTACGCAAAAGTTACTGGCTGACGCTTCCTGGTGAACGTCATCTGGGCGCATTTGTGGATACTAAGCTTCATTCCCCACTTTTCACGCCACCGTGAAATTCTATTAATGTCCTCTTGCAAAGCCAGGCAGTCCGATTCAGTCCTAATATTACTAGGTATGACACAGTCATCTGCGTAGAGGCGAATGCATGATCCAGTTCCAACAGAAATATCATTTATATATATTAAAAACAGAAGAGGCCCCAGCACAGACCCCTGGCGGACACCCGACGTTACGTCTACGTAAGTTGATGTTTTCCCGTTGACCAGAACTGCCTTGACTTAAAACGAAAGAAACACACAAGAGGACAAAACAGACGACACAGCTTTTCTATTTTGTAAATAGTCTGAAATCCAGTGAAAAAGACAATCAGGAAAGTTAAGAGTTTTTACTTTTTGCAACAATAATTTATGGGGGACCACGTCGAATGCTTTTTGGAAGTCTAAAAAGACACCAGTCTACCTGCATTTCTTTATCAAAGGAAGAAGCTATGTCATGGTAAAATTCAACTAGCTGAGTGTTGCAGGAAAAAACACTTCTGAATCCATGCTGATTAGGATTAAGGAAGTTCTTTATACCAAGATGTTTGAATAGATTACTCCAAATTATGTGTTCTAGTATTTTCGAGCACACAAAGAGTCGGGAAATTGGCCTGTAGTTGTCTACCCTATATTTTGGTTCGCTTTTGCGTGCTGGAACAACATGTGCTCTTTTTCATTCGCTGGGCAGACAGCCAGAGGACAGTGAGCTTTCAAATAAAAGATAAAAAAAAAAAAGCATGACAATATTCCAGAGCATTCCTTAAGGACGCGACAAGATAGTCCATCCGGCCCGGTGGCTTTGTTTTCTTTAAGATTATTTACCAGCTTAAGGATTCCATCTTGGCTTATTTCAATATCAGGCATACTCTCTCCTAAAGTAATGGAAAATGAAGGGATGGCATCCGCAAGAGGCAACGTAAATACAGACTCAAAATAACTGTTGAAGAGCATCGCCTTATCACTGTCCTTATCTACTAGTCGTCCGGATTCTTTAATGGGTGGAATGCCTGTGACGTCTCTCTTGGAGGCCTTAACGTATTTCCAGAATATTTTCGGGTTTCGCTTTAACTTTTCGTCAAGGGAGTTGTGAAACATAGTTTTAAAATAGGACATATTTTCTTTGAAAAGTGTTGTAAGCTCCTTCAGGCGGGCCAAATTACCAGCGTTGCTATTTTGTCGGTACTTTATAAACACTCGCCGTTTTTTTTCTTAATGATGTGACGTAGCTCTTTGTTAATCCATGGCTTGTCGTTGCGTCTTTTGGAGGTTATAACTTTTGATGGAACAAAAGTGTCAGTAAGGGATTCTAGCTTTGTCTTAAACATATTCCAGAGTCGACACCACACGCCTCACGCAAGCCGCTCCGGTCCTAACAATACACCGTATTCTAGTACACAGTACCGTTAACAAACAACGGCGAGGAAAAGCGTTGCCAGGTCATTAGAAGAAGGTATGATCTTTAGCGAAACATAGAACACATAGCGGTGACTGAAAAGAGAACGCCGAAAATTCCAGCTGTTTTCATGTTAAAGAATAAACAATAATCTTTAGTGATATCTGAGTTTTCTGAACTCATGCTTATATTGTTGTTTTGATTAGTCATTTATTTTAACCTTTAAACAGTCAGTTTTTTTAATAAACAAAAAGGCAGAAGCTTGGAATATCTTAACAAATTACTCTATTCAGGGGACACGCCGTTCCGACGCCAGTAAACATTTATGTTACAACGACTAGCTATTGTCGGTATAAAGAGTGCAGCCACTGCACTGTATAAAGAGTGCAGTAAGTGAATCGTAGGCTTTTAGTGCGGGTTTTCGAATAAGGAGCGCCGTTAAATTCTGACACCGGTTATTGTCAACCACATTTCGAGCACACAGGTCTTCTGCATGTTAAACATGCAACAGCTAAAGCTCAATTTCATAGTGCTGACTTTGGGCACCTCCTCCTGTATTCAAACCGTTCTAAGTGGCGATCCGTATGCCCAGTCGACGCCTCGAAGCCAACCACATAATTTCGCTCGTTACAAGTGTTTCCCGGTAAAGATGGTGGTACTCAGACGCGCCGGTTTGACCGAATTCGTTCCACCTTAACGCCAAACGATATCTCCTTGACTTCAACTGCACTTAATGAGCAAGAAGGAGGAAACAAGACACGACACAGGGTTCAAGTCAGACCAACCGTGTGCTCCTTCACTCGTTTCTATGATCGAAGGGGACCTATAAAGCTGCACTCACACGGCTCACGCATGATACAAAAGACACGGAGTTCTCCACCGACATGATGACAGACTTATTTGCGGACATGCGCCAAGCATGTTCGAGAGCACGTTTGCTCGTAACACAAACTCAATTCTCAGACGTCACACCGCTGCGGTGGCGCTGCTGTCGGCACTACGCATGCGCAGTCGGCAAGCGTGGGCTCGTTCGTAAACAGCGCGTTGGTGTATATACATTTTTATGCTTAGAAAATGTCCGCAGACCGTTTTCGTACGACCAAATGGGACCGTCTTAAGGAAAAAACATGTCTCAGACGGTGTCTGTAATCTGTCTTTTGTATGGTGTATTAACAGTGTGACGCAGCACTTGTCGTTGTACGACGAAACGAATAGGCTCGAGCAACAATTTGAGAAAATCGATGGATCTAAAATATATACAAACAGCAAACACGCATTTAAAAAGCAAACCCGACAAAAACATTTAGCCGAAAGCTGCCCCCCCCCCCTTTTTTTTTTCACGCACACAGACTATAGTGTGGTGTAACAGCGGGTGAGAAGCGACGTCAGGTTCGACCAAACGAACCACAGGCGGTTTCTTTTCAAAAGGTGGCCCCGAGGCCAGTAGTCGCTTTAACAAGGAGGCCCGTGGCGATGACGACGACGACGACGGCGCTCGCTCGACTAGAGGGCTCATTATAAAAGACTGGGTGGTTTCCAACCGTTCTTCGCAACCTACGCGACTGCGGCAGGGTGCGCGACCGCCGGCGAGGGCTATTGTCACGGTAGGCCTCGCATCACGGTGCCTTCGGTCGGCGCCCGTGGGCGAAAGTCGGCCGACAAAGTCTCATTTTCACAACCTCGTGTCTCGTTAACAGGGTGTTGGGGGAGTTGCCATCCCTCTCATAACTCTAGTCTCGACACACGTCGCTTCAAAGGGGCGTTGACGAGGTGCCTTAATGGCTGCGGGGGAGAGGGGTGGACCAGACCTTCCCATCTTTTCCCCTCTTTTGGTAAAAAAACAACAAAAGGAACGTGGTGCTTTACTGATCCCCCACTTCCTCACAGTAGGCAGCAGCAAGATCAGAAACGAAACACAGCGCAAATAAGAGGAATACTTTTTTTTTTTAATTCAATTCATTTAAATATAATTTATCAGTAACGTACTTATACATGGTACTCAGAAAGCATATGGACTCAGTGGAACATTTCAGTGTCGAGGGAAACAGCAAACACAGCAAACTTGTAACACATATTTTCGAGTACAGTAGTCAGGTTCTGCTTTGACCGATAAACCAATCAAGAAAGTAGCTGACGATTAATGTTAATCGATTATTCGGTAAGTTAATCAATTTATATTATAATTGAACTGAATATCAGCATCATTAAAAAGAGCAAAATGTACGGATCCTACTAAAACAAAATTGTCAAAGTTCCCGTGCTATTAGTTTTCCGCAGAAAACTTGAAGAGCCAATTATTCTAATCTAGACTTGGCAAATGACGAGGCTGACACCACGATTATTTTCACATTGCAGACTTTATATTTAAGTCTAACCGATTGTTCAGCCTTGCCATTCGTTGAGCTGCCTCGGTGTAGCGCTGCGATTGATTCCATGAATGCTATATACGGGAAAGTAAAGACATGGGAGGGTTTAGATTGATTCGTGAACCTTTGCATACCCATTCTTTCTCTTCGTCAAAAGGGTGGGCAATCCCTAAAACTCGAGCCTCAAGAGAACGGGAAGAGAGGAGCAGAAAAGGAGGGGGGGGGGGGGGGGGGGGAGCTGAAAGTGTAAGAAATCTGATGATTGAGCTGACTAGAACGCAGGGGGAATGACCGTCATGTACACAATGCCCATTATTTATAGTGTCGGAAGTAAAGCACACCGCAGTTTTCCTACTGTTTGAAATCAACGTATGGGCATGGTAAATGGTTTATAAGCAAACAAACTCGCAAACTCTGCTGGGCGACAAAACGTTGTACTATTTCTTTTTCCGCAGTCACACACTTTAAAAAAAAAAAAAAAAAAGTCCACGATAGCTTTTACCCTCATCTGCCCTCGCGAGAAACAGTAATTCTAAAAAAAGGTAAACTTTGTCTCTTCTTCAGTCAACCTTTAGGTGCTAGAAAGGATTATCCCCCCGGCCGCTCTATACTCCGAAGGGGCCCAGCAAACTCATAAACCGTTTCGTTCAAATGGAGGAACGCCGAACGCAATGACGATGCCGGTGCGCGCGGGGTCACGGAGAATCGCCTCTCACGGGAGCTGTAAATCCGAGTACTTTTAAGGTTTCTGTAAAAAAGGACATTCGATAGAGACATTATTAAGAGGGTGGGTCAAAAGTCTAAAGAGATACAATGGGCTGCAGCTGAGCAAACAGCGATAGACAGGGGCGCTGGAACCCACCTTTTCGTGACTTTACTCAGCAAACGGCTCTTGAGTAACGCGACTCATCATATATAAAAACAGGCGGTGTGGCTACTATAGAGGCGTCACCTGCCAAGCACTTTAGCTTTGTAACTAGGTTTTTGTTCTTATAGTTTGCTGGCGTTTTGTTTTGTTTTCCGGAAGCAGCAATAACCTAGGATGAAGCTAAATTAAACATTAGGTTGTGGTATCAAGCGTGTATATTCGTGCACAACCTTTTAAATGCATATTTGAGCACGGAGTCGAAAGCATTACTACTTAGTTGAACTTTCGAACGTTGTATTGGACCTTAAAAACATTTTACGCCGCTTTACGAAGAGACGTGGGAGTCAAGACGCTTCCGGCGACTTTGCTTTTATGCAAAATCTCCGAAAGAGCTATACACTTGTAGTAACAAATCGTAAAATAAAAGCAGCGAGCGGAAAGAAGAATTAATCCATCTCAATTCCGTTGTTTATAATGAATTGTGTTTAGTCCATCCGGCGAAGCGAGTGAAACAGTATCAACTGGTGTGCAGAAAAGGCATCTCGGGTTCCTAACAAGTCAAAACCTGCGTGTCGTCTTCTCGCCATTGTGTCGCGTTGGCGTCCCACAGAGAGTGCAATGTCCTGAGCACTGAAAGACCCGACAATGAAGTCCTTCGTTCGCGTTGTACCATTGAAACACGGGAAGTAACGAACGTGTAACACTGCACGAACACGCTTCGCCACCGCCACGAAACGCCGAGGAACCTTGACACAATCAAGATGGCGGACGGAAGCCTCGAGCACAATGGTGCTGGACATCCGAGCAGTTCCGCATATTCCTATAATATAGAGCGGTTCGAAGCAACACCGCGGGCTGCCGCTGCGGGAGGGTCAATGCCTTTCGCCTGCAGTGTGATTACAGCACCATACACAGCTGTGTCCTTCCGCGGAATTGATATACAGCGTGAGTCAAAGGGATCGTTGGCTGTATGAATTGACCGCACAAGTCGGTTCCTAACGTATAGCTGAAGAATGTGCATTAAGCGTATAAAACTTTTACTGAACAAAATTACCCGAGTAACAAAATAAAACCAAAAAACTCGAGGAAAACAAATTAGGGTGTGTGTACGTTTATAAAGCCTAGAACTTAGTCTGCCTCAATGTGTTGAAAGTCGGAAGATGTTTGTCCTGTCCGTCCTCTTTGTATGACTCTTTCGTATATTTTTGAATTTTTAGTCTGCCTCAATGGGCGATTTGTCTCCCAGCTGAAGATGAACATTTTGGCCAGTGCAGTACAAGCGCTAGCCTGGGGTCTTTAATGTGCACCGCGCAGTACTGATACACGACCGCATGCACGCCGGTACGATGCTCGTCTAGATCGAAGCGGGCAGGGGTGGGGTTGAACTCAGGATCTTGGGTTCTGCAGCGCGAGGCTTCGCTCCATGTGCTCCGAGCTGGTGTGCGCTAGCCCACACGCCCACCGATCCCGACTAAGAAGAACTCGAAAACCCTATAGGCTACGGCGTCCGTCTTTTGATTTTCATTTGAAATTATTTGCAAATTTGACACACTTGATGCACGTTCTTCGGCCATCTCTGTGCAAAAGCTTAGCTCGGTATGTTCAGAAATTGATATATGCGGTCTCTTCAAAGAGCCAACGATCTTTCTGACTCACGCTATTGGTTCCTTTCAATTCAACCCTATGAGGCTGCTGTCGGCACTGCAAAAGCGCAGACGCGTCAACTCACGCGGATCTGGTTTGTGCGCACGTGCCAACCTGGTTTGGATTTAATTGCTTGTAAACAGGGCGTTGGTGGCCTTCATGAAGTAATTCTATCGCATTCGTAGATGCTCGTAACATAACGCTATCCTGTTTGTACGAAAACGCACATAAATTGCTGCTGAGAAACATTTCTGCATATTCACCCAAAATTTGTGAGGCACCGAGAGGCACATGTATACTGTACCAGACCTGCCACGCGACAAAAGCGGTGCAGTCGAAACATGGCACTGTTTTTGTCGGTGGTATTAGGAGTCGATCGACAATAATTAAAGTTTTAAACTACGGCAAATATGTAACATTTTATTGGTAGCAAAAAAAGACTGAGCTCCGGTCTAATTTTTTTTTGTTTTTTTTCATTATCTTCTGATTTAGACGTTGTTGTATCCAAAGAAGTGTATTTTGTTGCAAGTTGTCGCCTTTTTTGGTCGATCGCCTGTTTTGAACTGTCCCATCCAAAGACCTCTATTATACGACGTACTAAGGCAGTTTATTTTTTTCAGGGGGGGGGGGGGGGGGGGGCAGAAAGAGAGGAGAGAGAACGCGAGAGAGCAATGCGGACTCGGGTTTCGCCAAAAGAGAATCGGCTTAAGCCGTTTCGAGGAGTGCATTCGACCAGCTTGCTTCTTGGGGGTCGTAGTTGTGTGACAAACAATAAATGTACCAGACACGCTTCTTTAAGCCGCACATGTCAGCAAAGAAATCCTATATTTGCTTAGACATTTTTTTTTTTCCGTCCTGTAATATTTTAGATATCAGATATCAGAAAACCCCCTACTGCGGGACTTCGCCGTTCTCCCATACTCGTAAATTTATAGCCACCGTTGTATACATGGCGGGCCACCCATTCCCATCATACCTCCTTTCCTCTCAAAGTAGAATAGCGAGTTCCCCGTCCGATAGCCCTGCATTTCTCTCCCTACCTCTCCACCTCCCCCCCCCCCTCTTTTGCTTTTAATTTTACCCCAACACACACACACACACAAATATATATATATATATATATATATATATATATATATATATATATATACATTGCAAACATAACCGGGCAAAAAGGGGTGTCCAACCGCCAAGGCAGCCAGACTCTGCTTTAACTTTGCGTCAATGATGGCCAGCAACCGCGAAAAATGACGAAAGTAAGAAAACGCTGACTTATGTTCAAAACACCAGAAACGTAGGAATAAAAAAAAAATACAAGGAAAACTTTTCTTTGTCTAGTCTGCGCCGCTGTCTTGAACATCAGATAAGAATGAACTGTCTGTGCTGACAATATTCAGCATAGAACGCGACGCTCTGCTTGTGTACACATACGCTGCGCCAAGCGTTCGACGAGGAGCCGATATTGTTAACCTGTATATGCTTCTTCTCCCCTCAGCGCCATCTCTAGCAAAGGCTATAGGTGCGAGCGAATGGCTTTCAACAGCCTGTTCATTAGTGCAACTAAGGCGCTGCCTCATAAAGGAGCTCCGTCTCATAGCCTTTGCTCTGGGATCTGCGGGTACGCGGAGTTTCTGTAAAACGAACGGTTGGCGCTACATACGCAAAGATCCTGAGTCTTATTCACACTCCTATGTTAAGTACAGCCTTTCATTCAACTGCATTCTATAGAGTGCAGACGATAGAAATGCTACATAGTTTCATTCATCACGCGTCAATAGACTTCCTGTCCCCATATTTCTATACAATGTCTATAGATTAGAATCGATAGAATAATAAGATCCAGTGCGGAGAAACGACATCGCACCCAGCTGGATCCTCCCTGCGAAGGCTGCTTTTTTCGACTGTGTCAAATATATTATCGCCTGTTGCAATGCTTGAAGTTGGAGATGCAGTTAACCAATCCTTATAAACCACAATTGGTAGAAATTATGCGCGAAAAAACACTGCAAACATACTTGCAAACTTTTTATCCTCTGGAATGGTCGTCGTTCAAGCGATCGCCCTCAAGTGTAGGGTATGCATAGCGGTGGAGCAGTGAACACTGCTGAGTTACTAGTATTATGGGTGCTCCGTGCCGTGTGTATCTGTGACGCCTGCGTATGTGCACACAGCAAGTGGCGAGTGCTCGTTTCCATGGGTGTATCGTGACAAACCTAAAATCGATATTCAGTTGTTGTTGTTTTGTTTTTTTTGCGAAAAACTAGTTTATTGTTGTTAAAAGGGGGATAAGAACGTTAAAATATCTACCCTTTTTTATACAATTTCTATACACACAGAAAGTCTACAGAACATCGGGGCGAAGGAAGCTATACACCGTGAAAAGAAAAGTGGTACATTCTCTTTAGGTTATCTATAACCTCTCTGCACTATTTTCTATAAAAAATACTGTGGAAATTAGGTACATGTTTTTGTAAAGGATTCTACGTACCATTAAATGTACATCCGGACGCTTGCCAGTGTTGAGCCTGAGTCCTTGCTCGAGATACAATGTGCCATGCCAAAGTCGACTCCCCTCCCCGTGTAGACAATAGAGTCACTGGACAGTATTTAGAGACACTATAGTGAACAAGCTCAAGCGGCAAGAACAAGAGAAACAAAATGTGATGAAAGGATCTTCAAGAAAAATCGGTTTATGTACTAAAAAAAAATTCAACAAGTAAAAAGACAAAAAAAAAAAAAGTCAGTCCGAAAGTTTGAACTTTTCGAAATAAAATGAAGACGCCGCAAGTTTTACGTTTCACAGGCCAGTCTCACACTGTTTGTGTTTCGATGAGTTCCTTTTTTATCGTGTTTCGTAGAATAAAACTGAAATAAAATAAAATAAAAACAACTGACGTGAGTAGAATCCCTCAGGGTGATCGTGCAGCCGTATCAGTCCAACCTCAACGCGAACACGACTCTGTGCTTGATTTTTTCCCCTTGCGATCGTTTTTAGAATATTGATAACGCATTCGGTGGGGGACCGCGCTTTCGCGATGCGAGTCTCCTCGGCCGCCACGGATTGGCTAATAGCGGTGTCTCGCGAAGAAATAAAACATGGCGTCGAGCCCTGGAAGCCCTCCTCATCCCACAGCATATTCCCCGTCCAGCCTTAAACAGGATCAACTCCGAAATGTCGAAGTCGCCGAACGCGGAGTAGTAGATAACTTTTCGCCTTCTATCCTTAACGAAGTTCGGCGACTCAAAAGTACGCGATGGAAGAGATCGGCGTGGGCCCACAGCGCCCGAGTTTAGTTTTAGAAAGTGCAAGAAAACATCGTCGTTGCTCTCAAAGCGCTATACCCGTATTCTGGTTGCGCCGATGGCCGACCTCCGCGACGAAAAAGTTGGATGTTGACCAACGCGCTGCTCCTCTCGTTTCGTGAATTCTTGTCGTCTTCTCGTCGCTCTTAATAATTGAGTAGACACGGGTAGACTACGAAAAGTGCCTCTAGCCACACGTAGGAAAAAGTTGAACGCAACGTCTATACGTTTGTTTATTTCCCTTTTTTGCGTAACTCTTCCTACGCAGTTTGAGTGGGCAGCAGACTCATTTCGGTATGGCTACTAGTGGAAGCCGCAGCTACTAAAGTTCAATTTCATCCGAATGAAACGTCCGGAACTTGGTGTTCGTTTCTGCAAGCCTCGCGTTGCGCGCATGAAAGTATTTTTATGCCGAAAATTGCACTGAGGTGAACCGTAAAACCCGACAATTCAATTTTTCGTACTAAAGTATGACTTGTATGTGTAATGTTTGACCCGATTCTCATTCTAAAACAAGGTTTATTAATTTATGAATTACGTTAGTCACTATTTCATTCCATCATTTGTTTATTTATTTATTGTAGTTTTTCGTGCAATATTATGAATACTTTATTTATTCATCAATGTTTATACGGGAAAAGTCAAAAGAAGAAAAAAAAAAGCTGCAGGGCTATATTAAGAGATTATAAATGGCAGATTTCAGCATGTGGGCGTCTGGAACCGAAGCATTAGAGGTCGGGGTGGTGGTTCCAATCAGTCGAAGCTTTGGGAAGCCGAAACGAAGATTGGCGCGGCTACTGGGCGTGCCAGTTATGTACCGGTTTTAGCTGCGAGGAGAAATTCAATATTAGCTACCTCTGTCCTTAATAAAATAAATGCGAAACTAAAGCTTGTTACGCCCAGCTGGCTACCTTTGCAATCTGTCTAACCATGTAAAATTTATTTTGTATAATATTGTTTCACTAAAATCTGTATTTTGTTTGATCTCTTTCAATTATGAGGCGGCCATCGACATACAGATACTACGTAAAAATGTTTTACAAAATCGGCCTCTCCACGCAGCGATTTCAAATTTCCATTAAAGGTCGGTTTGGCTCTGGAAAAGGTAAATGTTTATTTTTGTAGTTTTAACAACCAGTGTATTTTTAACAACCAATAAAAAAAAAACGAAGTAAAACAAATTTGAACCCTGACCACAAAAACAAACGGCGCTTTTCATGTGGGAGAGAGACGCCACAGGCCACTGGAAACCAAGAAGCAGCGAATAAATGTAGCGTTACGTCGGTAGAGAATTATTACTACCGCGTTCACCTTGCTTTTTTTTTTTTTTTCGGCGTTTAGTTTCTTGTCTATTTTTTTTTAAGTTTTATATTACGCCATGATTCCCTCCAATGTGATTGACTGCCGCCGTCATGGCGGTTCCTAGTCGCGACATGTGAAGCCGGCGTAACATTGCTAATACACATACAAAAGACAGTCTGTAAACCAATGCGAATGCAAGTCACCACGAGGCCCGTGCTTCGAATGTCCCATGGCAACGACTTTAAGGAGAACCTTGACAGGCGGCATTCGAACCACGGATATTGCGGTGACGGATATATGCAGACTGTCGTTTGTATGATGTATAAGCAGTGTGACCCCGGCCACGGTGTAAGATATTACTCTTCAGGTGAGGACAACGCGCTCCTCACGACCGTGCCGATAAAGTTCGCTTTTCACTCTCTCTCTCTCTTTTTCTCTGTCACTATGGTTTCAAGCGGCGCCGGCAGATGACTCGTCGACCCGTAGGCGCGGTGTAAGACGCAGAAGGCAGGCAGCAGTGCACAAGACGGCTCGTGCCGCCTCATGTTCCACACGCGCAGAGCTCCAGCGAGGTTGTCGCTCGTGCAGAAAGACCACGGTGTACCGGGGTGTCATGGCAACGAGATAATTTGTTTCGCTCTCACACAGTTTCGCCGTTTGGCCGCCGGCGACACTGTCAGCCGTGGGCACGTTGGCCGCGGAATGATGCAGCCTTTCGGATGCCCGTCGAACGAACGCTATCTGATTCCTCGCGGCGAGCATTCAGCCCCGCCTTGTCCTCAGTGCTCTTGAAATCTTGAACCCTATCATTTAGATTTATCGCGGCAATGAAGCTACGCTTTAAATGTTCCCTAAGCAGAACAGACATTTGGCGAATAATTTCGGTACCCGAATCTTTGAGTTGAACTTAAAGGGTGGTGGTGAAAACGCATTTATTAATATTGTGAGGGAGCAGATGAACTACAACCACTTTATTTAAATCACAATTATCATCAAGATTATCCTCATTCGTTTTATATATATTTCTTCTTTCCCGCTCGGGCCATTGCACCTGTTCTTGGATTTCACCGAGAGCGGTCGCCCAACTAGACCTATTTCAATATTATTAAATAATACCCAAGCATCAAGGAGAATGCAGGGATTGGTGTTCCAGGCGCCGTCAAGGCTTTATTTTGGTTATTTACTTCGCATCTTTTATACGGGGAAGCCGTGAGCGTGTTGCGCGTGGAACACCAATCCCTGCATCCTCCTTGATGCTTGGGTAATATAGCACTAGGTCTTCCCTAGATCTGACCGCCTCGTCCTATAAAACCTATAGATCTCTGGTCCCTCGATTGTCCCGTTGGGCCGAGGGAGAGGGAGGGATAAGGATGGGGAGCGGGTGTTCGATCGTTAAGGTCTCCCCATGCATTTTATGCAAAACACTGAGGTCACTAGTGGCTCAAGTTTCTTTGCAAAACGTTGCCAAACAGTCTACCCCCCCCCCCCCCCCCCCTTCGAAGTGCCGCTGTAAGGCCCTATCTGTATAAACATATTAGGTATCTTACATTTTCTCTGTAATCTGGTTAACTTGCACTTTTGAAGTAAAAAAAACGCCTATTTAGACAGCGGCCAACACACTTGGACCGTCACTTCAAATCGAGGAGTCACCGCCGCTAACCCCCTCCCCCCTTCTTTTCCCCCCACAAGCAAAAACACATCAATACTTTTTGCCAGGTCCCAAGAGATGGTGGTGTGCACAGCGGCGCGGCTCATGCGAACCCGGGCAAAGGGCGAACGGATACGTATCAAAAACGTATTAGGCCTAACGAGCAAGAAAACGCCACGGAATGAAGTCCACGCAGCCATTAATGAATTCCCCGGGCGCATGGCGTGCCCCCGAAGGAAATAAGGCGCTCAGAAGCGTGGGTGCTGCTCCCGCCGAAGTCGGAGAAGACGAAACTTGTTGCGGCGGCGTGACCCTGGTTGCACCGACGACCCCTCATGTAAAATGCATGCTCAACTCGGAGGAGCTAATCAGCTTTCAGAGAGGTAAGCCGGAGTGCGCGCCCAAGGACCTGTTGCTTCAACAAATCTCGTAAAGAAGATCATCACCCCACTCGACGATTCTGGGAGAAAACTGCCTTCCCCCGCTCGGCGAGGAAACCCGGCGCAAGTAGCGGATCGAATGAATCGGTCAGTAAAGAGGGACAGCGACGTTCGAAACCTCTGGGATCCCTTCCTTCTCCCCCCGATACCCAGCGCGGGAGCACTCTGCTCTAGGGTCAGCCAAACCGGCAAATCAAAAGTGGACCCCCGAAGGAAACATGTTAAGGGAGCGTATATTGCCGTCGGCTGGAAACTCTGAGGTGAAGTCGGCCGCACGACATTTTGTGTTTCGATTAATATGTACTCGAAACGTCATCGAAAAGTAGACCGGTACAGAATATGTAACGATTTTTGAAACATTGCCGTTTAGAACGACGCCTGCGTTTCTGCTTTCCTACGCGACAGTGCTCCAAACTGACCCGCTAGTCAATTCAGTGGCGGAGACCTAGAAGCGAACTAGAATATCTCTGCAAAAATTTGCAGCAAGCCGAGTTCAGCATTGGAAACAAAAAAAAAACAAAAAAACAAACGTTCCCATTTAACGGGGGAAATTGGTAACTAACCATGACCGCCACAGTTGGAGAACAAGTGCAACATTTGTATAGAGTATATTCAACCCTACTCATAACGGTAGCTTGATATAGTAGATAACTTAAATCAATGGTGATCTCCTTTTTTTTACGTTTTCCTGAACAAAGATTTATATACCTACGCTTACACTCACCAAAACTGCTCCTCTACGCGAAGAAGCGTAACCATTTGACGACCTGACTATGCTTCGCAGCTTTAGCACCTCCTATCTAACACTTTCGTTACCTGCCAGTAGGTGAAAGAATACGGTATAATTGAAATTGTATTTTTTTATTTTTTAGAGCAGGGTTGGGAGTGCGGGCAGGTGGCGAGCTTTCACAGGAAGAGGCTATACCCCAATCCTGGTGCAACCTCTAGTTCAAACCATAGAGACGATCTTAGCAGAGGAGAAGCGGGGAATTGTTCTGAGTATGCGCCGTGAACGCTCTGAGAAACGCGCTCAAATATGGAGTCCTTTTTGGCCCGTGCCGGATCGGCGAGCTCCGAGGTCCAAGGATCCAGCATCAAATACTCGAATACGTTTACTGCCTCTTCAGGGAACTCCAGGGCCTTGCTGACGGCTAGCCACGTGTATGATAAGTGTGAACGTGTAGAGTGATCCCCCAACCTCATGGGAGAACAAAAGCACCGGGATTCTTTTCTAACGTTTGTTCTTCTTGCTACTCCAATATTTGTATCAGCGAAACATGGCTGGGATCCTAAATTGCAAGCGCGGATTATTTTCCTCCCTCGTTTAAGGTATATCGAAGAGATCGGGAATATGAGACCACTCAAAACCGTCGAGGTGGCGGCGCATCGATAGCCGTAAAGGAAAATACGGTGACTTATAGAAGGCCTGCTTTGGAGGTTTTTGACGAATCAGTTTGGGTGGAATGAAATTCAGACTAACGAAGCTAAAAATATGTTTATAGGTAATCTTTACATGCCTCCCCAAACAGAAGCCACTTCTTTTTCGGATAATTCGGCTAGGCCCGAGACGGAATTGCGCAGCATAAATGGAAATGTTCTTATTCTAGGTGGCTTTAATAAATCATGTATTGATTGGCAAAACAATCTCATCAATGTAGTGATGACACGACAGTTCTCGCTCGCGTGCCCCGCGGCAACGCGTCCATGCTAGTGCGCATGCTCGGGGTTATCTTTAGTTCGAGAGAAGTGATAATAAAACACTTGGGTTCCGGACTCCGGTGTGGCTGGTCGCTCCTTCCCCGCGAGACAATCAACTCCTCGAACTCGTTTTTAATACAAAAAACCCAAGAGCTCCTGAGCATGGTATCATTCCTGGGACTTTCCCAGTATAACCATATTAAATACTGCACAGGAAGCATTCTGGATCTCTGCCTTACAGATGCTGGAATGCTTAAAGTAAACCATGTAGAGGCCTCGCCAGTACCTATCGATATCTATCACCCCGTATTTTGTATAAACATGCGATTGGCTCAACCAAGACCTACATCATTGGCACAGGAACAGTTCTGCTATTGCCGTGGAGATTACGTAAATTTATACCACTTCTATGCAGAAGCTAATTGGACCCCCATTCAAGAGCTTGAGGATGTTAATGATCAGGTACGCGCAATGACCGGTGTGGTTAAAAAGGGAATAGCGAAGCATATATATATAGCTAAAAAAAAAAAAGAAAAAGATCTCCCTACAAAAGTATCCCTCGTGGTTCTCAGCAGAGCTGGGGAAGAGCCTGAAAAGGAAGACTATCGCTCACAGAATGTATGCTAAAAAAGGATGTTTTCTTGGTACGAGGAGTTTAGTCGATTAAGGAAACACACCAAGGCTCTGCTCAAGGCGGATCGGCACAGGTACAAGGACAATGTGGAGGCTAGTCTCTACCGGAATCGGAAGGAATCCATAATAACCCTGAGACGAAGGAAAAATAAAAAAACGGACAGTACAACGAAGTCTCTAACACAGCTTGAAAATTTATTTAACAACCATCGTCTTATATACACGTCACCGACCTCCAAAACAGTTCAAAAGACCTCCTCGCCCACCATCGGAAGGAAGTTTGGCGCTACGTAAAGGGCAGGTCTGGACAAAAAGAAAAGTCCAGAATAACTTTAATTCAAAGCGAGCGATTTATTAGTGCTGCAGCAGATATCGCGAACACGTTTGCAGCTTATTTTAGTTTCGTTTACAAATGCTACAGTAAGCGGGATTGCCCTGATGAAGAAGATATCTTCCTCGGTATCTTTTCTGGGGTCGATATTACGGTGTCAGATGTCCTGGTCATCATAAAGAAGCTCAGTAATTTAATGTCGGTGGGTCCTGACAATCTTCCTGGTCCCATTGTTAGGGCCTACGCGGAGCTGTTCGCACCTACCCTGGCAACTGTCTTTAATACGTCAGTAAGGTCTGGTGTGTTCCCAGATTTATGGAAAACATCTAACGTTGTACCTGTTTATAAATCTGGGAAAATTGTCGGAGGTCTCGAACTACCGACCTGTGTCGTTACTTTGTGTGTTTTTAAAGGTTCTTGAAGCTGTGGTGCACTTATATATGCCTTACTGTTTTTAGAAACACCATTGTCACATGCCAGCACGGCGTTACGCCCGGTTCGGTCCACAGTAACCAATTTAACGTGTTTTATGAATATCGCTGTGCCGATTGTGAGCAATCTTAGTCAGCTTGATGTAATTTCTTTTGACCTGACGAAGTCATTGGATTTAGTAGATCATAATCTTCTCTTGAACAAATTACGGCGAATGGGAATGAGAGGAGCAATGCCGACTTAAAATCGAAAGAATAAAACACGGATGACAAGCACAGGACAACCACGCTTGTCCTCCGTGTTTTATTCTTCCGACTTAAAGCATTCATGTTTAACTCGCTCGCCTTTACATGTCCATTAATGCTTACTTGGTTTCCTGTTACCTAAGAGGACACCAGAATAGAGTTAGAATTGAGGGTGTGAACTCTTCTTCATATCACACCTTTTCTGGTGTCCCCCAGGGCTCGGTTCTGGGAGCCCTATTGTTAACATTGTTTGTCACTGACGTACAGTCATGCCTATTCCACTCGTCCGTTTTTCAGACGGATGACATGAAGATATTTCTAGAAATACAGTCAGAGGAGGACCGCCACGAGCTGCAGGGAGATATCGACAGAATTAGAGACTGGTGCTCGGTCAATAATTTAGTACTCAATAGAACAAAAACAAAGGTTGTCACCTACAGTCGCAACACGGGACAAACTATGTTCCCCTACAAAAATAAGTCCGAGAGAATTGCGTGTACTGAAACAATTCGAGATATGGGTGTTTACTTCGACTCAAATTTAAAGTTTCGCTCTCACGTAGAGACACCATTTGTTACTATGAGAACGCTAGGTGCGATCAGCCGCATAACGAGTGAATTCTCGCAGCCTTTTGTATTTATCACACTCTTTAAAAGTCTTTGCCGATCCCGCTTGGAATATGCATTTGTAGTCTGGAATAGGTTGACGAGATCAAATGAAGCTTTACTTGATTGCGTTCAAAATAAATTTGCCTACATTCTCAGCTTCCGCTACCTGCAATACGAGCCATACAATTATTCCAGTGTCTGTAACTATTACAACATCGAAACTTTGTATCACCGCAGGCTCTCTGCTGACATTTTATTTCTCTTGAAATGTTTACACGGTTAGACTGATTCTCCTGAGATTTTACCCTCTATTTCGTTGCGTGTGCCCCACTACACCACTGTGTATAGTAGCACATTTTATCCCCCTGCAGCAAATATGTTGAACCCTGTCACCCGGATGGCAATTGAAATATTGTGACTTTGCCGAAAAACTAGACATTTTCAATGACAGCATGGCAGGTCTTCGCGCGTCGTTAAGGCTAATGTAACGCAGTTGATAGTGTTTTTTATTTTATTTTTTTGCCAAGGTTGTTTCTGGATCGAACTGGTGAATGTACACCCGCAGGGCGATATGAAGGTGAACGGCGGACCGTCGACCGGTGCGTGCTATCAGCGCCGTGACGCGGCTGCCGTGGCGGCTCGCTTTCTTATACCTCGCTTCGCCGAGATTAAGCGCTTGGATTGAGCGCTGTTCTCAGCTTTGATGCTACTCCCCGCAGAAAGCGTGGAAGTGGGTTTCGATTTCGGCATCGCTTTTTGTGGGCAACGTGCCCCCGTCATTGCCGGCAAATGATTTGCACATTGCACTTGAACGTTCTTCGGCATGGACGTTCTTCGGCATGGTTTCTCAGTGACTCAACCGCTTTTTTCATTCATGAGTGAACGCTACACTTCGTTTGAGTTTAGCTCCAGGCGTGGCCTATGTTAGGAGCCGAAGGGCCAATCATACAGCGCAAAAAGAGCAGCGTCATGGCGTGCTCTCTGCGCTTTATAGAACTAGCCGGCAGAGGAGCACGCACAGAGGAACGGCGAATACCGGCTGGTCCTATCAACTGCAGAAAGCACGCCACGACGTTGTGCCTCTTTCACTGTTTGATTGGCCCTTCGGCTCATAAACGAAGTATAATAACTTCGAACGCTAATAACTGTTCTTTCTAAGAAACAGAAAGGATAAGTTACTTTTTGATTTGTTCCGCAGCTTACCGGTTTAGCACATATCATAACAAAAAAAACTACTAAATCACATTGTCTACAGATAGCGTCTGAAAGGCTCCTTTCCCAATCCTCGCGCTTTCTGCGTGGAGTAGCAGCAGAGCTGAGAACAACACTTGATCCAAGCGCTTAATCTCGGCGAAGAGGGCGATAAGAAAGCGAGCCGCCACGGCAGCCGCGTCATGGCGCTGATAGCACGGACTGGTCGACGGTCCGGCGTTCACCTTCATATCGCCTGCGGGTGTACCTCTGTGCACTGATTGAGTGTGTTTATCTGCACTAATGTGTGTCTTCACTTATTTTGTCTTATTGTCTTCGTGTTGCTTTTTCTGTTTCTTTACGCTTTGATTTCCCTCTCTTGTTTAGTCTTTCTCTCAATGTTTCCCTGGTGTTTCAACAAAAAGACTACTGGCTGTTCTTGAACACCCAATAAACATTATTATTATTATTATTATTATTATTATTATTATTATTATTATTATTATTATTATATTTCCGCAACGAACTCCGTGTCTTTTTTACGATGTATAACCAGTGTGTCTGCGGAGAGAATAAACCAAAAGGAGTACGTCTTCAGATAGACTAGCCGGATTCACTCTACCTGCCCCATTTATCCTCATCGACAGTTCGGTCTCCGGTGAAGTTCGAGCCGCCTCCGTCACCTCCGGTGTCCCCGCCGTGCGCGGGCCACTCCCTGTCGCCCCTACAACAGCCGCAGCAGCAGCAGCAGCTCCCCTCGGCGACGTCGTGCGCCCCGTTCTGCGACGAGCGCCCAGGGTACGGTCGCAGCGGCGGCGGCAGGGGCTCGCTCCAGCTGTGGCAGTTTCTAGCAGCGCTGCTCCGGAGTCCTGGCAACGCGCCCTGTATCGCCTGGACCGGCAGGGGACTCGAGTTCAAGCTCACCGACCCCGAAGAGGTGCGTCCGCCCCTAACACCACATAAAGGAAGAAGGCCCGCGCGTGACGTCATCGTTAGTGGATCCACGACCGGCCCCAAGCGGCAAAACAACACAAAGGCTCAACGAGAGTCAAAGAGGCAAACGCGTATACGTCTTGGCGTCGCCGTCTGCTGGCGTCGCGCTCGTTGTGAGACGATGCAGGAGGCGCGGGTGACGACGCTGACGCCAGCTAGGCGGCGCTGGGAGGTCCACTAGTGATGACGTTTAAAGGGAGGAATTGTTTTCTAAGTGGTATATTCTTTACCACTGAGCTCCGTTCTAGATTGCAAGTTGCCTCTAGGGTTCTATTATTTAATGCATGAAACGCACTTTGACGCTACCCCCCGATCTCAAAAATCTGTTCGTCCGTCCGAGAAGTTCTCGTGAAATTTAGCGCGGAAATTGATGTCACGTGACCTACACAGGAATTCAATTTCCCGGCTAAATTTAGCGGGAAATGTGGCGCCACGTGACCTGACGTCACGGGGCTTACAAACCAATTCTCTTTCCCCGCTAAATTTAGCGGCAAAATTGACGTAAAATGACCTATACACCAATTCAGTTTCCCCACTAAATTTGGCGGAAAAATTGATGTCACGTGACCTGACGTCACGTGGCGTATACGCCAATTAAGTTTTCCCGCTTAATTTGGCGGGAAAATCGATGTCACGTAACCTGACGTCACGTGAGCTATACACAAATGTAGTTTCCTCGCTAAATTTAACGAAAAAATTTATGTCACGTGACACGTCGTGACGGAACCTATCCTCTACAAAAATATATATAGTTCTCTTAAGTCTAAACAAATCAAAATAATTGCTTTTTAAGCACTGCATTTCATGCATCATAGGACTTTAAAAGGTAAAAGTCGCTGCCATTTTTATTTACTTGTTTTTTGTGACTTTTTCTTCTGTTTTTTTTTTTTTTTTGTATTGTCTCTTTTTGCCTGGGGTTTTTTTTTCCCCGGTTTCGTGGTTGTTATTTAAAAAAAAAAAAAAAAAAAAAAAAGCATCTTTGGCGTCTTTTTTTTTTTTTCGGATCATTATTTTTATTTTACAGCTTCAAACGAAAAAAAAAACAAAAAAAAAAACTAACAAAAGTAATTTATGATTTATAGAACGTGAGAGACTAAATCGAATATCAACCTAAGAGCATATAAACTAGGAAAAAAAAAAAAAAAAAAAAAACTGTTTCCGCCCGGGATCGAACCGGGGACCTTGCGCGTGTGAGGCGCACGTGATAACCGCTACACCACGGAAACCAGATGTCCCGTTGAGTTCACTAGAGGTTATTTGAACGAAATTGGAACGCTACTGCGCTTGTTTTGATGCTTTTTTTTTTTTTTGACGATTATGGAATAGGACGGGTGAAAAGATCCAACTGCATTATAATTCCTTCGCTCATATTTGACGTAGGTTTCCCTACTTCGTTCGTATCTTTCGGCACGCAGTTCACAGGAAAAAGTGAACTTTTTGTACTTCTCGCTCTAGCGTGGTTGTATACCCTTCCATTCGAAATTCTATGAGAAGAATAAAAAAACTATCTCAACTTCGCTCTATGACTAAATAAAAAGACGCATTAAGTGAGTCTCTGACAAAGAACCTTACGCACCTCTACCATAAAGCAAATATCACTTCCATCCCGAATAAGGCATGACAAAAAAAAAAAAGACAGAACAGGAACTTGTTTTTCCCCTTTTGATGATAACAGAAAAGAATAGGGTCTTCAATTATGACGTATCCTTCTTGTGTCCTCTCTTCTGTGTCATATATCCTTCGTCTCCGGTATTAGAATGCGTAACTTCAGTCGGCTCATCTGTCTTCTCACTTTTTATGAAGTCACAATCGACGCAATGTCAGGTGTCTTGTGCAGAGCTCCTAACTTTAGAGGTTAACTCAGTTACATTCTCCCGCCCTTCCCCCCCCCCCCCCCCTCTCTCCCTACGGTCCGCCTCCCGTCGTTCGATGCGACACCATTGTGCGAACGTGTGCTAAGGTAACTACAGTGTACACAAGTCAAGAAGGTAGGAGAAGCTCCTCCCACAAGCGTGATGCGCCCGTTTCAAATCTCTCCGCAGTCGAAAGAAGAGTTCACTGGAAACGCTCCTTGTTCCGCTTCAATGGATTCCCACTTGTCTCCAATCCCACTTTTTCAGAAAGCGACCTTTGTATTCATTGCGGGGGGAACCGAGCCCCTGAAAACAGCCTTTGTATCCATCGGAGGGGAAGCTAATCCCCGAAAGTCGTATTTGTTTCCATCGGAGGGGCAAAACTCTAATCTCCCTCTCGTGGCTTCCACAATGCTAAGTCAAAGTCGAAAGATAAAGCAAATATGTACAAAATGCAAGACCCCCCCTCGCGCGTTGGCCGCGACGTCACGGAAACGATGGGACGCTATTGGATACGAAGGTGGCAGAGGGATATATGATTCCCTCTGAGGGGCATTTGCCGCTACCTTCTTAACCTGTAACCGACTATAGGAGGGGGCACGCTGCAATACTTGTGAAGCCTAGTCATAAAGAGTTTAAACGATATTGTGCCCAACGTGACCGCAGATCTCTCTGGTGATTGGTGCGCGTGACATGTCACGTGCGAGATGGATGGTTGATTGCAGAAGGATTCCTTGCAGGCTTGCGTGCGCTCCGTCCGGTAGGTTTTATCAGAACGAAGGCTAGACGAAGGCTAGCTACGTGATGCGATCATGTTGGGCTGATAAGTGAGGAGAGTAAGGAGGAAAATGAGAGAGAGGCGAGGCGTCAAGGAAGCATGGCTTGTGGAGGCTACGCGGCTGACGTCATGCCCTCCCCTACCCTTCTATCCTCCTTGAGTGTATCACATAAAGACCTTTTCCGCTTACTCTCCCCCCCGCCCGCCAATAGGCATATCCGGTATGGGCGACGAAAAAATATCAAAACGTTCCAACCGGCAAATAGTAAAAAACTAGAGGGGAGGCGAAACGAGAATGTGTGTCGGTTACGTTTATGGTCCTAATGCCTTCTATTGGCGTGGCGACGGCAAAACAATGTTTTCGCCCATAATGGAAGTGACGACAACAAGATCACGGCGCCTTGGCGAAAAATTATATTTTGAAGCATAGCGTGAAGATGGCGCTTCACTGTACTCATGGAATCCACAGTTTTGAAAAGGAACAGGGGGGGGGGGGGGGGGGGGGGGGGTACCTACTTCTGCGGGAGTTCCACAACTGAGCTAATCTATACTTCGTTTCAGCTTCCGTCCGAGCGCAGCCAAAGGCTGAGGGACGGTTCGCAAGTTCGAGAAGAGCATTCCTACGCACCACAAAGTAGTTCACAAAAGTAATTTCTTTAAAATAACTGTTTTGTGCGTAAAAAACTGCACAATGTTCCAGATGTGTACTGCTAAGAATGATTTGCAACTAAAGGAATCAAATCTCTGGAGTTTATGTTTCTATTAACATATGTAAATGCATGTGGTTTGGTGAAAACATGTATATCCGCTGGCAACACGGCTGCAGCGCTCGGTTTTTCTGTGTGATTTCGTTCCCGTAATCGCCGAATCATGTGCTTCGCTGCTTTCCTCATCGAGGCGCTTCAGAACGCCCTTTCGCAAAAGCACGTTTGGGCGTCAGGCGCGAGAAGTCGTAATGAATGTCTACTTTCAAATTTGGCAGGAGACTCCGGCCGCGTCGTACCGCGAATGCGTTGTAAACAAGCAAAGCGTCCGGGCCACTACAATTCAGATACGCGGCGAAATCAGGGCACCCTTTTACCTGCCGACCACATTGAACGCCGAGAAGCTGGTGGAAAGGACTGCGCCTCGAGCTTTGGTATATCCAAACAATACAAGGAAACATCAACGGCCGGGTCATCGGGGACCTTCCAACGTGTACTTACAACTCGAAACTATGCCGAACAGGTGGAAAGCTCGGACACAGATGCCAGCGGCCAGCCTACGTAATGACATCCCCTGTGACTAAGTTTCAGAACGTGAAAGGGCACTTTTTAAACCTGTAGCAGACGATATCGTTGATACACCCGTAGCAGACGAAATATTCGGCGAGCGCGGGCGGCGCGGCCGACCGGCGGCGCAGCGGAGTTATACAAAAGTGCAGGCGAGATCGTGTGGCCTATTGCCGGCGCGTGATTGGCTCCGGCCACACGTAGCTTCGGCTGCGCTCGGATGGAAGCTGAAACGAAGTATAGTAAAGCTAAGCGTTGCAAAAAATATAGCCGTTGTCGCGTGACTTGAGGAGCTTTTATGAACGAAAAGTTAGGGCGGAAACGAGCTGGTTAAGGTTTAACATAATTTAAGACAAACCCCCGACGCTGGGGAAAAGGTGAAGGACAACAACACACAAAGTTTCAAACACAGCTGAGTTTTATTTCACAGAAGTTCGTCTTTATATAGGGTTTCGCTGCCCCCTCCCTCCCCCCCCCCCCCCCCCCAACCAAAAGAAAGAAAGGGAGAACACTCTTTACACAAACGCATAAGAACTCAAAGGACTTGGCAGAAAGCCGATTCAATTAAGAAAATAAGCTGAGTTGAACCTTAATCATTTCACCCGAACATCAACTCAAGGAGGTACGGCGAGGTTAAGACGGACCGGGGAGGAGGAAGCGGACGGAACGCTGAAGAAAAGACGGGGAAACCTCTTTCTCTCTTTAGTGTTCCGTCTGCTTTCTCCTCCCCGGCCATCCTTACAAACCAACAGGGCCATGGGCAAAAAACATCAGACATCAAAACACCTAATTTTTTTACCCTTGTGCCATTGCATGCGCGGCCAACGCTGCGGGTCAATGGTGCCAGTCAACCATCTCGAAAACCACCACATCACGATATTTTTTTTTTCATGTTCCTATAAGTGCGTAACCGCCAACTGATCCAATCAAGTGGAAACAATGCGTAGTGACTTCGTGCTTTATTTGTGTTTGTGTTGCAAACTATCATTTTCTACGCGAAATGAATTACCAGAGTGACTGCCATTTCCACCCAGAGGAGGTGACACCGGTCCGACCCGTGGTTGGAAGCACTCCATGGTTGGAAACCCGCGGTATTTATGAATCTCAGACTCCCTGCGCCATCTGTGAGCGAGAGCGTCAATTAGGGTGCTGACCCAAAATAAGCGCGCGTTGCAATCCGCCGACCTGATAATAGAAGGTGGGGTTGATGAAGATGTAGCTTTCTGTCCATTTCTGTCGATACCGTAAAACGCGTAGGAGGTAAAAGTTGTGAATTTATCATTTTCTCTAGAAATATGTTTAGGCTTAAGACTCGATATTTTGCGATGTGCGTGTTTCGGAAATCTTTCGCAGGCACAAAATTTCGCCGCTGGGAGTGGGATCCAATGTATTTGTTACCATGGCTTGATACATTCAGGTTAACAATTTTTCGCAATATTTTTCGAGTCGCGAAATTTGCGAAAATTTACTTTGCGTGAAAGTTACGTCATTCAAGGTAATATAGCTTATAAGGTCCGGTTACAACTTTATTAACGATAAACGTAAGACAGGACACAAGAAATAAAACTTCGCTGTAGCAAGTTTTTGAATATTTACATGAGACGCCAATTTACAGTGTACTCTGCTATAGCTACCAGAAGTGTACACACAAGCGGAGCTCCGCGTGATTCGATTTAAACGGAGTTTGCATTCTCGTTGTCGGCATATTTCAATCAGCATTTTCCGGCTGGCGCCCAAAATTCATCAACTACGCCATCTAAATAAATAAAAAAAAAATAACATGTACGAAAATATATTTGAGCGCTTATCTACTAACCCTTCGTGATTTATTCCCCTTTCGTTTTCCGTCCTTCAGATACACTCTCCTGCGAACCCTTACACACTATGTCCATTGCTCTTTGCTTCCTTTTTGTGAGATCTATGCTCCGTTTCGTACGAAGGGCCGTCTGCAGCCAACGCTACCATCTCAAGGATCCAATCAAGCAGCATCAAAAGTGCACCGTCATGGTGGCCATCGTCTTTGAGCATTTGCTCTCACCAGTTACACCACTCACGCAGAGTAAATGTGCCGTGATATCGTGCTCTTTTTTTCTGGGTTTAGCCGGTGATGGATTCCACCGGCTCGCGCTGCTTGGTTAGCTGTAGACGAACGTAATGTGAAAGGGAGTATAGGTGTGCATTTCACCAAGTAAAACCTCATTCGCCCCTCACAACTAATGTATTTTCTTCTCCTCCTCTTTCTTTCGTGGCACCCATCAGGTTGCCAGGAGATGGGGCCTTCAGAAGAACAGGCCAGCCATGAACTACGACAAACTCAGCCGGTCCCTGAGGTACTACTACGAGAAGGGAATCATGCAGAAAGTGGCAGGTGGGTACGTGCGGCCTTTTCGGAACCTCGACGAATGTAATTATTCTGGATCCTTTTACTATACCGACGAGGTGCCTTGTTAGAAAGTCTGCGATAGCTTTTAAAAGGCAAGCGATATACATAACGAACGCCCTCAATAATGCTTAGCTATTTTCGAATACTGCTACGAACATTGACACATGAAAATGCCGGCTTATTGTTACTTTAATTTAAACTTATGTTGTTACAAATAAAAAAAAATCTAGCTCAAAACTTCGGTTTAGAAACATGTTTTTCTTGTAACGCTTGTCACATTGTGAGCCGCTGGACAAAACCAGCCTTCTCCGTTAAGTCCTTCCTTCGAACTCTTCTTGTTCGCGTTCCGCCTGTTCAAAAGCATGCGTGAAGGGCCTCAGTACGCACCTCGTATCGCTGCGCCGCAGTGTTCTTCCGCAGCATAAAGGCCGCCTGCTTTGATCGCTGTTACCATGGCAACGAACGCCGAATGAATGGAAGCACAGACGGTACCGCCGCGTGAAGCCAGCAACAGCTGACGCCATTTTCCGAACGTCGCCTGCTAGCCAAAGTTTAATAGTTTTGTAATGAGCAACTGGCAGACTGTTGCCGCGAAGCGGCGTGAACGCAGGCGGGGAGTGTTAACACGCATCCCAGTGATATACGCACCGTCCAAAAAGGTCACTAGGCGTTCGTTGCCATGATGAGATTATGAAAGCAGACGGCCTTTATTCTGCGGAAGAACACAGCGGCGCAGTGATACGAGCTTAGTGCTGAGGCGCTTCCGCATGCTTTTCAATGGGCGGAACGCGAACAAAAATAGTTCGAAATAAGGACTTAACGTAGAAGGTTAGTTTTCTCCAGCGCCTCATAATCTGACAAGCCTTACACGAAAACCGTTTTTAACCTTCCCGCGCCCTGTTTTTTTTTTTTTTTTTTTTATTCGTAACATGGGTATAAAGTATCCAACTGCCGAAAATGCCTTTGTGAGGAAGGAGTTGAAGGCCCGACAGAGGGTCGTGACGATTATTTATCAAAGTTATCTAACTTCGTGAGACGATTTGCCCTAATGGAGGCGAGCAAAAGTTTCATTTGAGGAAGTCGCGATTGGAGTGACTATGAGGCGCTAGCGCGCAGGAGTGGCAATATTCGCGTGGTGTTCTGCTCTTGCGCTAGCCTCGCAGTTCTTGCGTACAAAGTAATCTTTCTCGGCTGATAATTAAGACAAAGCGTTACAAGTAACCAAAATCCTCCGCAGCGACACTGGCTAACAGTGACCGCTTCTGTAATAAGATCATATAGTCATGCAACGGAGCTTCCCCAACAGGCGAGCGGTACGTGTACAAGTTCGTGTGCGATCCCGAGGCGGTGAACACAGGAAGCTCGCCACCCGACGTCTCGAAGGCCCGGCTGGAAGAGCAGGCGCCCAAGGATCCGGGCGACCCTCGGCAGCCGTCACCGGCGCAGCACTGGCAAGCCAGGGCGGACTCCGGCCTGGCCGCCCTCGAGTACGCCCAGTTCCCGGCCTACCATGCCGATTATGCCACCTCCATGGCGCTGGAAGGCTGTTAGTACCGTAGCCCGCACAACGGTTGACGGCACGACGCGCTGAAACGCGATGACAAACGGAGCTCCGGAAACGCTACACTTAGAGCTGCTGTCGTCCCATACTTCCGGCACCCTCTACAAGGCGTTTAGCCCCAAAATTAAACTTCGTGCAGTCACAAGACAGGCCATACCACGGTGGGCCAAACTTTGTAGTACACTGCGTGACAAAGTATACCGCATGTCACACAGCACGATTAAGAGACGGTGGAGGGTAAGAGAGGGTAGGGTGTTGATGAGCCCCAAATTTTACGCATACGTTGATGCCCCGAATAAGCACCGTTCACGACGCTACTAGCCTTAATAAGAGTCTTTAAATTCTAAAATAACGACGTAAAATTTCGCAACTGGCTGATCATTTCAACTGCGTCGCGCCTCGCGTAAATTATTTTAGCATCGTTTGGCCCAGACGCCAAGACGCCGAGTTTGCTAGTTGTCACCTAGCCGTTGTCATGGGTATACTCAGTTTCACATCAACTCCAAAAGCAGCCAACACTGTAGTGTTAGCTGCTTTTGGACTAAATGTGAAACGGAGTGCCTTTGGTGGGAGCTTTTGCAACACACAGCTGAAATAGACCACAATATGTCTGTCAGGAGTGTGGCACTTCTCTGGGCATCATCGTTGGCAACGCTCGCAGAGTTTCTCCAGCGTATACAGTTTCGGTATACGGCGACGAACACGAAGAAAATGATCAGTGCACCTCTCAACGCCCGCTGGCATTTATTGAACGTTGCATAATTTAGTTCGGCCTCCGATAATGATTGCCTTTAAATCTACAGTTACCGCATGGCGCATAAAGTCGTAATAAATAAAAATAATTAACACTTTTTAGAGAAATGGTCCGGTGCTCGCGTCGGTTATTCTCGCACATGATGTACGCCCTTCAGAAACATACAGTGAAAATGGCAGCCACGTAAAAGTCGTTGTACGAATATAACGCAAACTGAGCTCTGTGTGAACTTGAATCGCTCCGGCTAGTCTCGCTTCACATTAATCTACGGGGAGGGAACCACCGCGTGTAGCGTTTCTGCCGCTCTGATTGCCCTGAGTTTATCATCTGCGCGCTACAGTACGCGTCTTGTGGCGCGTCATTTGCGTACACCATGACACGAGATGGGTAAGCTCGGTGTCGAGGCTCCAGACCCTATAAAGGCCTGGAATAGCTAGTCATGTTAGGGGTTTTCTCAATTATAGGCGAATACGTGAAGTTGTTTTGAGTAGCTCCCCCACGTACTTTACTACTTTGTTTGCTTTGGTATTCCTTTCCATCACTCGTTAGGTTAATACAACTTCAGAGTATCTTTATTTTCCCTATACATAAACTTGTTTTACATTGTGTCAGATTTCGAAATCAAAATAAGCGCTCATAAATAAATTCTTATTCCTGCAGAATCTTTAGTTCTAGTGTTCTCTTTCCATTTCGTCGCTGTTGTCAAATCGCGTAAAAAAAACTAGAGAGCACTTAAAAAAAAAAAAAAAAAGGCTGCAGAAAGAGCAGATGTATGCACAACTATGTACGAGACGATGGCATGGCATTCGACTAAAACAGAAAATCAGACTTGAGAGAATTTATAATATTACAAACTATAAAATTATATTCTCGTCAATTCCTTGTTCTGTCGATTTTTGAAATTTTTTTATACTTTAATGTAAAATATATACAAAAACATGGAACATAAAAGAAAAAAAGGACAGTATTCTGAAAAATCTTTCAGCCTTTCCACTCTGGTGAAGAAGGAAGACCAGCGAACTGTTCTATGGTGGGAAGGAAGTAATGGCCGGCAGCAAGTCGGCAAGTCAGAGTGGAAAGGCTGGAGAGGTTGCCGCCATCTGTGAGCGACGACGGTAACCAGACAAGCGGCAAGCCGGTTGACTGGTTGGCGCCGTCGTTTAGAGATGGCGGTAGCTGTCCAGAGCTTAGTGTCATCATTTGTTTGCTAATGGACACGATACTGGGGAAACTATACCTTAACAGCTCCGCGGTAAAAAAAAAACGTTTGTCCACTATACCTTATTGTGTCTCGTTTCTAAATGCTGCAATAAATAAAACGTTCTTGTTAGTTCTACATATTTGTAATTAATGACTCTTACTGATCTATTTTATCATGTCAAAACATCGGAACATAATAAAAACTGTTCAAGTTAAAATAAGGATTGTTTAAACGTTCCTAAACGTACTCCTCTGACAAAGCCTAGGACTGTGTAGTAATGTAACGGCAAACCTTTTTTTCTTTTCTCTTTTTTTCCGTTGTTTTTGCAAAATAAACTCTCGTCATATATGATATCAAATGCGGAGGAAAGTGCTTTTGACGCCCAAAGAGCAAACTGCTTCAAAGCTTGACAATGGCGTACATGTACGCTTGACAAAAGCATACATTTTCTCTAATTATTACTAAACTGTATAGACTAGAAGATAAAGAAGGGCGGGCTAATTAATGACTCTTCCTCTACAAAAAAAAAGCTAATAAAAAGAGGACGAGGTAAGAAAAGAGACAAGACCGAGCGCAGCCTTTGGTCTTCTCTTCCTTTGTCCTAGGTTAACTTATGCGCTACTTCTATCGTTAATATATAAAATAACTGCTCATTCAAGCGACCTCATTAAAACCTTTGCTGTCTCACTTTTTTCGCCGCCTAATTGTTAAAAGATCGGTGGGACATTTTGACAAGAGTGGGGAGATCTTTGTTACAGTCTGCCAACGTTTCTAGTGGGGGTCAGTTTGGGAACTCGAGGGGCATTCACGGGAGGAGAGAGGGCCGGCTTCGGTACACTGTAGCTGCGGTAGCTGGCGAAACAGTGGCGCTGGCGTTGCTGTGAAATTAAAGCCTCTACGCGAGATCGGTTCTACCCGCGCAGCGTGGAGTGCTCCAGCAGATCCTCTGCGAATCCTCCTCCAGCAAGCATCAATTTTGAAAGGATACCAACCTCGAGTTGTAAATCCACTTTTTTTTTAATATTGTAGATTTTTTTTAATATTGTAGATGTGTAAGTCATTGTAATAACGTTATATTCAACTCAATGACTCACATACCAGGAACATTTCAAGTACTCGTCACAATTTTAATGCACTCAGAAATAAAATTATTTACAAACTATTTACAAGAGTAGACACGTGAAGTCTTTGCATGAAACACCTTGAGTGAAGACACTACTATGAAAGGCCACCTTCTTCACCGCTTGTCTTACTTACATAAGCCTCAGCTTCTGTAAGTAAGCTTACATAGCCTTTCGTTTCTAAGTAACTCACACAGCCAGAGCAACGCTTCGATCGGCAAGGGCTTTTCGTTTGCTGCTTTTCGTGGCTGGTTTCAAGAGAAGTGCGGGTACATTCAGGCACAGACATGGCACAGCATCCTGTTTTTAAGTAAGTAATTTTGTCTTGATGGCCTCTGGCCATCAAGACAACATTAACTTTGGGGTTTTTACGAACCGAATCAACAAAAGATGTCTGGCACGCCCCAGCGGAGGACTGAGGATTAATTTGGACCACATGGGGTTACGTGCAACCGACAGCTCGGTTACACGGCGCCTTCTCCGCAATAAGCCTCTGTCAGATTGCGGGCACCTCGGCCGGGATTCGAATCCGTAACCTAGGGATACGTAGGCCGGCGCTTTGCCGCAGAACCACCGAGGCTGCGCCATCAAAACCGTCTGCCTATTGATGACTTGTGGGTAATGACGATAATGTCGTCGAGCTGAAAATGAAAATCGCTAAAAAGTTTTTTTTTTTTTTTCTTTTATGTGAGCCAGAACATTTTTTTAGAGATCGCGTCTGCCATACCTTCGGGCGCACAGCATCCTTACGAACGGTATGAAAGTGGCGCTTCTCGTCACTCTTTGACGCATGTGAGGCGTACCCGCTGCGACAGTCGGGAGCCCAGCAGGCCGGCATGCTTTCTCATTGATTAGAGAATGACTCAACGTTTCCGGCACCAGAAAAGAACGCTTAGGAGTCTACGATAAGCCACCGATGAAACCAGCGAAAACACGAGGAACAACGACGACAACGAGACACCGCCGAGAGTCGATTCTAAGGCGACCCCAGCGCCACCTCTCGCGCGCTCTACGAAATGGCGCCACGCCGGGAAGCGAGTTTCCAAACAGACCGCCTCTAGTAACGTTGCAGTCTGCTGACACAGAAGTGTGTTCTTAAAGCGGAGTATACTTTGAACACGTGTCAGTATAGGTTAGTGCAAGCAACAAGAGGTGTTTTTTTTTTTTTTTTTTTTAAGACAATAAAAATATACGTGCGTTCCTTCACATTCGTCCGTACTCTAAAAACATCCGTTCTTGAAAGGCACTTCTACGCCCCAAGAACCCTTTCAGCTCGTGAATAACGGTTCCCCCTCAAGCACTATCGCCCCCTGGCGCACTAGAAGGGCAACTGGGCGATGAGGAACTCTTTCGCATTAAAAAAGGGAGCTTAAGAGTATCCCTCATATGTATTCACAAAGGACCCTTTTAGGGGGTGCTTAAGCGAACTTTTAGGTTGCAAAATGTGGCCAAGCCGAAAAAACCCTAAAGGTTATTTTACGACCAGATTTTTTTTTTGTTTTTTTCTTCAGAGTGTGTTTTTGAAACACCATATACCCCGCGCAAAAAAACAAAACAAAAAAACCTCCGCATGCAAGACAAAATTAATAATAACAAAAATTAGCGATGCCTATTCATCATCGCGCTGTCAATAATATTCAGCCCCCCCCCTTTCCCTCCCCCAAACGTAAAGTGTAATCCCATAAAAAGTAGCAAGGTTTAAAAAGCTGCCTATACAGTGCCTAAACTGTTTCTTCAATTTACGTTGAGAAAATTCATCTTCCGTTCAGAAATTCGAGACGCCACTGAAATAAACCCAGCGACGATCTGTTTAATTTTTGTTTCTAATTTTTTTACTCCGTTTCAATTATGGAAGCTGAAAAAAAATATTATACACACACCCGAAAACGCAATATTTTTTTAATGAGCTACAGGAGTCGTGTCACGGACCTGACGTGGCGTATATATATACTTAAAACGCGATACCCGATATGAAATAGCGAAGAAAATGACGTAATATACTATAATATACGGTGGGGTGTACATCGGCCAGGCTCGTGCCACTAAATAAGCTACGCTTCAGAGTAACGACACTTGGTTATTTTGTAGCTTAAAATCATAGTTGCCAGTTATCTGAAGCATTATCTGAAATCACAGGAAACACTTTTCAGCCATCCAGAAATGTTTAAACAGTTCGCGACATGCAAAGCAATATTACATGAGCTTCATAACACCGAATCTAATGCTGAGGAAGTCGCACTTTTGAATCATGACGATCGCCAGTTGCGTTTGCTCTGCAAAGAAACCAAAATGGCGGCGCCCACAACAATGTCGGGGAACGGAGTGCCGATACCCTAAGCGCAGCTCATTCAGTGGCTCTGGGCCAGGCAGGACGGTGCGAATTGAGAGATGCGCGAGCCTGACCTATCACTGCGATCAACAACAGGACATCTACCTCTCCCCACCCCTGCCAGTTTCAATCTGGATGAGCATCGCACCGGGGTGCGGTCGTGTATCAGTACTGCGTGGTGCACGTTAAAGACCCCAGGCTAGCGGTTGTACTGCACTGGCTAAATTGCTCATCTACAACGAGCAACTCGTCACAACTTCGAAATGGCTGACCAACTACACGCTGTATAAATATCCACACAACCACAAATATTAGTGACATCTACCTCTTCATTGAGATATTGCTCGTGCCAAGCCAACTTTTAGGATAGCACGATTGCGGGGAGGGCCCGTGAAAAGGTAGCAAGGGTAGTGCTAGAAGCAAATGCTATAAAAAAAAAGAGGGTACGGAAGGCTGCGTGAGCCAGCCCTTAATTTATCCGCACCAAAAATAGATTGATTTTATTGAGGCGTCATGAGTTCATTGTGTTTTCTATTGGTGTTTTCTTTTCTGCTTTAGCTGTTTCTCAATCAATGTTCCACTGATAGTGAGCGCTCGTCCTGCTTGCCTTACTTACTATCCTTGTCTATTGTTAGCGCCTTTAATTTTATACGTAATATACTTTCCTGCGATGTGTCACTAAAATAAAAATAAACGACCCAAGATCTCAATAGCATAACACATTAAAAGCAACTGCTGGGCATTTCAGACGTGGACGGTGAGGCAAACAGAAGATTCACATTCTAGTGAAGTCGTTGGTGCGAAATTAACGAGACCTATTTACCTATTCAAGGCAATCAAAGGATTCACTTTGGACCGCCCTCGAATATGAGGCCCAAGTTATTTTACCCTCTTTGACCGTGACATAGCTGTGCCCTTAACGTAATTTGCTCTATTATAATTGCATGTCTTTTTTTTTAGTTCGTAAAAGTTTGCTAGACTGTGTGCTTTGCAACCTACAGAACGGTTACAAATAAATAGCGCAAATGTCAGGTACACACTGACGGAACAAGCGCCAACTCACAACTGCCGTTTCAATACTCATCCAGAAGACGAGAAAGAGGTGGCGTTTCTTTCTCTTCTTTTTTTTAGGCATACAACAAAAAAAAATTCCCAAAATGAAATTTATGGGAAGAGGAAGTGACTTTCAAACAACTGAGAATTAAGATAAAGAAAGAAGAAAGAGAATGTTACGTTAAAAAAGAAAAAAAAATGAAATAGCAGAAAGAAAGGGGACGTTGCTGACAGTAGTTTATTTTGATGGTCCTCGCCTCGTATAGTTATACTTCGTTTCACCTTATCTGCGAGCGGAGCCAAAGCTAAAAGCGCGAGACCAGCGCTTTTTGCATTTCTCCCCAGCTCGCGCGCTCGAGCAAAGCCTGAACGCACGGAGCTTTCGTGCTCGCGCTTCCAGCTTTGCCTTCGCTCGCACATGAGGTGAAACGAAGTATAGTTCCCTTGATCTCTTCTCACGGAACCTTCGAAGGACCTTTGTCAATGTTAGTATCGGTTTGCAGTTACAGTCTCTTCCGTGCACGGTGTCCCGTTGGTGTTGATTTGAGTGAAGAAGCATGTTCCCGTAACCTGGTGTTCACGCAGCGGCCTGACTGACTTACGTTTACTTTGCCACAGGTGAAAGATTATTATTTTTATTATTATTCTATAACATGGCTTTGGCAAGGTACGTAGATATGTTTGCCTGCGTCCCAGATCGCATTCATTGTGAAGTCCCTGTGGGTTTGTTTTGTTTTCTTTTTTTTTATCTTAGGACAAAGTTTCTTGAGCTTGCCAGGTGCTGAAAATACAACAGGGCTGTCATACCTGGAAGCCACCTTTTTATGTTGTGCGATACCCGGTGAATATAGGTCATCACAGCCGGGTGTTGTCCTTTGTACTTCGCTTTTTATTTATGTCTGGGAGGGAAAGAAACGCTACCTCTTTCTCGTCTTCTGTATGAGTATTAAACCGAAAGTTGTGAGTTAGCGCTTGTTCCGTCAGTGTGTACTTGACATGTCCTTCGCGCTATTTATTTGTAAAGTGCATATCCAGCTAGCCCACTTTAATATTTTGCTATAGAACTGTTTTCTGATGTTCCACGAACCCACAAATAGTGTCTTTATAAGTGTGAGCGTAGCAGGAGCTACAAGCGCGAGCTCCGGGATTTCAGCGTCCCTGCCAAGAAAAAACGCTCGTGCAGTGCAAGCACTGTTCAGGGCCACATGGTCGTGCTTGTAGCATAGGTTCGTGTATTACTGCCACGGCTCTCTACTTTCTACTTCGTCCTCGTCTTTTGTGCGCTCTTCTAGCCAGAATGGGTCCAGACATGACACACTTGATTGATGAAGTGTTAAAGGAACCGACCCGACGGTGTACTGGAAGTTACAATTCATTTGCTGACCACGCATTGGCCGGCAGCGTCCCGGTATTCTGCTGGTTACGACGTGGGGGCGTGGCCAAAACAGTGCGGACGCAAGGCCATCCAAGCTTTCCACCGCGAACCAGAGCCGTTTATACTGAGAGAGTTTGGCCGATGGGCGGAGCTTGTTGGCCGCTAGAACCAGCGGATTTCGCGATAACACAATATGGCGTTACTTCTTTGTCTTGTTCATTCCTGTGAAATCGCGTAGAGTTCCTATGAGGCAGATCCACAATATGGCGGACGGAAGTAGTCATCCCCCGGTTGTCAGACTACGCTGCTGTGGTTGTCAGACTGCCAAAATCTCCTTAAGAAGGCCAAACTCTCTCAGTATAAACGGCTCTGCCGCGAACGAGATGCGCCAGGGTGGCATTAAAGTGAAACGTGGGTGTGGCAGGCTCTGACAGCTGTAGCAGTCTCCTCCGTTGGATGGAAGGTGCACGCTTTGCACACCACCTTCCGACGCAAAAAGAGTAGAACTACGCTAGCGGCTACTTTCAATATTCACAGCTGCAGGCAAAAGATGCGTCCGTTTCGGTATTGATCCAGTTTTTTACGTGCATTAGTTGCTTTAATTGTACTCAAATGACTTTGCTTATAACATTGCGAAAACCCGAGACCGGATTTTCGCAAACAGGACACGACACTTGAAAGGTTCGTTCTATATTTTTTTCCGTTTCCTCTTCACCCCAGCATGGCACTTTGCGATGCTGAAAGTACACTAACTGACCTCTCCACCGTTGTTTCAATTCTCTATTTATATATATATATATATATATAGATTCTGAGTCGGGGTAGCCAGCCGCCTACCATAGGTGGTGCAAAGTTAGTAGAGAGTTTTAGAAGATCGTCCCGATAACTCCGATAACGACAGCCGATAACGATGCGACACGCGCACAAAGACATCGGTAAAGTATCGGGTATTGTGTTCTGAATTATCAGAACGATCTACTAAAACTCCCTAATAAAACACCTCTCTAGCAGGATTCTGTCAAAACAAGAACCCTGGCGAAAGCAGAAGTCCGCCACCATTGCGGCGTACGTCCAGTGAGGCGTTCGTGTCAGTGTTGCGTCCTGGAATTCTGCATGATGGCCCGCACTCTGGTCTTGAACCTCAAGGGTCGCCTCTGCGGAGACTGACGCCTGGGCTTCACTTCGACGAAGATGGGCAGCTCCGGTCCCGCGACGTCCCACGCCAGCGTGTCGTCGAAGAAGCCGTGCACTTCCACGGGGTCGAAACAGCTCAGCCGGAGCAGAAAGCCTGTGAATGAAACGTCGCTTCAACGGTTCTGCGGTAAACCGACATCATTTGGATGGTTGCTGAGAGTCCGAGTTTTCAACGTCATCGCACTACGTCGGAGTGCGCGCACAAACTACAGAGTTTTAGTATTGTGCGTTTGCGTTAGCGTTGTGCGTTTGCGTTAGCGTTGCGTGCTCCCCACTGCGCATGCGCGTCGTCACCATGCGCCAAGCCAAGACTCCGTTTTTTTTTTTTTTGCTCCACGCACGCGAAGTGTGGGGAACACGCAAAGCTAACTCTTAAGGCCGGTTCAGACACTTGCGTTTGAGTGCGTTTGACTGCGTTGCGTCGAGAACCGAAAGCGATTCACCGGCACATCTGCGCTTCGTATGAAGCGTGTAGACTAATTCAAGGAATCATCTCGGCACGCGATATAAGCCGCAGGGATGTCCCGGTTTCTCGCAGCCGCAACCCAGTCAAACGCAACTGTCTGAACCAGGCTTTACGCACAGTACCTGCGTTTGATCGCACACACGGATGGGCAAAATACATGCAAATATGTATCGAAATACAAATACAAAATACTTCGTCAAAAATGTATCTAATTACAAATCTAATTACATTTCCAAAAAAGCATTTAAGTAGAAGATACAAATACAACCAAATGTATTTGGTCTCCTCCAAATACTTTTCAAAATGCATTCCTCAAAATTTGCGTCAGCGACTTCATGGCGCCTGCAACGGGTTTCTGGGTATCTCATTTTAATTTTGCATCGCACACTCGGGAGTTAGTGTGCAAGGCTCTAGTAACGTAATAGAAATATAATCACAAAAAAATGTAATGAGCTTGGACGTAATAGTTGAAAAAAGTGCAGAGCTTCAAGCAGCTTTTTTTGTCGATTACATTTTAGTATAGACCAACAAAAAACCGAGACGACCAAGACGCGCAGCACTAGCTAGAGAATTTTTTATTGTTGCACCTCGCACCAGTTACGAAAATCTGGACGACCCGCGGATTTAGAATGTTCTAGGCAAAAATATGGATGGAAATCAGGCTGGAAAGCATCACAAGCTGTCACAGGCACTTAATTAGCCAGTCTGCCTGTGAACGTCGATTTCGTCACTATTCTTGCCCTGGACTAGAACCGTAATCACAAAGTCTCTAAACGCTTGTGCTTGGTTGAGAGACACTGCATTCGGTGCAGAACATAGTTTTGAGGGATGTATTTGTGCCCACCAAATTGTATTTAATTACAAGTGTTTTTGAAATACCCACGTTTTAGTATTTAAATACATAAGTCAAATACATTACCCAATTTCTAATTAAATACAAATTCAGAATACGCAACGTATTTGAAATACGTATTTCAAATACTTGTATTTGAAATACTGCCCATCCATGGTACACACAATACCAAAACTTAATATTGTTAGACACGAGTCTTGCGTCGCTGTTCGGACTCGACAGCAGCGTCGAAGCCGTTATATCGCGCAAGCGATTAATAAAGAAAAAAGAAAAAAAGAGGGAAAGGGGGGGGGGGGGGGGACGGAAGGTCTCAGGCACACGCGCAATAAAGGAGGTCTGCAATTAGTTAAAGATAAAATACTACTGCTCGATAAGACTCCGCCTTTGTATTTACAACTTAAAGCCATGCCCATACAGCTGACAACGTCGTCATTTTAATATATTTACTGCGTTAATACGCTTATCCGGCATGATAAAATAAGATTTGTATGTAACGCGCTACCTTTATCTCGTTTCAATAGTGACTTTTCGTAGACGGTTTTTGCCGTCCCGCAACGCCCTCCGCAACCCGCTACGACACCCTGAACTCTAAAGTCAAGGCTATCGACGCGCAGGCGCGGTACCGGCTTCTTCGTTACGGAGGGCTTAGCGGAGAGAGAAACGCGGTCTACGAAAAATCCCTATTATCCGATAACGAAGTAACGAGTAACATTTTTTCGTTACTGTTTGGCAGAATAGAGAGTAACAATATTTAGTTATACATCTGGAGGGAAACGTGTAGAACACAAGTTGCCATATTTGGTTTTCAGCCCTGCTCGTGCCTATGACTTCCATGGCCAAAGAGCACCAAAAATAAAATAAAAAAACATGCCCATGAATGCGTTAAATAAACGACAAGTTCAAAGTATACGAGAAAGTGATTCGTTAGTTTTGAGCTGAAGAAACGCGTCTCTTTTGAATCTCAGTAATGAGTAACGTTCCATAGTTACTTCTTAAGCAAAAGACAAAAACAAAATCAAGTTCCCTTTTTTTTTTGTCAGTAACTTGTACATATGCCTGAATAAAATAAAATATATTAACCACGATGTAATTATTTTTAGCAGGTCGCAGTACTAATGAAAGAAATTCAAACTTATCGTTTCATGACCGCTTTTTGAGACAAATGAAGTTCTTCGCGAATTCTAATTTGAGGAACATATTTAGAGTTCCAGCGTAATTGTTTTCTTTATTTTAAACACTTCTGCCGTAGCCAATGACTACCCTTCAGTATATCCTAAATACACAAACACATAATTGCAGATAAGCATAGCAAGAAGAACGGTCAAAATAAGCGTGTTTACACAAAAAGCACGTGATACTAAGATAATGAGCTTCGGACCATCCAGCGCCGTTAGCCCATGCTGTTGTTTCGCTAGTGGAATCACATATCGGTCCCTAATCACGGGACAGCGGGTTATAATCAGCGGGCATGTTCTGACGAACGAGATTGCAACTCTTTGCACAGTTGTTCGCAGCGAAAGTCAACAAGGACAGATAATTAGGCAGTTGATAGTTCCTCGTACGGGAACGATAGACTAGGTGCTGGCAGGTACTATTTAAAGGGACCATGAAATGAATTTTGGACTGGGATAAATGGTTTTAGATTTAAATCTTACTGAACTCACATTGTTTAGTGTGCTAGAAAAGAAAAATTGTACACGAAAATCGAAAGCCACTTTTCGTACGAAAATTCAAAGATATACCGGACTATTTCTTACCTGCTCTCCTTCGAAGGCTCTCCGCCTTTTCACTGTGGTATATACATCCGCGGTGCCCAACCCCGTCAGCCGAACCCAGCTCACGCATCGGACAGAAGCACTGCGTCACTCGTACGTATGCGCTCGTCAACAATCAATCCGTCAAAGAATATTTGGATTCGCGTTCGTGGCCAGTGAGTGCCGTCAGGACATTAAGCATCACCTGCGAATGACAAGTTCCACGGTGTGCTTAAAAAGCACGGTGCAAGCTTGGAGTCTTCGCATCCGGTGACCAAGCACGTCACGACCACCTCATTTCTCATTTCGCTTTTGACTTGAGGAGGAAAACTAAGGAGGAAGAAGCTAAAAAAATCATTTCATGGTCCCCTTAAAAACCTATTAACAAGAAAAAAATCAGACGAAGGTTGTCGAAATGACCTGTTGCAATTCCACCGCTAATGGCGATGGTGACGGTGGATAACAACGCCCAGAGCTGAAAGACGGCTTGATCTCCGTTTGACCTTCCTGCGCCGGGCTGGAAGGCCACGCTGGTGTTGAGGGCGAGGAACTCGGTCGAGTTGGCTTGGGGCACTCTCGCTGGGTAGATCAAGTAGAGGCTGAAAGCAGAACGCAAGCATACCTCTCGTCTCGAATCATGTTTGGATCCGAGATTGCCGAAATATATTTCAGCGGGTTAAAAGAGCTGGTTCTACGACAGTTTCGAACATCGCGTAGGGCCTCAAACTTGCGTTGTTAGAATCTTGAAACAATAGGGCGACAAAATCCAAACACTCCTGGCAGACATATAAAACACGCTTTGCTACCAATCTTTTTTTTTATGTATGAGGGGCAGCAATTGCAACAAAACAACAAGTTTCTTATGAAGCTTACTATAGAATGGATAATGGATTCTTATGAAGGTTTGAACTTGCTGTATTTCGTTCATGTCGGCGGAAAAAAAGTCGGTGTTGGTTGCGTTGGTGTGAAAAGGTGACTAAAAAGATCCGCTCTTGTAGAATACAAGTAACAGCAGCGAGCGTCGTCTCGAATTCTTTTGTTTTCTGCTATACTCAAGCATAGCGGTGCAGCATATGTGCGAACCAGATGCTGAGCTGATACGACCCTGCACAACGCATTCGCTTGGTCAGCTTTCACCGTGGCGGCGAGTCACCTTTCACCGTGGGTGTCCGTTGAAACCACCGCAGCCACGATGATGCTTATCAGTCCAGCAAGGAGCCCCGGCATGCCGTGCAGGTTGTTCACTCCGCACGTGTCATGGATCTTCCATCGCCGGGCGAGGAAGGGCTGCGACCACCGAAACCCTTTACATTATTCCGAGGGTCGCCGTACTCAAGTCGCGGCAATATACCAGTTGTAATGTTACACCTTCATAGATGTGTGTCTGCGGAATATCTTGGCATTTTAATTCATCGCTCTTCTGACATTGGGAGTGTCGTCAATTGTAAAAGCGTTTCCAAATACCTTTGTTCATTTCTAAGCTGAGCGTGTGGTAGAAGCTACATGCTCGTTGAACCAGGGGCTGATCGAAAGGGGGGCGACGAGGGCGGCCGCCCCCCGCCCCCCTCCCCCCTTCTCGGAGGGCAATTAAGCATGGGTGGGCCCCCCGGGGCACAAGAAAGAATGGGAGAATAGTATCGTTACAAATTTCCCGCCCCCCCCCCCCCCCCCCTAAAAGAAATTAAAAAAAACGGAGTTTAGGATCTGGATCCGCCCCTGCGTTGGACCAGTCATATACGTCTACTTTCGCCCCGTGATCGCGCTCACGCCCCACGCGCACACAACGGGGTAAGGAGATGAAAGGGAGGTGGTTGATTGGTCTGATGGGCACGCAGCTTCTACCGCGCTGACAGCTTAGGGTTGAATGGAGTGTCGTAGGTCACAACAGCACATACACACAGCTCTAATTGAAAGTAACATGAAGGTGGATTGCTCTCCGATTGAGCTGCCGACACCTGCATGTCTTCAAGCGCGTGTCTTAGGACATGGTGGATTAACATGTTCCAGAACTGTTTATTTGCAATGCTACGTTTAGTTTTAGAGCGCAGTTTTTAGACGCCCGTTTCCGGCTTAAGCGGCGTCGCCATCGGCGTAACCATAAGGTTACGTGACCCCCGTCCCACCTGAGGTCACGTGGCCCCCGTGGCGGAGTAGCAGGCAGGATGACGAGGTAAGAAGGAGGGAGGAGGGGCATACCAAATACTTCACTATGGAAAATACATCCCACTCCTCGAAAAGACAATAGCCTCAGCGTGGACAGGTATTCTGGGCTTGGCGAGAGCCATCTATCGTCGGGGAGGTCTCGGCTATCAGGCGGTAAATGATGATGATGATGATGGAGGGTCTTTGTTCTGAGGCTGGCTTTTAGAGCGCAGCTTTTAGGGGCCCGTTCCCGGCTTGAGCGGCGTCGGCGTCGGCGTAACCAAGGTCACCCCAAGGTCACGTGGCCCCCAAGGTCACCCCAAAGTTACGTGACCCCCAAGGTCACGTGACACCCAAAGTCACGTGTCCCCCCGAGGTCACGTGACCCCCCCCCCTCGAGGTCACGTGACCCCCCGCCGAGGTCACGTGACTTCCCCGATGACGTCATCGTCACTGATGACGTCACCGGCATCCGCATCGTCATCATCACTGATGACGTCATCAGTGACGTCACTGATGACCTCACCGGCATCTGCATCGTCATCGTCATCATCACTGATGACGTCATCAGTTACGTCACTGATGACGTCACCGGCATCTGCATCGTCATCATCACGGATAACGTCATCAGTGACGTCACTGATGACGTCACCGACATCCGCATCGTCATCGTCATCATCGCTGATGACATCATCGGAGTCCGCATCGTCATCGTCACTGATGACGTCATCAGTGACGTCACTGATGACCTCACCGGCATCCGCATCGTCATCGTCATCATCACTGATGACGTCATCAGTGACGTCACTGATGACGTCACCGACATCCGCATCGTCATCGTCATCATCGCTGATGACGTCATCGGAGTCCGCATTGTCATCGTCACTGATGACGTCATCAGTGACGTCACTGATGCCCTCACCGGCATCCGCATCGTCATCGTCACTGATGACGTCATCAGTGACGTCACTGATGACGTCACCGGCATCCGCATCGTCATCATCACGGATGACGTCATCAGTGACGTCACTGCTGACATCATCGGCATCGTCACGTGACCCCCCAAGGTCACGTGACCCCCCCCAGGTCACTTCACCCCCCCAGTACCCTTCCCTCCTCCTCCTCAAGAGCTGCGCTCTAATTCGGTGTTACAGGGAGTTGTAAACGGCTTTCACTTTTTTTTTCCTTCAAAGGCAGTATCCGGTGGGGGCGCCACTGGCCGTTCGATTGTGTATCTTTTTATTTATCTTATTTTATTTATACATATATACGCTGTGGGGACCACGTGTTTCCCGTCTCCCTATCTAGGCCTAGCACAAGCAGGCCGTGGGAGCGTTATGGCGACGTCATCCCGATACGGGGGTAAGGCCGCATTCCTCGAAGAGGGCGTGTCTTCCCTCGCCCTTTTGGGTGAAAGTGCCTCCGGCGCACCCTTCGGAAATGATTGTGGACGCGGCCCATCTGCGGGATAAGCCACACTACCTACCCCGGGCGCGTCCACTTTCCGCTGGCTAGATAAGCGGCCGCGAACGGCGGCCCTGGGTCTCGTCCGGGGAAGGCTCTGGGCCACGGAGCCTCGTTCTTTTTGGAGCTTTCCCCATTCCACGAATCTGCCTAATGCGGCAGCGTGGGCCCCCTCCAGGTGAATCTGTCTAATGCGACAGCGCCGACCCTTTTCCGTTCTTTTCTTTTATTAGTTTGGCCGACGGGCACAGCGTGGTGGCACAACAGCCAAATAAACCCGCTTCTTCAGTATCTTTGTGTTTTGGAGTGAATCCTCTCCTCGGAGTCCACGGCAGCCTCCGGACGGACTCGGCTGTAGCAGTCCTCAACATCGAGCTACGGAGTGGGATCGACCTAGTGGTGCAGTAAGGCAAGTCGAATCCCGCAACGCGTATAAATAAAGAACACATCGACGACGACGTTGAGACGGGCGACGGCGGTGCCTCAATCTGAGCCCTGGGCCTAGGTTCCTAGGAGACGGCAACTTTTACTTTCACTGGGCTCCCTCTTTGGAGCCTGATGCTTCGACCCCAGTCCCAGCCCCAGGAACATGATGGCGCTGTTGCGCCATCATGTTCCTGGGGCTCCTTCATACACCGATCGAACAGAGTGGCAGATCCCCATGGCTCGCTGCTGACCCGCCCAACCCGCCTTCACAAAATCGGGACTTATGCAAATCGGACTGCCATCCTCCCCAATAGCAACAATCCATGTCGTCGTCATCTTGCATGTATATGCTCATGACATTATCATGTTCACTAGACGCGGCACCGCGGGCCTCCATGGTACGAGCAGCTGCCTTTGCGAGGTGCAGCAGCTCTCCAGAGCCAACTAAATAAAGACTAGAGACAAAATGCTTTGCCGACCGACAGCCGGTAGCGCCTTAAAAGAAAGAACAATAGTGTTTCCTAGTTTATAGGATACAAAGTCCATAACTACAGCATACTAGTGGCACACATCACTTAAATAACATATGCAATTAAAAAATAAGATTGTATCTTGAACGCAAAACGGAAAAATACACATAATTGGGGAGTTTTTGTTTTCTTCTAAAAGCAAAATTTAGAAACCGAAGCTAATGTTTGCTGAAACTTGGGGTATATCATGTGTATCGTTTCTAAGAAGTATCACCAAAAATGCCACGCAACACATTTGACGTTCTTTGACACCTCGAAACACTGGCTTGCACTGGCGCACCGACCGCCGGCGTAGCGTAGCGCGTAGTCGTAAAATGTCTGCGACTGATAATAATTATAACTTATTTGCAAAAAAAGGGAAAAAAAAAAAAAAAAAACTCGACTGACGCGGACCTTTCCTCCGTTAAGGCTGGATTCGGCGCTGTAGGCGTTCTGTCTAATGCGAATGAGCGGAGTGGAATGCATTCCCTTCTAGTAAAGTATTTGGGTATACCCTCCCCTCAGTACCCTTGCATCCTCCTCCTCGAGAGCTGCGCTCTAATTCGGCGTTACTGGGATTTGTAAACGGCTTTCATTTTTTATCCCTCATTTGTTTATAAAATCAATGGTACCGACCGTGATATATTTGTAGCCCAAAGCAGAAATGACACCAGCCACGCTGCCCACGATGATAGCGCTGTGTGGATCTGCCATAATGTTGGCCGTGGTTCCTATGGCAACGCCACCTGCTAGCGTTGAATTCTGTACGTGAACCTAAACAAAAATGAAATGATAGTTTGGTATCTCTGGAATTCGCATGAGGTGACTGTAAATTGCGGAAAAGTTAAAAATATAGATCGCAATTAAGCGGTACAAGATTTTTTTTTTCAGATGCATAGTTTTACAATGCGCCAGCAAGTTGAAGACGGTTTTCTTTAAACGGCACATACTTTAAGAAAGGTACAACAAAGGTTTTCGTGAGGTCAACTTTCAACAGAGTTGTCCAGAGTTTTGTGGCATAGAGTACGGACCAAAATTATATTGGAAAGTATAGTTCGAGATGTTATTTCGCACCAAAACCGGCGTTGTGGGGTGCGCAACCCACCATGCCAAACTTTCCGTGGTCATCGACGCTGGACGAGACGGCGAAAGCGGCTACGCAGGAGGCCGTCAATGCCAGGTACGTGTTGACGACTGCTCGATGCCTCTCGGCACCGTGCACCGAAGCGCCGTTGAAACTTGGCCAGAAGAGCCACAGGAATAGAGTACCTGTCGTTCAAGGACGCGACAGACAATCTATGTGTTTGGGAAACAAAATACAATGATATTACGCATGAGAGTGCACATAAAGGAAGGCCAGATGCCGCAAGCAAAGGCCTAGACAAGATGTCCAACTCGTTTTACAGAAGACTAGACCTCAATCACGAAAAACAATAACAGGCATGCAAACATCACATGAGAGGAAAACGTGAGGTGTTGCTAACCAAGCGCATGATAGAATCCAGCGCCAGGCACGTAGCCAGGGGGGAGGACCTATTGGGCCCGCCCCCCCCCCCCCCCCAAATCTTCCATTTTGCTGGGACCTCCTCTCCCCACGAAGCAAAATCCTGGCTACGTGCTTGTCCAGCGCGATCTGAAAAACACGCTGTACCGGTGTGTACAACAGTGAAACGCTGTATCCGAAGTATTAATCTCATAACTGCCTCAGGCGTGTGCGTTGTTGAGCGCATGCCGAGAGAAATCTTCCAATACATCCGTCACCCGACAACCGTCTGTCGCCTTTGGCAGGTGATGAGTTGCTTTACCCATATTTTTTAAACACAGATGTTGTGAACACAGAGGTTGTATTTACGACACATAAAAACTACCTGCAAGGTGTTAAACATAAAAATGTCAGGCAAGCAAAGAGAACAGACGTTGCCTCAGCACGAGCTCTTCAGTTTGTCCACCAGGTAAGGACAATGATCAAACACACGAGTATTCGAATGGTGCAAGGCCAGAAGCGCTGTGTCTGTCGGCCAGTCATTATCGGTGCCTCTAAAGTAAAACCGATGCATTCGTATGAGTTCTATCGGCTTTATCACATATAAAACGTTTTCCTACCATCGTCCATGGTCACAATACAATACAGCATACCGAATTTTCTGTATTTTTAGCTGCTATAGGAAATTTGTTACCACCAGCATTGAATGAAATCAACGCCCAAATCAGTCCCATGTATAGTATATAAAAATGCTTCGAGGCGAGTAGACTTTTCCGCGCACTATGAAACAGACTATGTCGGACGAAGCGTACCGTAAAACGTGCCTCACCTGATTCAGGCCCAGTCAAACCTGGAGCAGGCGAAGTGGTCACTCACCCATCACTTCTCACTTACCAATCATGGCGAAGATGTCCGAAGTGTAAACAGAGCCCTCGTTTCGGTGGTCGACGAAGTCCTTCTGGTGAATGACGGCCGCCACCGCAAGGCCGAAGTAGGCACCGAACGTGTGCAGAAAGATCGAGCCACCCGGGTCTACGGCCTGGGCAGTAGATGTGCGCATTGTGTTTGATCCTCCTCGTCAAGCCCCGGTTAAAATACACACAAAAAAACTCGCTGTTTTGTAATTTAATTTTGTAAACATAGATTCAACGTAAGGTAATATGAGCGAGCAACTGCAGCCACTGCGCTCGACTATAATAGAGTGCTTCGAGTTCCTTTATATATATATATATATATATATATATAACTTTTGACGGCCGTGATAGATCTTATTCAGCTTACATAGAAAAGAGGTATCATAAATCATTCGAAACAAAAATCAATGAAAAAAATTTTTAAACGCCGTCATAGGGTAGCTTTATGGAAAAACATCAAACAAATTCAAATTTTTTTCAACAAAACATTTTGAAATTATAACATTTTTCTTTATGTCGCGGTCGCATTGCTCATACATCAATATAAAATAATCTGCAGATACTGCCTACGATATGTTTCATCATACCGGCAACATTCGTCATACAAAAGCTGTCTTTAGAAATGTTCGAAGCACATACATATATGAAACATGTATGAAGCAAACGTGTTTCGTACTCGAGGCTTTCCTGCAGAAAATTACGTCATCATGTATGCAGCGAACGCCGTTTCTTTTGTATGATGTGTTAGCAGTCTGACTGTGGCTTAAAACTGACGACTTTATATATATATATATATATATAGAATTCGTCGGTATTCACAAGGTGTAGGGATATCGCTCCCCGTAATTTAATTGATTCTCGTAACCAAGGTTGTCTAGAAACCCCACTGGAAGACACCCACCTGAAACACTTCGACGCCGAGGTATTCATTGCTGGCCCCAATGGCTGTCTCCACGAGGGCCATTACGGTGCTCTGAACGACGCTCGTCTTGCCCAAGACCACGCCAAACGATATGAGGAACGTGACCACCGAGAACTCTGCGCCGAGTAGGCTGGAACAACGCATATGAAAGCGAGACAGCACCGCTAAAGGGTAACGGAATACATCAGCGGGCGTCAGGTGTACGAGAGAATGTCTCAAATATTACAGAGAAGCAACAAGTGGGCAAACAGATATCACTTTTCGCCCATGCCTTGGAAGAACTTGGCCATTTATCGAGTTGTTCCAGAACGGTAGTCAAGTTCCTTTGAGTCTTGGTTTATTTTCTCCCGTGTCACAGACAATAGGTAACGTTAATGCTGCACCACATATATGAGTTTTGCTTTTTAAAGAACGGACAGATAGTATCGACGTTCCCGCCTCTATATATTTCAGCAGTACTCGAGCATTCCAGAGCACTCCTGTTATGCTAACGCAGGTGTCTTCCACCACGCATGTTCAAACAGACAGTATTTCTAGGCAATTCAGGCACTCGATTGCCTACGTGTATGGCCGTGATTGTTCACAAGGCTGTTCTGACTCTTCTAAGGGAGTGCGTAATAGTTCTGTTGTAGACCTGAAAGATAGGAACACTGTTCCAGATACTACAGACCATTCCGAGAAAGGGTTTCAGGCCGCTGCCGAGTCAGCGTTCGTGCATATGGCACTTGCTTTGCTCGCTTTCCAGAGCTACGAACATGCGCGTGCTGGGCTGTAGGAATCGCACACTGGACTGTCTGTAAACATCGCAGCGGTACATAGTTAAAAAGTGAAATTTGCGCTTTAATATGCACGGTAAAAGAAATCACCATTGCCACTTGTGTTAGCCGCAGGTTATTACCAGTGACTTCCTTGTCACTTCAAGGTTGCCAGCCATCACTGGTGGAGACTATTGTGAGGTGCGTAAATTAAGATAGTTGGAAGTTAGTCAGCCCCCTTGGGCGCCTGGCGTCACCGCCGTTGATGAGAAATTGTGCCAGTACAGTACCACTGCTACCCTCTTTTAACGTGCATCACGGCAGTAGTAATACGCGAGCGCACGTCGGTACGATTCCCAATCAGACCGATAGGAAGAGCGATGGGAATCAAACTTTGGAGGGGACACGCACCTTTCCACGTCGAGGAGTACCTTGGCTTGGCGCACGTGCCATATGCCCCGCATGAGCACCGCCCACTGCAGCACGATGGCGCTGAGCAACAGAGTGTAGCCCACGGCGCCGTAGCCGTAGCGCTTCAGGAACGTCATCAGGTAGCCGAAGCCCACGTACACCATCACGTGCACGTCCTCGAACACTGAAGCACGCCCAGAATTCGGGTGCTTACTCCACTGAAGCAGCAAGTAGTTGAGGGCATCTATGCTGACGCTATGGGTCTAACACTAAGCCCACACGCACACAAGCAAAAAAGAAAAACGATTGATGCTCGTAAAATACACAAAGAGGCGCCCACATTCTTCAACACAAGTATGATTGTTTTTTGCCTGTAATTACGTCTTCATATTAAGTGAACGGCATTCATGGGGCCATCCCTTAGGGTTATTGTGTCCGCGCCTTCGATGTCGCCTCGATGGTTTACGACACCCTTATGACGTCACGGTGTTCGCAACAGCTGGTGTCTGACCATGGGGCTGGAACAGTGACGAGTCCTAAGACGAGAAATTCTCGAGTCGTCGTTTTTATATTACACTGTGACGTCACAGAGGACCTATAAATGATATGCATTTAGAGCGCCCTTGTGACATACTAGAGAGACAGGCAGCTGTTGTGTTAAGTCGGCTTATGGTTATGTAATGATCTGGGGTCTGCCGTGTCACCCCACACGTTTTTGTTTCCCACGATACAGTGCATGACTCTTCATTCCTCAAGCCTTTACCAATTCCACCTTTCCCCTAACACAGAGTGTAGCAAATCAGCACCTTACGACTGTTAAGTGTCGGTCTTTTCTATTTCCCATGCATTTCAATGCAAGCCAACTTTTCGATGTAACCGCCTGACAACGCCCGTAAAATATACGCCCGCCTGCACATCTTTTCACGCAGTGACGTCACGGGAACTTTCCACTAGATCAGCGTCCATTGGCCAGCAACAAGCCTCGCTCGGTGCCCAGTGCAAACGCAAGTTGTACGGTGTGGAGACAAAGTTTCGGAATAACGAAATTGGCTCACTAGGGTAGTACTCGTTGAACACGCGGCTCTCCCTGTCTTCTGATAGACGTAAAGATTTCGGCTGCAGCGACGTATCGAATCGAACGCAGACACCGAAGAGGACGACCAACGTTGTCTCTACCAGAACCAGCACGAACGGCACCTTGATGCGTGGATCCATGAAAGGCGGCTCGGGCACGACTGAGCAACCCTCTCACGTCGTTTCGTTTCGAAAGTAGTTCAGTAAATATTTTATGCCGGGGAAAGACAATTACGCCTTTTCGCGACCGTCCTCTCAACTAAACGATCTTTTCAAACGACAAGGTTCCAGGATACCTTAATACCAACTTAGGTCTCTATTGCCAAGACCACAGTTGCCAAGGATATAAGAAAATAAAAATAAAAATAGCAAGAACAGTTCAAACATTTTCGAAGACATTAAGACGAGGACACTGAGATGAAGACGTTAAGTACACATAAAAAAAAGTACATGAAGTTCCTGAGCCCCGCACCGAATGAGCTCAGGTCGTGTCGAGCTAAATATCGAAGCTTTCCCCTCATGCTCCATCATGTCTTTAAATGAAAACAAACATCGTTATTATAATTGCTTGCGTTCAAGTAAAGTAACCCAGGGGCTATATACCTAGAGTTAAGCAGTAAGCAAGGTGGAAGAAATACTCTTATTGTAAAGCACAATAAACAGCACGTAAGTTTGAAAGTTAAGTACGAATAGTTTTGACACACAGCCTTCCATGGAACGCATTGGTTTCCATCGAGTCCTTTTTTTATTCGTTTGTTTAAGCGGGGAAGCCCGCAATTTATGGCATAGTTTGATCTGTGATCGTGCCTTCCATTATTTATACTCGTTCAATAATAAAGAAAAAACAGTCGATAGATTCATATTTCAATCAATCAATAAAACATGTGCCCTGGAAAGTCACCCGGGAGAATACTGCAGTGATTACGTTGGACCAGAGGACTGAATGCGACAAAAGTCGAAATGAGGCTGAGTTCTGTGCTACGAATAAGGTACTTCGACGCACCTTCCCCCTCAGCAATGCAGAGGAAGGGTACCCTAATTGTCTAGTAAAACAACTGAACATACCTTTTTAGATCGAGTCATGATCAGCATACTGAGTGCGACAGCTTTATAACGCTCTACATATTAAACCATTAATCGAGCGAATCCCGCCCATGCAACGAGCGCTGAGAACTGGTATTCCACCAGTATTATATTTATAACTAAACGCACCGCATAGCTGTTTCTTTAAAGGGGTCATATTACAATATTGAGTTGGAATGTTACGCAATTCACACAAGAGAGAAAGAGAAAGTAAAACTTTAACCAAGAATATGGTATAGCCTAGCAGTTTTAAGCAACGTAGATTCCTGGCATGAAAACGTGTCACACGAAAATACAACCGGATAAAAAAATCACAAGGGAAATGTGAAAGCGCTTAAATAAATATAAAAATGTTCTTTGTGTTGGTCAAGCTACGCTAGCAGCGAACGCTGGTAAAGCGAGTTTAAAAGGTTGCCACTGTGCTGCGGGACCGCACACACATATTCTGGGAATCTGCGCAAGAAGAAAGCGAGGGGGAGGGAACAAGCATGGGCTTTTGAGGAAACGGGGAGACGTGAAATAGGCAGGATCGAAGCCGAGATGTGCGACCGCAAGAGACTTGAACTTTGAGTTACACTCTCTCTGGAGCGCTAGCTTTGGCAGCGCTAATGCGTTTTTCTATACTGCGTGCTCTGTATAAAAGTAGATGAGCGACCTTTCCTTTGAGATAATATAAGCATTGCGTAGTTCACGGTTGTTAACAATCGCACAACTACTTCCATTTGGATAGATACCAACAACCGTGAATAACAACTCGAGTTCCCATGCGCAGCAGACACCGGTTGTATGTACAGTTGGTATTCTTGTTAAATGATGAGTCAAACCATTTTTGTTTACAGTTGGTAAAAAGGAAAACACATTACACCGGAAAATAGAGGCACATCTGGAGCTCTAGTCTCGCCAAACAGAAATTTGAAGCCGAAAGTTCGCGGACCGCCCGATTAGACTTCGGCGCCATCGTCATGAGTACAATCAGCGCGCCCCGTAAACTTTGTGCTTGACGAGTCTAGGGCCCCCCGGAAGGGAGTATAGCTGGTATTAAATATAAAATGATTTAACGTGTCGCGCTGTAGACGGCAAACTAACATTTGTGGTGTTTCAGAGTATACGTCTGCTCTATGAAGTAACAATAATGACGGTTGTATCGAATATATTGATTTGAAAACAAGTCTGCTTAATTCAGGCGTTTTTTGTGTGTGGTGTTGCTTTTTCTGACGGCGGAAGACCGAGCAAGGACCAAGCAGATGATGTAGCCTTACTGAATTATAATCTTTTACACGTCATCGAGTATTGAGTGATATTCTTTCAGATATATAAGTCCTGCTTTTACAAAGCATACCACGATGTCACCGAACGCATCGCAGGATGGACATAGATCATATTCAGCTCGACCAATTGCAAAAGAATTTCCTCATTCTTCCCCAGTATTGGGTTAAAATAACCTCGATAAACTTGGCTGTCGTTCGCGACCACCCCAGATCCGGAAAGGCCGGCCTGAGAATCGACCCCGCCGGTAACCGAAGTCATCCTGGCACCTAGGTAATTTCTTCTTCGGATTCGGCCTTGAGTGGACTGAAATCACTTCTCAGATGCACCGGAGGGCTCGTCCTATTTGCTGTCCTGCCACCCTTCCGGAGGCGTGCGTTCGGAACGGCCCTGGAACTCACACCGGGGTGGAATTAGCACGCCGGTATTTGACAGTTCCGGTGCGTGCCATTGCTTGATTAAGTGCTTTGACTTCGAGGAGGGCTCCATAAGGGAAGGGGACAGTGAAACCGATAATACCATTCGACAGCAACCCAGATGTGGATAACACCTTTGCGAGAGAACACACAGGCGCCGTCGCTCCGGTAACCCTGGAAAAATTCCGGTCTGGGTATCGAAAACTGAAAGTTAGGCAGTATACGCGATATCAGATATACGGGCCATCCATGAGAAACGGTCGCTCATTACATTGCGAAAATCATATCTAGCCACAAAAAAAAAAGAAAGAAAGTAAAGCGTAAAAAAAAATAAAAAATAAAAACTGCTGGAGGGTTATTTGGCAGATGCCGCCAATGCGTTCTAGTCGTAAGCGATCACGAGAAAACACAAAGCGGTCACCTTGGTCAGAAAAGGCTACATGATATCCATCAAGCAGCTTTGATTTCAGCCGCTAATAGGAACTATGCGTCCAACCATGGGGCGCTTCTAAATTGCGATGGTAGCGCCTCCGCCGTACAAAACACAGTCGTGTCCCGTCGGTCGCGTCGAATTGGCATCGCAGGTACGTGTTTAAAGCGCACGGTAGAAATTTAAAAAAAGATAATTAATTTACATTGTGAGTCAAGAAACGATAGACAAGCTTCAATAATCGGCATCTTCCGTCGAGAAGGCGGTTAAAAGCCCCACCAACGAGTCGGTCCGCCTCACAAGTGCGGCCGTACGACGTCTACGAGATCACTTTACAGTTGAGCGATGTTTGTTTAAATTTTGCGCTGAAATCACGTTGTAGCTTTCTCCTCTTAAAAGAAAGATTACTAATCAAAATGAAAAACTATTCTCGTGCGTCCTGTGAGACGACTCTTTTTCGGTCGTTGAACCACCGGCAGGCTTTGTTCTCGCGCTACAGGCTACGAGTGGGATTGCGTTTCGGACTCGTCCACGTCGAAGAAATATTAGCGTGTCGGGGACCGGTGCGAGCATTGTGCCGACGATTTCCTTAATTGTATAAGTATTGCGTAACACGCTTCCTGCAGCAGTCTGCTTCAACAGTAGGGAGCTAAGACGTCGGGGCACGACCTGAACAAAGACATCGTGGATTTATTGACAGCTATTTTGGTCCCACTTCACCGAGGCAGTAGGTTGCGGTTGCTGGGACCTGCTTCTGCTGATTAATGGAACTACTTTTTCTGCAAGTTGGAGCAATAATATGCCGTGAGATTTTCTCCAAAAGAGCTGCAAAAAAGTTGAAAACGGAAATAGGCTAGCCGAGGCTAAATCTCCAGCATAAATGCCACCTATGCAGATTTGCAGATAAATACCTCCTATACATAATTTTAGTCGAATTTTTATGACAATGTTCAGTTGGATGCACGTCTAATAAAACTTAGTTTCTCTTTCAGGTTCAAGATATCCAATCTACATGTAAGATTTCCAAATATTGGGTGGAGGCTTGATTCATAGTTTCCTGTGTGGGACATTTTAGAAAGAAAATGTTGTGTACCCAAGAAAACAACAGGGACACAGGTTATGTTGCCATTATTATAACCCTTTTTATTTTCTAGAAACATAATCCATGCTTGCCAGTTTTTAATTTCTGCTCCCCTGAATAAAGTTTGTTTCGAAATATTTCTAGCACACACAAATTAATAATAAAAAAAAGGTGGCTGATATGTTTTCAACAGTTTTCATGAATGTACAACAGCATAATTCAATGCTTTTGAGAATGTTTTCTTGACAGTGAAACACGTTTTTATTGACAGTTTTATCACAACCATGAGTATGTAAACATACACAACCATATGACAATATAAAAAGTCTTCCCATGCTCTTAGCACGGTGATATTGGTGCTGACTCGAAGCATTCCTCGCAGGACATTTGCAGATGTTGTACACATCTCGAGGGTCAAGGCCTGTCAAAGAATTTGTAGGTAGGGTGACCACCCGTCCCGCGACTTGAGGGCTCGTGTCCCGCGTCCCCCGAGAAATTCCCAAATCTTCAAAATGTCCCGCATTTCATACCGTCATAAAACTCACCCTGCAAGTCAAGGTGCTGCCGAACAACGGGGCACGGGGAAGCGCGGAGGTCGCTGGTAATCGTGTGGATCCCAATGGGACGCCATTTTCTATTCGAGCACTGCGGGAAGCGACTGTCGTTCTTGCAGGAGAAATGACGCACATGCTCCGTTGTACCTCTCATCTTGGTGGGAAAATACTGTAAGATTTCTCGCCAAAAGTTTAAATATCAAATATTGTAATTATTTCCAAATCGCTGTGTCGATCCGAAAGGGTTGCTGTGGATTTTTTTTAGTGAAGACAGTCACACAGGGCAAAAAGCCTGCAACTCAGAACGGTCGAAAACAAACATAATGTTAAAAATTAGTGTAGGACCATGTTGATAAAAGTAAGTGTTTACAAGAAACAATAAGACAAAAAAAGATTTACTGTTTCTTAATTTCATTTTGTGCATTGAGTTCTGCTGCAGTTGATTTTTCTGCTTTCAACTTCAACACATGTAATAACATATTTGGCATAAAAGAATATCACTGGGAGTGCAAACTATTTTGGCTTAATTGCTGCAATACAATTTGCAGGTGTATGGACAGCACAGGATATTAAATATTTTACCAGAGCCTCGGTTCGTGGTGTGCGTGTTCATAAATTTCCTCCCCGCTCCCACTTCCGCGTGTCCCGCAATTAACTAGCAGGAAGGTGGTCATCCTATTTGTAGGATAAAGAACCGTGACTACTTCAGGGATCTTTCACGGCAGATCAGCTGTTCAAGATATTCAAAATCTCACGAAAGATATCTACGAGTGCGTGAGAAAGCAGTCATCACCTAGACTTGTCTGTATCTTTAGCCAAGTTATACAGAAATTTGGGGTACACACTAAACCAAAATATGTAACTCGAAGAAAGAAGAGACCACAAAGGTTAAAATTAACTAACGATACTTCAAACTGGATAAGAACCGGGCACATCTAGATAATGCAAAATAGACGAGGAAAGGTAACCTGTATATTCGAGCAAAGGAGTGAAAATTATTTTTAAATACACTAAGAATCTTTCACACGCAATTACACAGTTTAGGTTTCCTGCAATTAGCCTCCATTAAATTAAGATAACCTCGGCTGTCACCTCGCCTAGTAACTTGTTGCATGATGAGCCTCAACGTCGTTCCTGTAGGTGTTCACAAAGTACACGCTATAGATTCTCGCTGACGTTGGCGGAATGAAACTGAACCGCCAACCACAGAAAAATTAATCAACAATATAAGATCTCGGGCGCGATCAGCGGAAAATCGACAAGAAATAGTAAAAACTATTATAGTCCCTGACGAGCAATGGCGTAGCCAGGCTTTTTCTTTTTTTCGAAGTGTGTGTGTGCGTGTGTGTGGGGGGGGGGGGGGGGGGGGCTGGCTGAGATGTGCATTCCTTGTGCGTGTGTGTTTGTGTGGGAGGCATACATGGGTAAATTACTTTAAAATGTGATTTAATTACAATTACAATAACCTCGCTTCAGAAGTAGTTGAACTGCAGTTATAAATACTAATACAAGAAAATAATGAATGAATTACAAATTACTTTTAAAAAGTAATGCACTTAGTTTACAATTACTTATTTCAGAGAGTGACCCGACTTGGGCCACGTAACTTTAAACGAGTTGTATAGAATGCAACGTATTGGTTCATTCCTTTCTCCACTGTTCACGTATCGTACTTTCTTTTTGTGAACTTTGTTAAATTCATGATAGAACTTGAGAGTGTGGAGCACTGAAGTACTACGTTCTTATATTTTTAATATAAAAAAAATAATTAGTTCATATGCTTGAAGACGCCAGATCGCTAAAGAAAAAGTTGGGTTGACAGACTTTTGTCAGCCGGGCGAATGAAAATGTGACAATCATACCCCTGTCAGACGGACACGTTAAAAGACATTTAAGCAAAATGACATTACAGCTCGGCCAATCCGCGTGGTTAAAACGCCACGCTGCGCGTGCACGCGCCACGTGCAGAACCAGTATCACGAGCTGATTCACCGAGCAGTGAATGATATTCGATCAAAATGACATTTAGTTTTCCGTCTGACAGGGGTATTAGTCATATAGAAACATTTTACGAGAGTCAATAGATAACTAAAGTCAACACGCGCTAATACGACCACATTCAAATACAAACGTCATTATATTGTAAATTATATGCATTCATTTGGAATTATAATGGATTAGAAATATATAAGTACCGAATCGGGTACTTATATATTCGGCGGCAGAGATAGGTCCTGGACCTAAACGGCTCGCCGCCGCGTTTTCTGCCCAGCGTTTCGCCCCAGCGGCAAAAGCTGGGCGGATTCGCTAGCGGATCCGCAAGTGTAAACGTACCATAAGAGCTGCGCTCTAAAAACGAGGACAGCGATTGAGGAACGCACATGGCAGGACAAAGCTGTACTCGCCACCCAGATAAGCCCCTCTACTAGCTAGAACACTGCTGACAAAGTAAAAACGGCAGGGCGTCTCTTCTGAACGGCCGACCTCCAGCACGTCTTCATTGCCCTTGGCTACGATTTGGCAGCATGTGCACGCCCAAGGCTCGCGAGATTGAAGCCCTATCGGAGGTTGGAAGCTAGCGCTGGAGGAAATGAAGCTCCTTCCTGCCGTTGTCATCCTGCCGGTGATTACAGTTGAAATATTTATGCCAAAGAGAACCAAAACCAAGATCGAGGCCCCGTCAAACACCTCAAGGAAGGGTACAGACCCGCACGCAAATCAACTATTCCGTCACGCAGGCACTGCCAACTGACTTTCCCGCGTTCGGTAGTCATGCTGTTTTAGAACCTGTTTCCGCGTATAGCGGCGTCGCCGTCGCGGTCGCCGTCGGTGTAACCGCCCTACTAAATTTAGCGAAGAAATTGAATTCACGTGACCTCACCAGCAAGTTAGTTTCCCCGCTAAATTTAGTGGGGAAAATGAAGTCACATGGGCTTCGTATCACGTCACCCATGAACAAATACAGAGGGGGAAGGAGAGGAATACTCTCCCCTCCTCCTCCTCAAGAGCTCCGCTCTAGTTTCGCATTACAGAGATTTGTAAACGTCTTTCATTTTTAGAGCGTAGCTTTCAGGCTCCCGTTTCCGGCTTGAGCGTCGGGATAATCGCGCAGTGCATTATGGGATACGTCGCATGACGACGCGCGTGAAAGGACGAGGAGGGGAGGAGTAGAGTTGGATAAGGAGGAGGGGTATCCCCTCCCCTCAGTACCCTCCACTCGCTCCTTTTCAAAAGCTGCGCTCTAAATCGGCGTTACAGGAAGTTACAAACGTCTTTCTTTTTTTTTTTTTTCACACCAATTCCATTTTGTTTTTCCGGCATACTCAGCAAAACTGATCCTCGAACGAACGAGAAACTTACTTTTGTCAGAGCACTGCCGTGGTCCAGGCTTTGCGCCGTTTGAGTCTCGTACGGCTTTTCAGGGAAGCGGTAGAATTTCAAGGACCGACTACAACAATATCGAAGGTCGTTACTGCAATCAACAACGAGAGATTTGCGCTAGCCGGGCTTTTATATCTTCTCTATTGCAATTAATATTAATAACTAGCCTAGCCAACCGCCTATGGCGGCGAAGCGGGGGGAAAACCAACGCGAGCAGTTCGAGTTCGGGCGTCCCGCCAGGGGCTGGAATGGCGCTGCATTCAGCGGCAAAACTTGAGCGCTTCGGTCCTATAGGGCGTTGACTGACTGACGGTCACAAGAGGTTTTAACCGAGTCGAGCATACTCAAACGCAAATGTGTGAACCAGCCTTTGGCTTCACAAATCGTCGTTGCCGCACGTTCGTGCACCGATTTGGGTGGGGGGGGGGGGGGGGGGGGGGGTTGACAGGACGTGTATCAGCCTTAACTTGAGGATATCAGTACCGACGATCTTTAACTGCCGCCACCATTACTTCATCATCCGCTCTTGCGCCACTACCAGCAGGTTCGGAACTCGACGCCTAGTCTGGATGATTCTCAGTACACTATGAGGCAGAGCGTGGATCCATTAACCAAAACTATAGACCAACTCAACTCTCTGACGTCACGTCGCTGCGGTAGCGCTGCTGTCGGCACTGGGCATGCGCAGGGGATTCACCTAGGCCGAGCATGGTTTCTGCGCGCGCGCAGTGCCCTTGCCTGGTGGGCAAACGCGGGCTTGTTTGTAAACAATGTGTTGGTCGATAAATTCACATCGGCTGCCGGATTCAAGACAACTGTGAGGACAACGTGGAAACGCCAAGGGCCCTGGTCCAAGACGAGGGCTCCAGCCGCTACTACCTAGGCTGGACGTCCGTGTTGAGGAACTCGAAGGATACGAATATACCGCCAACGTTCAAACTCTGCAGGACTCGTGACTCGTTTTTCTATTCCGTTAACATACCTACTGCCGCACGCCCATGCCTCACGCGTCATTGCTAAGAGCCAGCGGTTCCGTACGGAAAACGCACGACAAGCCACAACGGGTCTGGGTGCCTTCCAAGGCGCCAAGGAAAGCCCATTCAACGTCGAGACAGCCGACAGACAATAGACCTTCTCAAAATTCGCCTTCTGCGCGCTGCTATTTTTGTCTGCTGGGCTGTGTAACGCATTCTGACCATGCGCTGCCGCTCTTAAATTCCCTAGATAAGAGTTTTCTACAAGTAGCGACATTCTTTGAAGCGCCGACTGCGTGACGGTGCAGGTTTTAGGAAGCGAATGGGCGGCGCACAGCAGAGGTTTGAACTGAACGCCGCCATTTTGTTACAGCGGAATGTGCTTTGTCATTTGTGTTGGTTGTCGTTACTTGTAAAAGAAGTATCAAGGGACTATAGTTGCTCTGCTCTGCGGTGTATGAGACCCTGCGCATGCGTCCACAGCGCAGTGGCTCAGCATTTTTCGCCCGGGCGATAAGCGATAAAAAGGTCTATATGAAGGCGGTCCTTGTGCTCCCGGTTTGGACCCAAAATATTAAGTAGTTGCGCGTGCACCTTCAAGATCAGAGTCAGGACCACCACCCACAAAAGGGAAATGATGTAAACGTGAATAAAAGCAAAGAAGGCTCGGGTGACATGTAACAATATTCTATGCCTGGATCACGATAGGCAGAACAATTCTGGACACTGCACAAAAGTAATCGTTTAGGCTCAGAGTACCATAGTGCTACACAGTGTAAAAGCGACCAGCATCCAGTGCCTTGCGTGCCCTTTGTGTATGTGAAAACTGTATGTGGTGCTGCGTAATGACGTACACCAGCCTTGAGTAGTGTCGCGATACTGTAACTCGTTAGTTTTTTTAAACTTTTAACTGTAACTCGATACATTTTTTTTTAAAGTAGCTCTAACGATAACTTAAACACATTTTTTAAAGTAACGAAAAATGAAAACCCTTTACACATTTCTTTATTGCGAAATTAGAGCGCAGCTCTTGAGGAGGGGGGGGGGAGGGTACGGAGGTGAGGGTATGCCCCTCCTTCTCCGTACCCTCCTTACTCCTCTTCCCGCGTACTCTCCCATCCTCCTCCATACCTTCCCTCCTCCTCTATACCTTCCCCTCGTCCCAGTTTCCCGCTAAACTTAGCTCAAAAATTGACGCCACGCGACCTCAACACCAATTCAGTTTCCCCGCTAAATTTAGCGGGGAATCCTCAACACCAATTCAATTCCCCGCTAAATTTAGCGGGAAATCCTTACCACCAATTCAATTCCCCGCTAAATTTAGCAAGAAATTGAACTTCTGTTGAGATCGTGACGCCAATTTTCCCGCCGACGCCGACGCCACGAAACACGGAAACGGGCGCCTAATGGTACGTTTACACTTGCGGATCCGCCAGCGGATACGCCCAGCTTTTGCCGCTGGAGTGAAACGCTGGGCGGAAAACGCGGCGGCGAGCCGTTTAGGTCCGCGGGATCTATTTCTGCCGCCGAACGAGGCGTTTCGCTGACCGGAAGTGGCATTCTTGCGCAGCGCGACGCTGCCTACGTCATGAGTACGCGTTCTTCCGGGAGCAGCAACGCCCGGGAGAGACAGCCGAGATGGGAACTCTCGCGCCTTCTCGACATTTTTGACGGGATGTTACGAGAACAGCTGCCGCAGCCGGCGCCACCGCCGCCACTCGAAGGAAATAGATGTAAACGCAACCCGCTCGCCGCCGCCGCCGCCGGGAGCGGATCCGCTCCCGCGGCAGCGGATTTCTTCTCAGGTGTAAACGTACCATAAGAGCTGCGCTCTAAAAGCATCTGCAAAAGTACAGGTACTTTTCGCGAAAAAATGACCCTATTTTGTGAACACTACAGCGGGTTCGACCACGTGCGGAGGTTGGGTCCCAGATTAGGCGCGACAAAATAGAACAAGAACTCAAACTTTTTCGTCAAAGCAAAGTGCCGGCGCAGAAGGCAGACATTTTTCTACTTCTGCTTTTTTTTTAATTTTTTTTTCATCACGCGGAAAAGCGCATTTAGCATTAGCTATATTTCAACCTTTTTGCGCGTAGCTCTCTCGCCCGGCCTCATCGAACACCCCCATCTCTTCAGCCAAGCGGCAAAGCCACCTCGCGGAAATACGCGACGCGTAGACACCTAACGGTGGACTGTTTAACGGCGAACGAGAGACTCTGTTGCCGGTGCCGCAGCAGTCGCGGCGATTGCTCTTTGCGAGAGTCGCCGCCAGGATACACTGTCTGACCGGGGCCACAGACGATGTTTAAACTGGTCGACTTGCTTTTTCCCAGGGGCCGTGAACCCGTGATCCACGGTCGAGTCTTTAGTCCTGCGTTGCATAGAAGAAATTGAAAAGCGCAACACATTCCGAGACGAGTTTGTGTTGTTTTTGTTCACTTCTTTCTTTACCTCATTTGATACCAGGGATGGGCAAAATACATGCAAATATGTATCGAAATACAAATACAAAATACTTCATCAAAATAGTATTTAATTACAAATCTAATTACATTTCCAAAAAAGCATTTAAATACAAGATATAAATAAAACCAAATGTATTTGGTCTCCTCCAAATACTTTTCCAAATACATTCCTCAAAATTTGCGTCAGCGACTTCAGGGCACCTGCAGCGAGTTTCTGGGTATCTCATTTTAATTTTGCATTACACACTCGGGAGTTAGTGTGCGAGGCTCCTAGTAACGTAATATAAATATAATCACAAAAAAATGTAATCAGCTTGGACATAATAGGTGAAAAAAGTACAGAGCTTTAAAGGGGCACTCAAGTGGTTTTTGAGTTCGTGTTTTGATGATGACAGCTGAATTTAGACGCTGTAAGTATCCCTAAAAACCAAAAAGTATAGTCATACTGTGATTCTTTCTTTAATAAAAATGTTATTGAAGGCCGCCAAACCTCGGATCCATCCGAAAACAAAACCACTCTCATTGGTCCTCGCACGCTTATCAAAAGGATCTCGGGCCAATGGTGTTGAACGACGTTCCGTCGCGCAGTGATCCCGAGGTAGCCGCATCGGCCGAACCTCTTTGTCATTCGAACTTCGACCATGGCGGAGTTCTCTACGCTCAAGGACCTGACGCCGTTAGAGGTTGAAATTCTTCGGCGGACAGCCGACCTGGGAATGATTTCCTATGACGCCACTCCGACGTGCGATGTGGACGATAGCAGCGCTTCGGAGTCATGTTCGGGCTCCGAGGACGACGAAACGCAGACCTTTTCGGGCGTTCTTCGATTTGCGGTTGGGGCTAGTCGTAACCAAACCAACGTTTGACACCGCAGCGTTACCTCTGGTGCGTGATGTCAAACGATGTCGCCACGTTGACTTTCGCCTCGGGAGAACGGGGGAAGGGTGGTTCAGACATGTGCAACGAGCGCGTTACCTACGACTGCGTCCGTTGCAACCGGAGCGACCGGAACGACCGCTCTGCGCCGCGCGTACACACACCTGCAACCACTACAAGCGCAGCGGGTCGTCAGCACGGCGACCGCTTCTATACGCCGCCGTCAGCTGTTTCAGCGGCCCCTCTAAAAAGGGGACGCACTGCTACTCAATTCCGTAGCAGAATATTGACAGACAGTTGTCTATAGCCTAAAGCTTTATTATTATTTTTTCTTGGTAGGCTTGCAGGGTACAGTGGATGAAAGAAAGAAAATAAAAAGATGCAAAAGTACAAATATCGCCACACGCCTTTTCTACGATTATAAAAGACAATGTAATCTTAGCAGCGATATAGCAACGTAGAAATATGATTTCGTGATCAGATAGACGTTGCGAGCGTTCAGGATTGCTAACACTAATCACTTTTCTCCGGTGATGAAAACGCGTAAAAATTCGCATCCTTTATACGGTAAGCGCAAGTAATACCTTGAACTTGAGCACACGCATGAAATGCGCCAAATAAGAAATCCGGGCGATGTTCGAGGACACAAATGCTTACAAAGCACCACTGTAGTCGTAGTAAACAAACACGACGGCACGGGCGTTTCTGCTGTCTTGAGAGTGCCGCCACGACATCGCCGCACGAGTAGGTGGATCTTCCCTTCTAGTACGTGCTGGGTTATCATAGCGACACACGACGAAAATTCACAGTCAATGATAGCGCTTTTACGCGGAACGATGAGCTTTCACTACGCCGTCCACGCCGACGATCACCACCGACGCCATGTTTGCGAATAGAAGGAGCCGGCCGGTCCGCGACCAGCACGACCGGCCTGCAACGCGCGGAGATACGTGCGCTTCCGCGCATCCCTGGGGAACGGGAAATTCACCCCCCGCGGAGGAAGGCAAGGAGAAAACGTAGTCCCTTGTTTGTGAAACGATAATTGCAGTATCGCGTATTCTAAACTAGAAATATTTTACGTCTTGTGAAATTATCATGCTCAACATATTTAAATGAACTGAAAATTGTTTCTTTACCAAAACTTTACAAGGACCGCCAAAATTTTCAAACATACGATAATTTCATTGGTCCTCGCAAGTACAGAAAAGAGACCGCACGTATTTTAATTCTGCGTGATTAATAGGCGGTTCTGCCTTCTCAAACTGAAGATACTCATTCGCTGACACTTTCTTAACGCCATCGCACCAAAAAGTAGCTTCTCCAAAAACCGCTTGAGTGCCCCTTTAAGCAACTTTTTTTGTCGATTACATTTTGGTATAGGCCAACAAAGAACCGAGACGACCAAGACGCGCAGCACTAGCTAGAGAATATTTTATTGTTGCAACTCGCACCAGTTACGAAAATCTGGACGACCCGCGTATTTAGAATGTTCCAGGCAAAAATATGGATGGAAATCAGGCTGGAAAGCATCACAAGTTGTCACAGGCACTTATTTAGCCAGTCTGCCTGTGAACGTAGATTTCATCACTATTCTTGCCCTGGACTAGCACGGTCGTAATCACAAAGTCACTAAACGCTTGTGCTTGATTGGGAGACACTGCATTCGGTGCAAAACGCAGTTTTCTTGCTGCTCTGGACAGTGACAATAAATTTGATGGATGTATTTTAGCCCACAAAATTGTATTTAATTACAATTGTATTTGAAATACCCACGTTTTAGTATTTAAATACACACGTCAAATACATTACCCAATTTGTAATTAAATACAAATGCAAAATACACAAAGTATTTGAGATACGTATTTCAAATACTTGTATTTGAAATACTGCCCATCCCTGTAATTGATACTAACGGTCTTTTCAACTTTATTCAATTCCAGCTCCTCTCCCTAGTACTGTAATGGACTCGTCTGTTAATCGGTACCTTTCTCTCATGTCACCTGAGAAAGGGGAATAACAGAGCTACGTCGGCAATAAAAATAGTTGGATGGTAATCAACCGTTACACGTTCAAACGAGAGGCTGTCATGAGTGATGAACGGCAAGTGTTACCGTGGTCCGTCTATGAACTGCATTTTCACCTTCAGTGCTGACTGCAAACACTGCAAAAAAAGTATACGCATCCGGGAGATCCTCTTCCTCCAACATTCGCAAGTACCTCGGAGCGGGTTTCAACTTCAATTTCTGGATACTAACTCTAGGCATGGGGACGGAACGATGGAAGGCTGAGTCCTCAACAGCGCTCTCAATGCCGAACGACTTTCGCACCATTAGGAAAGTTTTTTTGTTTTATTTTTACGCCTGAATACAGCACTGCCGTCCTGCGCACCCGTTGAGCCTCTTTAGCAAGGACGTGTTCAACATCAAAGGGGAAAGTTAAGTGATCTCTGAAAAGCAGTTGCTTCTCCGTTACAACACAAACTAAAAAATTACCGCATCTCCACGCGGTGAATGATGTTGATTGGGGCGAAGCTCGGGTGGTGCTAATGATACTGATTTTGGTCATAGGTAGTGCTGATGGTGCCGTTTTCATTCATGTCAGTAGGACAATGTGTGGTTTTCTTTTTTTAAGAAGACAGATGGGATGGCAACTCAGAACCCCCTACTCTTTTTTTTCTTCTTTTTCTTGATACTGATTTCGGTCATAGGTAGTGCTGATGGTGCCGTTTTCATTGATGTCAGTAGAAGAATGTATGGTTTTCTTCTTTTTCTTTTTGCAAGAAGACAGATGGGATGGCATCTTAGAGCCCCCTATTTTTTTTTTTCTTCTTTTTCTTTTTTATTTTTTTTTCTCGCTCCGGAACTCACGAGCAGGGGCACGCTGGACGGACATGGCTAGCCCCTAAGGAGCTTCGCCCCTAAAAAATTATTATTTAGTCCATCTTGTATCGAAGTAGCGGAAAACGCCTTGATTCAATAAAATGGTTCTACGGTAATATATCTCAAAAAGTGAAATGAGAGTTTCAATCGTAGTCATCGTGTGTTGTCGTCAATGTCTTCATATTTAAATCTGTAACCAACTACTTTTTAAAAGTAACTTATTCAAGACTGATGTACAGCTCCAACGGAAAAAGAGTAGCACAAGTGACCGATGACCGGAGCGGCAAAATCGCGACACGCGGCGCTATTGTTCCCGAGCGCGCCGATAGCGAGAGTGCCAGTCACGTTGCATGTCTCAACGCGGGGGTGGCCGGCAGAAAATTGAGAGATAAGATAGCTTTTAAAATGAGGGCCTTAGGATGGGCTGTTTTTTGCCGACCACCCCACGTTGAGACATGGAACGTGACTGGCACTCTCACTATCGGCGCGCTCGGGAACAATAGCGCCGCGTGTCGCGATTTTGCCGCTCCGGTCATCGGTCACTTGTGCTACTCTTTTTCCGTTGCAGCTGTACGCTGTGAACGTAAGAAGCGCGAACCAAGGAAATAGAATGTTTCCTTTAATAGGGCAAAAAAAAAAACAAAAAAAACATTTTGTGTATGTCACCCTTTTTTTTCTGTAAGGCATCCTTTTTGGTGGCCTTACAGTATGGAAAAAAAAAAAAGTGAACATTCCAACGCTCATTTAGTCTTATCTACTCTCAGAGTCAGGTATGCCACCGACCCGCGAATAATCGTCCAATACTGCATCGAAACCGAACGTGACAAATAGCAGACGGGGTGTTTTAAGTCGCCAACGTGAGGACAGTTTTTCAATTGCCCGTTCCCATTTACCAGGTAAAAGGGCGAGACAAAACCCCGGAAGCTGCGGAGCTTCCCGAAATAGCGGCCGCGGTTTGCTTTACACTGCGGCTGCCACTGCCCTGGTCGATACTCTCCCAAAACCCCTCCTGGAACGATGCGCGGGAGCTCGCCACAGCGACAGCTTCCCTCTCGCGACGTGACCTTTGGTCCAGGTGACCGATCGGTCACAATAATTTCAACGACACACACCCTCTTTTTTGGGCTGAAGTGAAAGCGATATTCAGTTATACGAAACGCGTTACAAGCAACGCGTTACCTTTATCTAGTTACCCTTCTTTCAGGAACGAAGTAACGACTTTGTTGCTTTTCAAGGGCGGGAAAGAGTGCTTAGTTACTTCTAAAGAGGAACGTGCACAGCTTAAGTTACCCTTTTCGGTTTACCCTACAGCTCCCGCCTGAAAATTTCAAAGCATGCAAAAAAAAATATATATATATATATATCTCCACGAATGCGTTAGTAAGATATTTACCATTAACGACACACGATATTGGAAGGCGGCTACTACCTCAGGAAAACAACGCATGCACAAACGTGAAAATCGGATTACTTTCGAGGTGTCCCTTTTGAATCTCAGTAACGCGTAACCAACTAAGATACTTTCTGAACGAGGAACGGTATTGAGCTTTTTCTTCTTTTTTTTTTTTCAGTTGCGTGTACATGTCTGGTGACATTAAACTTGCCCATTTTGTTTGACCGAACGTTGGTCCCATGCTGACACTAAGAAACTAGAAATAGTTGAATGGCAGCTCCGCTCAATCGGAAATGTTTTTGGGTTGAAATGTGATTCAGGATTGTACATAATTCGTATCCCGAAATAAGATTTTATACTCGGGTAATCGTTTTTTTTTTTTATATATAAGTCTCTCGGCTAAGTAGAAACCCGGCGACACTGATTCTGCGCTCTTCTTCACAAAGCCCGGAAAAAACAATAAGAAAAAAAAAAATCCCGATGGGTGGGGTTATAAAAAATAAATAAATTATTAAAAAAAAAAAAAAAAAAAAAAAAAAAAAAAAAACGAAGTCGAAGCAGTACAGTTCTTGACGTCACTGCTGCGAAGAGGCGGAAATTGACTCAAACGCTGGTCCGTAAAATAAAACAAATACATCGAAACAACCTTTACGTGCCTCCGGAACAGCCTCCGGAATGGACTAACCCACTGAAAGTGTCACGAACGCAGCGAGTTTGGTAAGGCACCTGATGCAAGGTATATGTACATGGGTAGCGAAGCTTCGGCCAAAAAGCGGTTCAAAACAAATCGCCAGCGACATCGACCTGGAGGGTCACGTGAAGGATGCGATTGAAGCGCGACTAGGAGAGGTGGGGACAAACATTATTAAAATTAATTAGTTTGTGACTAGAAGTATAATCATTGGTATCTTTAAACAAGCTAAATATAATTATTAGATAATATCAATCATATTTAACGCGCTACAAAATTCAAAACTGTCTTTCTTTTTGCTAATATTAAGCATACTTCTCATTAGCGTCCTCTGTACGCCACTAGCAAAAAGGCCGACTAGCAATAGCGATATTTGCAGTTTTTTGTAGACCTCGTGGCGCGCGGAAAGGCAGTCTGCTGACGTCCGTCTGCTTGCTCGTGTTTGGGCCTCCACGTGCTCTTCGCTTTTAATTGTTTTAGCGGCAGTTAACACCGTTTCGGGAGTTTTGTTGTTTGCTCGGGCGTGATTCGCCCAGTTACCTGCGCGGGAACTCGGCTGTCGTGCGCTTGGATCCTGGACGCTACTGCGCCCAAGTCGCTCAACGTATTTTGCGACGATGAGCACAGCGCGATACGCAAAGAAACGGTGCTCCGTGGAAATGTGTGAAAGCAACACCCGCACGGCTGGCATCTCGCTGCACCGGTTTCCCCTCGACTCTCGAAGGTGAGACTCCGCTACTGTCAGTGACATGCCTGCTGTGTGATGTATGCCCCTTGTTCGGTCTCCTCTTAACTCTTGTTAGTTTTACCTAAAACTATTAGAGTTGTCTGGATGTGCACAAGAAACTACACCTGAAGGCGTAATATGTTATACTGGGAATGTTTTAAGTTCGAAATCACTCTGACTTCGCAGCGTTGTGTGCCGCCATTATAAAAGTGCCCACGATATTAAAATTTACCTGTACCGGCCTGGCTCTGAGGAGCCTAGTGTCGTGATCATCGGCGTGGTTATCAGTGGTACAACACAGATATATAATTGGGCATCTGTGCGTAAGACTGATATTTTTACTCTTCATGATATACACAGAGCAGTGATGTCATGCATTTGTTAAGGTCCTTGCACTGATTTGCTTTGGTTTGTGGACATCTGGGCTACATTTTCTTTTCGTAAGTATTCATGGCACCCTCATAGCACCATGCCTTATCTGCAGGCGCGAAGCCTGGGTTCGGTTCTGCAACAACCGAAGTCTACAGGAGAAGACTCCATGGCAGCTACGAGACAGAGTAGTTTGCTCCTTACATTTCGAGGAGTCAGCTCTCCTGCGCCCTGGACACCTCCGTCACAATGCGTTGCCAAGTGTGCTTCCCACAAAAAGTAAGCAGACCAATAAACCTTCCGTGCACTTTGTGACTAAGCATGGTTAACCCGCTCTTAGAAAAATGGTTACCACATGGGGTTGAAATATTGCTTTTGTGGGCTCATAACATTTTTATATTATTTGCAGGGACGACACATGGCGACATTTCCAGCAAAAGCTCTCCAGGTTCAGCAGTTTTGCATGGTGAGCTTTTCACTGAAACTAACATAAAGTAGCAGCAACTGCCAGCACCACTGCATTACGTCATGGTCTTCATGACTTGAGCATTTTGCAAAAGAACAAGGTGAGATTAGCTGGGAAAAGCTGGTTGAACATGGACAGAGATACTGCTAGAAGTTCATTTCAGGCCCGTTTATAATGACATGTTTTACTTGAGGTGACATAATCAACGTCACAGAGCATCTTTTGCCTTGCCGACACCCAGTCTTTCATAATAAAGCTGCCCATGAAAGAAAGTGATTTACATTTTGTGTTAAAATAGGCGAATTCACCATAAATTTGCTGAGGTGAGTGTGACACCCTCATTGAGCTACACATGCTTCGGCAGTTCAGACTCACGGAGCTTCTGTAGTCACCCTGACGACCAGTCTTCCGAAATGAAACTTTCGTGGGAACAAGGTGATTTTCTTTGTCGTGTGTTAGAATAGACACATAGGAAGGAACTCAACTACCATTTCATGGCCAACTTCACGCTAAAGTTGCAGAGAGGATTTCGCCAGCCTCATCGAGCTGCACATACTCCGGCCACTCAGACTGGTGGAGCTCCTCTAGTCACCCTGATGACCAGTCTCCTTAATTAAACCTGTCATAAAAGAAGGTGAATTTACTTTTTATGCATTCAAATAGGGTAATAAGGGAGGACTTCCTCTTCTCCTTTGCTAAGTTCACATTAAATTTGCAGAGCGGATTTCTGTGGCTTCATTGGACCACACATAATCGTGCACCTTACTTGAGAACAGTCGACTAGGGGCCAATATTAAGTGGTGGCCGAATATTGCTTGTGCTATCTTTTTTATTCCATTTTCTTTGTGAGCTTGCTTTCTCAAGTGGTAGAAACGGCGCAACTTGACGTAAAACAGGAAACAAGGAGTATACAGACAGGCGCAGTAAAAGTACACAGAGAGGCACTGTTTCTGCTAGCTTAAATGAACGACCAACTCGTCCAACTTTCCACTCTGTTGAACTTGCTTTCATACTTGCAGTTTTTACAAAAGCTTTTCTTTCTTTCTTTCTTTCTTTTTCTTTTTTCGGTTGATCACAGCAACGCTCTACGTCAAGATGTTGCTCCTGCTCAAGAGTCCAGCGGGGACGTGGCTGACATGGAGATTTTGGTTTCTTCACCGTCGCCTAGAGACTTTTTGCCTGGCTGTGCTGCTGGGCCTTCTCACAAATGTGAGTGCTTTCTATGATGCGTACTTTTTTCTTTTGCAGTTTTTTTTTGTGAAGTTATAAAAGATCAGGCCGCAAAAATAAAAAGCCAAGGCTCGAAAAACATCTTGAGAGCAGATGACGCAAGGGGTCACATATCACCAGACCGACTAGCTGGCAGCTACAAATCGAAGTTTGTTCAAAGTTCACCACATTTTTGTTTTACGGTATTTTCATTGTCAAGCACACAAAAAGACAAAAAAAAAATGTTCCACACGCAGGTGTTAATACCGTCAAATCAAAACAGCTGAACCGGTTTCACAGAACCATAAGTCTTCCAGCAAAACCTCACGTAAGACAGTGTTTTTTAAAGTTATCGAAAAGCTGCCGTGGTCATATGTGTGTGATGCTGAGCCTGTCATGGTCCCTTGTTCTATCTGCCAAACTTTAGTCGCCTGTTGTTGTACGAGCGCTTCACTGTTACAATGCCATGGGCATAAGTAAGGTATGGTCAAGCTTTAAGAAAATGCATTTCACAGTTTGGATGCCTATTCTGACTTGCATGTTTCTGTGTGCGCCCTTGTCTTTTTGGACTATCAGGTCTCTGGCCAACATGAAGCGCCTAGTCCAACATAAAGACGTACTGTTGCTTTCCTAAACTTGAATTGCATGTGTAGTTTGTCAAACTTACGGTTCTTGTTTAAAGACACTTCAGATCCTTGAGGAATGTTCTTGAGCGTGAACAGATTACACATTTAATAAATTGATGGCGAATGCAAGTTTTTCTTGGAGACCTAATCTGGGTCATTTGCCAAATTGCAGCACCCTGCAAAAGCCGCAGCATCGGCAACAAGAAGGTGAACGCCTGAGAGCCAAGGTGAGACAGCTTCAAGAGCGTAACAAGAGGCTGGAAAGAAGGCTGCAACGACAACGTCAGATGAGGACTGTTGCCGAAGTCGTTGAGAGTGTCCGCGTTCATGTGTCTCCTCGTGTCGCCTCACTCGTTGAAGCCCAGCTTAGAATGAGCAATGTGAGCCGGTTTGGCCAGAGATGGTGCAGCCACAACAAAGCCTTGGCTTCAGGTCTCTACTTTCATAGCCCCAAAGGCTATAAGTATTGCAGGCGACTGCTCAGGCTGCCATCAGTAAGGTCACTGCAGCTATGGCTTCAGCGTGTGCCACTAAAGATTGGATTTTACCCTGGCATTTTCGAGCTGATAAAGAGGCGGGCAGCTTCTTTTCCTCGAGCCGATCGGGCCTGCAGCATAGTCTTTGATGAAATGCACATCAAAAAAGAGCTTTCATACAACCCCTCGTCTGACAGGTTTGAAAGACTTAAAAAACATAGTGGGCAGCAAGACAAAAAACTGGCAAATAAGGCTCCCCTGTTCATGGCGAAAGGAGTCGGAGCACCGTGGAAGCAGCCGCCTGGCTATTTTTTGCTCATAAAGGCACACCTTCAGATGTACTAAAATATCTCTTTTTCCAGTGCTACAGCGCCGTTGTGGACGCTGGCCTGAAGCCGGTAGCTGTTGTATGCGATGAACGGTGCCAGAACGTGTCTCTTTTTCAAGCATCGTAACTGCCGAAAAGCCTTACGTAGAGATCAGTGACAAGCCACTTTTTTTTCCTTTTCGATGCTCCGCACCTTTTGAAGTGACTAAGAAACATGTTATTTAAATACGACTAAAAAGTTGGTGATTACATAGTGAAAAGTTCCTACATCAAGGAAGCTTATGAAAAGGACCGTAAACTTGAGATCGGTTCTATGCCAAAGCTGAAGGAGAGGCATTTTAATTTGACCTTCTCGTCAAAGATGTCGGTGAAGCTAGCAGCTCAAGTATTTAGCAATCACTGCGCAGCTGCAATGTATGCCCTTGTTACTTCTTAGCAATCGCCAGCCACAGCTGTTCACACAGCGAGATTCGTTGAAAAAATCGACCGTCTCCTTGACAGCCTAAATAGCTCGCAGAAATCTGCAAAGACACCATATGCCTCTGCAATCTGTAACGGCTCTATTCATGAGGAGTTTCTGAAAGAGTGCATTCTGGTTTTTAAGAGCCTGCAAGTACTCGGATGTGGAAGGCAGCCGCACTGCATTCGTGGCTTCTGCTTAACAGTTAGGTCTCTACTGCTGCTCAGCAATCACCTCGCGGTTAATTGCGGTTTTTCCCACCTTTTAAATCGCCGTCTGAACCAGGACACCCTTGAAAACACTTTTGCTGTTATACGTTCAAAATCAGGTGCAAACACGAACTCCACTTTCCGTCAATTTCAGGCTACGTTCAGGCACCTTTTGATTAGCAACCTATTCAAGCTGTCGGAAAAATCAAACTGTGCTGATGAGATGTCTCTCCTTGCTACGTTCCCAGCAGGCCTTTTGGCACCTTCTCCTCGTTTTGCCTTAGGAAGATCAGTTTTACTTACCACGACAGACGATTCGCCTTCAAACTACCCTTTGGAAATAGAAGAGAACAACATGGTTTATTTTGCTGGGTGGCTGGCATCGAAATTCCTCAAGGTTCATTCCTGTGTAGGAACATCCCAGAAATATGAGTTGAGGACAGAAAATGCGTGTTTTTCTGAGGGAAATCGCGTGCTCTTGTATTTGAGTGTGAAAGGAACTTCTGACTCCCACTTTGGAATTTTCTCAGTTCCTTCTGCTGCTTTCATATTACTTGTTGAAGCTTGTGAGGAAGTCTTCGAGACATGTATCAACAACCTAATTTCAAAGGAGAACGTAAAGCGGACTCTTTGTGTCCTTTTTAACCAGAAGATTTCAAAGTCTCTGACTGTATGTGACGAAAGTGTTTATGATAATTTGTTTTCTCTGATTGCCAGAATCATTCTGCACTGGTTCGTGCGGAAAAAAAATGCTGACTATTTGATACAGTAGCAAAGTGTAAAGCTAGGCAGCAAGTGCGCAGACTACGTATGTGAGACCACCCAGAGTACTTTTTAAAGCAGTGCAGGCATCTTCTATTCGAGCCTTTCATTTTCTTCGGCTTCTGGAGGAGTAATGTATTCTTCTAACTTATTTGCATATATAGAGTTTGAATCTGTGAAGCAAAACTGGCTTATGAAGTGCAGCATACCACAGGGCTCCAAGAGGGTTTACTCCACTTGGCTTCCTTGACCTGCACCAAACAATCGCTGCGTTACAGTGTAGCAGCACCAGCAGATGCAAGTTAAGATATTTTCAGCATTATAGTACCTTGCCCAATGAATGTGTATAAAAGTGTGGCTTTTCTGTGTATTACAGCGGTGGCCTCAGTTGTCGTCGGAACACTGTGGAACCTCCGAGTTATTAGTGGCTGCCTATCAACTGTCAATGTCCTCACAACATCCAGCCGATTGTACAATGTCTTATGTTATAACAGGGTGCCTTATGTACCGATCTACTAATTTTCTTCGACCATGACCTTTTGAAAATAGTTGATACCGATTGTATAATTCTAGTGAGTAATCTGAGTGAATGATTGTAAGTGAATAAAACAAATAAAACGCGACTGTTAAAGCGACGTTGGACTTGCATTAGAGTTACTGTTGTGTATTTCATACGCCCAACACACTCCAGCAATTTGATTCACTCTTTTTTGTGACATTACATAATTTGCTTTAAGGTTTCTCACATATTTCCCATGGATCCTGAAGGAACAAAAAGCAAAACACTGCGGCTGGAGTTTGACCACAGTGCAAAGACACGATGGTGCGACGAAATGAAACTACTCTCATAGCAGGTCGGCTAACAAAGTCGGCTGCAGAAAAAAAAAAACATTTCGAACAAAATATAAGAGCAAGGGCAAATAAGGGTGTAAACGATCCAGTATTCTAGTATAGAGTAAACACAAGGTGTGAACACCCCAAGAAAAACCCGAGACTGCAGGTAAAAAGAACGACATATACACTAAAAAGTATCAAACAAAGCTCAAACACGGAGCTATGTTTGAGACTTTTTAGTGTATATGTCGTTCATTTACCTGTGATCTCTGGAATTAGTTTTGTTTAATTTTCGCGCCAAACCGCATGCACGCATGACGTCACGTTTTTTTCCGGAAGTGTCGTCATTTCCTGTTGATTTTTTGTTCCGCCGGAAGTGTCCCCACGACTCATAGATGGCGCTAAAGCAGCTCCATGGGCCGCCATTTTTTCGACATGTGGGCTTCTATGGAAGCTTCGCTACCCATGTACATATACCTTGCCTGATGTGCGAAGCGACACTGACACCACCCTCGGCACCTGGTTGGACGCAGGCATTTGGTAAATTTTGTCGCAAAAATAGGCGGCTGCAGCTAACTGCTTTTTTTTTTCAGCACCGTCCAGCCTTTCAACTAAACGAGCACGTACCAGATTATCAATGCGTCAAGCCGTGTTTTGATATCCGCTTATCAGATAAAGGCGTATGCTCGGAAACGAGCAATACAACAATCATATAACGACCACTTATATAAAAATCGACCCAAACGCGTTGCTCTAACAAAGATACATCCTAGGTTAATGCGGTCTACGCAGGTGAGTTATACGGCCAGGGGACATAGTATAGGCGGCTAATCGTAACGATCAGTTGGCTAATTAGTTAAAATTCGTTAATTAACTTTTTAATTAATGAAAATAGACATATAGTTCCAATTAGAAACTTGCTCATCGTCATCGAAAATCACTAAATCAGTAATTTTCAGAAAGACTTTGAGCGCATGAGAAGCGTAGTAGTGCACTAAAGTTACCGCTCGTGGAGCAGGTACAGGGCTGGGGCTAGATAAGAGACGGAAAAATTGCGCGGGCGCCTTATCGCAACCACTAGCTTTATACGTGCTCCACGAGTGTTAAGTTTAGTGCACTACTACGCTTCTCACGCGCTCAAAGTCTTTCTGAAAATGACGGATTTAGGGGTTTTCGATGACGCCCAACAAGTTTCTAATTGAAACTATGTCTATTTTAATTAATTAAAAAGTTAATTAACAAATTTTAACTAATTAGCCGACTGATCGTTACGATTAGCCTCCTCTATTATGTCCCCCTGGCCGTATAACTCACCTGCGCAGACCGCATTAATCTAGCTAATGGTTTTTGAAAAAAAAAAATTATGTCAAGCTTAAAAAAAAAACACCCGGTATATACACCAACTCATGTTTACAAACAAACCGGAGCGCCCGGAGCGCCCCTAGCGGACGCCAACGGCGCCGCGCATGCGCGATGGGGGTGTGGGCAAGAAGCTCGCCGTCGCCCATAAACAAACCATTGAAATGCGATGTTGTCGGCGTCGGTGTGAGTCCCCGCGCTCTTTTTCGCGTTGGAATTGTTCATTCTACGTCCTCCTAACGATGTCTGACTACTTGAGCGGCGTCAGCGAAATTAATAAGGCTCGTTACACCGCAAAACTTCGCGTGAATAATCTGATATGCGGCGATTCATTCCGCGTGGACGCCGCAGAATGTACGCTAAAGCCCGATTCACATGATGAGATCTCTCTCGCAATTTTCAGTAGCGACGTCGCTCGGACTGCAAAAGCGTGAACCGTAGCTGAGATGGTCGACGTCGATACTGAAACTAGCAAGTAGAATCTAACCTAGTGAATCAGGCATAACAAGTCGGTGATGGCCACTGGTAACAATAATCAACATCTCCTTGTATCTACTGTTTACGTCGAGCCTGCTTACCAACCTTCAAACTTAAGTCTTTTGAAGCCTGCGCTTACTTCTTATCGCAAGTACCGGGCCCACGTTTGGTCTACGGGCCGGTGTCCTCTAAACGAGCAGTCGACAAGCAGAAACGTTTGAAAAGGCAGACGACAGTTCGAACGATCAGGCGACCGTTTGAACTTGAAGACGCACTGAACGTAGTCCGCAGGTGGTCCGTACAACTTGACAGTTTTCCGGCGTTCATGTTGGAACAAAACAAAGAAATCTGATGGCCAGAAGTATCCGTGAATTCAACCCAAAGTGCTTCCCGTCCAAGCAATCGTGGTCCGACGGCGTCTGGTTTTCCCTTTTCACGGTACATATCCACGTTCTCGCACGATCCGAGCGCATGAAAACTGACCTTCAAACCTTTCTCGACTCTTTTTGTATAGCCCCAGTCGTAGCATTTTGACGAGAAGGCAGGTTTTTGTTTGGTTTCTTTCAAAACAATGCAGGAATACACGTCTCACATGGGCACTTCCGCCCACAGCCCCGGACCGGAAGTGCGTCCGGCGCGCCACCACCGCGCCGTGACGTAACAGAGAGGAGTTGGTTTATAGACCGTTCTATTAGGGTCATAGCAGAGACGGTAAAAAGAGAAAAAAAAAAATGCCCTCCCCCTCTCGCCCGCACGTTGTCTGCTCCGCCGAGTGGGCAGTACCATACAGTACCTAGCCACCGGCTGGCGTACAAACTCTATTTAAAGTCGCGTCATTTTGAGAATTTCAAGCGCAGATTTTGGTATGCCAGTTATCGTGTATTACTATGCTAGATAAAAAAGACTAACAGAGTCCAATTGCGCTGTTATCTGCGTGCCAATAAAAAAATAAAAAAAAATAGGAACAACTGTGTCAGACTGGCCTGTCTCTCCGGCGAAAAGTGACTCCGGTGGCTGTACCTTTTTTACTATACAAAGTTCGTACTGGTGTAGGCCTTCAGCGACCATGAGTGGATGTCTGAAATAATAAATAAAAACGTGCTCTCCTGCCGCAATACACGCAGTAGTTGAGGGTAGTACTGCCGGCTGACTCAACTGCTATTTAAGTAACGGAAAAACGGAAAAAAGATATGTCAGTCGATCATTCACCGAAGTAGAACAACAGAGAACTCTAGGCTGATTTTGGAGTAGCCATAGCTATTCTAAGAACGCGAACCACTTCATAACGGCAGCCACGAGCGAGAGTTCGATGTTCCGTACAGCCCGCCGATACAGCCCAAAAATGGAGAATGGCAACCTCTAGTTTTGTCGTCTGCTAACGGAGTCGGGCCCGTGCGCCCTCTCTCGTTGTACCCCGCCGAATTTCCCGGATGTATGGAGAGGGCGCTGCTGTCGAACAGAATGGTGCCGCCCAGAGAGCGTTAAATGGAATGGTCTATATATATATATATATATATATAAAAACTAAGCCAAAGCTTTTTTCTTTTTTTTTTTGCTTTTTCTTTAGTTGGATGCAAGCAGTGTTGAAGGCGTTACCGAAAGTAACGAAAAAGGTTACTCGTAAATAGGGAGTTTTCGTCGATCGTTTTCGCCGTCCCGCAAGGAATTCCACAGTCAAGGCTATCGATGCGCAGGCGCAGTGGCAACTTCTTCGTTGCGGAATGCTTAGCGGAGGGGGGGGGGGGGGGGGGGGGGGCAGCGCGGTCTACGAAAACTCCCTAATAAGAAGGAATGCGCGACGGACCTAGGTTACCTCAAAAGGAATGCGCTACCGTTACCGATAGAAAGTAACGCACGTTACTTTTTATTTATGAACTAAAACGTCTTACTGTTTTGACGTGGTTACAGCTATGCACAAGTCCCAAATTTCAAGAAGCAATTTCTTTAAGGGTATGTGGGATGAGTGCAAGAAATGATGACCTGGCGCCTAGAAACACGAAAACAAATGAAGTGTAATTTGTTTTATATGTTTTGGAAAGATGTAACGAATAATGTAACTACGTTTCTTGCTACTTGAAATAAGCAACGTAAGCACGTCACAACGTTACAGAAAGAAAAAAAAGGCGTCATGGGTAACGCGTCACCATCGGCACTGGGTAAAAGCTACGAGTGCGCCAGAAGCTGCTCTTACACCCCCACTACCTAGAGTTCCTGTATAGGCTCCCTACGGGAGCCAGAGTTGCGCGTTCATGCATGGCATGTGGATACAGCTCCTCACGTGACTGAATTCGGCGAATAGCAGCGCCGCGCGTTCGAGGCGCGCGGCGCTGCTATTCGTGGAATCAAACTCTCAACTCTGGCTCCCGCAGGGAGCCTATACAGAAACTCTACCACTGCCCACTGTTCCTCCGCGATGCGAAAATAGTCCACGACCGAGATGCGGCAATGGAAGCGCCGCGCTGACGTCACGTCAGTCGTCATGGATACGGCCTTTCCTAGTTGGTCCGCGCAGCATTAGACGCAGTGGCTGGTACACGGTGTTTCGGCGCATTCTTATCTTGCATCCGACCCATAGTACGTTCTAACCTTGCTTAATTTTGACGCCGGCACTGGCGAGGGGTGCGGCATTTTGAAGGCCTTCGTTATTGTTACTCGAAAACCAAGCTGATTGTGTTTCAGCGGCCTCTCGTCACCTAGGGGCGCGAGAGGCGCTCCACTTCAGATGGAAGCCAATTTTTTTTTTTTTTTTTTTGCTTTAGTTTACATTGGTGAATTGCTCCAAGATAATTCTATCTAATCTGTTTTGTTAGGAGCGGAATGTTGTACAATTGTTGCACTTTAGCCTTATTAGGTGGCGGCATTAAATCAAGCTCCAAGAAAAGCGCCAACCCACTTTATATGCATCAGGATCTGATGTCAAACTAAGCAAAGGTTTCCAAAATTTCTAGAGGAATTCAAGTGCCGTAACGCGGCCCTTGTTTGTAGCAGTAAAACTGCCAATGAGCTTTAAGACATCTGGCGAGCCTTAATAATTATGGACGAATTTCCTCCGCTCTAGACTAATCGTTTGTGGCGGTGAGCAAAAAGCGGAAGTCTCTCTGTTGCGGGAGCACTTGATAAGATCTTTAAGAAATAACGCAGTCTCACCGTAACTTGACAGCGCTGTGAAAAACTTGTTCAATTCGCTTTATTTGTTTCTACTCTTACGACTGCCTTTAGATATTGCACCCGTCTTAAATATAGACAAGCGCGCGGCTTTAACGCCACGCTGTGCTGGCGCTGGAGTCGATCCGGCGCACAGAAGCTTCATCCCACGCGAATCAAGTACAAACGCGGGTTTGTTCATAAACAGCGCGCTGGCGTAGAGGTAAGTAAAATCTTTCTATGGCCGCTAGTCGAATACGGGTGGACAAAAACACCCATTGTCAGGGTTTAGCCAAGAATACAGACGCCATTATACTTCCAGCGACATCCTGCTGAGCACCCTGCTGGATTTGCGCAAGAACCAGCCATTTGCTGTCGTGGTTTCAGCCCATCGGGAACTTCGCCAGAAGAGGAAAAGATTTCGAAACAACACATCTTACCTGACATTACTAAAGCTTCCTGGAAGCGGTATAGCAAACATCCTTATAAAGAGGGTTCTTGCCGCCGTAAAAAGAAAAGACATACATACCAGTTTCAATGCACCATGCCAGCAGTCGAAGACAATTCGGCGGCCAATATGACCCGATTCACATACCAAAGAGCACATCATATGAGACATCGGTGTGACTGACGCAAGGACTCGGTTTTAATTACAAAAAAGGCAGTGACTGTAAAGTCAATCGACAAAGATGAAAAGGGGCAAGGATTTGCCCCTTAAGACGGCCAATGAGGTGGGATCGATGATTGGTGCCGTGAATATGCGGAGTACACGTTGGTCGCTTGAGCTCTCCCCTAGAAGGCGCCGCTTAGAAGGCCAGCTTCTTCATGAGCAGGTAGACGTGGTTGTCTACCTCGAAGCCGTGCAGGTTGTTGGGGTCTCCCTGCAGGCGCATCAGCAGGCCTCCAAAAGACACGTACGCCGCCCTGCAATCGAGAAACGAAATGGGACATGATTCGTTTGCACCGACCGACCACATAAATGACGGTGGCGAGTGGCGACACGACAAAACCACGCACCGGTAAGAAAATTCTGTTCCGACGGAGATTTTTCCCAAGAGTGATGTCAACTTCGGTTCTCTCTCAAATGAGGGGTCAGTATTAAACATAATTTTATTAGAACACAAAACACAACGCATGTCTTCACCCGCTAGGTGTGCGCTGCGGCGCGCGCGAAATACATGATGCTCTAAGCCGGCAATCAGAGATCGACCCTACCATGAAATATCAGATAAGCCAAATGTACGGAAACTGCGGCGTAGTAATACGAGTTACAGCGCGGGTCCACTCAACATGACAAACGCGAAGCAAAAAAAGAAAAAGAATGTGGCGAAGAGATCGTTGTCTGGCGATAGGAGGAGCCACCATATCGGCAATACAGCTAGTGGTTGTAGTACGGAGCACACAACCAGCTAACCACACTGCCACACGGGGACAACTCGACGACTCCAAGATGCCCGGACACTTCCGACGACTCCAAGGGGAAAGCCATGCAAGCCTACTTACCCAGTTTTCTCCGCAAGAATCGAGCAGGACTAAGGGGGCAAGGTGACAATCCCATGTAACATAGGAGATGCGATCAGAAAGTCCCTAGACCGGTTTTGTAGCACGAAAAGAGAGGGCAGCACGGTGGTGAACGCGCAACCGTCGAAGGAAGGGAACTTCGTGCGACATTATGCCACAGGGCGTCGTTCTGTGAGCAGTTGGGGCTACTCTACACGAGTATGAGCACATCGACGACTTCACCATTGAATCCAACCAGAGCGAAGAGCGAACATTAATTCTGAGACAAACTCGGCAAATTCGGAACAGAGACATGAAAATTAATCGGCAGATTTTTGGCGAAGAAAGTCATGAGTCGTGCAATGTGTTTTGGGTGGTGCTTGCTTTCAAGATTGGCAGAACGTTACTGGAAGACGAAGAGACGCCGGGGAAAGCCAGCCCACCTCTCTTTGTGTTCCAGACCAGTGATGTTCTGCCGTTCATGAAGCACGAGTGCCACTCAAAACACCTCGCACGACTCATTGCTTTCTTCGAAATCGTCGATTTTCTCATCCACGTGGTCCCAAAAACTCGTGAAGCGCAGCTCCAATTGGTCATAGAACGACACCCTTTGGAACATTTAACGTCCCTAGATAACGCTATGCGAGGTACTGACAAGTCCTCCTCTCCCTCCCTCCTCCCCCCCCCCCCCCCCCCCCCCCCGCTCCTGTCGTCTGCTAGCGCGCGGTGCGCCATGTTCTGCCTAAATCTCCCAGAATGGCTGTGTTCGAAATCTCCAGAATTACTCCGGTGCGTCATGTCACGTGACAATCCAGATAGAACCACGCTGGACGCGGGTAGGTTTTCGAACGTCAAGGTGCCAAACCAGTACTCCAGAGCGAAGTCGAATCAAATCCGCCATGCTCTCCCGAACCGGAAACGGAACGAGAGCGTGTAGGCAAGTTCAATCGCTATCATTACTTGGCAAACCGTTAATCGAGGGGCTTCAGGCATAATGACAGATAAAGGTTTCCGCCTTCGACAGCCGCAAGCGCATCACCGTGCTGCCCTCTCGTTTCCCGCTTCAAAACAAATTTCGAAACTTCCGGATTGCATTTCATAAGTGAGTCTCAATTTCCACGAGGAAGCCATAAAACAATGTTTCGCGTTGTAGATGTAATGGTCCCTGACTGACATCAATATGGAACAAATCGTTTCCAATCTTGCAGCGTTCGAAGGGAAACCATCAGCTTTAAAGGAGTATAAACTGTTAGCAAAACGCAGGCGTGCCACTTTCCGCTTTCTAAGTTTGTGCAAGATAAGTTGACGATTGACAGCTATCCTGAAACTGCAAGGAATTCACTGTTTCATGGCCGATAAGATTTCACCGATGAAATACTGAAAATTCCTAGCATCTCTTCCGGCACAGCTTCGCGGCGGAAACAAGCACCCTTATGCGACAAGACATATGGAACACTTATAACCGCAGACTTCAGCTTTATAAAGTCATTAATTAAATCTCAGATGGTCGGTGCCAAAACACAAATAGTAAAACTTATTAGGCTTCGCAATAAATTGCAGAAAAATATTAACTAGGACCTAAACGTCTAACTATATAAACACTTAATGAGTTGCGCCACCTGTAAAACATTTAAAAAAAAAACTCGAGAAAAAAAAAAAAAAACGGTCAAAACGGAGCCGATACTGCGCGCGGCTTACGACCTGAGATTAGAGAGATTAAAAAAACAAAACAAAGCGGCGCTTGTAAACAGAGCCCACGGAACAATTCGAACAGAGGGGAAAGCGTTCGGCGAGTGGTGGACACCATTTGTCCTGGGGCACAAAGCTGGCAAAAGCGTCCCCAATTCGTTCCTTCCGCTCGCAAAAGCACGTCCACGCACGGGATTACACTTGCGCGCGGGAACTCGCTTCCCTAATTCTACCGAACATAAACCGCAGTCCCGCGCAACGACACAAGAGCGAGCGCGCAGAAGGGTCCTGCGACGCAAAGCCGGACAACTGACAGCGAGCCTTCTTCGATCGGCCGCGCGGTCGGTCGGTCGACTCCGGGACCCCCGCAGCGATCCCCACAAACAGGATTACGCGGCGCGCAGCTCGAGTGACGACCTCGTGAAGGTCGAAGCCAGCGAGCATGACTGATGCAGGTGTAGTCCACTCCACCTTGCGATGGACGGCAGCGAACGCTTACAGCCCCGTCCCAGCCAATCCCTTCCTGCAAACGTAGCACGTGACTCCTGTCACGTGACCAGACTTGTATGTCACGCGTTCCCCATATATGGTTACGTTTATCGGCAACCAAGTATAACGACAACCTAGTCAATTTTAATAGTAGGAACGAGTAACATATTTTCGGTACTTTTTGATGAAGTAGCGATCTTTGGTTGCTCTATTTTAATAACGTGTACACTGTCTGCATGTGACTGTCCATGTACACTGTCTGCATGTGGGCATTGGAAGAAAAAGAACTATAAGCGTACCCTAGCCCCGAGGCTCCTGTTCCGAATAACGATATGGACCCGTCTCTCTCGTTATACCGCGTTTCGGAACCCCACGAATGTCCTCGTGAACAAAATAAAAACAGAAAAAGGAAGCGATGCACGAGAAGAGCTTCCCATGAGCAGAAAACTGATACCGAGCGTCGTTCTGTTCCTTCGTAAGTTTACCGACTTTCCCGTATAAAATGGGTACGGGCCTTCCGGAGTTCGATGGTGGCTCAGTCGTGCGAACATTTCGGGCCACGCACGCAGACGATGTTGCAATCGCGTAAAGTATAGTGCGACTCAGCCGGCGATTCCAAACGGTAACTTAAAACGGAAAGTTCTTTTTCTTTTTTTCCGCGTTCAATATTAAGCAGATGCGCGCGAGTCGGTAGAGAACCAGCCAACACCGAGTCCCCCGAAACCACGTAGAGTTCTTCGGATGTTCCGACCGGAGACGAATTTCGCAAAAACTTCCCGGAACTCAATCGCAAGCATATACGCGCAAGTCGCGAGAAAATGACGTCGACGAACCACACCCTGCCGTCCCTAATCTCGGTGTTAATTAGTAAAGACGAAAGCGGTCACCAGTACCAATAAAAGAACTATAAAGCTAAACATGCGGACACCAATTCGAAACCAGCATGTTCCAAAGACACTTACCACAGAGACGAGCAATGACAACGCGACACCGTATAAGCGAAGGAACGGGAAGGAGGCGCGTTTCGGCTACCAACCGTGGCAGGAACGTAAGGAAGCGGTCAATTGTCACAAGCTCCATGCACTCATCACCTGTCATGGCGGCGACCGGATGAGCTGCCCACGAGCACCGGAGTGCGGTTACGCCGACGGCGGACGGCAGCGGCGGCGGCGGGCAGCCTGCTAGCACTAGCGTCTATAAACGAGAACAGGCAGGCGAGCACGGTCGAGTGGAGGGCCCCGAGTTATTTACTGCGGTTTCCTATACAAGCGACGGGAGCCGCAGCGCACACACACGAACGCGAGCGAAACAGCTGTGAGCGGGCGCAGCTGCGGGCAGCGCGATGCAGCCCGGCCGAGGTTTTTCACGGTCGCTTTCCATTCACGCGCCGAAGGTTCTTCCTTCGTTCTTTTTTTTTTTTTTTTTCTTCTCCGCTTCCGCCGCAGACCGACGAGTAAGTAAAAGCGCACTGACGAACGAGCGCAAATGGCAAACCCACCTGAGCGCAACTTGATAACGCCCTTTCCGACACCCGTGAACTTGTTCTCCAATTTTACACAAACCAGCCCATACGTTTCAACGCTTCACTATCGCCGCTGCCACCAGTCTATCCGTTCTCTGTGCCAGCACCTCAGGCCGACGTGTTTTGAGAGAGAGAGACCCGAAAACGGCATCCCACACAAAGCGTTTACTTAAGCTAGAGCCACAAAATGACACGGCGTTCATGGTTCCTCTTCGGCAGCTACAACGTGCTATAATTTCGGTTGAGTTCACGCACGGGCTCCATTCAATGCCGTCTCCACCGGCAGCCGTTCGAATCCCCCCCACGTCGAACCGTAACCCTACAACCACACCGCAAAGACAGACAGTGTGCAGACACTGCCTTAGACGTATTTCTTCCTTATATGAAGGACCTAACACATTGGTCATACAAACAGCAACCTGCGGACATTTTCGCTGCATATGAATGTATAAAGCAAAGAGTGTGTGCCTTGAACATGATGAGTCATGTTCGCAGATAATTATGTCCTCATGTCGGGAGTGGACACCGTGTCTCTTTTACGACGTACGAGCAGCTAGTGGGACTAAGGGCTTAGTATATAGCCACGCCCGATCGAGAGCCTCTTCTCATTGGAAATGAAAAGTCCACGAGGGAACAACTCGCTGGTGGGCTTATCGCGAGGAGAGCATAAAATGTTTTCCGCCCGACTGCAGTCGACTGCTGAACCGCTGAACGGACCTGTTGTTATCAGTCCGCCACAGTCGACTGCGCTTCAGATCCGCTTGTTCGCGCACTGCTACCACCGCTGTTGTCGAGAGCCTCGGCGACAAGGAACAAAAGGCTTCTTTCTTTTCTTTTTTTCGTTTTCTGGGCTGAGTCCGCAACGAATGCAGCATCCACGTCGCCGCGATTACGAAGTGCCATTGCAGCAGCGTACGCCTAAAATGATTTATTGACTAGACAGCGGCTATCTGAGGCGTTGGGGAGAGTGATGTGCTAAGACCCACACGCGTCCACGTCAATACGCTTGTTTACACCACGGGACGGACACGGAGGTCTATTCGATTTTCTGTTTCTGGAACATGTTACTGCGCTAAAATAACACATTAAAAAAAAAAAAAAAGTTGACGCAAACGTTTTTAGTTAAAACATTAAAAACGTGCCCAAAACGTCCGATTTCATCTAGAGTTAAAACCTACATTAAAAAAATAATGGGCCGAATTCGAGATGCAATCTCCATACCCTCCGTTGTGACACCTAATCTCACGCATCGTATAAGCTTGTTTCTTCAGAAGCGGTCATGGCAAAGATGGCAGTTTCGGCATCCGATCTCAAGAGAGCGAGAGGATGCCACGTCTGGCTGCCACTCGCTTCGCACAGTTAAACCTCGGTCGCGCCGTCGCGTAATCCTCGAAGTACACCATGGAAAGCTAAATTCCTTCAGTATAAACGATGTTATTAAAGCCGACGCCAACGATACGGCAATCATAATACGCACATACCAGAGTTCACTACTCAGAGACACTGACGGGAGGAGTTAAGTGACACCTGTTGAACACACGTGCGCCGAACTAAGAAGCCTTTTTCCCTGCTGTGCTCATAGAGCGTTCGATTACAAATTTGCTACGTGTCCCCCCGCACCGCTTACGTTCGACTCTCCACCCAGCCACCTGCTAAACTCTACGCATACACACACAAAAAAAGAAGCGAAATTTAAGCACGAGGGGAAATGTTTCCATCTGATTCAGACGTCCGGATGCGAGAAAGCCGCAATACTCCAATTAAATGAGCGCTGCGCGAACAAAACGTAAAGATAACACCAATAGCAAAAAGGGCACGATAACAATGACTGCGAGACGCGGAATTTACAGGAAACGGTAGAGAGAAATCAAACGCTTCACCGCTAAACAAAAAAAAAAAAAAAATGAAGATAGGTTAGAAGTTTCGAAAAGACAGGTGTCGTTCCCTCAAGGGAAGACATGTAGAGCAAATAATAGTCACGGAAGAGCTGGGCTTTAAAACGGGGACGCTATCCACGCGATTGTGAAGATTACAGCGCTTCCAGGACGATAGAGCACTAAGCATTGCGACGCCGATTTTTGAATATCTGAGAGAAAACATTTTTTCGCTAATCCCGAGTTTTATTCACGTATTCTTCGAAGATATTCTTATCGACCAACATAAGTCCTGCATTTTCTCCACCTCGCTAGAGTCGACCGCCCTTGGCCCTCATTTCTCGTCATTCTTCTGCGCTCGGCTGGTTTGCGTGGACTGAGAACGCCAGAGGGCAAGGGTGACTGCACAGCCCATTCGAATGTAAGACTGCTTGGGTGCCGCAGTCCTCCGAGCACAATCGGTGACTCCAGGGAGCAACGACTAAATTGACCTCAGAAAGAGACTTCAGAACCTGTCTTACGCGACACTCGCCTTAAATTGGAGCACGTCAGTGCTCGCATGTCGGTTCCAGCGGACAAAGGTACAATAAAAGGTGTTTGACACCTTGGTTTCCTTTCTTGGAAAACGAAAGTACTATTGCGTTCAATTTAAGATGAAATAGTCATTCAGTCTTTTTTTTTTTGTGGGGGTGGGGGTGGGGGTGGGGGTGGGGGTGGGGGGGGGGGGAGGGGGTTGGTTAGAACCAATGAAATGCAAAGCTGGGGTATATACTTCGGACTCAGTCTAATTCAGAGACAACAGGACTTAAAACCCCCAACGCAAAAAAAAAAAAAAAAAGAGGCCGGATTTAGTGTTTCAGGGTATATTGATCGCGATAGGACTTGCATCCAGAGTATGGAAGCATTGTCCCTACCATACAAAACAACACTTGAATTACACAAGGTGAGTTCGGGTTTCAAAGTCAAACAGCTGCAGCTAAACGAGAAAACAAAATTCAAATTACTTCAAACTAACATGCCGCAGGGCGGAATGACAAATAAAAATATTAAACTCAATGAACGCTCTTGAATTGTAAAAAAAACCCAATTCACAACGCACCTTCATACATACCTAACTTCAGAATACGGCAAAATATGAACGCGTTAATTATTCCAACTTTTCATAAGTGGTAACTCGCTTCTTATCCGCGTTCTTATACACAGAAATCGCCAAATCAGCACAAAGGGCCGAAAATTTGTTTTTATACTCCTACAAGCAGTAGCTTAAATACAGCCGCACTTTTCTCCTTATCCGAGCGGAGCGTGTAAACGTCGGGTGCTTCAAGGTCGCGTTCTCCATTAACGCGAGTCTTTATTCTACGACCAGTTTCTCCCGTAATGACCGCGCAGCGAAAACCACAACGGCGATCCAACAGCGACGCTAACTGCTTCAGCCGGGCGAGCTTCGTCCCGCATTACAGAAACAACGAGCTTCGTCCGGTAGCCTTCGCCACGCTTCATCCGGACCGTGAAAGGAGCAGAGTAGAATAACAGAGTCAAGCCTATCGGAGATGAGGATCGCTCGGAAAAGAACGTGAGGCCGAGAAATGACAACGAAAGTTTCCACCCGGAAGCAGCGGTTCGTCGTAGCGCGCCGGTCGTCCGGACGCAACTGCGATTCAGAATAGAGTGATCAATAAACTCGAAAAAGGTGGCCTCTCTATTTGTTTCTCTATCTTTCTCTCTTTTTTTTAGGCGGCCGCTCGTTGAGACAAGGTCACTGCGAAATGTCAGACAACCTACTTCTTCCAGCCACTGACTACATGACCCAATTTCAAGGCGGAATTAGTACGGAGCCATGGTACCGGTGAAATGTTCTTCCTCTCGCCAGTGTGACACGTTGATTCGACGGAACAAATTATGAAAATGACGTAAAACATCTCATTAATGGTAATACGAATTCAAAACTACAAACCAACACCCAATGGAGCCGCTCTCTCTCTCCTCTTCCGCAGAGTGAACAGGTTGCGCGAGAGCGGACGAGAACCTTCCAGAAAGAACGGCCGTGACCTTTATCCGGAACCAAAGATACGAAGGAAATAAAACGGCTGCGGGCTGCAGGGCGCTCATCTCTCGAGGCTAAACCGACTGTCGCGAGGTATCCTTAACCGCAAACCCGATGACAACCACGCCATCTGGAACACAACGTCGTGAGCAAGAAAACAAAAACAAAAACAAGAGCGACGTATCTCGGAACCGATGGGCTGACAGCGGCACGGCCCGGTGGCGCAGCATACGGTAGCTGTATACGCGTTCGACCCCCCGCACGACACCCACCGTGGCTTGTCCGGTGCACTTTTTCCGGACAGGATCGGAGTACGCGCTACTGCGCACCGGGGGGGAGGCCCACCGGTGTCCCACCGGCCGCGGACATCGGGACAGCCGGACAACGGGAAACGCAGACGACCCGGCCGGCGGGGGCAGCGGCTGCCACGACGCGGGGGGCACCTCGGCACACGTACGGAACAGGCTGTCACCTGATTCCAGGGCGATGGGAGGCGACCGCGGCGTTCCGGACGTCAGCTGAGCCGGCTGCGGCGGCGGCACCGGGGGAGGCCTCCCCGCTATCTACGCATCGCAACTTTCTCGCCACCGCCGGTCAGTGCGGCGGCCGGAGACGGCGCAGCGCCGCCGGAGGGACCGATCGAAGCGCGCCATCGTCAAGGTGATGCGCAATGCCGCCAGTCGGCGCCACGCGCCCTTGGACCGCATCCCAGAGGAGCAGCCCCTCCGCGTGCGCGCAACTGGCCGTCAGCGTCATGACAGTGGCCCGGAATTTCTCGAGAGCGACGATCCTATCGCGGAGGGCCTCCGCTGTTGGCACGGCATCTGCTCGCACAAATGCGCGAGAAGACCTTGACTCGCCGTTCTTGTGATCAGCTGAGATTAGAAGGATTTCAGATCGATCGCGAGCCGTTCTTTTCGACGAAAATTTGGACGGAGGTGCGCTTGATGCGTGAGGACTGCTGAACAATACTCCGGGACAAGCGTCTCTTTGCGTAGTTCCTCCTTATTGGTGCTGACACTCGAACAGCTTCGCGACAATTCACTCTATAAGAGAACCTCGTGTGCAGAGGTCGTGATTACGTCGAGTATCAAGGTCACGAAGGAGCCTATAAATACGACAGGGCTGTGTTAGCAAATGAACATTTACGAGAAAACGAGCTTCCGCTACAATGTATGGTTTTAATTGGCAAATCCCCGTAACACTTGTTAGAGCTGACGGGAAAACTAGCAGTCTTCGTTTCGGACTACTTTTCCGCCTCGCTTTTCTGCATCCTTCGAAATTCTGTAGACACGAGAGTAACGTACATGAATCTATACGACACACCGTGAGAAAGTATTGGTAATAATTACTAAAGTCACCAGGCCTAGTGCAGACCCCCACTCTCATATTCTAGAACACAGCTTGCGGTCACTGTCCCAGTCAAGACATCATTTCTTTCTAAGGAAATCCGAACACCCGCGAAGCAGCTCCATCTGGACTTCATATGTACACTGCGCGACACAGTTGGCAGAAACACACATAAACGGCATTTTCGCACTTCCTTCAAGCAAGGTATTGACGAACGCCAAAGTCTACCACCCAAGTTATGAACAGAACGAGCACTTTTGTTCCACGCTATCAGTTGAGAAGGTCGCTTTTCAAGTCTAAAAGAAACCCACGAATAATCGGGCGATCTCTTGATTGTGCAAACTATGTCGCGACCCTCGTGAAAGTGTAATTTTCCGAGTAAATGCATCTTCAGTCTAAAGACGTAACTGAAAGAAGCAAGTCAAACCGTGCCGACAAGGGTGCTTCCCTGACGCGCCCGGGAGCGTTGTGTGAAGCCCCCCAACGAAAGGAAACGTCCCAGGGCCCTCAGTCGTTTTTCTACGTTCAGCAGCAGCAGCCGCCTACAGATGAAATCGTAGGAAAGAGGCCCAGCGGTGAAAGCGGCAAATGACGAACCTCCGAGGCAAGCGGGGAGAAAAACCCCGCGCAGCTCTTCTCCAAACAGCTCATAGGCTCGTCGCAAGGAAAAACTCTTTGAGGCGGAGCGAAGCAAGTGTCATGCAAGACCCAACAAAGGAACAGCAACAGTGCCAGATGCCAACGCAACAGCACGACGTCACGTGCGTCGGTGTTTCGAGTATGACTTCCTGAAACGAACGTCTGATGCAACTTAAGTCGACGCCGATGTCGAAAGACGCGGCATTTAGCGTTTCGAAACCTCGCGGCTTTCAGAGAGGTAAAACGAAGGGAACGCGGAGCTTAACGAGTCTGCCTCCGGGGCTCATCGGCGAATTCCGGTCCCTCGCAGCACCCACCACGCTGCGTCTTAGCGGCGTAGGAAGTGAATCCTGCGCGGAATTTTGTAAACAATTTCACAAACGACGTCTCGAAATCCACGAGAGAGGTTTCGAGACTGTTGTTCGATAGGTAGTCCAAACCGGAACCGAAATACCACCCATGATAAGGACTTCACAAAGAAGTGCTGACTGTAGTCGTATGTATTTTACCCTCACGTTCAGTGGTCATGTAATTTGGCAACTTATTACATATTAAAAAAAGCGTAGAAAAACAACAAAGAAAGGCCCCTTTGCATTTGTTAGAAAGAACAAAACACGAAGGCAAATATAAACTGAACCCGCGATACCATCCATTTGAAAATTTCCTACTCACTACGTCAGCGATTCCCACACCGTGTCAGGCAATAATAATATCAATTATTGTCACTAAGCGACGTCCTTCGCAAATTCCCGCGTAAATCTCAAACAATGCCTATCGATAGAAACAAAATGGAACCCTTCCCCACACTGCATAACTGCTATCACTCCTCCCCATCCGTGCAATGAAAGCACGCCACAAACTTTTCCATGTTTACGCACATGCGACGCTTTATAGATTCTGCTCGAGGGGCAGAAGCTACCGTAACCAAACGGCAACTATTTCGGTTTACCGCAGCTACCCGTGCAAAAACGGGCCGGGCGAATATTTCAACGGCGAACGGAAAGGGAACATGGAATTGCCTCGTGAAGTAGGGGCGATTTATATTCCTCCGCGTCGCTCGCTCATCCGAGTGTGCGACCCTAACGGAGTGACTGGCAAGATATCTACCGGATGAATCGTTCTCGAATATCGCGAGATTCGGAAGCAGCGAGCGATCGAGGTCCAACGATGCGGAATGCGCCGACACGCGCGTCGAGCCCCCGATGCCTCTCGATGGATCACGGCTCGTGGCTGTGGAAACGGAGGACGCAACGAGTGCGCGGACGTGTAAACGCAGAGAACCGCGCATCGTCTTGGCTGCCCGCCAGGGCGTCTTCGGGCGAAAAGAAGACTGCGGCCGGCGGCGTCGGCAGTGGCGCACTGCGGACGAACAATGGAACGAAAGTATTTTTGGAACGGACGCAGGGGACCCGTGCAGTCCGCGACGCCGAATAGAAGCTGCGTCGTCGTCGTCGTCGTCGTCGCCGAGGAGACGCTCACTCCCTCGCTCGCTCTCCGCCTGCAAGACCCATTAACAGTGCAGCGCTGCGATCTGCCCAGAGTCGCCACAACGACTCTCGGTCAAGGTGTTATTATACGCGCGATAACGGGCCGAGTTGCGGTGTTCCTGCTAAAAACACTGTTTAATTTACCACCATGTCGCGATACCTACGGACAAATATTATGTCTACTAATGCCTAGACTTCGAATAATGTACTAAAAAATAAATAACTAATCGCGCATCTACGCTGAAGCCGGCTCGGGTGAGAAAGGGAGCCTGCTATCCTCGAGCCTGCTGCTGCTGAGTTTACGCTTCACGCACTCATCTATCAGCGGCGAAAGCCGTACGATAGCTCACACGTCGCAGATCCCTCTTGAATTAAACTGAAGGTCCCCGAATCTCTGCTTTCTCAAGAGACCATTGTGAAAATTTGCGGTTCGGCAGTTAGAGAGCGTCTGGTAGACGACGCGCAAACGCGAGACTAGTGCAGGCACAAGCAGGTCGCGATGGTAGAATACTCCTGGGGAGCGGGAACACGGCCAGAAGCGCAGTTTTCTATCTGAGACATCCGACTCGGAGAAATAGGAAAGTCGGCCGAAGTTGCACTCGAGTCGAGGGTACGAGATCACCGAATGAGCTCGGGAAATTAGGAACCACAGAAGCGCAAGGGCCGTTCTTTCCACCTTTAACATAAATAGAGGCTTCAGCGTATAAGCGACAGTGTATAACTTGTGTTGCTACCGAAGTTCGTAACCGCCGACCACGAAGTCTATTTAGAGCCACCAAATAGGCTACATTTCTTCGGTCACAACTCTTCGGACATATTGGCGCTTAAAATCATCGTTGAAATCATCAAGAAACGCTTTCCCCTACTCCAGAATTGTTTAAACAGCCCGCGACAAAGCGAAGCGCTATAACCTCAGGTTCTCGACTCCGTGTGCAAGCCTGAGGAAGTGGGGAACTATCGCCAACTGCCCCAGCTTTGCACCGACCACCTAAATGACGGCTCCCGGAAGATAATCACGGAATGAAGTGCCGACACTTTAAATGCCTTTTCACACACAGAGCACAGCGGCAGAACGTAGCGCCGCTAGTTTACGCTGTAGAAAATAGCGCTGACCTTGCTTGACAGCGCCTCAAACGCAACTTATTCCGTGGCTCTAAAAGCGCAATGCAGAGTGCTACTACTACGCCTGCCAAAGTATTTGCGACAAAAAAAAAAAAAAAAAAAAAAAAACAGACAAGAAAGGCGCGTGCTTGAACAGCGTATGTGGTTTTCGCGGAAGCATGCAACCGCCAGTTTTCTCTGGGTCACGTAGCCGCAACCGCCGCCGTCGAGTCGCCCGACACGACGTTGCGTGCGACTCGCTGTCTTCGCCGAGTTGCTACAAATAGAATGGGCCTTCTTTAACCCCCTTCTTCTTCGTCGAACCGAGTTACGAGGAATTAGTGAGCCGAGAACGCGCGTTCCGCGTTCTTGACTGCTTGCTTCAAAAACGCAGAAACACGAAAAAAAAAAAAAGTTTAATCGCGCAGGAGCGCCTGGAGTGACGCGGGAGTCACATCCAGGTTCTGCCTGCATGTGCGTTCACGCCTGCCGTTATACACCATGAGATCGGGAGCGCCTACTAATCCCAGCAACCCGCGGAGGGAGCTCGGTAAATGACGAGGCTGAAAGGAAGTTCAGACCTTAAGACAAACAGCCTACGCTGTAACACCGGGCATCGCGTAAGCACGCGAAGCGTCGCGCTTAGTGCCACGATGCGGACGGTATTTGTATTATTTTTTGTCTAAGCATACTTTCAGCGTCGTTATTCACCCAACTTCTTCGTAGACCTCAGCGATTGGCTCCTCAAAGTGCTATGAGAAAAAGTAGACGCCCAAGATTTCTCAGAGTGTGCTATCGTGAACACTATGAGCGTCACCTTAAATTACCGAAACCGCGTTTTTTTTTTTTTTTTTTTTATCCGTTTTGGTTTAAATTAGAGCTGACATTTTAATACCGTATTCACACAATCAAAAAGGTACGTTTAAAGGGGTACTTCGGTGATTTTGTATATACCCCAAATAGCTGCAATTTCGGAATCGCCGGCCTTTACTTTTTCAGGTAAGCTATTTAGTATCGCGAAATTTATTTAGTATCGAGACTGCATAATAGTTATTGTGAAATGGGCGAGTGAAAATGACGTCAAAACAAACATTCAAATATACCCGCGCTTGTCAGTAACGTTGCGTCAGGGGAAGGCAGGCTTGGAGTTCGAGCGGGCGGTCCAAAATTCACTATACCGAGCATTTGTTTCGTGCAGCTGCGCGGGTGCTAAAGCGAGCTTCTATAGCAATCGTTTGACACCATGAAGCTTGATAATCCATTACATTCCATAGCGTTCATTTGACACCACGAAGCTTCACATCCAAGACACCATGAAACTGCTTGTAGTAAGTTGGGAACAAAGTCTATGGCCCAAAGAGTGAATCCCTGTTTTCCCCTGACGTCCCTTTTTCATAGTTGCCGGTAGAGACTTTCACTTTGAAAAACACGGTGAGGACCAAAATTGCAAATCCAATACCTTTGCGAAAAAATAGGTATTTTTGCCCAGTACTCAGGGTTACCATCTCAGGGATATTTGTTTGTTTGTGTGTCTAACAAATTTTCAGGCAAATACAGGACTATAAAGACAAGCCCGGAGTACCCCTCCGAGCAAGGGACCTGTATGGTCGGTGGCGAATCAGGTTGCGTTCCTCCGCGCGCGGCATGTGCTCGCGACTCAACAGGGCCACAGAACTATCTGCAGACTCCATCATGTTCCAAGCTTATTTGCTTCATACATACGGATCTTTCCAACACGTCTGCGGAGAGTGTTTCTACGACCAAAGCGGCGAGACCGCCATACAAGGAAGCAACCCGCCTGAGATAAGAGTCTGCACACTGTCTTTCGTACGACGTATTAGCAGCATGGCCGCGGCTTTAGGGAGCGGTTAATTGCGATAGTAAAACTCTTCCTCGCAACGTCACGGCGGCATTCAAGGCGGCGTTGACCCGCGCCCTGCCGAGAGATGGCGGCACATACTCCGTAATTCTCGCATCGCAGGTCGGCTTCATCCACCGAGCAGAGGGCGATCTCGTCGTTTATTTAGCGTCCGCTCGAGCCGAGGAGGATGCGAGGGAATGTTTACAGCGCGCGTTATTCCATAAGTCGCGGCCGCTTTACGACCCTCTCGATCTATTCCGCTTCACCCTTACGACGGGGACCGCACGCACGCAGGACGTTACGAGCCACCGCAAGCCAATCCAACGCCGTGTGAGCGTCGCGTGACATTCGGGAAGGGCGGAGCGACGCGCTGGACGTACGGTCACGTAGTAGGTTCGCAGCGTTGGATTGGAGCAGGTGACTCGTACCGTGCGTATACGGTCCGTCGTGCGGTGACACGGAGGGAGTACAGCGGCGGATTGCCGAAGGTTGAAGCGGTGGGCCGACCGAGCGAATCGAGCGCCGCTGCATCGACCGCTTTTCTTCGCGCGCCCGACTCATCGAGCACACACCGTGGTATACCTTCGGTGCATAGCAGGGATGAGACGTTTTCGTTCCTTATTTCCGTTATTCGGGGCTTTGCGCTGCTATACGTGGATGTCGTCGAACATCGCTCCACCAGTTAGCTGGATTTAGGGAGTACCGACTTCGTGTAATCTACCGAGAAAGGGTTCATCCTCCGTGCGACTGAGTGCGAAGAGGATGACTGCGAGGGTATCAAAGAGGTTTTTAAAAAGATCACCATGATTTAACGTTGGCACCGGCGAGAGCGCTGTTTCGTCCTTCTCAACTCGCTCGGTAAAGCTAATCTCAGAGCGACTCCACAAAGATCCATTGACGCGACACCATTTCTGAAGCTAACAAGTGCGGGATCGGTGCTTCGTAACAAAAAGTGTCCTAGTCGGACCTGAGGACTGGGGGAAGAGGAATGGGGAGATCGCAGTTGGCAAACAATAATACGTAAAAATTGCATATAAAAACGCGCAAAAAAAAAAACAAAAAAACACCCGCCCTTAATAGCCACTGGAAACTCTTAGACCGCAGGAATAAGATATTGTTTCTTCTTTTTTTTTTTTAAATTTTTGTATCGCAGTGAAAACGTTTTTATTTAGTGAGTGTTTTAGGTCCACTAAAACGCCCGATCAACGCAGTGAGAAACACGTACCCAAAATCGCCTCATGGCTCCTTTGTAAGTAGATACCTTGAATCCCTTTGATGACCGGTCATTTGTCGACGAAAAAGACAACTCAAAAGCTCTAAGGTCACACAGCTGTGGTGGAGCGTTCGATCGAACAGCTTGGAATTTCTGGTCAATTTATTGTTGCGTAAACCTTCTCCACCTAAGGGACTTCCCCTAATATCATTACATGTAAGTTTGAAGAACATAAAGGGTCACCAGCCGTGCCACTAAAATTCGTGCGGTCAACTCGCCGGTCGCAGGGCTCGCTCTATCCCCGGGACTAATTGGATGACGTCCACAGGGCTCGAAAAATCTATCCTGTGACATATTAAAAAAAAAAAAAAAATACATAAAAGGAGCGAGGAGTCTTAAAGCGCCCGGCCTTGACACGTGACAGGTCCGAGAGCCAGTCTCGAGTGCCGACACGACAGTCGGCCGGCTCGTCCCGACAGTCAACGCGGACTCCTGTCAAAAATAACCGATGAAGGGGACGCCTCGTGGCCCGGAACTCGGCAGACATCAAAACGGGGCCCGCATTCCTCGAGTCGGTGTCCCGCCGTCAGGAAGAGGAGACAGCAAAGAAGACGGAAGACGGGCGGCCGGTAACGGGGCCGACCGCACTAATTTGGGGACCTCGCCGCGAACGAGGACAACAGGCGTGCACGACGTTCTATACGCGCTGGCATGCAGGAATGGGCGGGTCTTCCCTCGCTGACGCTCGCATTCCTCGTCGTGTGCACCTGCCAACGTCAGGCGGTAGCTCGGATGCGCAATGGCCCGGTCCTTCGAGAGCGAAGAACACAGATTCAAGTCCGGCGGCAGAGTCGAAGCAGCTTTTTGGCGATCAGAGCGACCTGCTGCGGTGGCACTTGTTCACAAAGTTGCGTTTTTGAGACAGGTTGCCGTCTTAGGCAGCGTGCTTCTGCTACTAAGTCACGAATTGACAAAAATAAAAAGAAATCAGTACCGTGCGTGGGACAACCAGAACAGGCATAGATTAATGAAGATGACACCAACGCCCGTTAAACAAGAGTATGATCCTGCACGTGGTTAGTTTCTGTAGATTACATGTTTTGAAGCCTGTTGAAGCCCAAAATCATCATGCCGAGGTAAGAACCAGACAAAGATCGAGGGATATGGACACACGCATTAGCCATTACAATAGACCCTTTCGGAAATTCAGTGCCATCTAGTGGCTCGTATTGCAGTTTAGGTTTTGCAATACCAATGGCGGTAATGAACTTGTATTTTATCGGGCACCGCCACTTTCGCAAGTCAACGGCAGGCGAGGAATTGCTCAATGTGTAGTTATTTCTTGATCACTTTCAGTTCGATATTGACAAAGAACCTGCAGTGAGAACAAAGCTCCAACCGACACAGAATTAAATTCGATACACCGAACGGCTTTAAAGCCGATTAATTAGAAATGAACACTTACGTAGCTCTTGTGTTCATTCCTACGTCGCATCGCACTAACCGCCGAATGTACAGGCCTCACATAATCCGCTTAGGAGCATCTTCAACTTCTTCCTTTATCAGTCACTAGAAAGCCGCCATTGGTATGGCACAGATGCCGTTCCACAGATGATGATAGCGATCAAAGTGGCCAGTCTGAATTTCGGAGAGGGTCTATTGGTTTGTTTCGAAAAGTATGGACAACTGCTTAGTTGTTTGCTTTTGGGATGCAGAGGTCTACCATAATCGGGCTTTGCTCAACTTCTAGCATATTAAACGTTAAATAAAGGGGGTGAATGAAATATTTAACAGAACGGAGCAGTTAGCCTAAGGTCGTGTCTGTGTCAGGCTGCATTGACGAGGGAGAAAGAAAGCGGGAAGGTAGCGGGAAGGTAGCACGGGAGAAAGCGAATTCGACGGCTCGATATCCTTAGTTTTCCCCCCTCCAGCATGTGTCATGAAACTACAAAGAACCCGTAAGGGATCTCTGCACTTTCGGGCAACTCTCAGGAAGAGAAAAGTGAGTCTCGAACTCGTGCTATGGTTTCAGATATTAGTATTTCTCAACGTAACACCTTTTAGGACGTAACGCTGTAATACGGCGTTAACTCGAATGGCTATGGGTGCGAACACTCTGCTTATGAATTATTAAGAGGAGGCACCAAATCCCCAGGATTGCTTTTGACGAAACAGAGTCGACTGGTAGTCACAGCTAACAGTGATCAGCTAAAAGGAAGGCCGAGCCAAGTTCACGCGTTCAGCATCCGCATTCTGAAGGGTTGCACCAATTATTCTGTCCTTCGTAAATCCCGTATGCCCAGTCATTAAGATAAGAACAAGGTTTTCAAACCAAACATAACGAACAATCTTTAAAAAAACTGTAGTAAAAAGTCAAACGTTAGAAATTTAAAATACACGATGAAGGAAAGTAGACATTCCGAATCCTTTTTCTTTTTTTCCTTTTATTCCAGCTTTTCTTTAGTGTCTTAAGATCCTAATCAAACTTCGCATTCCACTGGACACAACAACGCGCCTCTTCGGGCGCTTTTGAAGCAAGTGACGTTCTTCGATGTCATCAGCTCGTGTGATCAGCCCGCTGTGCCCGTCGGCGACTTCGAGATGGGCAGGTCCTCTTCGAGCTAGGCTCCAAAGGACCGGCACGTGAATTCACTTCAGGTTGCCGAAAGAGACGTCGCTGTTCCTGGACGCAAGTCACGGCTGCAACGGCGGCAACAGCACAGGACGCGGCAGCACAGCAACAACAGGAGGTTCTTCGCAACCACCGCCAGGCTGTCCACATCCCCGGCGAAGGCACGGCGGCGACACCACGCCACTGCTGCCCGTGACGCAGAACAGGAGCCGTCGGTCAACCGGATACGGAGAAGGGGGCTTTGCTTGCCGCTACGCCGCCGCCCGCAGCTTCCTTCGATCGTGTTACACCACGGCGGCGCGTTGCGAAGGAGACCCTCGGCCGAGAGGACGTGTCGAAGTCGTCGGTCACAAAGTGGTGTGTACCGTGGGTTAACATGGGGTACACCGTCATGGGGTATAAACTGCAAGCTATGTGGAGTTTTGAAACAAAGGAAGAACAACCCCCAGAAACTATATCCGTGCGGTCTGATGATGACGCGCGTGAAATTGTATTCGATCTTTTAGCAACCGCGTACGCAACCGCCTTGCGAACGCGGTTCAACAGCGAGTGTAAAAACGGCGTTACCGCTCATTCACACTGGAAGCGGATCTGCGTTCGCAAAGCGGTTGCGAACGCGGTTGCGAACGCGGTTGTATAAAGATCCGAGCACAATTGCACGCGCACTCGATGACATCAAGTGCGCGTGCAATGGTACTGGAACTTTATATAACCGCGTTCGCAACCACTTTGCGAACGCGGATCCGCTTCCAGTGTGAATGAAGTGGCAAGGTGCCCCGCTCCCTTTGGACAGATGCAAAAAGGCCTGAAAAGAGTATATAAATGGCCCTGAGAAGACGTGGCATCTATAGCGTTCTAAGGGAGTGCACTTGTCTTGCACACCAGCACTGTTCTTGAACACTTCTGATTAGCCGCATCCTAGAAAAAGAATGAACTCGCAACGTGACGGAAAATTATTGGCGGCTCGATGCTGTTGTCTTTCACTTTTATGACACAGCGACTCGGCGCCTCAAAACACCCCCGTACCTTTCGATAAGCAAATAAATGCTACATAAAGGAATGAGGTTACTATATGCTGCACAGCCATACGCACAACTCCGACTGTGACAAGGTTCTTCGGGGCAACCAGAGCTCAACTGCGAACTTGGCGAAAGTGGGCCAACCTACGCTGTGGAACTTCGTAACGCCTCAGTTACAGAACAAAAATACACAGGCGGCAAAAGAACCGATTTCAGCAATAACCGATCAGGCGAGCGTTTCGTGCACTCGAACCCTTTGCAGGCTTACTTCTTTCCCTGAAATCACACTCAATTTCCATCTATTGTTATATAAAAAAGAACTAATAACCCGTGAGATTTACTCAGCTGGTAAAAATAATAGGCGAACAGTTAGAATGGATATTACAATAACTAAAATATTATTCAGAGGATCAAACAAGGCAGCCAAACTCGTTTTCCTCTATGAGAACTTCTGTCAGGCTAGAGCAGCTGCGCGAGTAACGGATCGCGCGCGATAAATTTAGGAGTATCAATTAAAAAGGGCGGTCGTCGGACATTACATGCGAACCGAAATGAACTAGTGTTCCTTCCCTTAGCAACTGAACCAAACTTAGAGAAATAACTCTCGTGGAGTTGTATGATATACCTGGCTGCGGCCACGAAAAATATTAACATTACATAACTAATAAATCGAGCAAACTTCATACAGAAAACAAGTAGGTTCACAAGGCGACGTATCCAGGCAATAGCATTAGTTCAACAATAACGTAAAAAGCTAAAAATTGTTAAAAAAATCAACCGAGTTTTAGCGTTTAAGGGCAGATTAGACAACCTGATCCACGCCCTCTCACGCCTGCGCATTGTTTACAATGACAGCCCCCAACAGATTATGAAATCCGACTTCATTCACCATATGATTTATGACCCACATTCTTCTAGGTCTGCTTCCAGTGGGTGTATGCCAAATTATACGGATCAATTCACGTCACGAGAGCTTGCTGAAGGTTGACCAATGAAAGATAGAGGTTAGCCTGGACGCCTGTCCTAGTCAGAATACAAGAAAGCTCGACGTCACACTGGACAGACGTACACTTATTCCGTAAGGTTTCTAACGAAACGGGCCCCAGAAAACTACGAATCGTGAACGGAACCCGGTACCAGTCGGAGTGCCTGTCATGACCTATGACTCGAAACCCTCTCTAATGTCTTACTCTGTCTTTTAGGTACAACCTAGCAAGTTTCGGACTCTTCATGGCGGAAAGGCTGCGGCTACCTGCCGCTGAAATATTCCCCGTCGAACTTCACAGAATATGCCAGCCCGAAGTTTGAGCAAAAAGATTGATTCGCTGCTCCCTCATCGAAATCGAGAACGCTCACGTGACCGAGTTACTATGCTAAAGGGGAAACTTCCCATGGCAGTGTAGAAGCGAGCTGTGCTTGTCTAAAGCTTGGATCGAAGCACATTTTTACTAATTTGAACAACATTGAGGGGAAACCGTAGCCTGCAATACACTTACACGAAAAGTTGTTAGCGGGTAGGGTAAACCGCGCGACACAGCGAGTGCGAACACGGCATCGCATTTTAGTCCGACAGGGCCCTGACTTAGTTTTGCCACTCCAATATGCGCCCAGGACGAGCGCTTTTCACCACCCAACTCGTTTTAGCGATAGCCTTCCAAATTTAAGAAAAGAAGAAAAGAAGAAAAAAAAAACAAAAAACGACGACGATTGCTTGTTAGTGTTAACCATATCACGCTCTGTCAACTCCAGATACAGAAAGCCGTATCGCTGAATGTTATACGTCAACAGCTGATGATAGCCAACAGGGGTCAATCATTGGGCACGACGTCATCGTTCGGCCGGAACTCGTACCCAATCAGTCAGAACGCGAATCCCATGCCGAACGCTGAACAATCATTCGTGCCCGATAGGTGACCGGCGCTAGCTCCCCAGTAGGAGACGCACTACTTTCTTAACCTAGGTGGTGTTGGCTCTGTATGTGCTTTGCTACAGGAGATCGGAAGGGAAATTTCCGAAGAGAAGGGGGCCTCCCCACGCCAACTGCGGCGTGGCGCCCGATACCTCCGACACTGCAGATATCTCCAAGCCGTGGTCAGGTCTTTATTGGCAGGCACAGCCGGCGGCGGAGTAGCACCCTCCGAACGCGCATCACTCGCACGATCGCGCACGGATTTCCACTCACGGCCGAACACATCCACGTGAAGCGGCGAGTGTTCCGGTCGGTCGGTCGGGGAAGAAACAAAGGAAGGCGGAGGAGGAGAGCGGGCGCGGACGCCTTGCATTCCAGATAATGCATTTACAGCCATCGCTACGTCACATTGTAAATGCAACACTGGAACGAAGCCACCCGCGCGCTGAGCCAGGATAAACTTTCGTCCGGTCCTGCTCGTGGGCCGTTTCGGCACTCGCCAACGAGCGGCTCGGAGAGAGTCTTTGGTCGCTCCCAACGGGCAACGAGACGGCTCTTCTCTTTTCCCGCCCCGACACAGTTCCGTCGGCACCACACACAGGCTAGCGCACAGTTCCGCAGCCGTCGTTCGTTGCCGTCGCCGAGAGCAGGGTTGGGGCGCAAGCGGGGAGCAGACTGGGAGGTTAGGAGAAAAAAAAAAAAAACAGAACGAGGGAGCGTGCAGGTTGGTGTGGAGACGCATTTCCGGCGCGAGCAAGATGTCTCCGAACTTCTTCGGGCCGCCCGGTAAAAAGCAGGTGTGCAGCCCGCCGCGAGCGGGTGCGAAGCGGTAGGCTGCAAGAGGAGCTGTGTGAGTCGCGGGCTTCGAGCAGGTGAGTGCGTAGCCCGAGTGCTAGGGCCGACGCTGAGTGAATCAGTAACAAAACTTAAGAAGAAACTAATATTTTGAGCGCAGACTATCTCGTGTAGTGACGAGGTCGTGTCGTTATTCGCGCCTCCTGTCATTTCATTTCTCAATTCGCCCTTTTTTGTCCTAGACATTTCCTTACATGTAAGCGTTGAAATGTTTCCCTCAAAGGAAGGACGTTACTGGTCCAAGGTAAGCGCCAAACCACCTCAATCGAGCAAGACATGACATGCAAACTGCACTGAGGCTCGAACGCTCGACGCGGTGGAAGCCAGGTACGATGCCACGGAGAAAGAAAGCCAAGCCGCAACGATTAGGAACGTATTCCACACCACAAAGAGGGCGAGCCTCTAGCCCAACGCTGCACAAAGTTATTGCAAAGGTTCAAACGGTAAAGGGATCAACAAATACCCCTGTTTTACGGGCACTCGATACACCTGCAGGGCGAACTCTCTAAAGTCGGCGAACCAGCGCACGCCGACGGGCACGCGCACAATCGAGCACGCAAGCTAATTCTCCTATTATTGAATGACTACGTTCTTGAGGTCTTCTAAGGTTTACAATGCCCCTGTTTCAAGGGAACGTTACAGGTGTTCAGAACTCCTTTAAAGAAATGGCAAACCAGCACACGTCGATTGGCGCGCGCAGAATAGAGATCGCAAGTTGATTCGCCGATTCTTTAAGGAAGTTGTTCTGAAAGCAAGGCCCTCGTAAGTGTCCACAAAACAAGGGTATAAGAAGCACCCGGCCACCGTCGCATTCGAAAGCATTCCGCGTGTAAGCGGGAAGGGTCAACTCCGCAAACCAGACAGCCAGTAGTGCATACAGGCGAGACGAATGCGGGGTGAGGCGTCGCAACTCACAAACCGAATTTCGTCTTCCACCAGCAATAGGAACGAAAAAAAAAAAAAAAAGAAGCAGGAGCACGTTAAACGGAGAGCACACGGACGGACGATCGGAGTAGCTCGACGCTTTCCACAACACGCACGAGGAGCACAACACACACACGAGCACGCGCACACACCACACGCAGGGCGTAACCGATCGACGAGCGCTAGTGGGAAACGGAAGACGTCACCGGCGAAGCACCCGAGACCGCTACTAGAACTTTTTCACGCGCGACTTGAGGGCTGGCGGAAGCCCGCCGGCCACAACACGCCGCGGAGAACCGAGAGAAGAGCCCCACGGCGGCGCCGGCGGCGGCGTCGTCCGACTCACGGCGAGCAGAGAAGCGCGCGCCACAAACGCCAAAGAGCGGGGTCGCCTTACGCGCCCCCCGGGCGAGCGAGTCGAGGAGGAGGGCCCGGGGTCTTCCTCCCCTTCCCGTCTCTCTCCCCTCTCGGGCCAGAACTCCTCTCCCCGGGAAAGATGGGCCCGAAACGACGCCCCAAAAGAGCCCTGCGGCACGGCGGCGGAGAATAAAATGGCCAATGGGGAATATAAGCAAATCAGGAAAAAAACAAAGAGAGAGAAAGAGAAAGCGACAATTTTTTAGCTTTGCTTCCGCCCGTACATCGAAAAGAAGGTAATAAAAAAAAATGAAAAAAAAAATAGAGGCGCGTGTCTCGCCGCGGAAGCACTTGACATGCACGGCATGGCCGGCGGTCCGCTGCACGGGTGGTTCCGGACGGCAGGACCCGCAGGCTTGGCTTTCCTCCTCGCAGGCCCCGCCCTCTTTTTCCTTTTCAACCCTTTCCTCGATCTCGCTCTAGATGGAAACAATCCCTTTAAATGATGATCCGAATAAATCTAGGCAAAAAGAAGAAAGGAAATAGTTTGGGTGCAGGCTGCAACGCAGTAATGCGGGGGAAGGGGCTGAGAAATAGAGGCGAGAAGGAAAAGGCGGGGAAACGACGGCGTGTTTTGGGGAGGGGTGGAGCAGCGGAAGCAAGGCCCATACGGTCCGAGATAAAAAAAGATCGAACGGGCGAGACCTTAATTAGGCCGTAATAGGCGCGTCGCGTAATGGGAGACGGTACGCGGCCGCGTAAGCGCTCGTTCATGCGATCGCCCCCGCCAGAGATCGCTGCTGCCTTTACGACGCTATTTGCGGCAATCGCGTCCGAGCAAGAAAATAGCTTAGGAACGACAAGCGCCAACCGACCCGCACACAACGTGGAGGCTACTACCGCCACTTAGAACAGGTGTGAGCGGTGCCGAAAAAACGACCCCCGACTATTATCCTCAAACGTAAAAAAAAAAAAAAAAAAAAAAAAAAAAAGAGTCTGTGTTTTGATGTGTATATATATTTATTGTCTTCGAAACCAAACCCATTTCCTGTTTCTTCAACGGGAATACTAGGAACGAACCCGGAAATTCCAAACACTTACTAAAAAAAAAAAAAAAAAAAGAAAGTCGGCCGGTGATTTTTTTTTACTCATCACGACAAGCAACTCGACAACTATCATAGAGGCCCAAGCGGCGGAGAACGAAGATGCTCCCAATCCCGATACCTGCAACAATTATTTACGACGGAAAAGGAAACCGAGCGTTATGAAAAACACAGTCTTCACATCACGCCAGGAACGACAAAAAACTTTTCTCTCTCTCTTTTTCTCTCCCGTAGCGACATTACGGACCCGTCCGGGCCGCCGAAGAAACGCCTCTACTCTTCCCCTAATTTCCACAAACAGGACCCCCTCCCCTATTGCTCTTACAACAAACGGGCCAAGACGACGCGAGCGCGAGTCGGCCGCCCTTGCCAGTAACGCGAGCAACCGGGGGACCCTCTTCACTTGGCTTCCGTCCTGAAGCTCCCGCGTCCGCGTGCGCGCGCACACAAACACCGACGAGCGCCCCGCAACCCATCCGGAGTCTATTTCCGAGTCGCGTGCTTTACAGCCTCGCAACGACGCCCGGCATTTCCCGGCCCGTTAGAGCTGCTCGCGGACGAGTATCTTGGTCCCGTCTCTTCCGACGAGCCAGCAACACACAAACAATCTAGAGCGCGGAAGAAGGAAAAAAAAAGAAATAAAGCTTCCCGGCTGACAAGGAGACGAATGGCGGGTCGACCGCTAGCTACTTCTCGAGCTCCGACGACCAAAGTCAGCGCGATGACCGTCCCGCAACCAAAGCGTTGCGCCTCGTGAAACCGGGCGCCCTCCAAAAAAGAGTTGCGGCTTCGCCGACGGCCCTCTACAACGAAGCGCCGTTGTCCCCGACGGACGAGTTGGTGCGGAGCACCATTTCTCATTCCTCACGACGTCAGCTGCCTCCGCGCTGCTGCTGTGACAAAGGCCGTTAGCGACTTGGGGGTTCCCCGGCGCCGTAACAAAGCCCCGGCTATTGCAAGACGGAATTCAATGTTAGCGGTCCAGTACGAGAAAGCGATGCTTCATCGGTGGTTGATGCAGAACCGCTAGCGTGAGCTACGAGACCACGGAAAGGTTTAAACGCCAACGAAGAAGAGGACAGTGCCGCGCGTATTATATACAAGAGCAGAGAGGAATCCCATTCTAGTATCTCTTATGCATAACATGGCAATTCATCGGGTAATTATTTCGCCCCACTTCTTTTTTCAGATCATAACTTTTTTTTTTTTTTTTTTTTTTTTTTTTTTAACGGGGCATCTAACGCTCGACAGTTTTCATGATTCCCCACGGACGATGGAAGTTTCCGGTACAATTTTCGCGCGACTCATAACTATTTTCTGTCCCACATCACCACCGCCCGCCCCACGCGTTTCGGGTAACGCAGAACGCCCAAAGCATACCGTAAAAATATGTACGACGATAGCAACGCGAAAAACAAACAAACAAACAAAGCAGCGATCGAAATCAAGTTTTCGACGTGGATTCCGGCGACACGGCCAAGATAATCACGGCAACCGTCATTAGAGTAATGGGCGTTAACGAGCACGGCGCCCCGATGCGTCGCTCTGCTTCTTGGGCCGACGCAGCGACCCGCTCGCCGTAAGCGTTCTCGTCACCTAGGGGACGGCATGAACACCGCGCCGCAGAGCCCGCCACTACACCGCTGCAGCGTCCGCCGAAATCGATGGCCAAGCGTCACACGATCGTCGCAACTGGCCACCCGAAACGCGGGTCGGGGCGCCGGAGAGAACGAAACACCCGTGCGTGCGAAAGAAAGAGAGGGGGGTCCGAAAAGACGTCTCCAATTTGAACCCCTTCCCGGGTATCTACCTCGCAATGCCGTCCACAATTTGTCTTTCTCGGTAACATTTGGCGGAGAGCAGCGCAGTCTACACTTGCCTAAGGCATCGTGCAATCTAAGACTATAGGAAAACCGAGAAATGAAGCGTAATCAATGGACCGTTTAGGCTTGAAACGGATTGAGCGTAAGCGTTTCTGCGACACGGCCCAGATACAATGACAAAAAAAAAAACGCATAGTTTATAACTAACTAAAACAGAAGTCGTGGAAACAAGACGCGGTCGACAGGAAAACAGGAAGCAAAATAATAACAAAAAAAAACTTCAAATGTCTAAGAACTAAAGTTTCTTTTTTTAGTTAGGCTTTGAATTATATGCATAGAATGATTCGAATATCGGGGGCAGCGGGGAAGTCAATTTCCGTCGGGGTCATGGCTGACAAGCCTGGCACGCGTCGCCTACCAAAAAAATAAATAATTTAATAAAAAAAATACCCACGCAAGGACAGTAATGCCAATAAAGCTAATTATCCCGGATTTCCTTTCATGAAGACGAATGCACGCAGTCCCAATATTGACCTCGACAGTCCGCCGGACCAGGTCGAGTGCCGGAGGCACCAAGAGGGGTTCGCCCACCGAAAGCGGGTTTTCCTGCACTGCAAGTCTCACAGTGGGGAAGCCCACCTCGCGGAAGATGAGCGCGCGCTAGATCGCGTAGCAGACACGCGCGAAGCGTTGTTCATTGTGGATGACGTTTAAATAATAAAAAGGCAGACAAACATAAAACAATACACGAGGACGAGAGCGTACGGTACCAGAACGGAGCGCAACGTTACACGATACGCAGTGGAACAAGAAAAGAGTACCGGTATTTGAGGACAAGGTCTTTAGATCACACGAAAAGCAAACAAGAGGCCACTATCGTTTCAGCTTCGGTCCGAGCGCGGCCGATGTTATAAGTCGAAGGGCCAATCAAACACCACAAAAAGCGCAGCGTCATGGCGTGCTCTCTGCTCCTGATAGGACTAGCCGGCGGAGGAGCGCGCACAGAGACTCGGCGAATACCGGATGGTCCTATCAACTGTAGAGAGCAGGCCATGGCGTTTTGCTTTTTGCCCTGTTTTATTGGCCCTTCTGCTCATAACATCGGCCGCGCTCGGACCGAAGCTGAAACGAAGTATAGCTACGAGAGAATACTCAAGTCTTACGTAATTGCAAGCAAAAGACATTTTGAAGTCCTGACTGATACTGAAGGCGAACGCCCGAGTCACTCTCGTGACTTGAAAAGAGCCATCAGAGGTTCCCTAGGCTTTACTTGCTGGTCACAGGCTCTTTCGTGCAACCGAAATCTTTCACTCAGATGCTCAGTCAACTAGACTTCGTGCGTCATGAAGACAGTACGTCAAAAGAGCTTCAGTGTTTTGGCAATACACGAAGAACGTTAATTTATCTAATTACTAGGAGCATTTATTATTCGCAACTGCATATTGGGTATGCAGGCTGGGCTTTTCTCTATACTTGTTTTTCACAAGGAACATTGTAAAAAAGTTCCGCTGCAAGCGGAACGTTACCAATTTCGTTCTTTATGTCGTCAATTGTGATATCTGCTTGTGCACTTACTTGGGATCCCTTATTATTACTTTCTCAACCCGTACAATCTTATAATGAAAAAAAAAAAAAGTTTTTGAACTTATCTGACAACCAAATCATTTAAGAAATACTTGGACCAGCGCATACACTTTGCGCAAAACTTGCTTCTTTCTAGGGGTGACAACCGGTACAGTTCCCAATTCGTTATTTCAAGATGGCGTCTTCGCCAGCACGCCCTTGTCGGAAGGAACGAGCAGAAATAAAGCGATAAAGACGCCTCACACGTTGCGACACTCACCACTGGCTCAGCGTGACGCAGCGCAGGGAAGCGTAGATGCCGCGACTGACTGATATACCACCAGCTGTGTTCACACTGGGCAAACGCACGTGGGAACTCAGGGTGGTACACTGTCAGGCGAGGCCATGTCGAAGTCACACTCGAAGAGTCAGCTTGTTCTCGGGGCGATGACGCCTTACCTTTGTGGTCGGTAAACCTTGACGGAAACATCGTAAAAAAAAAAAAAAAAAAAAAAAAACCTGTGCAAAAACGTTGTGGCGATGCATGATATTGAGAATTAAAGAGAGGACCGATCAATAACGAAATTAAAAGATTCCCCATTCCCGGTTCGAGGGCACGTGGACGAAATTTAAGTTTCAATCAAGAGTGCGTTCCCGCAGCACGAAGCGTTCTATAACATAAAGCACTTGTACACTGAGTCTCGAGCTACAATTAACTTCCTTCAGACTGATCTTTTCTTTTTAATTGTTCACCCATACGCAGTCCCGCTGTTTCGTCGCTGTACTAACAACTACCTAAACAATATTAAAATGAAGAAGAAGAAAAAAAAACGACAAATTTGCAGCTTTGGATTAAAAATTGAGTGCGCTACCCATGCTTCGAGTTCTGCCCGCTGCCTGCACCCTGCACTCCCCCCCCCCCCCCCCTCCGCCCCCCCCCCCCCCCCCCTTCCCCTATTTTTGTTTTCAGAGAAAAAAGGGGATAATTAAATTTCAGCAATTCGCCGAATGGCGACATTACGCATCTCCTGCAGGAGCACGTGTATGAGGTGACCATTGGAGAAAACTCTCACCTACAAAATCCTTTCACTTTTGCACGAGCGCAGTGTCTTTATTGCGCCGGGATGCTTGAAGCACACACGACTTCACGCGTCGTTAAATCGGCTACAAAACGCGGCGGACTTGTGCTGCAGGTAGGACAAACCTACGGTGCCTGGATGCCCTGTCTGCGTCTCGTGGCCCCTCGGGATAGAGAAATCCTCGTGGGTCGGAAGCGGGAGCCGGCGTTACAAATTAAATCATCCGTGGCCGAGATAAGCAGAACCGAAGCACCATAGAAAGCTACATGCAGGTGCTGAGAGATGCCAGAGAACGTGTACTTCGCAAACACACAAAGCATCGTGCAATGAACTCTGTGAGATGTTACACTCCGTTTCACACGCACTGGGCACTCTTCGACACTCTTACACGGACCGCGACGCTAACGCGCGGCATACTTACAGCCTGGTCGTTTCGCCTGAAATGTCGTCTCCTTCGATGCGGTAGATCTTGCCGTACATCACGTACTCGAAGCTGTCCGATCTCGAGGGTCCCGTGTCCGCGGGGTTGTACTCGCCGTCGTCCGGGTAACCGTCTTCGCGCAGCGTCGTTGCAATCACCAGCCGGAACTTGTCACCTGCGTTGCACAAGTGAGAGGGAAAAACGTGTGGGGTTGAGTGCATAGTATAGGAGTAACAGGCTACGTTGGTAACCGCGAGAAACGGGTCGTACATGGCGTACAACACCGTCTGCTGGTGCGAGCGCGTAGCCTGACCTATACTTCCCCGCCATGATGAGAGCGGCTGGGAAGTCTTTCTGTCGCCTGTCTCCAGCGTGCGCTTCCTACCTTCGGAATTTCGCGGTAGCCTCCAGCGTACACGCGCAGTCAAAGCACGGTGGAAGGCAACGAGCCGTCGTGCAAGCGGGACGCTAGATGAAACCACGCGCTCACACCAGTAGTTGACGGGGTTGTATACTATGTATATAAAGAGTAGAAAAGAGCGCTTTGGACTTCTGTTTCTACGGTGACGGCGTATGCCATGCGCCCGCTTGTACCTTCGAGTGGCAGCTGGTGAAATGAACGGAATATGATCGCTAACTCTCTAACGTATGCTCCGTTAAGACTATCACCCCACAGCGCGGAGCGTTCTCACATAAACTGAAGATGGTGTCGTGTATTAGAGCATTATACGACTATTGAAAGAAGGGAGGATGTTGGCAGTGCTACGTTAGTATCGACATGTTTGAACTAATTGTCTGGTGTGTCGCACGAACTGAGGTCCAACACTTGGAATGTTAGTATCAGCGGAAAACAAAATGGAACCAATACACCTCAACAAAGAATGCAAAAGGAAAGACATGTCGCAGCAAAGAGTTCGTTTTTCTATTCTAGCTTATAGATGAAGGCAAGGAAAGAGACGACGTCAATTCAGGGGTAAAATAAGAAAAGAATTGACGAAGCTCGGGCAAAGAGAAAAATAGAAGCGGTGCGAAAACGACCAAAAACACGAAGCAAAATAAATAATGCATTCCAGCCGGCCATTAATCACTAGCAGCTCCTCAGCACACAGAGAACACCTACTTTTTAACACGCGCCATAAGCATAACAGGAGACAGACATGTCCCTAAAAAAATAAACGTTTTGTCGGTCCTTGATTTTTCCAACACACAAACAAGCCCAGGAACCTATCAAGCACGTGACATCTAGGCCTAACGAAACACCGCGTGGCTAAACTAGAGCAGGCGACAGATCTCCCGTTTGAAACGTTTACGTAATAGGTCGAGCTCCACGTGTCGAGAAAGGCGTTAAACAAAAACAAGAAAAACCCGGAGAGAGAAAACACAAACAAACGTCCCCTTCACCGGTGCGCGCCCCGTAAACTAGTCCGAGACGATCACGACCGACCACACACAAAAGCGCGCAACCACATGTGCGACCGCGCGCGGGCAATGGAGGTCTCAAAGCCAGGCTGCCATTCACGCTGTCCGTGGATCGCTCCAAGGCCGCCGCCTCCGCCGTTCGCGCCTGCCTAGCAACGCCACAGTCGTCCCAGCGAGCTCCTCGCGGGCCGTCGACGCGTAATGGCCGCCCCATTATCTACCCGCCGAGGGCCTAAGGTCTCCCAGAACGGCACACGCAAGTTCGACGCGTTCCTGGACCGATCGTGTCCCTAAAGAACAATAAAAAGAAAACAATGGCGGTCACAGATCGCGGCGTGCGAAAGTCCTCGTCCGTCCGACAGCGCGGGGGAGGCAGACCGCCGTGGCCGCCGAACCGCGGGGAACGGCCCACCAGCGACTCGCGAGGCCTTATCGGCAGGCATGACGCACACAGGCGCTCGTGACACTGTCCGCCATTTACACCCATTCCTGGACGATGGGTGAGCGCCGAACTCAAGTCGAGAGGCCAAAACAAGAATCGAACAAAGGTCACGAGGTACTGCGACGACTGGGTGCGGGTGGGTTCACCAAAGAATGAATCGGACTCGTTGTCTCGAGCGGGTTCTCTGGGCTTACGTTATATTTTTAGAGCGTGACGAACCGGACTGACGCGCCGATAGCATCCGGCGATGAGTCAGGCGCCATAGCGGAAAAAGACACGGACCACTAGCGCCGCGCAGAAAGTTCGGAACCTGGTTATCCACGGCTGACGAAAATCCACTGTATTTCCTTTGTACACTGAGCTAAATTATTAACGACGTCGAACGGCTCACGAGAGTTTCACGAAACCAAACGGCGTAAAAGGGCGTTCTCTCTCAAAAGTCTTAAAAAAAAAAAAAACGAAAAACAAAATAAACTTTTGCAACAGCTATGGCTCCACATACGAGCGCCTGGGAGCTAGCTAGTACTTGAAACGACCTCGGAACGGGTTTTACAAGGTCATACGCAGACTACAGGAGTCGGGAGAGGAACTCGGCCATCGTACCGCCAAGATAGCGAAACTGAAATAGACAATACCCACCGACATTCCACAAATGAACCTCATTTATCGCCCACCCGTGAATACATCTAAGATATCGGAAGCGTGAAAGCAGGCACAAAACTGTTTAGGCACAGTAAGCGACGGGATCACCGACTCCTCCGAATAACAAAAACGCGACGGCGAAACAACAAGGAACGAAATAAAAGACCCAATCAAAAAGAACCGAGCGTCAGCGAAGAGCCAAGTTCCGCCGCACGTCCAAGGGCTGGGTAAGGGGAAGACGAAGGCGGCGACCAGGGCCAAAGCACCAAAGCTGCTGCAGCGAGGCGAGGCTTAACCGCGGAGCACGGGAGCCGACGACGGCGCACTACGGCGGACAGTATCCCACAGGATCCCGAACGACAACGCAGAAGAAACCGCACGTCGCAGACGTCCCACGCAGCACGAGCACCAGAGTGAGCCGCACGGCAAGGGTCGCCTAAAGTCGTCTCCCGGGCCCTTATCGAATTCCGATAGGAGTCGCCTAAAACAATGGGATCTTTCCAATCATATCGCCACACACGGCACCCCAAGGAGCGTCCCCGGCGCGCCACTGAGCGCTATGGGAGCCTCCATTGGCTATCAGCGGGGCTTCCGATACGACGAAGGGTGTAGCAATACCGCGCCAAAGACCAATAAGAACAAAAGACGTGCACTGCTTTACAAGAGTAACGGCGTGAAAGTGGAACTCTCTTAGACGTACCGCCGGCATCCTCAATCCCGATGCCATGGACGATAACTGAACAAAGGACGAGCCGGTAAAACAGGGACGAGTATTTACTACACGACACGCGTCACACGTATTACATGCACATTATTACGTGTTACGACTGAAGTGCGTGGCAGGAGCTGGGGCAGAGTTCATTCTCAACCTCTAACATAAGAAAGTCTTCCGAAGCCGCTATCGTGTAGTATAGATCAGTCTTGGTCTCTACCTTGCGATGGCAGCATTGCAGAGCGTAGATACGATAGCGGTATACTTTGTCTGTCGCTACGCATTAACTTCCCACCCCTCAACATTTTACGAGTCGGATCAGCTTCCAAGGGCCCTCAAAAAGAACATAATTAACTCGAGCATGTTCGCGTAAGTATTGCCCCGGTATCATTCGAGACCCAGACCGGCTAGAACACGACGTGCCGCACCACTGCCGCGGGACACACCTCAAGCATTGTTCGAAGCGTATGTTTGCTTCGTAGTAGACATGTGTGCTTCGAACATGGCTGCAGACAGTGACTGTCTTTTGTACGATGTTTCGACAGTGTAACCGAGGCTTGAGGCCGTCTTCGAGCCGCGATCGCTGCCACGGTCGTCAGACCCGGGGGCGCCGCACTTTGTCGAGGCACTCGAACGTAACTCTAGGATGTGTGTTACCTGCAGGCCTTGTGCCCTGGAGACACCGTTATCTGCCACTCGGAAACAATGGACGCAAGGACACTCGGCGAGGCTACGAGAGCCAAGCGTGAAAAAGCGAAGAAAGGGAAATCGATCCAGCGTCTGCAATGTGTGCACACACCCCTGAAATCGTCTCATGCGCGATACTGCGATAGACGAGGGGAGGAGTGAAGTCAACGTAACTAGGCAAATAGATAGACCCGCGAGGCATAAAAGAAAGAAGAAAAAAGACGGGGAAACGTTTGAGTATGCAGAACGGCGAGAAGAACGGCAAGTGCCCTCTCCCTTCCTGCCCATACAATTGCAACTAATGATGACCGAAGTTGCGTTAGGATGACCACGACGAAGGCCGATTAGAATGTAAAAAGCTCAAAGAAGCTCCTTCAAGCTTACATTTTAGCTTCTCATGCAGAAGACGCGCGACATCGCATCAATGATGAGATCGATCAAATCAGTAACGCTATTCCCAACCGACGCACTTTCTCTCAAGATGGCTAAAACGTGGGCGGCCCGCTCGTTCGCGACGAATTCCTCGAGGAGCGAGTCCTCGAATAAATCGACATCCGAGAATCAGCGGCGGCGTTCGGAGATTATCCGAGATTCCTTCTGGGCGCCCCGCCACCAAGTAAGCACCCTTCCTCGCAGAACCCGGAACGTATCGATTCTTCGCGAGGCGCGCCCACACGCGTGCCGCACCTTTCCCTCTTCGTTTACGCAGCTCCGCCGACACGATCGAGCACGGCGAGCAAAAAACAGGCGCCCACGAATGGGACCCAACCCCGACGCCTTCTAAGGCCTCGCGAGGCGCTCCTAATGGTCGCCCTGAATGGGCACCCGATAAGGCCCGCGTGTACTCGAGTGCTGCCTGGACAATGGCACTCGACGACGACGCTCCCGCAGCCGCTCCAAGCACAGGTGCACCACCCCATCGGCCACATCGCCAGGCAATCAACCCACGGTCGCGACAACGACGGGATCGCCGACGGCGAGAGCGGAAATCAGGGACGCAGCTACGTTACGCACACGAATGCCATCTTCGCGGCAGCGACATTTGGCCCATTGATCCCGCAGTAGTCCCCTCCACCTTTACTTTCGTGACTCGAGGTATTTCAACGACCTCTCCCCTCGTCGGGCAATCTTTACTTTCAGGCATTCAGCGTACATGCCTTTGAAGTTCAGACACGTACACGTATTCCTGTTGAAAGGGTCCACGCCAATGAAACCTCTTTAGCGCATGAAAAGGTCATATTGCGAATTTGCACGCTTGCCAATTGGTTGACCATAGTTGCCTCTAGCCAATTGGTTGGCCATAAAAGAAGTTTGTGAGGACGAAACCACACAGCAATCCCACAAATGAAGGACATACGAGGCTGATGCAGGTGGACACGTGATTTCCAAAAGAATGAAAGGCACAGCCATAACCAACTACAATTAGCGTGAAAAAAAAAAAAAAAAATCATTCTCGCTTCAGATGTTATGCTTTCACCATCGAATAACGGAAACGTCAATAAACAATAAATAAGTTTGTGTGTGGGGGGAAAAAAAGGGGGGGGGGGGGTTGATCTCGGCAAGCACGCATTGAGAGAGAGGAAAAAAAAAAACGGCCTAAAAATGAACGAATGTCTACGGAGCATATGCAAGTTCCCTGCCTCTTTCGTCTGATCGTCAGCCAACATCTATCCTGATCGTCTCCTCTCCGTCTCCTCCTCCTTACCTCGTTGTTCCTTCCAAAGATTCCGGAGCTAAAAAAAGCTCCCTTGTTAAGATAAAAAAAAAGGATAAAAAAACAAAACAACTGGGAGGAGGTTTATGTTTTGCCTTTCAGAGTGGAACGCGATAGCTAAACATACAATCTCCCGCTCGTTCCCAAGCTGGAAAAGTGTCTCTGCGTGGCCTGGTCAGTAGCGCGTCTGGCCAACACCACCTAGACAGAAGGCCTCCGCATGGTTTCCTCTTCTTCTATGAAACGTCATCACAGTCGGATCGCGCTCGGTCGGCTATTGGACCCGACGCGCTGATTGGCCACGAGCCGCAGCCGAACAATGACGCAGCACTCGTGCCCAATCTCTCGCCTCGATCGATCTGACTATGACGACGCGTGTGGAGGCCTTCTGTCTAGGTGGTGTTGGTCTGGCTCGCAACCGAAGGGTCGCGGGTCCGAATCGCGTAGAAATTGTTCAAATCTTTCTTTAAGTCGTTAGAGAGTGAAATCATTTAAGACATGAGGCGACCTTTAACTCGCATTACATGTCATGTTTTTAACCACTTTCATTACACACGTGACGTCACGTTTTACGTGAGCGTTGTGGGTTGTTCGAAATTCCCGCGCGAGGTCTGTAGCTGCGACGTCATGACCCTATCCACCAATCAGGATTTTCCCGTCCGACCGACGCCGACGCCTGCTTTCTGCGACACAAACTCCTTAACGCTATCGCGTAAAGAAGAAAAAAGGAAAGACGAAAATTGCTATAGAACGAGGAAAACACTACGAAATCTTCGTCCCGTGCTAGCTCACGAATGCATTCGTGGCTCGAACTTCAACGAACCGCGAGCATCCGAGTCTTCTGTAGCGGTGCATGCGCAGTGCGTACCGGAGGGCCCATAGTACCACATCGACTGTGTAAAAACTGTTCCCTAAAACTCCGTACTGTCTGAGGCGTGTTTCTTCCTCGTAGGACTGTCCCGTTACATCGCTAATGCAAAGACAGTCTCCAAGCACGTCCGCAGCTCACGCATATGTACGAAGCAAGCATGCTTCAGACCTGTCCGCGGATAAGTCTCTCCTCGTGCCCGCAGAGAAACTCCGTGTCTTTTGTACAGGCAGCGTCACAGCGTTCTAAGAGTGTGGTCAAGTTTTTGCGCAGCAATCAGAAGCAGCTGGAGCCGTCCTCCTACCTGTAGTGAAATTTTGTTCGAGTGGAAAGAGAAAGAAGCAGAAAGAGGGCGAGGAGGAGAAGAGCCGGAAACGCGGTGTTTTTCCACTGCCGCAATTTATCTCTGGTCGACACAGATGCTGCTGTACTGGACGATTCGCGGAATGAGCTGCCCACGTCAATCCCGTCATTGTTCCAGCGTTAGCGGAGCGCGTGACCCTTTCAGAAATGGGGATTCCCAACTCTTCTAAGCGGCAAGAAGAAAAAAAAAAAAAAGAGGAACAAAGGGGAGAATATTCTCGATGTCATATGCGTGGAACGATTTTGAAAGCATCTCAAGGAACAAATGTAGAGAGAAAAAAACCGGGAAACATATACACCTAGCCTAAGTGTAGCACGTGCACAGCGCGACACTGTGGGGACAAAAAAGAAATCAACGGGATTTGTCATGCTTTCTCCTAAAATCGAAGGGCTGCTGTCATCAAAAACACTAGTCCGATGGAAAGTGCCCATTTGGGGCCCAAACCTAAGCGGTAGAATTTGATGACGAAAATAGACCCTGGAGAAGGGGAACAAAGGGACAAACACAATCTCCAAACGCAGCTAGGTGACTGTTGCGCGATCGAAAAAAAATCCGCCTGGTCTCGGTATCGAATTAGGGACCTCTCCATTTTCAGTGAAGCGCTTCAACAACTGAGCTAACCAGGAGTTAGACGCCAGTAGAGCAAACGGGTTTTATCAGCTGCCACCAGTCTAACACCAACGAGGGTAAACGGCCTGCATTTTTAAGGTTATGATGATAATGCAAATAAATGCGAAGGTGCAAGCGAGCTAGACAAGAATTTTCGTCATTCTTATCCAGCTCGCTTGCACCTTTGCATTTTATTGTATTATCAGAATTTGATGCCCGCATTACCTTTTTATAGTAAAATGCGAAAAAGTGAAGATGTCGTGCTCGTGCTAACGGTGTCACGCAGTGTATACACACGACGACGACGAACTGGAAAGACACAAGCTGTCGACTGGTAAATCGGACTGCAGTCATTGCTTTAATCATGTGGACACCTAAAAATCGTATTAACTGTTAAATTTCTGGAATGTTTGATAACGGAAAATAAGAAGAACGTTCGGAACAGATATGCTAAATACTGCCGTAGAAACGTAAAACTAAGGCCGCATGCTGTAATCACAATTCCGAAAGGACTGCAAGCACGGTACCTGCGCAACAATTATTTCGCCCGTAATTCCCATTACTGCTTCATTTAAAAATAGATCCCAAGAAACACAAATCGGCTATGCCAGATCAGATCACCTTTGCAGCACCAATCAGGTCAGCGACTGTGGGACGTCATCACTACGCAGTGATTACAAGCGTTCAAAATTGCATCATGAGAAAAATCGTATTCTAATACGTCATCCCTGAAAAAAAAAAAAAAAAAGAAAAAGGGGGGGGGGGTATTGGCGTTTGCGTTCGTATGGCGTCTTTAGGTTTTATCAAAAAAACCGGTTGTGGCCGTTTGCTACAGCTGGAGCAGGGTCTCAATTTGGTACAGGCTTATTGCCACCACAACCCTCTTTTACCGCCCTTCCTTCCTCCTCCCGGGCACAATATGTACCGCCTTCGAAACGCGTGCCCGGTGCAGCATCAGCGAGGAACAATGCCGCGCAAGCTGGCAACTGCTGTCGATAAGTTTGCGCACAAAAAAGATACAGACACAAGGTCCCACGGCGACGAGCGCCTGATAGTGAAGGTCGTTCGCTATCAGGGGCCACCGTCGCGGCAGCCCGGCATGGCCGCCCTTTTCACTCGATTTAAGCGCCTGAATGAGTCTGCTCTTGAGAACCGGCCCTCGACAGAGTTGGATCGAGCCTGGTGACACTGAACTGCATTTGTTCATACTGCCGTTCCCCTGAAGCAGCCTTGATAGCACAGGCGCCTTGCCCTAGCCAAGAGGGCCCATACCACCTCCAAGGCCTGTGCGTGACCTCATCGTTGGTGACTCCCCGTGTCGGGTTCCCAGTAAATAAAAAGGGGCACGTTGATAATCAGTAGATGCACGTTCCTTTTTAGCACCCCAAAACAATAGCTATTGGGACTAGGTTTTCCAACACGGCACGGTGCGAAGTGCAAGATCATCTTAAACAAACAAAAAAAAAACTTTATTTTTTTTTGTTTTATTAGGATTGCTTGCCAATTTTTGTTGCTCCTAATATCGGTCGACGGAATATTTGCGGGTCGCAACATGCTGAAGGATCCGGCCAAAATAGCGATGCCACCGAGTCATCGATGCCAACGTCAACAGCGTCGCGCAACGGGCCCTCTAGAGAGTAAATACAGCGCGAGTGCCAACCTCGAGCGCTTTGTCACGATTCCAAGCGCCCGCTCTAGAAGCCAGCTGCGGTGTTATCGCAATGCGCGAGAGTCGATCGCACGCAAGGATCGGCGCACCGACTGCTCTCAACTCAAATCACGGCAATTAGGCCAGGGTACAGTCCAACGGATATAGCCTCGTTTATTTACAAGACCTTCACTGTTTTGTCCTCTTGTGCGTTTCTTTCGTTTTAAGTCAATGTATATTACAACACGCTCAAGTCTTAAAAAAAGAAAAAAGAAAGAAAAAAGCTTTCAGCTACAGCAGAGAGCGACTGTGTCAAAAAAAGTTATCCAAAAAAAAAAAAAAGAAAAATCTTTTTAAGCAGTTTGGTTTGACACGCGTGTCAAAATATAAATTTACGCGAAGGAAAAAAAAATTCAGCACTATTGACGGCGTGAGACGCAAGTTAGACGGCCAATCACCTCCTTTCCATTTGTTTTCTCTCGGCATTCCCGGCGCGTGGAGGAGAGGTGGATCGGCTTCGCGTTCACGACCGAGATGGTCATTCAGGAATGACCAGTAACGTCATGGACTTAGCGCAGAATTTCAAAAAAAAATCTCTCGCCGTCAATATTGCTCTATCTTTTTTTTTTTTTTTTTTTGCGTAAAATTTATTTTTTTGACACGCGTGTCCTAAACAAACTGTTAAAAAAAGTTTTTTTTTTTTTTTTTTTTTTTTTTTTTTTTTTTTTTAAGTTGCCAATTTGAACATAGCATGCTTATACCTTCCAGAGCCTTCGAGTCTCTAAGAGTCGAAGTCTGAGGACGAATCAGTTCGTAATCAGTGATAGGTGGAATATATCGAAGTTCCATAACGTTGTTTAAACATGTGACACTTTAACCATTGCAATGACGATAAAGGAATTGAACATTTTCCTTCCCTTAACTAAGCAATTATATAAAAGGAAGCCGATTTCTTCGAATTCCTATTTCTCTTTTATTTATTTTTTTTTCCACATATATACCTTCAACTAACACATGGCAGAACACGTAGACAAAGCTCCAAGGACGTCCGGTCAAGTGAAGTGCCATCCGGATAAAAACTTGCAACCACACAGGCAAGAACTCAGCGAGCGTCACATGATCGCCGCCGTGCAATCAGAAGCGAAGAAATTCGAGATAAGCGCGCACGCGGCATGTCCGTCTAGAGAGGAGATATTCGGACGGGGGCGACGCTTCGTTCGCTAACATGATCATTAACATGGGCTGATAAGGCGAGGCTGCCGTCGCCATATCGACTGCCTCCAGACTGAAGCGAGCCACTTGTACATGATAAAGAAGACAAAAAAAGAAAGGAAAAAGACGGCGCACAGTCAGGATAGCTTACCTCTTCTATAACAAAGGCCAGATTCCCGAAACTTCCTTACGACAAATAAGTTCGTGAATTTATCGTACGACAAAGTTACGAACTTTTGAGTATTCCCGAAGCAAAATGTTCGCAAGTTTTGCTTCGGGAATACTCAAAAGTTCGTAACTTTGTGGTAAGATAAATTTACGAACTTTTTATGTCGTCAGAAAGTTTCGGGAATCTGGCCTCAGAGTTGTAGGATTCCAAACATGTTAACAAAACTTCTATAAACAAAACTTAGAAAAAAAAGAAAAAAAAACATTATTAGTTGACCCAGTCCTCTAGATCGGGGACCAACAAGTAGAGCACCAAACAGGCTGTGGTTACGAGCTGTTCGAAAATTAGAGGGAATCCTAGTGAAGGGAATGCCAAGTACATATTCGATCACAAAGTGTCGCCCGTTTTGCGAGCAAACGACGGCTCAACGCAGGACCAATCAATCACACAATGTATCACTGACACACCCTTCCCTGTAACTCGCTTTTATTCGTCGCTCCTCACGAAGCCAGAGAAACGACGGAGAAGCAGAGGCGAGACGGTCGATGAAACTTCCTAATTTATATATAGTTGAGGCTCTTATCAAAGCTAAACACTCAAAACTTCAAAGCCAACTTTTTTTTTTTTTTTCCCCCTTTTCGTAGCCGTTTTTAGTTTAGCTCACTCCGATACCGACTTCTGCTTTCTAACAGGCGCACTCGTGTCTCGGAGGCAAGATATAACCGCGAATGGTTGGCACCGCAGGCACATTCCTGCACAGATCTTTTCAGAAAATGAGAAAGGACATCCGGCACACGCCATACGGTCGTTTTACGAAAACCTTTAAACATACTGCAGTTAGCGACCGCTCCCCGCTCGTGAATCAAACAAGGCACAAGGCAACTCCTGAACCTCGCTGCGACCTTCGCTCAATGAGAAGACGCCGTACGAGTGAATCCGTACAATATTCACGGGGAACAATTATCACAAGGTGTGCCAGGAATCTGGAGATGGTTTCTTTTCTTTTAATGGTTATTGTGTGAGCACTGAGAAAAAAAAATCAGGAATATGGTTTTCCCTTCAGCTATATCCCAATATTCTCCGGACGACCGCGTCTACTCCAGTAGAGGGGATCAACCACTGAGTATCTTTGCTTTAATCGCGTTTTCAATGACAGGAAATCGTCAACATGTGCAACCTCGTGCACTGAAGTCATATAAAGGTATAGTGAAGCCATTAATAGCTTAAAAACAATCGAGAGCTGTAGCGATATTGAAATTCTTGATACGAAGCAAATTCCACTTCCATAATCTCGCTCTGCCTTTTTAAACACATTTCGAATCTCACATAAAAATAAAAAAATACTTGTTGCCATAGAATGATTACATCGCCAGGATCAATAGATTCAGTGCAGAAGCACTTTCATCCCCGGTAGCCTCTTTCACCTCTCATTACTCCCCAAGCTCCGAGACTCGGTACGGTGGCGAATGCATGCGAGATTAAATACACGCACAAACAGAAAGCAGCACAGCAGACCGGTCCGCAGCGAAACGTGCAGCAGAGGCACAGCTATAGGCCAGCCGGCCGGGTGCACGCAGCGGTACACAAGCCGTAGCAGCAGCAGCGGCGCAGTCATTTCGTTAATCGAGTCTCGGCCAACGCGGCGTTACTAAGGCAGCGACGGGCTTCGGCCCAAACACAACAGGCGCGTCCGGACTTGCTCGGCGCTCGATGCCCTCCTCCGCCGGTGCCGTAGGTCACGCAGCTCGGGCAGGCTACTGCTGCTGCTGCTGCTATCGGCGCCCAATCTCACGCGTCTTCACTCGAACAAACCGCGATGCCCCGCATGATTCACGGCGCTTTCCGCGGTCGCCCATATGAATCAGTTCGCAAGGCCTACACCGTCGTCCAAAACCGAATCCCGAACGGTAGCCTCTTTCGAACGCGTCCGCAGCGAATAAGCGTAAGCAAGTCCGAAAATCTGCGAGCCGTTAAAGCGCGGCGGAGCCACTAAAAAGCGTGCTAAGCTGAGGCTCCCCTCTCCTCTCTCCCTCCCCAGCGGTAACCCAGAGAATACGCGGCTTGTAGCTGCGCAACAGTACGGTTGTGACGTGATCAAAGCGGGCCTATGAGTGCTACAACTAGTTCTATGGACTTACTCCACAAGCTTTTTCCGGATGCGCGTCTGGCGTGGACCGATTCGAATCAGCAAAAATAAACAAAACAAGACCGAGAAAAAAAAAAACACAGATAAGTTTGCGGGACAGAGCTCCCAAGCTTCGAAAGGAACCCGTAATCAAACCTTAGTAAAACGTTTCATGGGGTTCGCTATACCAACCCGCAAACATCGGATCTCTAGGTGTCCAGAGGGATCTAGCCAATGACATAACGCCCGCCACTGGTTGCTGGTCATGAGGTAGGTCTATCAATCTTCGTAGAGGAGATCTTCGTTCTTAAGAAATAATTTCCTGAAATTTACGTCATTAAAAGAAAAAGAAAAAACGAGTAACTGAGAAGCTTTCTCGCTGTGTTAGTTAAACGGCAGCGGACAAGAAGGGTGGCGTATCTCACAAAATCTCGACAAACAAAATAGGTTACAATTTGAGAAGAAACGATGTAGACGCAGCTCTACCCAAACATCTGAAGCCGACGCGAGTGCGCAAACCGAATAAATTTGACCATCCTTTCAAATGGTTCAACAAATAATTTTCACCGTTCCCCAGTGTTAAACTAAATCGCGCTTTCATCTCAATGCCCCTTTCACAAAGGCCCCGCCCCTGCGACTTTTAAAGCCATACGGTTGACTTTTGGTGCTTCTCCGCCCTCCGAAGGACGCGTTTTAAAACAACGCAAAAAATTCCGATAAGGAAGCACGAAAATCCACTACGACCGGGTATCCACCGTTCTTTAAAAAAAAAACAGACTGCGATATGCTCTCTTCTAAACTTTCAAGCAAGTCTCAAAGAACACACACACGCGCACACATTCGCGGCGCCGGCAACGCGCTTTCGACTTTCGGGACAAAGACAAACGACGCCAGGCCGTCACAATTTAATACAAGGACGGGACACCCAACCAAACAAGCAAACAGCAGCAGCAAAAGGAACAAATGTGGAGACGATCCAGTGCTTGCCGCGCCAGTTCGCGCAGCGCTCTGCCCGAGCCCCGATGGGAACGCGATCGCACGCGCGCGCCTCGGCGGCGGCAAGCCAGCGGTGCACGCGCGTGCACGGCGGTGCATCCCCAAAAAACGTACGTGCCGTTGCTCGGCGGCACACGGGACCCCCGCGTAGCCGTCGCCGGGGCGACCGAGGACGTGAGTCCCATGCGACTCCGTCGACCGGCCCCCCCTCGTCGATTCCACCCTCGAGCGCAGCGACAAGGAAACCACTCCACGCCGTGCGCGGACCACTGGCCGTAATCGCCGCTTTCTCCCGAATTAAGCGAATGAATATCGTGCCCTGTGTTTTTTACTGTGTTTTTTTTTTCACCTCTTTTAATATTTTTGTTTTGTATTCCTTTCTGCTTCGTGTCGCCCAAGTGTTCTTTTATATCGGCGTACTTTCTTTTTTTCCCCGTGCACATCGCCACACCGTTGTTCACTGGGGCACAACGCTGTGCAGGTAGAGGAGAACTACATGTCCAGGTTTTTTGTGCGTGGAGTCGGAGAAAAAGGCGCATGACGTTGTCGTCATAATCGGCCGCGGTCGGCTGGTCAATTGGTTGGTCGGTCGGTTGGTCGCCAGCATATACTTCCCATGTCGCGTCGTACGCGGCGATGAGTTGGAGCGCAACCCCCGAAGCGCACTACCGCTTCAAAAGTGCGCTCAAGCGGCTGGCGACCATCTTGAACGAGATCGCCAAACAAAGCGCATCGGGAGACACGTGCGATGGTTTTGACTGGAGCGAGAAAATAACTGCATTCCCTGCACCAGCGTTCGGGACGCTATTTTGAAAGTCGTTGACATGCTAAGCGTTGAGTCTCGTCTCCTCTCCATGACAGCGAATTTACTGCTACGCTAACCTAGGGGACGTTAAATAACTACGAGATACTAGTACTACTACCAAGCATTCAGCAGTAGCTCTGCCTCCAGCACGTTATCGTTGCCTTCGGCCGGGCTTTGACTGGGCGTGTAACGAGGTGTTATCCCGTGTAACGAAGTGTTATGTGACGTCTAAATTCTGGTTAGCTCAGTTGGTAGAACGCTCCACTTGAAATGCAGAGGTCCCTGGGTCCATACCAGGAACTGACGGATTTTTTTCGGTCACGCACCAGTCACCTAGTTGTGATTGGAGATTTGTATTTGTCCTTTGTACCCTTTGTTTCCCTCCTCCACGGGTTATTATCGAGTTATGAAAGGCGGAAAGCTCCCGCTGGAAATAAAGCATCTACTGAATTCTTCACCTTTCGCTTGTGGCTCTCTGCAACAAATACTCCGCATATACGGCATAACAAAAACTACTGAAAAAAGAAAAAAAAACGATTAAAAATGCACAAAGTTCAGTCAGCGAGTAAAATTAAGTATTTGTCTGATTACGATGACCCTTTAGCAGAAAACCGCCTATTTGGGTGCTTAACCCAACCCGTATTTTCTTCTTAACGAGCTACTATAGATGCAGAACAATAATAAAACGCCGAAATGCCAATCGAATCTTTCGTGCTAGCATGATTTCTTTCTTTTTTTTTTTTTTCGTACGATTTGTGAAAACAATAGTCTGCCCACACCCACTTGCGTTTCCTTCGCTAACACATAACACGAGAAAACCAGAAGACACGCGTACGCCTACCGAGACTGAAAGGGCAAATTGAAGGCGTACCCTCCGCGCTCCCCCGGACGAGGGCTGTCACAACAAAACACGACTCCCTCCGACTTCTGCCGGGCGCGATCTCTCAGGGGCGCCCGTGCGCACATAAAGCGCTAAAATGTTAACAAAAAAAAAAAAAAAGAGAAGAATCGTGTTCTGCGAGGAAGGCTCGCCGTCTTTATAAAGACGGCGAGCCCGTGTCGTTGCCATTTCGCAGTGATGTGATTGGCCCGAGCCATTTCGGAGCACCTCTTGGAGCAGCAACAAAATCCGGTTTGGAGCAGCAAAAATAACTTTTGGAGCATACGCACACACTTCATTTGTATTTATAGAACCCCCCCCCCCCCCCCCCCTCAAACATTGCTCTCTTTCGGTCGATATTAAGATACTGCAAAGTGGCGTGCTCAAAAGGCACAATAAAAATGGCAAGTCTATCATTTGTATAAACTCAAACTCACTCACTCTTCGTCCTTTCCAATTTGAAGAGGGAAGGCAGATAAAAAAAAAATTAAAAAAAAACAACTAAGGTGTTGTTTGGCAAGCATCTGCCTCTCTCAAAGCAGCAGCGAAAAACGACTACAATACTATTTCCAGCCCAGCAAAACCCCGAAGATAAAAAAAAAGAATAATACAATCGATTTAAAACTTAAGTATACAAAAAATCAATAAAAAGATGGCCTCTTGGAAGTTCAAGTTGGTTGGTGTTTTCTTCGCGCACGCCACTTTGCAGTATTTTCAGATCGACCGTAACATAGCGTAATTTTCCAGTGGTCTGTAGGAACTATTCACTGGACGCCATATCTGAGGGCGATGTTTAGAGCGCATGCTCACAACGAGCTCCCAGTAATAGGCTGCTAAGACCAGCAATCTTTATGGCGCGCAATGCACGTTGCAAAAGAACTGTGGAAGCTGGCCGTCAGCACGCGCTCAGCAGTCGCGCACACAGCTATGGCCGCCAGTGAATCCATACTCCCCATAACAGAGCAAATATATATGTGTGTTAGCCTGTTCAATTAAAAGACAATATCTAAAAAGTTCGACCGAGAACATGAAACGAGATTATTTGGCCCGCATAAATGAACTACGCATGGCAGAAAAGCTAAAACTCCGTGAGAATCGGACGCTAGCGGTGATGATAAAACGCAAAAATTTGTGCAGATGACGTTACCTAAATCGAAAGATACAAAAAGAAAAACGTACTTTCTCAATGAGCCAACACTCACCTAAGCCTAATATTTATCAAACCCTAACCTGAAATTGTGGGCGCCTGTATCCTTTATTTCCGTGAAAAAAGAAAAAAAAAAAAGGCTTACTTAGAGAGACGATACTGTTTCCTCTCGTGCTGACAAGTTTGTTGCCTGACATAATTAATACAGGCGTCCACAATCTCAACTTTTAGTTTCATGAAAATTAAGCTAAAGTGGACGCCAGCTCATGGATAATTTTTTTCCGTGTTTTTTTATTCAGGTAACAAAATCGGCATGTGAATGATAAACATGATTTCTTAAATACATTGGTTAAGGTTAGTCGTTCCCAACGTTATTCAGCAAATTTACTCTTAATTTACTCTATTCACTGTGACATCAAACAAATGGAATCGATATAAGGGTGGAAACTATACATAGTTGACATAAAAAAATTAACCTATAGAGCACTCCATTCAAATCTGGCAATGCCTAAATAACCTTGCTCAATAAAAAAAAATCGCATGAACATTGTTAGCTACGATGCACTATTCGGTCTTATTCGGTAATTTTACTGCAAGGTACATTAACCCTCATTATGTTATTATTTTTTTAACATTCTATTTTGGAGCAGTGTTTTCCCCTTAGCACGCGGGTGCGCTGCGTTGAAGTAAGGCGCGCAAAATTGCGGTGCCTATTTTGCAGTTGTCGCTTCACCGCAGTACACCAGTGGGCGGTGACAATTGCACTCAATGAACCTCATTTGCCAGAAAATGGACCACGAACCTGAGAAATATTGCGAAACTTCCGAGTACCGTCAGTGTTTGATAGAGATATCAAATCGTGTAGCACGTTATTTGAGGCAATCGCGGTGAAAGCGCAGAACATTCGCATAAGCTTGTCTGCGCTAACATATTCCTAGAATTAATAAAGTGAAATTAAGTTGTTTATGTGGAATGTTGACGCCCATTCCTCAGATTTAGGCGAAATGTAGCAGGATGCAGCGGACTAGGCCCTTTGGGCGCAGCAAACCCATCCCCGAATTCGCTTTCATTCGGGATGTCACCGTTCAAATAGTTAAAAGAACCTCCCTTCAACGGCAGACTTGGATCTCGAATCACACGCGCTATTCTTCTTTTGTCGTACAATCCTATGACACGCGGCTGTGTCAGGTGTGGGACAGACCCAACTGGTTTGGGAGCAATTTTGGGGGCAGAAAAATACGGATTTTGGAGCAGCTTAAAAGCAGAAAGCCTACAGATTGGAGCAACGTAAAAGCAGAAAAAAAAAAAAAAGCATTTTGGAGCACTAAAGTATTAAAAAAAAAGTATCTTGAAGCACCTTAAGAGTAACTGGGACATCATTAAAAAAAAATCATCTGAGCAAGTAATTGTATATTGTGTTACAATTCAAGCGAACTAGCTTTCTACAAGAGTTAAAAAGCACTAAATAAGAAAAGAAAGTCTTACGAAAAATAAAAAAAATAAAAACGCCTTTGGCGCATTGGAACGTAGGGAGGGGCAGACCAATCGAAGGAGAACAAAGAGAACGCGCCGAGAATGCGCGATGACGAGGCAGGCAAGCGCGCGTCTCATTAATTAAGGTCGGAAGGAAACAAAAGCACGTGTGCTCATCTGGAGGGGAAACAAACGCACGAAGTGCGCAGAGAGCGGACGCTTTACTGCGAAATATCTCAAATTGCACACAGAAAAAGATTTACTTAGAGAAACAAATGTCGATTAAAAATGAAGGGGCGCGACTCGGCAACGTAAATGTTTCACGCTTCCTTGCATCATTTTATTCATCGTACACGTGCGACGAAGATACATCGAATTCATCGGATGGATGGACGGATGGATGGATGGACAGATAGATACCGCTGAACTAAGGAATTGCCATCGACATTGCCAGGTGACGGCTTGCGCCACCTGGCGGGCAATGGAATGGGAGCTGCCATTTGCACAGCATCAACGTGATGCGCCAGTGATGCTCGTTTCTCTGCATTACGCATTTCTGCTGATAGAATAGCGTGAACTTTTTTCCTCTTTTTTCGCGTTTTGTCGGTTAGCTATGGAAAATTGTCCCAAGTATGCAAACCTCAACTTCGCATTTCATTGCTAGTTCGGACCCCAGGTCTTTCAAAAAAACAGGTAGGCACACCGAGGAAGCACGAAGGACCCTTTCAGCTCATGTTGTCCGCGACAGTACGCTCTCAAAAGCAAGCCCACAACAATGGCCGCAGATGTGACGTCAATGCAAGCCACATATACACGAACTCAACTCTGTGACGTCACGGCGTGGTGGTGGCGCGTCGGTCGCACTTCCGGTCTGGGGCTGTGGGCAGAAGTCCCCATGCCAGACGTGTATTCCTGCGTTGTTCTGAAAGGAACCAGACAAAAACCTGCCTTCTCGTCAAAACGCCGCGACTGGGGCTGTTCCAAAAGTGTCGAGCAAGGTTTGAAAGTCAGTTTTCACGTGCTCGGTTCGTCCGAGAATCTGGATATGTGCCGTGAAGAGGGAAAAGCAGACGCCGTCGGACAACGATTGCTTGGGCGGAAAGCACTTCGGGTTGAATTCATGGATACTTGTGGTCATCAGACTTATTTGTTTTGTTCCAGCATGAACGCCAGAAAACCGTCAAGTTGTGCGGACCACCTGCGGACTACATTCAGTGCGTCTTCAAGTTCAAACGGCCGCCTGATCGTTCGAACTGTCGTCTGCCCTTTCAAACGTTTCTGCTTGTCGCCTGCTCTTTTAGACGGCGCCGGCCCGTAGACCAAATGTTGGCTCGGTACTTGCGATAAGAAGTAAGTGCAGGCCTCAAAAGACTTAAATTTGAAGGTTGGTAAGCAGGCTCGATGTAAACAGTAGATACAAAAAGATGCTGATCATTGTTTCCAGTAGCCATCACCGACTTGTTAACTCTAATTCACTTGGTCCGATTCCGCTTGAGGTTTTCAGTATCGACGTCGACTATCTCAGCTACGGTTCGCGCTTTTGCAGCCCGAGCGGCGTCGCGACTGAAAATTGCGAGCGAAATCGCATCACGCGAATCAGGCTTTAGCGTACATACTGCGGCGTCCACGCGGAATGAATCGCCACATGTCACATTATTCACGCGAAGTTATGCGGTGTAACGAGCCTCGGTAATTTCGCTGACGCCGCTCAAGTAGTCAGACATCGCCAGGAAGACGTAGAATCAACATTTCGAACGCAAAAAAGGGCAGGGGGACTCACACCGACGCCGACAACATCGCATTTCAATGGTTTGTTTATGGGCGACAGGGCGCTTCTTGCCCACACCCCCATCGAGCATGAGCGGCGCCGGTGGCGTCCACTAGGGGCGCTGCGGTTTGTTTGTAAAAATGAGTTGGTGTATAAAGAAGGTTGGAGGAGGGACGTCCAGCGGTTTACATAATGTGTCTCTTCTGCGCGTAAAGGGAGCGAGCTAACGCGCGAAACGTTCGCACGGGCGCGCTTCCAACAAAGGCAACCGAGCACGCTCACCACGGGAGGGAGGGAATCAAGGGAGGGACTGGAGAAACTTTTTTTGGCGGGATTTTCCTTATCTACAGTGTCGCTACGAGGCGGTAGTGCACTCAGAGACCTGCGTCGTCCTCGGCCGAGGGCCATTGTTTCAGCCCCGCACGGCACTCGATCCCAGCCCGGAGATAAGTGCGCAGATAAGGTGACGCACGTCAAAGGAGCCTCGCCTCCCAGAGGACACAGCACGGCCAAACTACTCGCAAAATTGCGACCGCGACAGAAAGGAAGAAAAAAAAAAAGATTCCCGGCTAGTTACGAGTTTGCAATTTTGTAATCTGGAGAAATCATCGATCGCGTTTGCAGATCAAACTGGTGCAATAGCCCAACCAAAAAAAAAAAAAAAAAAAAAAAAAAAAAAAAAAACGAGAGTAACATTTGGTCAACAAGATAAGAAGGAAGAGCAAAGGCTGGTTCATACAATTGCGACTGCTAACAATTGTGTGCCTTAAAACCTGTTAAAATACCTTACGACAAGAGAATAGACTGGCGCCACCTATCGGGTAGCAGCAGAACACTTAGCATTTCCGCATATTTTCTATTTTCTTCGCGCACCATTCATTGTGTCCTGGGTTGAAAAAAAAAGCTTCGACAATGTTTGAAACGATCATTTCTCGTACATAGCGCGTGCATCTGATCACGCAAATACTGCAAAACATTTGCTCTAGTGCACGGTGGGGATGTGGTTCCAGGGTCACCCCATAGATGGCGCCAGCGTGTTCTCTCGTCGTAAGAGATGGCAAGAACTCTGACATAAGCGGAAGGAAGTGTCTGAACGGGCCTCGTACATGATATTTAGAGCCCTAGATATCCACGGATTATCCGCGGATATCCGGAGTAAATTGGCGGATGGGGATAAAAATCAACCAGATTGGGCGGATTCTGGATCGGATGCGGATGCCAGGGGCTGCGGATGCGGATCGGATGCGGGTACCCGCGGGTCCGGATCTACATTTCTACTGAGGCGGCCCATAAATGTGTGCGACATGCAATGTCGCACACATTTGCATTCTTCACTTTTTCTATGGAGAGTATTTTTGGTGATAGAACGTTCTAAAGCGATCTTTAATGAGAATCAAATTTGTCTTGACCTTAAGAACAATTTTCTTCCCGATTGCCAGCTTTTATTTAAGAAAGTAGTTTGCCCCCGCGATACATTCGATGATGCAAGTGCATCATCGAATGTATCGCGGGGGCAAACTACTCTCTTAAATAAAAGCTGGCAATCGGGAAGAAAATTGTTCTTAAGGTCAAGACAAATCTGATACTCATTAAAGATCGCTTTAGAACGTTCTATCACCAAAAATACTCTCCATAGAAAAAGTGAAGAATGCAAAAGTGTCAGTCGTTCCGGGAAAGCGTGTTCTTCTTTGGCAGCGGAAGAGCAGGAAACGTTCTTTGGGCGAAGAAAACCCAAAACGTACAAGCCACGAGAAAGTAGACGTGTGCAAGTCGTTTTCGATTTGATCCTCTGGAGAGGTGGAACTTGCGCCAGCACGAGTTTCAGCACCTTATTTTTAAAGTGCAGTTCGTGCAGGCCATCCCAGCATCAAGTGCACCAAAGGAGAGAGACTTTATTAACAGGCATTAATTTAAGAGAAGCGGACCAGTCTAAATCTGTCCATGTTGACGATATTCTGTTTTTTCTGCACAGCAACCTTGACAAGCAAAACGTTGCGTGTATGTGCGTTTTATTTTTCTCGACAGTTGGCACTGAGCTGTTTTTAAGTACATGGTTCCCAGCATGCAGTTGAGGGTTTGTGTTTAAAACTGAAACCGATAAGAGGTGTTGCCATTGTTGAATATTGCAATATTTTCCCTGTGGTGCGCTGAGTGACCGCCTTTCCTATTGCACACTTTTTTATTGTTTGGCCTAGATAAAATGACACAATATTATTAGTCTGTCCTTTGTTAATTTTAATGTTTATAAAATACGCGTCTGCTTAAAAAGGGTTTTTTAAAGCAAAAATTAAAAAAAAAATATTAAAATGTCCTTCCTTCCGACCACATCTTCTGGACAGAGTGTCAGTGTCACTGACTCCCAAGACGATCTCGTAACTGCGATCATCTTTCCAGCGAAGCAAAGTGTCTCTGGAAAGGGTGGTCGCTTATTCTATAAATACGATAAAACAGAATACGACCAAATGACTTTCACCGTATTATGACACGAAGAGTTCTTTGTACAAACGTAAGCAGACGGGTTATAAAATACCATCCAGACGTTCTTTTTTTTAAATTTATGTTTGATTTTATAACGCAAAATGAATGCCCGGAATGAGGGTCGGATACGGTTCCGAATTTGGCGGATGCGGTTCGGATGTAGATACGAAGTCTGCGGATGCGGATCGGATGACCAAAGTGTTATCCGCGCAGGGCTTTAATGATATTGGAAGCTTTCCATTCAGGCGATTCGATTTTGACAAGGCTCGGAGAGCTTCTGTCACTTTCTTCCCTTTTCGGCTGGTATCGAACATTTTAAAATTCCATTACCTGTCATTACGTTTTACGGATTCGTTCTACGGATTCTCTCTCTCTCTCTCCGTCACACACACACACACAAACAAACAAACAAACTAAGCTATGAACTACTGTCTGACACTCATGTGTCGTAAGCCGGCAACACAAGCGCGATTACCCGCCATCAATGAGGTGTTTTGAACATGAGAAGTGACTTGCCGTTCCGTAACTAATTGACAGTATTTAAAGTTACGTTAATTCATTGTAACTTCCACGTTGCAACGAAAAACCAGAGCTGCACGGTACTCATTACGAGTAATCAAATTGCTCGTAAATCGTGTACTTCTCGAAGTAACTTTGTCATCGTTTCATTACGTTTCTTAATCGCAAGAGTGAACTTATTACTTTTGGAAGTACTCAAATTGCTTGTAACCAGTTGCTATTTTCCCCCTCCCCTTTCTGACGGCGCCCCTCGTTTGCACAGGCTTCCTAGAAAGGAATCCTCGAACCAAGTCTCTGACACAAGGATGGTTTACCGAAATTGATAGCTTAGGAAGTAGGTCATAAATAGGTGATTTAAATCTATGGACAGTACGGAAGTTTCCCTTTCAAGTAACGGCCAATTACTTTTCGTATCAGGTAATGTACTGAATACTTAAGCCTTTTTAAGCAAAAGTAATTGTAATTACTTTTTTTTTTTTTTAGTAACCTGTACGAGACAAAAACACGAATATTCCCGTTAATTTAGTTTAAACATCACTATAACGTGTTGTCACTGGCACAGAACTCTAGTATGAGATATATGTAGAATGCACAATCCAGGTGAAACTGCGCCGAAATTCAGTTGGAAACCGAACTAATGGTCAGCAACTTCGACACACCTCCTGGAGAGTAATTTGAGTGTATGCAACCTTGGTTATATCTTTTGCAAGTAATTGCAACTAGAAACATTTAGAAGGACTTAACTGTATTTGTAGCAAATTTACCTACCCAGCTCGAGTGACTGAATCTTAATTACCTCCGAACATTAACTTTTACAGCAGTGGAGCTACGGCGGTGCGATGGACAAGACGCGATGGTCTCGGGCAGTCCCGACGACGTAGACGTTGGCGTCTTGGTCATTTTCCTCGCAACGGCGAAGATAACAGACAAGCGATGGATTAGTCGGCAGATAAGTCGCGGGAGAAAATAAAACATCTCAAGAGCCCAAGGTGAGGGTTTTGTTGACTCGACCTTTACACGACGAAAGATCAAAGAGCGGAAGCTGTCACACTATAGTCTCCCAATGAGTACGGGGACCGCGCACGAGCTCCAAGCAGAGCTACGACAGCTCTGGCCGTCGTTGACGATGACCGAACATCTCCGAACATAGTACATTACAATGTACCTACTATAGGGTTTATGCCCATGTGTGCTTACACGAGAGCCGGGGGGGGGGGGGCGGGGGATTAAGGATAGGGGAGGTTTGGGGGGGGGGGGGATTGTAGCCCACTGTTATTCGCAGCTCCAAAGAAGGTGACACCACCTAGCAGAGAAGACATGAAGTGGAGCAGGAAGCTGCCGCCTATATAACTGAACGGATGGACGGATGAATCGGGGTAGAATCCTTCTAATAGGGTGGCAGCTTGAGCCGCCTAGCCAAAGCTTCTATTTCAACAAAAACGAAATGTCTTACTAAACCAAAAATAAAACAAAATAAAGTAGTAAGGTTAAGCCTTTTAACAGTATACCGCGCAGGATAAATGGTGCAGCCTGGCTGCACCATTTATCCTGCGCACTACTCCAGGGTTGATCCTCTCGACTCCAGTGAACCCAGCAAACATAGACCGCGGCTCTCCATTGTCTACAAGAACGTTGCCACCGAGCTCGGACACAGTTGGTCCATTGAGACCTTTCCAGCGCTTATCACCTGGGCAAAAAAGAAATACTGAGTCACTGAGGTGTGGACCCGTGCGCTGCGTCTAATATACCCCACAGCAGAGCAACAGCCCACGTCCAGAAGGCGTTCCACAGCCCAGCAGACAAAGATGGCGGCGCGCAGTTTGCGAATTATAAAAAAAAAAAAAATCTATATTTGAAAAAAAAAAATAACACTTCCGCGTCAATAGTATTGGTTACTCTAGCTTTCACTCCTGTAGATATAGACCAGTGTCTGCACTGTTCCATAGGCGCCGCCATGTTTTTTTATGCTGACGCCATGACACAGTAAAGGGGCTGAACTTTTTGCACATATCGTAGTGCAAGAACGTCAAAAATGAATAGCCACCAAGCCCCAAGAGTGCTGTAAAATACAAACAGCTTGTTTTATGGGCAGTCCCTCTCTTCACAAGATGCTGCGTTTGGTGATAATATCTTTTTTTCCCGCTGAGGATAGCAATTTGGACACTGGTTTATATGCTCTTATCGACACCTATTATTTTAATATTGCCCCTCTCTCTCTCTCTCTCTCTCCCCCTTAGATTAAAAAAATGGACGAAGTCGCGTTCCAGAGATATGCAGAACAGATTAAAAAAAAAGTGGGGCACAGGCGAAAAACAAAAAGGAGAAAATGAGGGCCGCAAGCGGTAAGCGATGTGTCAACGGGGCACGAGTATGGAATGCAGCCCATTCTGGGAGCCCAGAAGCCGTTCGTTATCCCCGCGAGGGCCGATCGACAAACAGACGAAACAATGCAATCTAATCGCTTCGCCGAAAAAGAAAAAAAAAATGCAATCTCTACGAACACGACTTTCGTTTCGGCGGTACGCAACGCGACTGCAATATCCTCCCACGCCATTCCATATAGGAATGAATGCTCTCCAGTGTTTGCTTTGACTCGCTGCCCTTTTCTTCCCAACCTGATTTTTACTAACGAAAAAAGAAGAAAAAAATTTACGTGGTTATTTGAGAGAAAGCGGCGCTGAATAAACATCCCCGTTCCCATCAGCCGGAAATGGTCGAGGTAGCGGTTGTTAATGGATGGATGAATGCAAACGGCTACACCCCAATAATCAGGCGGCTGCTTGCGCCACCTAGCCAAAAGTAGTGGAGGCATGAATTTTTTTTTTTTTCTTATTTGGCAAGGGGGGATTTGGGGGGGGGGGGGGGGGGGGGGCTTTAGCCCCAGAGGTGCCTACATCACAACTATACTCGGCGACAACTTCTCTAGGCCTTTCCGGGGAGAGGAGGAGAGACGCGCACAGCTTTAGTCAGCGCTCAAAATGGGAGAGGGAAAGGCCGGCGTGCCTGTAGCTTCCACTGCATTACTAAGAAAAGTGGTCGCCGAGTATAGTCAGTGTTTTTTAATATCAACAATTGACGCCTACTTAATATACGAACCACAAATATTAAGCCTCTTAACGGTAATACTGACATAGTCACCTAGAGAGTATTAGGGAACAAGTTCTGCACATCCGGTACGGGGCGATGGGCCCGAGAAGATTCGCGCATGCGCAGTTTCTACCGGAGGGCCCATTGTACCGTACCGGATGTGCAAAAACGGTTCCCTAAAACTCTCTACTGACAAGGTATGAACGGGAACGGTCTCTTTCGGATGGCTGGCCTCCAGCGCGCGCTCCTCGCATTTTCTCGAAGCGTCCGAGACGCCGAAGCGTTATCAAAGTTAGGTAGCTCGCACTGGAGGCACTGAGAACCCCTCCCCCCTCCCTCCCTCCCTCAGTCCCCCCTCCCCTCCCCTCCCTCTCTCCCTCCCTCCTCCTCCTCCTCCTCCTCCTCCTCCTCCTCCTCCTCCTCTCTCCCCCCCCCCCCCCCAAGCGCACCTTCCATCCAACGGATCGACGGGAAAATAAAATAACCGAATCTCGGAACCTGTTAGCGCCATCTGCGGGCGGGAACGAGAAGCGACGCCGGTCGAACATTCCCGGCGCCAGATACGGATCGGCTGATCGCGAGCTTCGACAGCATCGACGCCTATACACCAACACGTTGTTTCCAAACAAGCCCGCCTTTGACCACACCGGGTGTGTTCACAGCGCGTGCGCAGACACCACATTCGCGTAAGGCGGAGCATCTGCGCATGCGCAGTGCAGACAGCAGCGCTACCGCAGGGGCGTGACGTCAGAGAGTCGAGTCGGTCCATAGACCCCTTTCGAAATTCGCGTGCCAGTGTTATCAGAGGGTCGAAACTCCCTACACAATGGCGGAACAACTGACATCGTAGAACGTGCAAGTCATTCCCTGATGGCGAAAGGTCGGAGCGCGGCCAAACGCTAGCAGTCGACGAGCCAATCAAACAGCGTCGAAAGTGCAACGTCATTGCGCTCATCACCTTTTTCTGTGAGTATTTTTTCCACTCCAATCAAACGCATAAGGTGTACCATGACGTCACGGTTTTAGTCCGCCACATTCTAAAATTAGTCTGTGCGTCTACTTTCACGCACAACACTCGGAGAGCCAATCAGCGCAACTTACGGAGGCAGCTCAGCGAATGACGATGCCGAAACATATGTTTCGGCATCGCAGACTGAGTTGTGACATTAAGCAATGCAAGCGTGACGTTTTGCATTGCTTAATGTCACAACTCAGACTACGTTTTTTGGTCTAAACGTATGTTTTGGCATCGTCATTCGCTCAGCTGCCTCCGAAAGTTGCGCTGATTGGTTCTACGAGTGGTGTGCGTGAAAGTAGACGCACATACTAATTTTAGAGTGCATTGTGGAGAGGTTCCAACGGAGAGGCAGTATTTCAAAAGGGGGTCTCTATCATACCGAAGGACAAAGTCAAGTCACCAAAAACGAGCTCACAAGACGAGCGTACGAGCGGAAAGTGAAGGTGTCCAGCCGTGCGACTACTACGCGAACGGCGCCAACACTTCCCCTTACGTGAATCTAGTTTCTGTGCACGCCCACGCCTGCTGTGGGCGAACGCGGGTTACTTTGTAAACAGCGCGTTGGCCCATACCCAAAAGTACCCATGTCCGCACTTCGATTGAATACGTTAATTTTTATTTTTTTGAAACAGTGCGTTATATAAAACAAAAAAGCTAAAACGTCCTCCCTTTATCTTGGTTTGGCTAAATAACACATATTCACTCGCTGCGCCTTTGTGGTCCATGGAGTCCGGTACGGGTTACGCGGAAACCTAAAATATAATGCACCAACAAGTGGATTTCGAAATTATTATACCAACTCTATCTATTACTCTAATTATACTACCAGAAGCTCGTGGAACTAGTAACCCGTGAAAAAAAATAATTGCGGCTAACTAGCTCACAGTAGTTAGTACGCTTGCTATGAAAGCCCTTCTGGAAATTTGTGAAAAGCTGCGTTGCACACAGCAGAGAAGCAAGAGCGAATATATTCGAGTTTTATTATTACGATATTTCTTAACGCGGTGTCACGGGAACCTCCGAAAGAAATTTTTCGAAGCAATATTCACTGCACTATGTTACGGAGCCGAGCCACTCGTACCTTGGCCAAAATCTTTCATTCAGAAAGATTCAGTATCATAAATGTTATAATTATTGCATAGTTACAATTCTTATAAATAAGTAGTACTATACTTTAGCCCCGAGTGTGCAGTCCTGCTGCCCTCCTACAACAGCTGGCCGAGAAAAAAAAGAGACGAAATGTCATTCTTCGAGGGAGAAGACTAATAGTTCACGGTGCAGTGCCGTTCTCTAATCAACTTATTTTGGTTCGTCAGACAACGTGCGCCTATTTGAGGCAATACAAAGTTCGGTTTATGCAATATGTCAAAAATTAAAATTTCTGATCCAGAAACTAAACATAAAGAGGAAACAATTTTCTTTCTTTCTCTTTCTCGTTTGTTTTTTTTTTCTTTTTTTTTTTTTTTTTTTCGATGTAACAAAAAAAAATGTACCCGGAGACCGCGAGCGCGTTGCAATGCTCGACACGGGTGCGGGAGGCATGCGAGGCATGCACGGTTCTCGCGGTCTTTACGGCGTCAGCAGCACGCACTGATCGCCGCGACGCGAGCACGCGGGGCGGCGAGGGCGCTCTGGGGTCGGGCGGGTCGGGCAGTCGGTGCTGCCATCTGACGGATAGAGACGCAACTGCCCCAGTGGGAACATGGCGGAGAGCCCGAAACCGAAACCATCCTCACAACGCGCGACGGCGCGCCGCGCGCGTTGTATCCGAGGTACGGGAATACAACCAATTTCCAAGTTTATTTGTTGGCTTAACTTAGGAGCTTGGGCTTCGGTGGGGAAGAAATCGAAGTGCAAGCTTTTGCCTTTTTAATTTATATTTGACGGGAAATCCACCTTTCAAAATCTCACCCTTATTTTTTTTTTTTTTTTTGTACGTATGGGGAATAAACGAGTTAAGGACGAGCTGACTTAGGAGGCTTGCGAATTATAATTACGTAGTTAGTTTTCACAATACGTAATGCTACGTATCGCACCGGAAGTTTGAAAATCATATTACAAATTGTACAAGAAAGAGAATACAGAAAAACAAGATTCCACGCAATCCTTTGTATGGCTTCAACTTCTTCCTTTATTTTCCTAAAATGTCTGGAAAATTCAAAATAATATTCCAGGAAAGTATTTGGGTAGAAACTACCACAAATTTGTCGTGTGGCAACCGTCCCAGTGCAGTTGGCGCTAGCAATTCAACGAGATTTATCAACAGTAAAAAAACGCTACAAAAAATTAATTGCGGCGCATCGTCTATCCGTCCGAGGTTGCGGACAGATGAAAGCAAACACTGACCTGGCGGCTTCGTAGTCGTTCCTCTATCCAAGCTACAGGAATACAACCAATTTCGAAGTTTATTTGTTGGCTTAACTTGGGAGCTTGGGCTTCGGTGGTGAAGAAATCGAAGTGCGAGCTTTTGCCTTTTTAATTTATATTTGACGGGAAATCCACCTTTAAAAATCACACCCTCGTTTTCCTTTTTTTCTTTCTTTTTTTTTTTTTTTTAGTTTAGGGAAAAACGAGCCTAGGACGAGCTGACCCAGGGAAGCTTACGAATTCTAATTTGGTAGTTAGTTCTCACGCAACGTAATGCTGCGTACCGCACCGGTAGTTTGAAAATCGTATATAAAAAAATGTACAGAATAAAGAAAGCAAAAAAAGAAAAAAGAAACCGATTCGGAGTGACGCATTTTATGCCTTTATCATCTTTTTTTTTTTATTTCTTAAAATTTAAGCGAATAATTTAGGAAAGACTTTGAGGCAGGAGCTACCCCAAATTGGTCGCGTGGTAACCGTTTAGTGCACTTCGTGCTAGTAATACAATGAGATTTATCGACAGTGGAAAAAATCCACAAACACAAAAAGAAGAAAAACGAATGGCGGCGCATATATGGTTTAACCGTCCACGCTCGCAGACAAATGAAAGGAAACCTTGACCTGGCGGCTTCGTGATCGTTCCTACTCCAAGGACGTCTAAGTACTCACTTTATACTCAGGTCATCCACCGCAATTTATGCGCTTAGAGAACAAAGAGAAATCAATACAAGCTGCTCAATGAGCTCGTGCCCAGAAAGAGATTAATGCAGTGTTGTGCGAACATTCGAATAGTAGTTGAGGATAATGTGCTATTGGATATTCCCTTCAAAGTGAATTGCGATATACGCACTTTTATAAGTGTTGATCCTTTATAACTTTTATAAGTTTAAAAGTGTTGATCACGCGTCGCAACTTTGAAATGGCTGACCAACTACACGCTGTTTAAATATCCACACAACCCCAATTATTATAACTGTTCATCGCGGCGGGTTAGCCCCGTTGAGTGCGCTTCCCGCCGAGCACCTTTGCACTGCGGGGAAACAATACCAGCGGAGCTCGCAGGCTCTGTGCGTATTGCTTCCTCGCAGTGCACGGGTGCTCGGCGAGAAGCGCACTCAAAGGGGCTAGTGCGCCGCGATTATGCAAAAAGTATGTCAGGCAGCGATCTCTCGACGCTCCGCGATTAACATTAGTGTATTTTTTTTAATTTGAAATATAACAAATATTATTCGCATACTAGCAAGCAGATTTATAAATCCCCTCCATTAGGACAATTGCGACAAATCTGTCGTTTACTTATCACAATGCATAAATATAGTTCGATTAAAATTAACTGAACTCAGAAGTGGACGAGGGGAAGGTTGTAAGCAACCTTCGTGAGTTCAGCTGAATTCTGATTTAAGCATGGTTCACAATAGTGAATGACTTTCTAGATGAATGCACTGAACACCGATGCCATAAGCGTTCTTGGAGCGAACTTGAAATGTCAAAGGCTGGCTGCCGTAACTTATCTTTCGCCGAACTGGGATCGACTCGGCTGTGTGATCACATTCCTACGCTCGGCTCAGATACCTACGCAGCCGAGCAACCCGTCAAGTCGTTTGCGCCGGGTCTCGCAAAACAATCACCCTCCACCCACGCGAGTTCACATCGAGGGCTTGTGTAACACACAAACCAAACAAAAAGCGATAGACCTGCCACGTTGGCGTCATTCCTTCTCTCGGTGTCTCGCCTGTGAAACCTCGAAAGGGGATTATCTGAAGCAGGTCGAGTGAGGCTTACACGACCAGCCTTGAAGAACCGTACGGAGCTAGACGCAATTTCGTATCTTCGTCGGAAGCCATCGGCAAGAAAGATATTAGCGGTGTCAATATACAGACCACAAAACACCAAAAAGAAAAAAAAAAACGCACGCACGCACAATAACGATCAATCTTATTCGTACTAATAATTTTATTCGACACAAAACAAAAGAAAATAAAACGCACATTGTCGCCAGGTTCTTAGTTGGATCGCGATATAAGTCTGTACTTACGAAACACACGTGAATACGCAACCTCCAAATAAAGATAACTTCAGTTCTATGTCACGGCTCAAACCCAATACAATAAAAGCATATAAGAACGTCAAGGATGATAAAAAAAAATATATTAAAATACCTGCCAGTAACGTAGATACGAAAAACAAAATGCACACTCAATACTTGCTGCACGGAAACAGAGGTAGCCACTGCAAGCTCTGAAACACGAGACGTATTTTGGACACGTGACACATAGTGGCTCCAACCACGTGACCCACGATGGCGTCCCTATAAATATAGCTTATGATGTCAATTTTGTCAGCACGGCACGGCTACAACGACCGACACAAATTACAACTCCGCTTCGGATACAAAACGTTCTACATAATAAAAAAAAACAAAAAAAAACGTATTATTTGACGAGACAAAAATAATGTACAAAGACAAGAAAGTTTATTTTATCGAGAAACGCGAACGTCTGGCAACCGGCGCACCCGTCATGCGCTCCATCTTGCGTATTCCACGAGGAGGAGGGGGGTCAAATGTCTCCGAAAGAAACAACGCCCCTCGCACCATGCAGGCATCTCCAAAAGACCGAACAAAGCTAAGCGGCAAGAGACCAGTCCGGCAGTTCGTCCGAGACGTCGAAATGGCGGCGTGAAGCGCAGGCTCGCCTGAATCCCCGCGTGCACCCGGTCACGGCACGTACGAGCCGCGTGCCCACGGCGCGGCGCACGCTCCGTCGGTTCCGCGTGACTCGTCGTCCAAATCGGCCCGACACGCCGCTGGCGCTCGATTCAAAGGGATCCCCCGGAGCGATATTGCGAGGAACATGTCCGCTTTACGCGTCTTTCGAATCACCGCTATACCTCTTCAAATGCAAAGATGGAGAACAAAAAAGGGTCTGCCTATTGGTGGCCGTGCTTCTCTACAAACTACGTCGAAATGCGATAGCATTGCCTGTTTTCTATACAGGCTTGCTTCTCGGTCCCTAAAACCAAACGTCGCGCTCTCTCTCTCTCTCTCTCTCTCCTCCGGTGTTTCTTTGGCACGTCGAATCCTCCTTAGTCCGCTCCTTCCTCTTGCGAGGCGTTAAATAGAAGAGCGCGGCACATTCAGGGCGCGCGTCGTCCTGTGAACCGCGCATGCATGAGCGCGATAAGGAGAGGGGGACGGCAGTGTACTTGACTCCCCCGCGCGTGCGTTTCAATCTGACGACCCCAATTTTTAGGAGAGGAGGAGGTAAATGACTTAGGGAGCCCGTATGGTGTGTGTGTGTGTGTGTGTGTGTGTGTGTGTGTGTGTGTGTGTGTGTGTGTGTGTGTGTGTGCGTGTGCGTGTGCGTGTGTGTGTGTGTGTGTGTGTGTGTGTGTTAGGGGAGGGGGGAGGCGTAAGGCATATGCACTCGATGGGTTTGAAGCTCAACTTAACAACCTCGCATTAGGTTTTGCTTCGATCTCGTATCATAGGGAGTTTTAGAACTGATGCAATTTTAGCGCACTCTAGCGCGAAATTTAGCGTTTGCGTTAGCGCACGCTATGCTAGAGAGTTTTAGAATAGCGTTTCTCCGCCGCGACGCAAAAGCCAAAGCGTCTGGCGCTTGCAAGGCCACCAAGATACAGTCACGATTCTTTTATAGATACGAAAATGCGACGGAAGCGGTCGAGCGGTCGTGTCCGCTTCCGTCGCCTCGGCAAGAGAGGTCTCGTGTACGGATCTTCGCCGAGAAACGTTTGCACGTCACCAGCATTGGGTTGTGTGTGTGTTTATACAGCCTGAACTTGGTCTGCATCAACGGGAGACTTGTCTCTCAGCTGCAGATGAGTGCAGTACGACCGCTAGCCTGGGGTCTTTAACGTGCAGCACGCATTAGTGATACACGACCGCACGCCGGTACCATGCTCATCCAGATCGAAACGGACAGGGGTGGGGACTGAACACAGGGTGACGTAGCAAAGCATCAAGCTGCCGGCGATCGTTGCCCACCCTTACTAGGTCTTCCAAACCATGTGCAATGTCGTTCTGTGATGAAAATCGCAGTCCCGAGGATGTCGCACACGTCGTGCTCACAACGCCGCCAAAGCGGCCGCAGTCGCGGTCCTGGGAGCCGCCATTTTTTTAGCTGTGCTTGTCTTGGCTTTAGTCAGCTTTTCATCACAAGCCCTCCTTGGAGGAGCGCAAAGTCTCTTAACGTAAGTAAGCAATAGAAAATAGCGCACGCTAAAATAGCGCACGCAAAGCGCAGTTAGCGTTCAACGAATGCGCAGTTGCGACGACGCTATTCTATCTGTACGCAAAGCCATTGTGTACGCTATTCTAAGACTTCCGAATTACGATAGTAAAATTCTGACTAAGTTCCGTGTAAACAAGCTGTAGGAGAAAGAAAAAAATAATTTTCTCATCGATCCGATAAGCCATGCAACTATCAACCAGGTTAGAAATGCTGGTCCCATATTGAAACGACTTAATACACAAGCGTGAATACTGTATAAAACACAATAATAGCCTTTAGACAATTTTTTTTATTTATTCTCTTTTATGATTAACCCAGGTGCATATCGGCTCTCGTGTCGATCTTTTCGTCAACAAGTGATCACCGTCGCATTTCCCTCAATAATTTTCTTTTCTCTCTCTAAGTCACTTGACATACATAGTTATGGGTTGAAAAGAGACCACAAAAAAAAAAAAATTGAAGTCGTGAAATAGACTACTCGAAACCAATAAAACACACATATGCTACTTTCCGTAAGCTCATTCGATGTGTTTGCATCTCTCTCTAATCGCAGGACAGCTGCTTTATATGCAGTGCGCAAAGCTCACTATGGCCCCTCCCGTCGTTGCGCATTCGCCAGGTGAGAGTGAGACCGTGATTGCGAACCATCTCTCTCGCGGCAGAGCACCAGCCAAATTGGCCGGAAGAGCTGGTTCGGTTCCAGCCGCGCACGATATCAATGTTTACTTGATGAAGCGAGTCTCTCAACGTTGCTCCTTTAACGAATTTCTGTGCCATCGCAGTATTAACAAAATATTGCTTGCTGCGACTGCCACCGTCCATGGGAGGGGGCTCGTTGTCTGAACACGGCTCGTGTCTCGGTGCACAAGCCCTTAGCGGACGGCGGTCAGCGAGTGGTGCTTTCTTCCAAAGCGCTTAACTATTATACAGAGTAACAACATATGCCCCGGTTGGCATTTAGTTACTGTATTCTTCTAGAAAGCACCGCCAGATGGAAGAGAGCAAGGGAGATACAAAGTAATCACGCTACTTCTGCTGGGCGATCGAGCCTTTGGAACGGTCGGAGGAGAGCTTTGAGCTTCTGCAACCTCGGACGCCCATGCAATACCCGTACCCCTTTGAGATTGCAGGGGCGCACAGACTGTCATATTCTTTTGTCTAAAACGATATCGTAGTATTTTCACACGTCGGATCATTACATATTAACGAAATACTCTCCATTGAATTCCATAACTCTAAGAAGTCGTTCAACCAAGATATTTCTACGAAAAAAAAAAAGTTGTGACATCGCGCTTCTCTCTTGCCTCTTGCCCCCCCCCCCCCCCCCCTGACCCCGCCCCCCATCCCCCCCCCCCCCCCTTCTCAAAAGAAACAGAAGTCGTGTTTTTATGCTTTATTCTGTTGCTTAATTGCCACATGTTCCGTTTTCGCTAGATCCCTTCAGCTCGACTAAACCCGCAACTAATCGAAACAAGCTCAAATCTAAGAATAAATCCAAAACAAATTTCTCACCCAGGTCGACGGGGTAGAGCTGGATGTTGACGTCCAGAATCAGGTCCATCTTGAAGGACTCGCTCTCGCAGTGGAGACGACTCACTGCAAAAAAACAAAGAACAAAACAGAAACATTAAAGAACAAAGCCCTACAATAAAATGGAAGCTAACGAGTCACATCGCAACATCTGTGAGCTCACAAACGCTGCAGGAACAGACATCCGCGCATTCGTCAGATTCGTCTGCCTCAACCGGTAAACGCGCAAAAAAAAACAAAAAACGTTACGACAGAGAGAGAGAAAAAAAATCTAAATATATGTCATATGATGCATCTAGACATCAACTGCAAAAGCAGACCACAGAGGTCCAATTCGCGCCCAGCCGGAAAGATATCCATTCCATGTATATCTTTCCGGCTGGATACACCGTTTCACGTCTCGGTGGACCGCAGTAGGCGCTACGAGTCGTCGAAGCCAATCACGCGCCGTGTCACGTGACCAACAAGAGGGGCACGACGACGTATGGAATGCGCAGTCACGTGATCAGTTCATGGCGCTGCATTCGCTGGGATGGCTCGTAGCGTCCGCAGCAGACCATAGCAATGTGAAACGGAATATCGAGGAGTTTATACACGTTTTCACCCCAAGCACCGTAATAAAAAATAAAAAAAAAGTCCATCTCTTCGCGGAGCATTACTAATTTCCTCATTTATGTGGAGAGTGAAGATAACATATGTAGGTGCATTTTAGATTAGATATTAGTTATCAAGACGTACACGTTTCAAACGCCGAAAGCATCGATTCTTCCTCCGACAACCAAATTTTGCAACTACTTCGCGCGGCTAATGAACAATGCCGTCTGAACAGGCGTGCTTGTTAAGCGCGGAAAATGAAAGTATCGTGATCACCACAAAGAAACTAACCATAGTCTCTTATATACTGACAAAGCCTGGCAGATCGCCACGAGAAACGGCCGCCGAAATGGAAAAGGTGAAGCGGCAGACAACGGATGAGAGAAGATCCCTCCTCCAGGTCACGTGACCCCCCCTCCAAGAACACGTGACCCTCACTACCCTTTCCTCCGCCTCCTCAAGAGCTGCGCTCTAATTCGGCGTTACAGGGAGTTGTAAACGGCTTTCATTTTTTTTTTTTGCCATTCTTGTTGGAGTATACGCTATATAGTACGGGGTATAAAAATCAACGAAGATCAATACAACAGCACGATAACCAATGTATTCTAACGGGCGGAGGCAAGGCAAATTGGGCTACCCTTCATTTGTATAACTCGAAGGCATCTCCGCAGACGGCGCTCGCTACAGGAAAAAAGTGCACTGCGGGCTCAGCACCCCGACCGCAGTGCCCAATGGGAATTACGCGAAGCGTGCGCGTAAACCTGACCTTGACAGGCTTGCACAGTGGAATCTCGTTAATGCAGACTCGCGAATAATTGTAGCTAACATGCAGGTCCCGTCTTATGTGTTTCCAGGAAGGTAACTCCCGGCAATTCAAACTTTGCACTATTCACACAAATTTTTGGTCCCCCTCGGGTTCAAATTAACGAGATTCCACTGTAATCGCCTGTGCTTGCCCGCACGTGCGGGCAAGCACATGCGGAGTGGATGAGAAGAAAGAGGTCACTATAGGAGGGCAGCCCATTTTAATTCTGGGGGAGTTAACTCAGGCGGCGGTAGCACATGAACATCTCTTCACGCACGGAGTTAAACAGACTCCGGGTATCAACTCAATTACGAAATTCGTCACCGCGCAGCGCTCAGAAGTTCACTTTTGCAGCGGTTCAGAACTCAAATACGCGTCAAGCAACGAGCGAAGCTGATTATGAAATGCCATTAGTCGACATCCCCGATCACTTCCGCCATTCACGCTCAAGTCGAAGCGGGTGGGGTCTGACGGCGCTGCACCCAGCGTCTAGAATTTCGGAAAAGCTCGCCGCGCAACCACGCGGTGTCTGAAGCAATCTAGGACAAAATAACGAAAGGTTGAAGGAACTTTCATGGCAGCTGAGTAATAACGCCCGATCCTCTTTAAATCTCAACAAACTTTGCTTGTCTGGCCACGCTTCCGCGCGATGTCGAGGTAAAGGGAGCTGAAACTGAAATCTTCACCGAAACTAGCTTCACTCGTTTTCAAATGTACTCGCTGGGCTATTTTTTTTTTTTCTTTCATTTATTCTCTTTCCCTATTTAACCCACTTTTAAATGCTAACCACTTTTAGAAGAGCAGTTATTTTCGTTTATGTTTCTGGATCGCCGGGATCGTGGGTTCCCAAACCGCTTCTCTTAAGCTCTGCAGTGCGAGAAAAACTCAAGCACTTCCTGCAGAAAAGCGCTCCGCACAAAAGAGCTCCTCATGCAAGACGTTTCAACCACTTCCAATACCGAAAACAAAAACAAACAAAAAAAACGCATTTTTTTGTTTTGGTCGCAGGGTGAATGATTTTTTTTTTTCTCCGTTTTCAAAAAAAACAAGATTGTTTTGTTCACAACTACAAATTTGCCATTGGAACAGGTCACCAAAGTGCGCGAATTAGAAAGTTAATTAGCAATTTTTTTTGTTAACAAGTTAGCTAATCAGTGGGGTGTTTGATTGCAATCCTCGACTTTTGTCGTGTCTCGTACTTTGCTCCCTAAAATATTTTTTTTCTCAATCGCACTATTTTTGTGAGTCTTCGAAAGTCTTTGCTGAAATATGTGGCACATAAATGTGAAACTACCTCAAGACCCCGGGGGAGTGCCCACCCCACTTTCACTAAAAACATCGTTAACCTAGAGATTGGCACTTGCCCGGTCGAATCGGGTGTTTCACATATAATTTGCAGGATTCCCAAGTTTGTGAAATGTTAACAGTGGGCGCTTGAACGAGGTGAGCGCTTCAGCGGTATTCTACGGTAGTATACAAATAATATCAGGTGGCGTGCCACGGAACAGCTTTTGCTCCAAATATCCTCTGTTCTGTTTCTTCGTTCACATTCCAGCTCACACGCACAACAATCGTTATCCACCAAGCGGACAGCGCCACGAGTTGTTACGTTCAAAAACAGACATCTATCTGTTTGTTTCGTCCTGCACTAAAACCTTATTCTTGGGTAAACTCACTCGTAGTTAACGAAGAATCTTCAATAACGAGTGGGTTTCTTTCCACTTCATTTCACAGTGTACGACGGGCGAGGAACAGCGAGTAGGGCAGTCCCCGCGTAGAGGTGCATCCTCGTACGCGTCGTAACCGAGAGTCTTTTTTCGGCTCGAGGAAAATATGCCACGTACGGAAGCAAGCTTGCTGGCATCGATCGCTCTTAACCAACTACGTCAGCAATGGCGCGATGACGTCAATCGGAACGCTCAGAAGGAAACAAACAAAACAAAACAAAGAAAGCAAGCTGCAGGCTTCGTTTTTGCAGCACCTTTTCCTGTCCGGCGTTTTTTTCGCCGATATGTCGCTCGGTGCTAATACTCCCGAAACATTCGAACGAAATGACCCAAAATGGCGGATATGCTGGCGATGACGTAACGGAGGTGGGGGAAGGGGTCGCCGACGGCGCCCGCGCACAAATGGAAACGCCAATCCAAGACGTCGCTTCGCGGAATCCAGGTGCGAGCCGCGCGCTCTCCCAGCGTCAGCGAATACGGGGGGAGAAGGAAGCAAGGCGACCAAACGAGGAACCATTGTTCCGCTCCTGGACAAATTCGAACAAGTTGAGAAAGGATCCTCGAGGGAAAAAAATGTGGAACTTTCCACATACACATATTTTTATTCGAAGGCGCGTCCCATCGCCATCGCCATTATCATCATCATCATCACCCCCTCCCTCCCCTGCGATGTGGCACGCGTGCGTATGTCACGTGATGCTCAATCGGCGTTGCATTGGCTTCGATGGCTCGTAGCGCCCTCTGCGGTCCGTCGTAAGTGAGACAAAGTATAGCATCCCAGAAAACGAGAGACACTCGTGGAGCTCACGATGGAGAAACCCAGCATTCCGCGATGCCCGTTCTTTTTTTGCGGGGTTTCCCCGATCTCTGGGCTTTCTATGTGATCGACACTCAGTAAAAACAAAACAACAGTCGACTACACGTTTCCAAGACAAATAACTTCCTCATTAACACAACAACGTCTTCATCTCAAAACTCTGGGGCCGTCCTCCCCACGAACAGAAGAAAACAGGACCGTAATATCGGAAATCAGAGCTCCGAGCACACTGGCATTAATTCAATTATTTTTAGCAAAAACAAAAAGGCCTCGGAATAAAATCGAGTCATTTGCTTACACCCTCTAGATAGAGCATAAATCTATGGATGCGCGTACAGCAAAAGCTACTTTCGAAGCAACCAACGCGGGTACCCGTCGTCGTAAAAACTTCGAGGTAGCTGATCGTCAGTCGCGAAGAGTAATTTCAACCTGGTGAACTGGACGTGTACGAACACTGCCCTCTGCACTCGGCCATTCAGTCCTCCGTTCAAGAAACAAGTAGAATCGCCTGTGCGGAATGACGTCGCACGTGGGGGTCACCGACTGGGGTATTCTTCTCGCGACCCAAAATGACGTTGCGAGCCCTCACGTTGGGTTGCTCTCGCTCGGCTCATCACGCAGCTCGGTAACTGACGGTTGCATGCTACCACGTGACATCCCAAGCTTCTAGGCAGTGTGAAAAGGAAACAAATCAACGCGTGAGGACATCCCTCCCAGGCAGTCAGAGTGAGGTAAAGAGGTCGGTAAAGGCCTCTCTTAACGGCCGACGTACCAACCTCCGTTTTCTGCAAGGAAGATTACCCTTCTAGCGCTCCCCCTCTCCTAAGCTGCAAGGGGAGTCAAGTTGGGACAAGGTAAAAAGGTGGAGAGGATAGAGGAAAGGAGGAGGCAGGCAAAAGTGGAAAGCGGGAAGTATACGTCGGTCTTTAAACGTCACGCGTTAAATAGCCCTAAAAATAAGAAACTAATCATGACCGTCTTGCCTCTGGCTATGACACGTTAGTATTTCCTCTTTCGCGAGTCTTCTCTCTCTCTCTCTAAAAAAAATAAGAATCGCTGAAGTACACTGTTTCGCGCTTCGCGAACAGTTCTGCCAAAATCTCAGTTTGTGCGAGGTACTGAAAACTGCACACAACGAAAGCATGACGCGTGAAATACACGCAGATCTGAACTATTCAAGGGTTACCCGATAGATGGCGCTAATGCGCCTTTTTCCAGTAAGCGGAAACGAGCGGTCGCAACGCTGTCGATCACACACAAACGCGGCAACCGACCTTAACCGGGGAAACCCTAAAGCCGCGTTCACACTGCAAACACATCACGCAAAAAGCTGACAGCAGACATGTTCCAAGCAACATCCTTCGAACATGCTTCGGGTGTGTCCGCGGATGATTCTCTCATCCTGTCGGCGGAGAAACTCCGTGTCTTTTGTACATTGTGCGAACGGCGTGACGGCGGCTTAAAAGCCACGAAAAGTGTCGAAAAAGGTCCCACAGCGGGGGGCGCCGTGCATACACAAGGCGTACACAAGCAGCCGTGCGCACACGTGGCGTGCGTTACGCAAAGGCCCGAGAATAGCAAGCGTCGTCCGCGAGGTCGCCAAGGGAAGGGTGACCGGACGAAGGGGGCGCAGCGAGCCCGGCCCCTCAATCTTATTACGCAAGGACTGTCGCACAGAAAAACGTCGGGCCACCCAAAAGTGGACGAGCTTTTTCGTTCGTCCCAAAGCGAGGTGCCGACACATATCCCACGAACCGGTTCCCCCCCGTTGCAGCTCTAGTCAGCGAACAGTTTAACAAATAGGGCAGGCCGAGTTTCCTATTATCGCTTCCAACGGAATTGCGGAGATAAGAGCGGGAAAAATTAAGCAAAAAGCGATCCCATTTAAGCTGTAATGGAACTGCGTCTAAAGCTGGCTAATGAATCGAGCACCGTGCGCCCACGGAGACCGATCTCATTTCATGCCCGTTTCCATATCAGTTCAGAACCAACGCGTGCTGTACTCATCAAATTGACACCGAGGAGGATTTCCAGCTTACATTTCGCGACGAATATTTACAGATAGTAGTAAGCTTCCCAGAGGCTCCGGCGCGGTTGTCTATACAGCTTTCTAATAATCGCCTTCTGCGCACTGCCATCTTTTTCTATTGGACTGTCGAAGGCGTTCCGAGCGTGTGCAATACCTCTCTTCCACGAAATAGGAGATGCCGCGCATGCGTTCACAGCCCAGTGACTCAGCATTGTTCTCCACGGTAACAAGCGCTGGAGAGGTCTATATCGGAAAAGTTTCCGCGGAAGAGACCAACGAAACAAGCTCAACAAGTACACAGTGCTGGCGATAACTCGCCACTAATGCCAATAACTGCAAAATTCCGCGCCTTGTTAAGTCCTCGTCCTTGCTGCGCACAAGACTGCATAAGATGTCAAACCAACTCGCCCAAACAACCACTCTTCTTTAATCCTTGGAGCAGTGTGCCCGGGCACATGTATAGACGGAGCTCGCAGTACTCGTGTGCGAGTTTGCGTTCTTCTGTACTAAACGTGCTTGTTTGACGCGTTCCGCCGAGAGCTTGCGTGCGTCGTACGCGGTGTTAAAGCGAAAGTCTTTACGCTACATTCGAAAACTCTCTAATATCGTCGGCAGACGCAGCTATGCATGTGCTTATTGCGCGCAAAAAAACCAAAAAAAAAAAAAAAGGTCGTTTAACTCCTTGGTCGCGTGCCAAACCGCCGCGCGCAGCAGAGTCCCATGGCCAAGTCGCACGCCGAAAACCCGCGTCCCCGAGCTTGCAGCGGCACAGGCTCCTCACGCCCACGACGTCGCGCGGTTACTCATTCGGCTAGCACGAGACTGCTGCACCGGCTCCCCGTGAACGATGAACTTGAGGGTCAACGACATAAATACAGGCGCCAAGGTTAGCGGTCGCGTACAAAGAAACAGAAATGCTGGCCGTCGAGCCGTTTAGTCATCGCCCTTTCGCGATCGCTTTCGCGGAAAGCCATCATATTAAACTTCGAGGGACCATAAATACGTTGAAAAAGGAGTGAGTGGTTATGCAACATAACCTTTAAAAAAAAAAAAAAAACTGATTCGTTTATAGACTTTGGCATAAGCTCGCCGCTTTTTTCGGTCTGATCCCATCAAAAGCATACATTTCGAAAGGATGGCAGGACGCAGTGCGAACAGAAGCCATTACCATCCTCCAATCCAGGAACTGATGCTACGCACGTCTCGGCGCTTTGATACAATATATCATGTGGTCTCTCGTTCGTGATTGCACATGCGGCCGTTCGGGTTGGCTGTAGCCCATCGTATACCGTGAGACAAAGTGTAGATGAAACAACTCAGCTGCGACCTCGCCATGACAACTAATAATTCTTTAAAACCGCTTATCACAACTAAGCCATTCCCGCCTGGAGCGCTAAATCAATTCAGGTTTATGAAAAGCGCTTCTGATATTCGTTTCCTCCTCGAAAAAAATTAAAGACTGGAAGCTACGGTACCCGCAACGCGTCTCCGTCTGACGTGTTTACCCGTTTACCGCGCCCGAAAAAGGGGTCCCCCGGGTTTTACCTGATGACATCACGAAGTGTCATGTTGCCAACGGCCGCGGTTCTGGCGCTATCTCACAGAAGCGGTGGTGGAACTGGCAGACGCCACCAGGATCGCGACATCCGACAGCACGACACTCCGGCTTCTAGTGACGTCATATGTTGCAACTTCGGGACCACTTCTGATGCTTATGGGCGGGACAGGAGACAAGAGTCGAAGAAAGCCTTCAAGGCACCGCACTGGAACTAACTGACGAACCACATAGGCATTTCCAAGTCTACCGATAATTTTTCGAGGAAGTGCCAAAATGCATTCAATATAACAATCTAAAAAAAAAAAAAAAGTTTTTCTTTTTTTTTTTCTATTTTTACAATTTTTCTTTTACAGACAAATACGGGCAGGACTAAATTGTAGCTACGTTTAAATTATAATTTCAAAGTGACGCCCGAACGCCACCTCGCTGCATCACTGTCGCGTACCGAATGGATTACGATGTCACAGTCATTTCCATAAATTGTCTGCAGCAAGAGTCCTTTCTACCGTCCAGGTATAATTCCGTATTTCAAATCGCAATAAGACAAAAAGAAAAAACAAAAAAGAAAAGATCAGTTGAGACTATTGGCAAATTCCGCTGGTACGTGTTACGGCGCGCTTTCTTTTTCGCATCTTTATACACGTGCAAACGCAAGCTCGCATTGGTTGCTCTAAATGCGCGAGAGTGGAGCGGTTTTGGATCGCTCAAAATCAACCAGCTAATTTGCCCTATTACGTCACTGGAAGCTCTATCCCCAATTCACCGCGGCGCAGAAGGTCTGGAAGTATATGGATTACTCGTTGCTCTGCGGTGTTCCATCTTCTAAATCGGAAATTAATCGCATATCAACGCCAATACATTCTTCGCTATATGGACACCATTTTTGGGGACGAACTGGGAAAATACGCGTATTTTTTTTCTCGTTATTATGGACAACTCACATTATGGACGATTTTAAAGGGGAATGGGATGTCCATATTAACAAAACATAAATCTAAATAAATAAAATATCAACAACAGAACTATAGCAACCCTCGCGTTTCCTTTTGTGCGTACGCTTCTAGGATACGCGTGCGTAGTCCGGGACCTGGGAAGTGAATGTCTTCCTGATAAATTAGAACGAGTAGAGCAAGAACTTCGAGCCAGATTGTCCTAAACTAATATAGCTTCAAAGCGAGTATCACAATAATAAAATCACGATTAAAATATGAAAATTCCCGTAAGGCAGCAGGGAAAACGTAAGACTTAACTTTTTTATTACTTCTACACTCTGTGAAACAAAACAAAAAGGGGTCTAGTCTTACACCTTTTGTCCCATATAAGACACCCCGAAACTTCAGTTCGACGTACAGCGCACTGCCGTCGAACTAACGGCTCCAAATTTCACGCGGGGCTTGATAACGGTGCGATGTAACTCACTAAACGGCTAAAGTACGTATCAAAGAGTGCATAAAAAGAAAACAGGTTTTGCAGTACAACCAAGAAAACCGCGCTTATTTTTTTTTTTGTCAATAAAATGTACATGAGCTTTTTTAATAGGTTCAACAACACCTTGCTTTTTTTTTTTTCTGAGAGTGTATAATGATAACACTTGTATCACTAGCGAAAATTACATTCGATCAGGGATGGGCAAAATACATGCAAATATGTATCGAAATACAAATACAAAATACTTCGTCAAAAATGTATTTAATTACAAATCTAATTACATTTCCAAAAAAGCATTTAAGTACAAGATACAAATACAACCAAATGTATTTGTTTTCCTCCAAATACCTTTCCAAATACATTCCTCAAAATTTGCGTCAGCGACTTCAGGGCAACTGCAACGGGTTTCTGGGCATCTCATTTTAATTCTGCATTGCACACTCGGGAGTTAGTGTGCGATGCTCTAGTAAGGTAATAGAAATATAATAACAAAAAAAAATGTAATCAGCTTGGACGTAATTGGTGAGAAAAGTACAGAGCTTCAAGCAGCTTTTTGTCGATTACACTTTGGTATAGGCCAACAAAAAACCGAGGCGACCAAGACGCGCAGCACTAGCTAGAGAATTTTTTACTGCAACTCGCACCAGTTACGAAAATCTGGACGACCCGCGCATTTAGAATGTTCTAGGCAAAAATATGGATGGAAATCAGGCTCGAAAGCATCACAAGTTGTCACAGGCACTTATTTAGCCAGTCTGCCTATGAACGTCGATTTCGTCACTATTCTTGCCCTGGACTAGCACCGTAATCACAAAGTGACTAAACGCTTGTGCTTGATTGAGAGACACTGCATTCGGTGCAGAACGTAGTTTCCTTCCTGCTCTGGACAGTGACAATAATTTTGAGGGATGTATTTTCGCCCACAAAATTGTATTTAATTACAATTGTATTTGAAATAGCCACGTTTTAGTATTTAAATACACAGGTCAAATACATTACACAATTTGTAATTAAATGCAAATTCAAAATACACAAAGTATTTGAAATACGTATTTCAAATACTTGTATTTGAAATACTGCCCATCCCTGCATACGATGTACATTTTACGAGTCAGAAAGTGTAGATCATCAATTAAAATGCTAGCCCTTGCTCTGAATCCTTTTAGTTTTCGTTCGATTTCATCGAACAGAGTTACATTGAAATATACTCGATCCGACAGTATTTTCGACTGACAAGTTTTTTAAACCCTCCCCCTGCAATGCCTTCAAGGCGCTGCAGGTAGTAGTAGTTACGTTAAATAAACCGCTTTTAAAGGGTAGGAGGAAGGGGTAATCACCATGTTAATGAATAATAATATACGAATATAAAATGTGGACGTCGTCGTGACGAAAACGCGCGTGTAAGGAACTTCAGAGTTCGAAAATACTTAGTCATGCTTGAAGCAGGAATGCACCGCCATGTACAAGAGCAAATTTATAATCAAACTTTTTTCTTTTTTTTTAGGGGGGGCCGGGGGGGGGGGGGGGGGGGGGATGGGGGAAGGGCATTTGGCCGGCGGGGGTCGAAAGGAGATGACATGACATCACGGGCGAAACGTTGACTAGATCTATTTTGTAGACATTATAACAATATATTTGTTAAGTCACCAAAAACTAATCATCTCTTCTTTAAAAAAAAAAAGCTGGTGTATTTCGATTTTTCATTATGATAAAATTGACCTTGGAAGCCTTGGGGGGGGGGGGGGGGAGGGGGGGAGGAGGGGGCGACCCCCCCCCCCCTTTCCCCCAAGTGCGTTTATGTCCAGGTATTCTTTTTTTTTATTTATTTACGTTTATTGCAGTCATGTAACAGTAGAAACTTTTGAAGCCCACAACGTTAAATATTTTGAATGAAACAGTGTTAAAAAGAACGGAAAACTAAAGTATTCTTTAAAAGCAGTGGGTAAAAAGCTGAAAAGTGGGTTGGCGGCCTCGGAGCGGCTCGCGCAAAACTGTTTCCTATCGGGGCGCGTGCAGCTCTGACCCAGAAGGACGGAACAGGCTCCCTAAACGACGCGCATGAACTGAAACTAGACTCTAGAGAAACATACATAAACGCGAAATAAAGACCCCTGAGACGACGAGACGATAAAGATGGAGGGAGCTAAACACGACAGGCAAACGAAGAAACAAGACACCGATAGATGGAGAGACGACGCAACTGGCCCCGGAGCAGCAAGAGCAAGGTCGCCGGAATCAGAGCTCGCGAATCGTCCTTGCCCCCGTCCTTACCAAGCTCGAACGGCGGACGCGACTGCGCAAGCGCACACAGGACGGGTTCTGCACTCGGCCTCTCACCCCATGGCCCGCGAGAAGGGAGTCCGATGATGCGGACACGATATCGAGACAACGGGGAAGGTGGAAAGCGGGAGGGCAATGCAGTGCCTCCGTCCAGCTGCTGATCGCAGGAAGAGAACATCGGCGCCGGGAGTTGAGAAGGAGGGTGTTGGGCTGCCTCGTAGGCAGTGTTAGTGGTAAGGTGGTACTTTTGACAGCGACGCTGTTTATGGCTAGGGTTCCGTAGACTTTTCATGAGCGTCAACAAAAACTCGCGCGCCCTCTCTTTGTCGTCGTTCAAAGCGCTTGCGTGCCTAGTCTCCTTCCGCTCTCCCGAGGTGGCGGTCCCGTCGCGCGTGTCTAGTTTCCTCGGGCTCTTCGGGGCGGCGAGAGTTCGTACCTTTGTTCAAAATTCTGTGTCACGTCTGTGTCGTGTGCTGAACAGCTTCGCTGGTCGTCCACCTACACAGAGTGGAATGGCTCATGATTTTTCGGTGCGACGTACTCGTTACATTTTCAAAACAGTAACGGATAAAGTACTTACGTTACTTATTTCCAGAAACAGGTAACGTAGTCGTGTTACTCATCACTTCTTCTTCCCAAGACTTCAAAGAAACTACAATTTTATTATTTTTTTTTTCGTGTTTCAAGACGGCAAGATATGAATTCTTGCGTTTTTCTTGGCATTTTGCTATCGGAATTATTCGGGTGATACCGTTAAAAAAAAAAAAAAATTATGCTAAGTTTCTGCATGACCATAAAGGCCGGTTCTCACATGCAGCGAAGCGCCGATGTAGCGCTCCTCACGTGCCGTCAGCTACTTATTGTCTGCCATGAGCAACAGTTTTGACGGTGCGATACAAAGCTGGTGAACGCACCCGTTAGCACACGCTTAGCGCGAGGTCATCGCTATGCTTGTAGCGCTCCGCTGCATGTGTGAACAGGCCTTAATGGTTCTTGAAATGGTTCTTGAAATATGGCGCATATGCATACCTATAACGTCAGAACAGTGAAACGTTTTAATTCATAAATAAAAAAATAACGTGTTAAAGCAATGTAAAAAACGTTAGTTTTCTTTTTTTTTTTTTTTTTTTGTAACGCTTACAGCATTTTTCGCACAACAGCTCGCAGCAGGATCAATGCCAAGCAGCGCACTAGCGTTAGACTAACCTTCGATGATGTTTGACTACGTAGTGGGGATGAATGCTGAAAGTAGACTGCGAGTGACAGCGACAACCAGATGTTGTATCGTTAGGTTGCAGTCGCGACCCGCAGTCAAACGAAGCTAAATGTGCCCTAACTCGCAGCGTGAGGCGTGCGGTTAAATTCGTCATCCAACACTTAAGAAATATAAAGAACACTCATGGGTAACGCGGAACGGCCATCTAATCCGTCCGAGGACACCGAAATGACACAGAGAACGCGTTAGCATTACGGTCTGGAACATGCGTCCGTCTCTAAATCAATCTGGCCATGCGTGTACCCATGCAGCATCGAGATCCCACAACAGTTTATTCGACGCAAAGGCTATCTATCACTTGGTCCCAACGCATGTTTAACTATCACCACAAACGTAGGTTACAACACGTGGCGCCCAAATCTGTCCTCGTCGCGTGCATCTTTTCCTTCCAAGCTCACTCGGCCAGAACACGGGACTAAATCTGACTACCTTGCCGCATGGCGGCACAGTGGAGTTCGCCCAAACATTCACGAAACGAAAGTATGCGGACAAGCTGATCAGGAAACATCAGTCTAAATCTTCAGATACCAATAAAAAAAAATAACGGTCCCAGAGCTCCGATTGGAATGCTTATAGCGGGTAGACGCAAAGCTAGTTGCCCTCGTCTTATACTCACTTTTGGAATGCGATCGGAAAATATTTAAACACTCGTCCTTCCAACCAGAGCTCGGTGTTCTGACGTCCTCGAGCGTCCGCGCCTCCTCCTCTCCCTCAACTTCCCCCGCCCTACAGGATGTCCGAATGTTTTAGGTGACCGTCTGTGGCTTGCCTCGCAATAATGCCGGCGCAACAGTACGACAGCTAATCCCACCAAACGCAAGTTTTCCAACAAACTATTCGAACAAAATGACCAACACAAAAATACGACAGAAGCCAGGATATCCAGCCTCAGCGGGCTTCACAACCCAACAACGAGCAAAGTCGTAACACAAGCAAAAAAAAAAAAAAATTAATGAGGCAGGTGCCGCCGGTTGCGAAACCACTTTCGAGGCCCCGAATTCCGAAAAGTGCGAGCGGCCGTGATGCCCCTGAGTCAAGAAGCCATTAGCGGCTGAGCGCGGAGTCGCGAGCATCGGAAGACAAAAAAGAAGCGAGCGAGCGACAGCTCACAAACGCTAATGCCGCGGGGTCGACGTCGGATCGAGACGACAACGCGGACCGCGACGACGGGAACAAGGCGCATTTATCCGAAAGAGTCTGTGTGCCAACGCACAAACGCGCACATGCACGCACATCGGGCGCCCGCGTCGTTGCGTGCTCCCGAGAAATTCGGGTTGGGCTTCTCCGAAGAGCCCGGACGCCCTCCTCCGCATCCATTCTCCTCGTGCGTGCCGGCGAGCAGCCGCCTCTGTCGCCGCCAACTGCTCCTGGCAACGGGCTCCTCCGACACCCGACTTCTGGGAACCACAAGCACGCGGTGGAGGCTTCGTCAAGGGCGACCGCCAGAGGGCGCAACACGCGCCGCTATGACGCAATCTCAGGATTTTCTTTTTTCTTCGAAAAGACAAACGAACTATAACGATAAAATTTAGGATCGAAGGCAATGCCTGAAAGCGATTCGGATTAGCTAAAAAAAAGGTATACGTACAAGAAATATAACATAAATAAAACCTGTAAAAAAAAGCTTTTCGGCACACTTAGGGAAAAATGATCTGACAATAGACTCTTATCAAAAGCAAATCGTAGCCCCGATAGTGTGAACTTATTTAACATTTCACCGGCTAAATCGCTCCACTGAGAGAGAAAGATAAGCTACAGTTTAGATGTTTAGACCGCGAGAGTTTAGAGCGCCTTCTTCGGGGTCGCGACATTGTTTTGCGACAAATTTAGCCAGAGCAGTACGAGTACAAGCCTGGGGTCTCTTAACCAGCATCACACAGTAGCGACACAGGACCGCACGCCGATAACCGTGCTCATCGAGATCAAAACGGGCAGGGGTGAGGTACGAACAACAACGGAAGTTAATCGCGGCTACGTCCTACGTTTCCTCGATTCATGAAAGTGGGACTCGGCGAGCACGGGCTGAAAAGGCAGGAGCAAGGACCGCGTGGCTTGCAGACCCAGACAGCTTTTACAATGTGTGCGGCGGCATGACCTCGCAGATACCCGGCGCAAAAACACTGCGGCAATCTGGGGGGCCATGAAAGGGGAAATAAAGAAGCCGCGCTGAATTGCACAGCTAGGGCCCGAGTGTAGCCATTGCGGATGAATACACAACTCCAAGCCTAATCTTCGTAAAAAAAAAAAAAAAAAAATATATATATATATATATATATATATATATATATATATATATATATTGTTTTGATTTAAATAAACAATGCTGTCCTCGAAAGACAAGTTCGGAAATCGCTCGCAAAATCAGTTTTTTTTTTTTTTTTTTTTTTTTTTTTTATATTTACGGAATTGAAGCGGTTCTGTATTGGAGGAAAAACGCTCCGACTGTCTTCATTTAGCCTTCGGGATAACGAATAGCGAGTTTTAGAATGGGGGGCCCGCTTTGGGTGCCCCAAACAGCTTGGGGCATTGCAAAGGGCATGCGCAGAAGTTCTGTGCATGCGCAATGGGACGCCCCAAGATGTTTGGGGCACCCAAAGCTGTGGGGCCCCCTAATTTAAAACTCGCTAATATCAAAATTGTATTTCAGCTTGATGCGCCAAGTTGCCACAACAGCACTTTCAGAATTCCGCTTATTTTTGCTTTTATATATTCTTTTTAGGCGTGCTCGGCGGGGGGGAAAAATCCTTGACGTACTATTTATTGTACGGACATTTCCACATTTGCGCTCACTCCGCAAGCCTGACCCGAGCAATCTAAAACGCTGCACGGGTTCCCTCCCACGCGGCACGCGCAAGGCACTTAAACCTTCTGAGCATGACAGTTTTCTTTTGTTTTTTCGGTTTTTCTCACGTCGGGTCAAATGCTTGTGATGCTCAAAATCGCGGGACAAAACTCCGCTGAAGATCACGTCTAACTCGTTTCCCTAAAAAAAAAAAAAAAAAAAAAAAAAAAAAAAAAACTTGTTTTTTTTTATTATTATAGAGGGTGTTTAATAATATTTCAAACTAAATTATTAAAAAAAAAAGCCTGAAGATGGAGTTATACGGCTAAGGGAACGCAATACACAGTGCCAATTCTCACGATAAGCCCAATATCTATTTAATACTTGTGAATTCGCTTTTTAATCAGTGAAACTTAACATATAGTTCGAATTACAAGCTTGCTGGCGGTTACCGAAAAGCAATAAATGAGTAAATTTACTAATTTACTGCTTTTCTACTAACACAATGCGGAAGCAACGGTTCTAAAACCATTGCTTCCGCTTCTAAAAAGAAAAAAAAAAAAGAAGGAAGAAAAACGGGAGTATAGGAAGTTTACAAGGACTAGTTTGCTAAGCACCCTGCAAGCAAAGCGTCTCAAAGTCGGGTCCTAATTAGGGAGTCACGCCACGGCCGCCACGGGATAAGAAGGACCCCGCGGGTGCGCGCTCTAAACGAGCGGCTTTCCCCGAGGCTTGGAAGGGTCGGAACCCCGGGCCGAGCGGCACGCCACCCGGCCACCGCGGCTGCCTCCTTTCCCAGGCCGGACCGGAGTCACGTGCGGCCCACTGCTATTTGCGACGCTGCCATCCCGGACGCCATGAACGGATGAGGGAACTCGGCGTGGAAGAAGCGCGCCGAAGAGCGATTATGCTGTGTGTGTACAGGCGATCTAGTTGGGGAAAAGAAAATAGAGGCAATCGGGGGTGTAGGATCATCGAGCGATTATGGATAAACACCATCACACGCGCCCACACAACATCGTGTCATTGGAGGACGGTCTCGTTTGAGAAAGAATGACCCTATCGTGACTGATTCGTATGATGCGATTTTACTTGCGATTTTGCAAATGTTGCATTTGCGAAATCGCAAGAGTGTGAACGGCGCTTAAAGCGTCGTTCACACTCTTGCGACCAGAGGGACAAGAACGGTTTTTAAGCCTTTTGCGACTTCTTAGGACCGGATACGCTGCAGCGCGGAGCTGGTCCTAAGAGATCGCAAGAGGCTTAAAAACCTGTCTGGTCTCTCTCGGTCGTACTCGGTCGCAAGAGTGTGAACGGGCCCTAAACGTTCTCTATACCAACTGCGTTAAAAAAAAAAAAAAAAGAAACTAGAGGGGTTTGTAACGAGGATGCACCGCAGATATATGCATTCCGGAATTTGTACGGCGATTAAAAATTTCAAATAGACGGGCCATGCGCGTCGCACATTTTTGAAGTGTTCCATTACCTAACGAAAGAGTGTGCAAATGTTTGGGACCACAAACAAAATCATAATAGCTTGGGGAGAGTAAAAGCAGGCTCGGATCGAACAGGTCACCCATTAAGCGCCGTTCACACACTTGCAACCGAGTAGGGCCTAGAAAGTCAAGACCGAGTTTTAAGCCCCTTGCGACGGTGTACGACCTTTTCCGCAGCAGCGCATCCGGTCCTATATATGCCGTCGCAGAGGCTTAAAAACCTGCTTTGTCTTCATCGGTCCTACTCGGTTGCAAGTGCGTGAACGGTGCTTTACTCCCTCATGCTCTGACCCGACGACTGGAGGCCTCTCTCCTCCAGTCCGCTGTAACCTCGCTTTCCCTAGCCGCGCGCGCCCGCATTTGCCTCAAACCGCTGACGACCTTGGCGGTTTTACCAGAAGTCTTTCGCACGCTCTTCTGCACCCATAACCACATCGTTCCTCTCATTCGTAAATATATTTCATTTTCACTTCTAATCTAAACTTCACCCTTCTTAATTCTCTATTTACTCGTATTTTCTTGCGTGCTCGGCAGGTTGGCTAGTAGGCGCCGCTCCGTACCGGTTACAGACCTATCTGCATACCGTGCACGTCTCCTGCGTTCTCCCTTTGACTTTCGTGCAAACAAAAAAGATTGACCGATTGATTGACATACATTCTAGAAATACAACGTAGCCTCTCCCTTCACCACATCTCGCTCAAAACAAAGCGCCACAAAGCTGTGAAAGCCAAATTTGGGGGTTTTACGTGCCAAACCTACGACGGGTATCTGGCACGCCCCAGCGGAGGACTGAGGATTAATTTCGACCACCTGGGGATCTTTTGACGTGCAACCGAAAGATCGGTTACACGGCGCCTTCTCCGCAATAAGCCTCCGTCCTATTGCGGGCACGCCACAAAGCTGTGGAACACGCATGTCCTACGTATATCGAAGGCTTAAAACACCTAAGTAGGGGTGCGCGAATATTGGTGCAAATCGAAAAGCGCAGCGTGGCAGAAAAGCTGCAGAGACAGCAGGTGTGTCCGGGGCACGGTGGACTGTCCCTGGCACTGCGAAAGTGGCGAATGAGGCACCTTTCCGACATCTCCGAAGAGAGGAAGAGAGCGCAACTTCGATCAGCCCTCAAGCACGCGCTCCCGTACCTTCTCCTCGCGATGCGGGGGAGGAAATAGGAAAAAGAGACCACGTCGCGTGTGCTCCGTGGCACACGTGTCGCGGTTTCTAGTCCCGAGCCTCCGACTGCATAGGTACAGGAATCCGCCGTTTTCCTCCACAGCTACCGAGCGAACGTGATTTGCAATCACCCACGTCATCCTCGATATAAAGTCACTGGATCATGGGAAAGTAACGCCAAGCTCCGCGTGTGGTCGCCATCTTGGTCCATGAAATGAGCAATTTCTCCTTGACCCCTCCGTTCTTGGTGAGCCTATCTGGATTCGCAGGTGACGGGTAGCTTTATTGAGTCGTTTTTGTATATCGAGATTTTGCTAACCACACACCGGCGAAACAGGCGTACACGTTCGTACCACCACCAGATGCTGTGTCGGTGCTTGGAGGCACTGAAAAATAAGTTTACTGTCTTGAAATGCGCAAGAAGAACAATATAATTGTAAGAGATCCATGGGGATGGGCCTGATTAATAAGGTGATCGCATACGAAGTGCCAAAGACTCTTATATTGAAGAGGAACGCTTCCAGTACGATGATGCTCCATGGTGATCTTGGCGCGACTGGTTTAGAACGACCCCCTAGAAGCTTCGAAGATTTAAATGGACTAAGATGGCGATTTCCATGGCAACGTAGGCCGATTAGCCAATCGCCTTGAGAGGTTTGGGTCGTCTGTATGTTAGTATCTGTTTGTGTCCGGCTAGCAGGTAGGGAAGACAATGGCGCTACTTTCCCAGGATCCAGTGACTTTACCTCGATAGAGAGGATGAGCGGAATGCGCGCACTCACCGACATCACGAGCGCATTCACGCGGCCGGCAAGCCGTTGCCCGAGCCCGGAGCCCAAGCTCCCCTTCCTCCCTCTGGGAAAGGGCGCACACCGAGCGAGCCGGCTTCAATGGCTTCGATCGATCGGCAGCGAAGCGGCCTCGCACCAAGGTCGGCCTGGCGGTGACCTTGGAGAACGACCCCGCTCCGGGCCCCAGAGAGCGAAGGAACGGAGCGATGACGCAATCCAGGGGGCGAGAAACCCTGGGTTTCTCGCTCCACGGCAGGCTGCCGAATGTTGACGCGAAGCGGCGCGGTCCCGTGGCGGGTAGCACCGGCGGCGACACCGCCCAGACGGATGTTCTCCGTTCCGCCGATGGTGGACGCTACTACCAGCCACCCCTAGCCACCCTCAGTCAACCCCGTGGGTGTCACGTGACCTTCGTGAGGGGGGCGGAGCGGTGTCACGTGATACACTGGCAGGGTCTCGATTGGCTGGGATGGTTCGTGTAGCGTCCGCTGCGCTCCATCGTAAAAGGCGAATCGGAATATAGCATGCAGCTGCGCACTCGAGTCGATAACGCCCGTTCATATATCCTCGTTTCGTGCACATCCCTTTCGGAGACCACGCCCTCAACTGTTAAAGCCACGAGGTTACTGACTGGCGTGCAATTGTGCTCAGCGTATTGGCGACTCCAGCGAAATCGACGCCGCGTAGCGGCAACGCCGAGAAGCTCAGGAGAGGAGGTCGTTCCGACTCTGTTGTCTGCTATCGCCGCTTGGTTCTCGCAGGCAGCATAGAAACCAACAACGGTCCCAGTAATTATTTGTATTCAGGGATGGGCAAAATACATGCAAATATGCATTGAAATACAAATACAAAATACTTCGTCAAAAATGTATTTAATTATAAATCTAATTACATTTCCAAAAAAGCATTTAAGTACAAGATACAAATACAACTAAATGTATTTGGTCTCCTCCAAATACTTTTCCAAATACATTCCTCAAAATTTGCGTCAGCGACTTCAGGGCACCTGCAACGGGTTTCTGGGTATCTCATTTTAATTTTGCATCGCACACTCGGGAGTTAACGTGCGAGGCTCTAGTAACCTAATCGAAATATAATCACAAAAAAAAAATTTAATCAGCTAGGACGTAATAGGTGAAAAAAAATACAGAGCTTCAAGCAGCTTTTTTTTTTTTTTTTGTCGATTACATTTTGGTATAGACCAACAAAGAACCGAGACGACCAAGACGCGCAGCACTAGCTAGAGAGTTTTTTATTGTTGCAACTCGCACCAGTTACGAAAATCTGGACGACCCACGCATTTAGAATGTTCCAGGCAAAAATATGGATGGAAATCAGGCTGGAAAGCATCACAAGTTGTCACAGGCACTTATTTAACCAGTCTGCCTGTGAACGTCGATTTCGTCACTATTGTTGCCCTGGACTAGAACCGTAATCACAAAGTCACTAAACGCTTGTGCTTGATCGAGAGACACTGCATTCGGTGCAGAACGTAGTTTGCTTCCTGCTCTGGACAGTGACAATAAATTTGAGGGATGTATTTTCGCCCAAAAAATTGTATTTAATTACAATTGTATTTGAAATACCCACGTTTTAGTATTTAAATACACACGTCAAATACATTACCTAATTTGCAATTAAATACAAATGCAAAATACAGAAGGTATTTGAAATACATATTTCAAGTACTTGTATTTGAAATACTGCCCATCCTTGTTTGTATGCTTCCGCCGTGTCATTCCTACGCACTGAATAGAAGGTTTCTACCGTCGAAACATCGCTTTGCTTTCATATGCTACACCGATTTTACGCTGCAGTGCAAAAAATGTATGGTGGTCCGCGTGCTGAACGACGAAAACGACCTCCTTTCGTCCGCCATTTTGCCTGACCAGCGCGCCCCCTATAGCTCGCTGAAGTCGCGAATACCGGATGTTCATCGTCTGACCACTGGTTTGTGAGCTTGCTTCCAGGTAGTCATTGTTCAGACGCGTTGTCTAAGCTATTAATTACTGCGATTATCTGGCTCGTCGACAGCCTCTGTTATTGGTTTTTAGCATGATTGGGTTCAACGGGCCACCCGACATCGAGCTCATAAACCAGTGTGCATATGTTATTTTGCTATAGACATAAAACTCCGTTCGCGTGCCCGATTTGAGGTATGTACCTTTGGAATTCGGATTTTGCAAGGTGCGCCGAATGTGTTAGTCCTTACGGCCGCACCCTGTATACTCCGTTTCACCCCAAGTCCAGACGCAGCCAACGTCACGAGCTGACGGGACCAATCAGACAGAAAGCGTCAAAAAGGACATCATCATGGTGTTCGTCATGTTACAGCACGTGTTCTATCATCGCTGTACTAACCATAAAACAGCCACGTAGCCATTTTGCTGGGACCTCCTCTCCCCCCCTCCCCCTCATACAACATTTTGTCATAGGCGCCACCCCCCCCCCCCCCCCCCCCCCCCGAAACAAAATCCTGGCTATGTGCCTGCCACAAACAAAAAATGCCTAGTGACTTGCACTTTTGACACTGCAAAACTCGGCCGCCCCGTTAGTTCGTAGAGTCGACTGCATCTGGACCTAGGCTGAAACGAAATATATTCGGATACGGCCATGGGTGGGGTTTCTGCACATTACACCAGACTCCACGATAATTCAAATAGACATCGCCCTGTCTGTTACATCGAATGCCGGTAACACCAAATGGCGGTTAGGCCGTTTGATGTTCCGATTGCCAGGCTCCGCAACCAGAGTTGCAGGACTGCCGGTTTCGTTTATAGACGGCCAAAAATCCCCCCCGGTGAAGAGGGCTCAGAACCCTGTCCTTATCATGACGAAAACCTGCCTTCACGTCACCCTTGGACTTGGACCCTAACAATGCTTGGCGGGCAAGTACACAGACGGACGATTAAAGCAGCTTAATTCTTTTATGAGTAATCTACCATCGTAAGTAACTAAATAAACACTTCTTTTTTTCTTTTTTTTTTTTGCAACGATTCAAACGTGCATTTTCGCAGGAGTGCCTGCCCCTTGCAGCCCTCAGGCGGATGGGCCCACTTGTGCCCATTTCCCAGGCTTCCATCTCCTAATGCGTGAACGAAGTGGAAAATCCTACGTAGCACCCCCCCCCCCCCCCCCCCCCCCCCGGGACCCTCAAAAAATAATCACCGTAATAAAACAAAACGAAAAGAAATCCCGAGATGCCTAGAGAAGCGACGAGAAGCCGCTCGCACGACGAACACGTGTCCTCGACGCGGCAGCCGTCAAGGTCGGCGTTGCGTAATTCGCGCGTTTCTAATGGCCAGCCGGGCGTGCCCCGAAACTCAAGCAACAACGCGCAAAAAGCGCCCGAAAACAAAAACAAACAAAAAATACCCCAAGCCGTGCCGCCCTCTCTGCTTCTCTCTCGTGACGGACGGGTACGTCCCAAGGGCACGCCGTCCCGTACGGGATCCGCGAGGCTCTGGGCCAGCGCGGCTACGCGCGGCAGCACCGACGGCGTCGACGACCAACGCATTCCGAGCTGTTCCTCGGACCGTCAGGCGGCCGTTGTTGTGAGCATGAGTCAGGAGCGTCACGTGTTCTTCACGCCCCACCGCTCTCGTCGCCCAGCCCGTCCCTTTCGAAACTCGCAGCTTCAAAAACACTCAACATACTTATAGGTCAGCAGGTTGATGTTAATGAACGAAAAGAAAGTATTAAACGTTGAAACAAGACGTGATGACACATCTCGTGCTGATTCGTCTGCTGTTTCAATGTGATTTTTTTTTAATTGTTAATTTGACTGCACGGCTCTAACCACGCAATGTTAATTTTCCTTTGTTTGGTTGGGGGAACGAAAGTGTTTTGCAAATCGTACACGCACGAGTAACTAGTAGATACTGTTGAGAAATTATTCACGCACGTTCGAAGTTTAATGATGCACGACTGCAGCACGAGCGCTCGTGCAACAGTATATCGTTCTACTATAAGCTCTAAATAGTATCGTATAGCCCTAGTAGTGTGTTCTGACACAGACGGCAACAACCGCTACTTTCGACCGTCAGGCATGCTGCGGTAAACAGTGGAACTACGCTTCGCTGAGTGCACAGGAGTCTGCAGGCGTCGGCGCATTGGAAGGTACGAAACTTACCAAAGTTGACGGCAAGTTCTCCTAGCCTTCAACGAACCTAAGCACCTGGACACAGCTGCGAGGCTCTCACACCACAGAGAGCTGCCTCACCGACGAACGTCATTGCTAGGCCTCACAGGTGTTGCCAGAGGATAAACATCCTGAGGTCACGCGACTAGAGTAGCAGCCCTAGCACAGCTTGCAATATTTCTATGCGAAAATGAACAGAGCAGGCGGTAAACCGAGACCATGTGTTTATGCTCACGCAATACAAGACAGATACGAGACACGTCTACAGTGAAGAATTGTCGTATTTTACCGGTTGGCAGTAACCTTTCCTTGACAATCGGACTAACACAAAGAAACCTCCAGACTGCATGCAGGATGTCGTCTCAATCAACAAACCCAGTAATATATAAAAAAAAAACGAGACAGAGAAAAAGAGAGGGAGAGAGAAAAACAAATTGACCTGTGTTATTTTCTTCCGTCTTTATCGCGGAAATACACTAACGTTCGGTTATATCGCCAAAAGGCAAAAAGGGATTTCCGAATATTGTACGTTAGGAGCCGCGTATCCTGCGCACCCCCCCCCCCCCCCCCCCTGATTTTTTTTCTTTTTTTTTTTTTTGTCTCAACCAACAAGGAAGAACAAAAAAATAAAACAAAAATTTTAAAAAAGACAATGCAGTGTGTAGGCTAAGGGCGCAGACGAGTAGGCATTAGCTAATCATGTCGTTTAACAGCTGAGACTTGGCGCAGAAAGTGAAAAACTTATAGTCAAAGCAACAGACACAAAAGTGAATGTCTCAAGAGCATACGTCGGCAAACCTCACTCATTAAGGCCCTCACTCACCCTCTTCTTCACAGATGAGGTGAGGGTGAGTGAGTTTCTGAACCAGAAAAATTCATGAGTATGAGGGTGAGTGAGGGCCGGGAGGGCAGTGAGGGCGGTGAGGGCCGTGAGGACAGTGACGGGTATGAGGGCCATGAGTGCGTGAGGGGCGTGAGGGCGGTGAGTGGCGTGTGGGCCATGAGTGCGTGAGGGGTGTGAGGGCGGTGAGTGCATGAGGGGTGTGAGGGCCATGAGTGCATGAGGGGCGTGAGGGCGGTGAGTGCGTGAGGCCCCCTTCAGACGGAGCATCTTTCTCAGCAATTTTGGTGTTGATGGCGGGTTGTTCTCTGGCTTTCCCTAGATTGACACGAATTGCTGAGATAGGGTCCGGCTCGAAATAATCAAGCAACTCGGAGCAACTCGAAGACGCTTGAAGCGGCGGCTGCATCCAATCAGGGACGCAAAATTTTCACGTGATACCTCGTGCCGGAGATGATGACACCGAAAGACTTTGTTCTGGTTTGAAATCGATCGTTTTTGGAAATAAACTGTTTCAGAAAGGTACAGTAGCATTCTCAACGAGATTTAAATGCATAAAAACACTTTATAACGCGTAATTGTGTCTAAATAGTGCAAGAAAAATAAAATTTCATGACGATGATGGCAAATTGCAGCAATTGGTTGCTGCGTGTGATCGCGGGCGGCGATCACACGCAGCAACAAAACATCATGAATACTCATGTATAGTGCTCCCCACACTTAACGCCGCCACTGGGTTCCCAAACATTAAGCTCGTGTCGGCTATTTACTGTCAAATTTGTCACCAAAACGTTCAGGATGCCTTCTCAGAATAAGATAGGATAGAAATCGAGAATCCAAACATTCCTCAGATAGTTCAATCGGACGCCACAGGGACTGTCAGAAACGGCAAATGCCATGGCGGCGTTAAGTTTGAGGCGCACTGTACTTTTGGCAGATATTGTGCAAAGTAATTTTGGTCGTTCAGCCCGTTCCAGCGTTTCGAGAAAAAAAAAGTTTGCTATTTTGGACGGGCCTCGGCGCGCTTGCGAGATTCTCATTCCCGGCGTGCTACTCTCCGGCAGAATCTTGGCAAGTCTGCAGGTCGCCTTTTTAAGCGAAGCTCGACGATTTCAGAGAGTCTACGCCATGTCTCCACTGACCAAAAATTGTACTTGACAAAAGAAAAAAAAAACACACACACACACACACATAAAAAAAACTAGTTTAGCGAGAGGAATCCATTACTGCTTCAAATTCTGAAATAGGTTCACGTACGACGAAATTACGTGCATGCGACTAAAATATGAAACGCTCCGCCCCACTTCACCGAGGACGGATAGGCAGACTGAGTTTTTGTAGATGGTTTATGCACTCCGATAACGGTACAATATACATACGCAAATATTACAATGAATATAATTTTTTTTATTGTTTTGGGCATTTTCATAACAATAGCGGATACTCGCAGATCTCGAGCGCTCCAAAAGCGCTCCATTTGGAGCGCGCATATTCCGCTCGCAGATCTGGCTCAAGTTGGTCATCTTCCGCTCGTAGATCTCTGGCAGCGCCCGCTCCACGGAGCGCCCCAAACTCCGCCGAACTTGCTCTGCGGGATTTCACGGATCTCTCCGGAAACTGACAGAGCGGCCCACGTGACTTCCGTCTGAATCGGCGGTGCGCATGCGCGGCGAGGTTGGAGAGATCGGCGGGCCGGTCGGTCGTGGAGTTGGATCTGTTCGGGTGCGTCGGTGTTTACCCTGCATTGGGTCGGTCGTGGAGTTGGATCTGTTCGGGTGCGTCGGTGTTTACTCTGGATTGTGACGGCTCGAACGCTTCTACCTCGCGTAGATCAGGGATAAAAAGCCGGGAATGTGGAGCGTGGCAACTCGTAAGCGCTGACGTCTGTGATCGTGAGAGGAAGAACGACAGAAAAGCCGGAGGCAGACGCAAGGTTAGGCCTATTCATTCCGCAGCCAGTGATTGTTTACCTTTTTACACTGCATTCCGTCGGCTTTTTCCCGTGAAATAAAGCAAGAAGTGGTTAGGAAACGACCGCGCAAGTGATGGTTTGTTACCTCTGTGTTTATTAAAGTCGTACTACAAATCTGAACTCCACGCTGGAAATCGCTGTCCGTGCCCCGCCGCTTCGAGGCGGCCGAAAGGTATGTGACGGTGCCGAAGGCGGACGTCTTCGTTATTTGTGACATGGGCGCCGCGGTATGTATAATTTCGCCCGGCCTGTGTCGCGTGTTACTTCTGCAGCTAAGCAGTGACAGTCGTCACTGGTCGTTGGAAAGATCAGCCGGCTGCGTTGGTGGGCAGGTCAAGTTCAAGCAGCGGCCATTTTGTACGGCGGAGGGAGAAGGGGTGGGGAGGGGGTGTGGGGGAGGTCGCTCCAAAAATGCAAGTTTATCTTCCCCTCGTCGATTCGGAGCGGGTCCCACGGAGCGGAATTTTGCCTCCCTCGCGGATTTTGGAAAGCGCTCCAGATCTACGAGTGGAATTCACCATAAGATTCCCCAATGGGGAATTTGAATAGCTCGCTCCGATAACTCCGATTAGCACTAAAAGTGTCTATCATTGAGTATAGAGTTATCGGGAAGATCCACCGAACCTCTTCAGCAGGGAGTTACTTGTGCTTAAAAGCAATTCCGTTATGTGTATGGTTTAGACAGCCGGAAGTTAGTCCGCCTTAATGGACGACTTGTCTCTCAGCCGTAGATGAGAACTTTTAGCCAGTGCACTACAACCGCTGACCTCGGGTCTTTAACGCGCACCATGCAGTAGTGATACAAGACTACACGCTGGCACGATGCACCTTCAGGTCGAAGCAGGCAGTGGTGGGGATGGAACCCAGGATCCCTGGGTTCTGGCACACGTGCGCCAACGACGAAGTAGCGCCTCCCTCGCAAATTTTCGTCCATTCATTTCGATGGATTTACTCCCATATCGTGGCCTACAAGATGACTCCACATCAAAAAGCAATCCGTGCCGGCAAGAACATAGCTATACTCCGTTTTACCTCACGCCCGACCGCGGCGGAGACGCGACGAGCCATCTCAGCCAACCCAGCTCCGTGAACGCAGCACGTGACACGCTATTCGCGCGTCACTGCGCCCCCTCTCCAAGGTCACGCGACATTCACACGGCGTTGGACCGGCTCTGCAGGCCGTCGTAAGGTAAAACGGAGTGTGTAGCCTACTTCGCGCGAGCCCTTCCCAAAACGATGCTCGGCATTCTCTTCTCGCTCTCCGAGCGACCCGCTGCGGTCGCCATAATGAGTGCGGCTTCCGGTCCGACACGCGGTGGCCTCGATGTCGTCCGCACAAAGGGCGACCGCGGCCGTGAGCTGACGCTGCATTCCCCGGGGGGAAATGTAAGGGGAACGCGGGCCTCACGAACGGGGCCACGGCGGCGGTCCACACATCGTTCACACCTGGAAACAAAATCGACCTCACAGAGCCGAGAAACTGTCGATCTGAGTGTTCTCTTGGCGCAAAACGTCGCTGGTCGGAAAACTACTCGACAGACGTCGACGACAGGCAGGCATAACACAACTCAGAGGGGCTACTACACTATGCGGCGTTCGTCGCTAAGCATATGTTCGAATGGACGCTACGTGCTGTGTGAACCAACCAGTCAACTGCCTATGCTCTGTCGCGTAATCAATCATTCTTTCAAAAGTCCATCGGGCAACATTGGCGATCGCCACTGTTCGGTCTTTTTGGACTTGGGCTAGGTGGCGCAAGCTACCGACCGTTACAAAGGGTGTAGCCATTAACATCCATCCATTTATCCATCCATCCGGACACGAGGCGCGCGATTGGATCCGAGTCCTCGCCGAACCCTGACGCCAGGCCTCGTGTCCAATAAATATATGCTCAGAGTGTGTGATCAAGCGATGGCGGAGACGCGTCGGTGCGAACTTTTGAAAAGGGTCAATTCCGTGCATGCGCGTGTCTGCCGGTGTGTGCAAACGCGGAAAAGACGACACACGCTTCACGTTGTTTTGCGTACCAAAGCACGCGTTTCGAAGCTTCAGGACCATTGCACCTGGCGCATTTCTTTTTCGCGAATGCAGAGAGAATACAAACACATGTCCCTTCCTTCGTCTCTGTTTGCGCGTACGGTCGTGCGTCTATAAAAAGGTCATCCGTCTATAAAAAAAGTAACAAAATGTCGTAAGATAAATCAAGGTGACGTGTGATACGCAAGGGGATCGAGTGTGAAAGAATACCGGGGAAGCAAGAGAACCAATAAAGGCGTTTCCGTGGGAAATTACAGAAGCTCGACACGAGCGATAATTGCCCGTGTTGTGCAACTATCTCAAAATAAAATAAACTCTCCCGATACTTTTTAGGTGCCGTTACACTGTCGGGGCAACGAAAATGTTCATTGAAGCGCTAGAAACGTTTAAAAACTTTAAAGAAACTTATATTTGAAGCGATTTTGAGCACAAATGTGTACATTTTTATCTCACTTATACACTTTCCAGGCAATCTAGGGTTGTTAGAGGACCTACATAGCTGCCGCATCCTAGTTTTATACATAAAGCATCCAAGAACGTAGCAATGTTCTGCACATTTCAAACTTATACATCTAAGAATACTAACACCGATCACAGGCATCCATTAGATGCATTAAGGTACCATCTTGTGGAACACGTGGAATCATGGGTATTTTAGGCATAGCGATGACTTGATTCGATGACTGACTGAAGCTACTATATATCTTCCTTGTGTATATATCTATTCAGTGCTTCTTAAATGTGTACTTGGTTCACTACTATATAAATAGCAAGACCGTCGTAACACTATTTCTTGTTTGTCGACGTACTAGATCTAAAATTACGCCGGTATTCACATTTGGCTGTATAATTATAATGCATAAAGAAATCGGTCATTATGAAATGCATCTTGGAACTAAAGCACCATCTTTCATCGTGAAAAAAAAAAATAATAATGCATTGATCGATTAATTCAAAATTTCAAAATACGCAAGTGTGCTGGGGACCAACCTATTTCTTAAAAAAAAAAGGGAGAGGGGGGGGGGGGGGGGGGGCTTGAGACGATTAAAGAAAAAAAAAGGAAGCAAAAAAGAGGAAAACAAAACAGCCCAAACGACCTTCCAAGAAAACGGGCACGAAATCGGAAGCGCCTTTCACAGTGATCGTGCAGGAACCAAATCGAACCAATATCACAAAAAACGAAAGTACAAAAAATAAAATGTACCACCTCAATTTCTTTTTCCCGTTCAGTGTCGAAACATAGACCTTGAAACCAGCCGTCCAAAGACACACACACACACACGCACACACAAGCGCACTCCCTCACGCAATCGACTTCTACGACACGAAACGTTTCCCAGAAACAAACCCGCAAAAAAAAAAAAAGAACAGGACAACAGCGGGGAGGAAACCATCAATCTTCCACTCCGCGCTGCGCGCGCACCCCCGCGCGCGCACACACACATACAGACCGACGGCAGGCATAGCGACACCCAAGACACCCCCAGCAAATGTCAAGCTAAAAACAAAATCAACGCACAAAAAGTTATAGCTAAGGAAAAAAAAAAAAAACAGCTAAGACAGCAGCAATAAAAAGAAATTGAAAAAGCGGTACCAGCCCTAGCCCGCGGAACCTGCACGACATTCCGTAACCCTTTACAACAGCAGCACCAGCAGCGGCACATACACAGGGACACACGTACACCGAGCATGGGAGCAGGCGGTCGAGTTCCCGTGTGGACGGCGCTTGCCGCGAGCGAGCGGGACCGGCAATTACCACTCGATCCGTCGTCGCAAATCACCGCTCACAACTCGGTCCCACCGTCCAACCGACGCAAAGAACGCGGTGGGTCGAGGTCGCGCTAAGCTCACGACCAAACCGCGCGAAGGAAACCTGCCACGTCCTGTCTTCAAAGGGGGCCAATCGTCCTCGCCGCCAGCCCCAACACAGCATCCAAAGGGAACGGCAGACTTCAGACGTATAGACAAGCTGGGGCCACGTTGAGCGGTCGAGACCGGAATCGCCGATAAGTGTCGATTCCCGACAGACAATGTAACGCCATGGCGTGTTCCAGCGTGTATCAACAGAATGGCAGCATAGTTGCAATGACAGAGAGACGAGCAAACGCATAAACCAGCAATGCCAGGTTAGGGGGATCTTCCATATGTTGCCGTTAGAGCAAGTTTCCGAAATTAGTCTGCTGGCATCGAGCATCGATAACAACAATCTCTCTCTCTCTCGTTATATCTCCAGTAGAGGACAAGTGATGAACACTGAATGAACCAGGAGAAGCGAGGGATTCAATCATAGCCGTTAAGTGCAACGCTCGAAAAAATCGCAAAACAAAAACGTGCTAAAAGAAAAAAAAAAAAAAGAGAGAGAGGGAGAGAGATGAAACGTGGTTTGCGTAAGTACTGATGATTACAAAACGTTGCAAGGGTTAATTTAAAGACGAATTAATTAAGTCAAGGGCAGGGCATGGTGTTCCCTCGCTCGAGATGTAGCCAAAGATTGAAACTTGACAATGCCTCCCCCTCCTACAATGGAACGCATAGACGATAGGCTCACACGATGATTAGACACATGAAGCTCGAGTCTACTTCGACCATGTCTCTTTATGCCGACTGCAAAAGATCGTATAGCATCTATAACAACGGACGCCCCGGCGAATACACAAGTCGGACCTGATGTTTAGAGGATGCTGGATAAGCGGTACAGTGCATGTACACTGCGCGATACTGTTAGCGTGAACACAACATCGCCACACTTTCACATCACTTCAAAATTGTATTGGCGGCAGCCAGATTTTACCGCCTGCGTGATTAACGCCTTAAATGAGCACGTCCCAGTTTTGACGACAGACTCCCAACTCCAAAGACAAAACCGAAATAAAAAAAGAGTCAATCGCTTGTTTGCGGAGCAGTATCGCGCTGTGTCCACGAGTACCTTCCTAAGACTAGTGAATAGGCACTAGCCAAGGCTGCGCCTATGGGACGGAGCCTGGGGCCGCACGAGGGAACGCCCTGTCGTTATAAACCTATCAGGGGAGATCACCTGGGTTAAACACCGTGGCAAAGCCGGTCAAACCATCTGCGTGGCCGCAACTATCCGAGCGGTGATCAGTCATCATCCAGGTCCGCTTCCTCACGATTCGCGAAAAAAAAAAAAAAGCGTTTGAGGAAGCAAGCGACCAGACTGTGGCGTAACTACTCTTCCCCCAGGTACGTGTTCCGCCAAGAACGTGCCAAAGCGCCCCCAAATTACGATTCCGCATCGAATATAACGCTGCCTGTCGTGTTTAACAGCAGATTCAACGCGGAGAATTTCTCTGCACGTGTAGAAATTATTCACGATATTTTATTTTCATTTGTCTTTGCGGAACCTGCAAGTGAGAGGGAGCTCAGAAAAAGGGGGGAGGGGGGGGGGGACCAGCTGATTTACATACAACCGTAAGCATGTCGCCTTCGGAATACCATGTCACTGGAGTGATTCACAAACAAAACTAACATTAGGCGCCCTATTCACGTACCTGCATCTGCTTTTAGCATAACCAAAAAAAGAAAAAAAAAAAGGAGAGACGTGATCAAGTTGTTTTCCTAAGGAACAGGCCTGGTCGGACTCGCGTTTCTGCACCGCTTGAGGAAGTGTGCAGGTTGGGAAAACAAAACTACATATCCCAGGCGTTAAAGAAAAAAAAATGCACGGATATGCGCGTGCGTGTGTGTATTTTTTACTTTCAATGCCAGGACCATACAGTTTTGTTTGCTTAACCTGCTTACTTCCTTAAGCGGTGCGGAAAAGCGAATTCAGAAAACTCGTCGACAACACCATTCGTCGATGGACAACTGGGCGAAGGATAATTCGTCGGAAAGAGCAATATCCGCCCTAGGCCAATTCAACCAACGGAGAACTGGGCGAAGGTGCGCCACTCAGTTGTACGAGGTCGAACGGGGTTTAAACAAAATTTAGTAAGAGTCATCTTGTGAAGCGTTCAATGGGAGGGGGGGGGGGGGGCAAAAAAAAAAAACATCAAAAGGGGTAATGTAGTGATTGCGCAGGCGAGCTGGTGGATGTTAACCATTTTGTTCTTAGCCCGAGACTGAGGCAGGAAAAGAGGAAAGTTTCGAAGTAGAAGAAAAATGAACAGTCGAGGACACGTCTCTATTGCATGTTTTAAACCTTTTTGAAGAAACACGGAGACTACCTTCTGCCAAGTCCCATTCTCATTGATCACTACTCTAAGTGGCATCTCCGGTTTATGATCCTTAAGGAAGAATTTTACGCTCAACGCTGAGTTCGACAAATTTAACATAGTCTTTGCTATATCTTCAAATTCGTCTTCCTCTAAAATGGAAACTATATTTTTCTTTAACTTTCCGACGTTTCCACTCCATTCATGAAACAAGGATTCCATCGCGTCGCCTGTTTTCGTTTGAAATGACGATTTTGAAATAACCGCGAACCTACCGGATTTATCCGTTTGTAGCAATTGTAATGAACGATCCTCTAACTCCTTTCTAACCGAGTTGACGACACGAAAATTCCTTTTCTCATTTGGGTATTCATTCCCCATTACGTTTTCCATTCTGCCAACAGCCTGTTCAATAAACGCCGCTTTTTCTTCATGCCTGACTCCTCTCGCAACCGACTGTATGGATGAAAATACATCCACCCTTGACGGTTTTACACGTCAAGGGTGGACGGAGAGACGTGTCCTCGACTGTTCATTTTTCTTCTACTTCGAAACTTTCCTCTTTTCCTGCCTCAGTCTCGGGCTAAGAACAAAATGATCAAAAGGGGCCTCACTATTGTGCCAACAGAGGGACGTCTTGTTGACCAGGTGCGGGAAAGTTTAGAAACACGAAAAGATGACTATACTCAGCTTCATTATTAAGTCCGACCGCAATAGGCGACGCTACGATCTGATGTAGCCAATCAAGCAGCGCAAAAAAGTGCACCGCCACGACGCTCGTTGTCTTTGTGAAATTTGCTATTAGACCAGTGCCCGCATCCTCCGAAGAAGCCGCCTGATCACGCGCTTCCCCCGCAGTACACCCATGCGAGCGGGAGCAACGCAACCCGAAGGAGGAAGCGCGCCTTCCTTCCTCCCGGTGGTGGTGCTGCGAGGCTACGTACCCTGCAAGAAGCCGGCTCGAGAAATCGTCCCCGGTCCGGGTGGGAAAAGAAACGTTTCCGCGAAGCATGCGATTCGTCCAGCCCGCGGGCGCACTTCCTCGAAGAGCCTCGCTAGACCTCCGCCGAAATCATTTTTAATGATCCACTCGCTCGGTACGGGCGCGCGCGACTGCGGCGTTTTCCGCTAGCCATCCGCGCAGACGATGATACGTGTATACGCCCGCTTTCGCTACCATCTCCATTCGGCGAGACTGGTTCCGCGGCGGCGTCGGTTCTGAGAAACGCCTGGAATGTTCCCGGGACTACATATTCCGGAATCGGTTAAAGAGGCAACCGGGCGCTTCAGTATTTGGAGACCTAGTAACGCCCTTCTCGCAACTCCAATTATTCCGGTCGTTCTATCACGGAAAACCGCGGCGCAACCACAACCGTTTCGGATCTATGGTCCCTCCTCCAAACAAGGGCCAATGCTGAACAAGACCTCCGCGCCTATCAGAGTGTTATGCTGTTTTGTAACACGCGCAACTTATTGAAATTAGAATGACTTTTCTTATGACTGGTCTCGCTGGCAAGCTTCAAGCTTTTCTTTCTTTTTTTTTTCTTTTTTCAAGCGGGTGATTTTTTACATAACCTACACACCTGTGGGGCCACGTCAGAAATCAGAGACTCCGACCCACACATATTGCCCCACTTATTGCCATTCATCGGAGACGGCTTGCCCGAACTTCATGCTAGTTTGTCGTTATAAGCATTCCAAAACTGAAGAACCATAAACTGGCTACTGCGCTCGTTGGGAGAGCCCCCATCATCCGAATACCGTACGTTGCTCAACGTTTGCAAATTTCGAACCACCGAAGCTTTAAGCACAAAAATGCATGTCATCATTCGATCGTCCATCGTTCCCCCTGCAAAATTCGCGAACAATGCAACCGGCTCCACGTCGCTGAATGATGAGTTCGCGACAATTGCATTGCTCCCGGTAAATTAATTACCAGCGACCTTCAAACCAAAGTCCATTAGCGGATGATATGCAGCGTGCGAGGAGCTCTCCTTTAAATTTCTTTAAAAGACATCGAACAGTCGTTTTGGGGAGTGGAGAACATTTTGCCTATGAGTTTTCCCGCTAAATTACGCGGGAAAACTGACGTCACAGTACCACGTGGCGCCACGACTTGACACCGTGACGTCAGGTCACGTGACAACTTCCCCTTCTAAATTTAACGGAGAAATTCACGGACAGACTGACAAATTTCAAAGATGAGATTGCAATAAAAAAAAACTTCTAAAAATCACAATAAAAAAATAAAAAAACGAGTCAAACGAAAACGCAATGTTCAACAATTTACAAGAAAACCATGGAAGTCAGGAAGTCCGAAACGAGAGCTGGGCTGAGAAGGGGGTTTTCGCTGACAGTCCGGTGTAAGCTGCCTGCAAGTTAGTTAGACCAGTCATATGCCAATCTTTGGCCACGTGATCACCCTCCCGCCCATATACCCACGCGCAGAGAGTGATGAAAGGGAGGCGTTTCACTGGTCCGACGATAGCGTACGTCCCCCCGCACTGTGAGCTTAGGGGTGAACGGTGACGGCATCGCGGCGGCAACCCTAGCACCTACGGAGGGGCCCATCCAAGAATGCGGTCGGTCCATTTGCCCGTCTGACTGAGGTCACCAGTCCATCAGCCGGGCACGCCGACGCCGCCGACGTCCGCACCGTGGCGAGGCCGATGATCCGGGCCGCTCTATTCCCGCACCGCTTCTTCCTCAGGGGCCTCTTTGTGCCTTGCCGTCTGTGTGCCGGTCTGGAGGATGACCCGCACGCACGGACGGAGACGCACTCGGATCCAGTACGCGTTCATCATGTTGAAAGAGACACTGACAAGGCCAATTTTTTTTATTTTCTTCGTTTTACTGAAAGGCGATTTACGATGGCCCCAACCATACCCCGTTTCGTTTTACGACGGGCAGCCGCGGACGCCATACAGTCATGTCCCGTTAATATGGACATCCCGTTCCCCCAAAAACCGTCCGGAATATCAGTTGTCCCTCATAACGAGACAAAAATGCACGCATTTATAGCCAGTTCGTCTCCGAACTTTTTGCCTAAGTGAGGCAGCACTTAAAGGAGCGGTGCAACGATATTCAATTGGAATGTTTCTCCCTTTACACGAACTTACTGGCACTAGTGGGACTCAAGGATATTCGCACGCAACGCCACTGGCGAAGAAACTCCTTTGTTGCGGTGTAATTTCAAGGACAAAAGCGATCATTTTCATTCAATCTTTCCTTTGCAAAATTTGATGACGTAACGTGGGGATCGCAGTACACCTCAATGACGATATTTGAATGCGGTTCATTGATTGGACACGAGCAATGCGTGGGCACTCGATTTGGGCTTGTTATAATTACTAGCTCGAGAAGCATTCGGGTAGGCTGCCCGTGTCCAATCGCTGCAGCGACATCAACAGCCGAGCCATAAAAATGTCTGGAACTCGGCGCGTGTCTTGTGCCTTGCCAACCCCAGCGCGTGGCTATGATCAACATTGGCGGCATATAATCGGCTCCAGATCACGTGGCTGCTTGTTCTGGCTGCGAGTTGAGGGGGTGAACGCTGCTCGTTTTTCTTCAATTTTTTTCTGGAACTTCTATTGCGTGGAGTGAAAAACGAACGCGTGTTTCATAGGTCATTAACGTCAGGGATCCGTTCTAAGTGGTATTCGTGCAAAGTACAAAAATTGTTGCATCGCTCCTTTAACGGTTTCCATATTAACGAAACATCCGCTGTACCAGCAAACCAAGTGCTGTGTGAATGTGTCACGTGAGTACGCACCCCGCGCATCGCATGGCCCGAAAAGCAACAAAAAAATATATGTGCGGGTTTATGTGTGGAATTTTCCACGAAACCCGCCGGTTCAGAACGAATGTTCGGGGCTGCTCCGACTCTCTTTCTTACATTGTCATCACCATCATCATCCATTTTCTGTGCTCAAGAACAGCTAACTGCCTAGATCATGATGCACGGAAAAATATGTCGTCGCGCACAATATTATGTGTGGTCAAGTCAAAGTCAAATTTGGGGGTTTTATGCGCCAAACCAACGACGGGCATCTGGCACGTCCCAGCGGAGGACTAAGGGTTAATTTGGACCACCTGGGGATCTTCTGGCGTGAAACCGAAAGCTCGGTTACACGGCGCCTTCTCCGCAATAAGCCTCCGTCAGATTGCGGGCACCTCGGCCGGGATTCGAACCCGCCACATGGGGATCCGTAGGACAGCGCTCTCGCCTCAGAGCCACCGAGGCGGCTATATGTGTGGGTTATGAAACTAGTTAATAATGCGCAATTCACGAAGGAAGTAACAGTAGAGCTCGATAACAAGCACGTTCGGTGACGACAGGCAACCTGATATATTTACAAACGTCTAGGTCACGTCAAGCGAATCGTTATTTTTTATTTTATTTATTTATTTTTTTTTTTTTTGACGATGACGTGGCTAGAAGAAGTAACTTGAAGATAGACTTTGCAATGACGTATAACACAGATTTTTCGGTATTTCGCTGAAAAACACCGGCACATGTACACCGAATATGATTTTTAAAAGAAATTTAGTTACTCCAAGTCTACAGTAGGGTGTTTATCAATACGCAGCGCTACGGTCGCTACCTTATATGCGGAAACTGCATACTTGGTGTCTACGCGGAAACTTGTCTCTCCGAACGCGAGATCGGAAACGCAGGGTCAACAAAGCGAACATTTCGTACGTTCATGCCTGCTGTCCTTCCACTTGCTTTTCTAAAGCACCTCTCGCCTCTTTACGTGCGTTTTAGCCACTATTGTACACTAGAACGGAGAAGAGATTCCGACTAACGCCAATTTATTCGGCCCAAATCGAATAAAACACATAACTCCGAAAAATAAAAATCTATAATAGACTCTCAAGAAAAAAAAAAAAAAAGATTCTGCTTATGTAAGGCATCCCAAAACTCCAGTTCGACGTACAGCGTACTACGTCAAACCGACGGTACCAATTTTCCCGAGCGGCTTAATTTCGTCAATCTTGTCCAGCTCGCTTGCACCTTTGCATTTCATTGAATTATATTAAAAACAACTTTCTTTTTATAGTCTATAATTCATTGCCGAATTTTTCCAGTAGCACGCGCAAAGGCTTAGATGTGTTTTTTTTTTTCTTCTCCTTTTCATTTGTGATAAGCAGGAGTATAATATATATTCTAGCTCTAAACCAACCAAAAAAAAAATATACTGGAGTGCATGCTAGTCTCCAGACATGCTCGAAACGATACAAAATGAAACGCCCGTTAAATTCCGTGAAATACCTTCCTTCACGAACTTCGTTAAGTGTGCACAATAAGGAGTTTTAGTAGATCGTTCCTATGACTCCGATAACGATACCCGATACCCACCGACGCCCTCGCACGCGCATCGTGTCGTTATCGAAGGTACCGAACAATACACTGAAATTCTCCACCATATCAACGCGGCCGTTGCCGTCTTGAGCGCAGAAAATTCCTGTCCGAGCATTGTTTAGCTATTGTCACATCAGGGAAAGGTGCTCACACGTTTGAAGTGTACTGGAATTCATCGTTGCCTCGCCCATATTTTACTAAAGCTAAAATGTTTTAGTTAGTTTCGTAGCACATACAAGATAAGTGAACTCGGAGTTGGCAAATGTCGGCTCAAATTAACAAACAAAAAGAAAAAAAAGAAAGAAAGAAAAACGAAACGTATAATTTTATATATAAAAAAAAGGTTTTACGTTACTATGCCGAGATGTCATGCGGCTACTTTTGCTTGAGCTTAAAAAGTGGACGCGAAAGGTTTTGCGCTAGTGCTCGCAAAATATATATATATATATATATAGGCGCCCGTATTTCGTAGCTCTGCTCTATAACGGGCATTCTTCGAAGCGCTCTAGGCGTATACGTCGCGGAATGTCTTTGTTTGGCCTAGCCGCTGTAAACCGACGCAATAAGAAAGCAAGGCCCGAACGCCTGTGACCGCAGTGCAGCTGTTTCGCATGACTTGAGCACTGCACCGCATTCCGAAGAGTCCACATCCTCTGTATGCAGCCAAAGAGAGAGAGAGAGAAAACAATATACATATAACAGAAGCTATACAACGCGGAAACAATTTAACGCCAAGCTTTTTGGAGCCTTTCTGGGCTTTTCTCGCTGACTGCTATTCGTTTGTTGGGCCTTCTCGCCCACCGAGGCGCTGGCTGACGTCAATTGCTTACATCCTGCTGCTGAGTGGGGAATTTCCACGGTGATATTTGCAAAGGGCACGCTTCCTTGGTAGCCTAATAGAGAAACCGACCCTACACCGTGCTAAAATAAAAATAAAAAATTAACAATTACGTTTTTGACAAAGGTCGAAAGTCTTGCAGCCTTTGTTTCGAAGCTTATACGGAGTTCCTTATAGACAGCTAAGGAAACTGCTTGATGTTCATTTATCAGTCAAAGACTCAAGACACGCCCCCTCCCCCTCCCCGGAACTAGCCTTTAGATAGTCGTTCGAACAGCGAATAAGTGTTAGTTCAAACCTCTAAGACGCCCGTAGTAGGTTTCCTAGCGGACGTAAACTCCTGACTTGGGGCAAGTTATCATATACACAGCTGCAACTGTAAGCACCAATGGCACAAATCCCTCCCCCAAGCTAAAAACAGTTCCGCAGTCGTTTACATCGCGCATTTCATGGATATAATTATAGTTTACGATAAAAAGAAATAATTAACCTACCCAGATTTGCTCTCACTCGATCAATCAACTCAACAAAGGTGACACTCCCAAGTTCCATCACGGTAACATTCCGTTCCTTTTACATTCCTTGCACACAGGTATAGAGATTGGAACTTTATGGGACCGATTGCCGTCTTCGGGGATAGCAAGCCTGCTAAACAAGCAATCAATAATCATTAGTTTCGTGTACTGTGAGCGCTAAGCGAAAGCATTTTATGTATATAACCGATGCTCTCGTTGCTTTAACTTTCTGCGACACACCCCGGACATCGAAGTAACTATACGTGCGATCAAAAACAGCGTCACCTGAGATTCAACAACCACAACTATATATCTCCAAAATATCATTCGCTATATTTATCCCGTTGTCCCTCCTTTCTCGCTGAAATGTTTTTCGTATTCTATAATAATATCTTTCCCCGCTGAAAGGATCCATCTTTAACGCTCTCGCAATCATATCGGTGGTCACGAGGATAGTTCCAACCGAAACCCACACATCACATACGCGTCGACAACCTCGATTTACGAAAGTAAAGGAAATGTGAAAAGACACGTCACTCGCCGCGTGCGCATACTAACCGTTCGGCTTCACTGCCAATGCACCGCCCGTGCCGTAAAACCACCTTCACAGGGGGAGATGCAGCCGGCTCTGTTTCAATCAAAACTTTGAGCAACCGCTCCAATCCCTTCGTAACAAACGTACGCTTGCCTTTGAAGCTGTTTTCCGGACCTTACGGGTTCTGTTTTTGATACTTAATTTGTCAGATTAAGGTTTCCCCAGTTCGCTCGCTTCAGAATTATCCTTTGAGGTGCATTGTCTTTGGATGCAATGCTCAGTCGGTGCGGACAGTGATTACTACGGTTACGCAACTTGTACCGAAGAAAAAACGGCTAGTATCAAACGCAGGCTTTGAGAACGCTCACGTGAATTCAGTCCAGCAGATCCATCCAATGAATGAATGACGAAATCGTCAAAGTGAGCAAAGACGCCGTTATAAAAGAGCCTATTTTCCGTCGCAGCGCCAATCTTCAGGGGGGGGGGGGGGGGGGGGCGGCTTAAAGAGATCTGAGCGGCCGTGACCAAACTGTCCAACCGCGCAGCCACAAAAAAAAAAAAAAAAAAAGACGCGCTCGCTCGCACGGTAGCTAGAGCTCATATTTCCTCAAGGACAATTTCATCCCGACGAATATTATATAAGCGCTCTCTCGGCGGGGGAAAAAAAGATAACGACGGCAGAATCTAGTAAACAGACACACCGTCCGGCGTGCATGAACGTACGAGCGGAGGTGCACGCCCGAGAGAGTTTGTGCGCGCGTGCGGGAGCTCGCGTTTAAAAAAAAATAAACAGAAAACACCCAATCGATTCGCGGGTGTGACAAACAAATGTCGCAGCCCACCGTCGAGAAACGCTAATGGCTCCTGCCACTCACACCAGTCGGAACGCCTTCATTAGAGCCCCGACGAACGAACGCTGCATATGCAAACTCCGTTCGGCATCGATTTCAACCTGAACGCGCGTGTTTCGGGCCTAACGCTGCTTGTTCGTCATTTTATTCGCGTATGTTTTTTCATCGGGTTGGTGGCCAGACCAACCGAATCGTTTCTCCGTCTCGCCGGTACCCAAAGTGTCGACGGAAGCAAGCAACCCGGAGCGCGTGGCACAGCGGGAGCACGAAATGAATCCTCGCACCGGCAAGCAGCGATCCGTCATGATGGCGGACCCAGGGCCAAGGCTGTCCAAGGCAGCGCTGTTGCCAGGCGACCGCGCGCACGCACACGCGGGAGCCGAGAGGAGGGAGCGGAAAAGCGCAGGAAAGAGGAGCACCACTGCGCATGCGTCACCCAGTCGCGAGATGCGCCGCCTGCATTTCAAGTTCAAGGTCGGCGCGCAAACAAATTTCTCCCTCCTCCGCGGACCTCCAACGCCGCTGACGTCAATGGAAGCAAAGAGAGGCCGCCCGCTCTTCGCGGAGGAGAAGGCTGCATTGATGACGGCGCTAGCGAATGGACATCAAAAATACGAGAAATGTCGGCAGCCGTCGACCGAGGCTTGCCGAAGAAGAAACTCGCCGCCTGAAAACAACACTCGCCGTCCACCCACCGAGCAAGAAGGCGCCGAAAAGAAGATGGAAATAGAAAAGACAGCGGGGCTTCCGTTGCACAACTGCGGGATTCTAACCGCTGATCACCGCTCATCCACCTCGGGAAGGGGGGCCGCCGACGTTGTTTGTTGATGTTGGCACCCCACCTCCCACCCACCGCTTCGTCAATCCTTTTAGTGCCCAGCTCTTTTTCGTGTCATTTTTTTTTTTTTTTAACCTTCTTTGGATGAATAAACGAACTTTCCAGACCCAACCGCGTGAATGCATGCACAAGCCGTTCGGAACCGGTGGAAGCTATTAACCCCTTCATTATAGACACCAATCATCCGGCAGAAGTTTACGAAGATCAGATCGACTCCACAGTCCACAAGCGCAGTAATCCAAACACAAGTGGTCAGAAAAATTTAAAAAAAAAAAAACGATAAACAAAATGGGAACGCGCGGTGGTACACGCACATACGATCGAACCAATCAATGCAAACGTGAGTTTGGTGTCGCCGGTGTATTACCTGCAGCTGTTGTTATGGGCATACTTGCACGCATGTATCGACAAAAAATACCACCAACAAAAACTCATTTTACCACACACGTACTTTGGCGGATGATTAAATTTATACAAATTTGTACAGTCTAACGCCCGTCTGCTTTTAAATGGTGTCATGTACAAACGGGGCAATTTAACGAGTGGCGCGCGCGAACGTCCACCGTAATTTCGAGCGTGAGTAGGTGCGTCGCCCCAGAAGGAACGAATGGAGGGTTCCGAAGCCAGCCTCCCCCGCGAGAGAATAGGCCAAGGAAGGGGGGATTTTTCCGACGAGCGGCCAGCTGCGTGCCGTCCTTGGCCGTGACACAGCAGAGGTAGTCCAACGGCAGACGGAGAGGCGCCAGCGCCGCAAGGAACGGACGCCCTCTTTTTTTTTCAAGATGGCCGCCCCTGGCTGGCAAGAAGCCCGGGCCTGAGCCGAGCGGGGAGCCAAGCCCAGCAGCCAACAGGACGCGCTGTTTACATCACACGGCCGGGTGCCGCAATAACGCCCCACTCCGCTCCGGACAGCGCGAGCGCCAACAAACAATCGCCCGCTCCTCAAAACGATTCGAAAAGAAAAAGAAAAAAAAAATCAAACAAGAAAACATTCGTAGTTACGTGCGAGGAACACTGAGAGTCTCAACTGTACACGGACTACAGAGAGGAAATTGGTACGCCTAGACTTGGTAGGAAATTAAAGGGCAGCGATAGAATTACTTCCACAGAAAAGCCGCGCGTGTACATACCTCATCCTATCTGGCACGAATTCATGGTAGAAATTGAAGCGCACAATATTTTTCGTGTTTTTCCCATCGGCTATTTAAGCCAACGACGCGACAACCCTGATACTCGGACTCGTCGTTTTCTCAAAATTTACGCAGAGTAAAAAGTAAAAAGAAAGCAGAAACCAAATCACGGGAAACCAGAAGGTAACGCGAGCGGAAAAATATGAAATGGGAAAAAGAGGTGAAACTAATGACGAAAGGAAGAGAGAGAGAGGGGGGATGCGCGCGCAGGCAGGCAGGGCAGCCAGCGGTATGAATGAGCGAACGAACTTGACCTTGAAAAGAGCGCGACCGATTTGATGGTGCGCTTGCCGCTCGCTGGGCCGCGGCGACCGCCAGAAGGACATCCAGGAAAGGAAAGTCCGCCCAAGGTACTAGCGTCGAACTGACATTTGCCCAGGGAAATTGCCGACGGAGGCGAAAGAAAAAGAAAAAGAGCGGCTCTGGGAGGTGACGGAACAGCTGTTGCTAGTCGTGAACGCAAACTCCCAATGCAAGGTGTCCGTGCGCGCAGGATACAACACCTAACCGCGACAGCTTGACGAGTCTTGCACACTATGACGTCTGCGTCCGACCTGCCTGACTAAATTAGCTAATCAGAGAATTGCCACTTTTTTTTTCTTTTTGGCGGTGCCGCAAGTGCGCCAGTTTGACCAGCTTGACAACTCCCACAGAGGGCTTTAAAAACATTACCGAAAATATCCAATAGAGCAATCCCGACTACTGCGGGGGTAAACGAAATATATATATATATATATAATAAGAGTAAGCGTGCTACAAATATTTACCCACAGGAAAACGTATTCGCGTCGCGTGATCCAAACAAAAACAAACCCGACCTGAGAAGAGAAAAATGATAGATACCCGTACCGGTGTCCCAATACTGCACCGATCACTTGTGAGGACTTTATCGGATATGATAACGCTCGAGCGATGCGCTTTCTCCACTGCAATCTACGGCGGAAAAGCCACGAGCGGCATAAATCGAAGGGCACCCTTCGAGAAATCGGGAAATTCGATACAATAACAAAACGCCGCACCTGTACGCCAGAAGACTGGTCGCGTTGTCACGATCGTGTGTGCGCGCCTGCCACTGCGCGCGCGGGGTCCTACGTGGCGAAGTTCACGAACACTCACCTTCGCGAAGGTTCTGCCATGGCGGCCGGGTCCGGACGCTGCGACCGCGACCTCCGAGCGCGGACCCGGGCCCAAAGTAACTGCGTCATTTCTTCCAAGACTCGCCCAAGCGCCGACGGAGGGGGAGAGAGCAGCCTTTTTCACACGAAGCTGAGAGCGACTGAGAACGCGCCGTATCATTGGGACCCGCTGGTTCTCTCCTCCTCCCGCGGCCGCCGCCTCCTCCCCGCTCACCGCCTCGTGTGTCGTCACCGGGAAAACACTTTGCCGCCGCTTCGGCTCTCTCGAGCCGGCGCAGCAGTGGCGCTTACGTAACCCATTCCCTACCTCGCTATTTTCCTCCACTAGGCTTTTGTGTGAGCCCCTCCAAACCACAATCCAGCCAGCACATGTTTTTTTCCACTCCATCTCTCTCGCAAAAAATCCAATCCAAACATCATTAAAAAAAAAAAAAAATCGATCCCCAGTTTGATGTTTATGTTACTGTTCTTCCCATGTTCTGTCGTTGTTGTACCCGAGCTCATGCTTCGGCCCCGAAAAGATGGCGAACGGTGGCGAGCTAGGCGGAAAACGCCGCTCGCGGAAACAGCCAGGAGACCAGCTGATGCCGACGCTCGTTGACAAACAAGTGGCTGCGCTCACTGCGGAGGAGCCAGCGCGCAGGCGCGCGACTGCCTGCCGCTCACGCGAGCGACGGAAGGGTACGCGGGGAACCTGAGATCCCGGGCAGTAGCAGCAGCAGGCAGAGATAAAACAGGATAAAATAGAAGGCGCGATTCTCCGACACGCAGCTGAGGTGTTGATTATGTCGTTCAGGATACCGCGGAACACTGTACCGCGGATTAAAGCCCATGCATCACGTGCTTCCACGTGCGCGTGCAACTTCCAACCTAGCGACAACGGCAACCTGAGATTGTGCCAGTTCTCCCAAATCAGGTGCTTCCTAAAGTGATATCTTGATTAATTATAAGCGTGTATGATAAGCATTTGGATGTCAACAGAACGTTCGCAACACGGATATGACGTTCTCTCGCGCACCGGTAGTACGTCAGAAGCTTGGCGGCAGGTATCGGCAAACATAAACGAGACTGCCACATGCACTAATTACAAGCGCGTGACTTTTAATGAGAGTATTTAGGTGTTTTGCGAAAGGTTAGTAACGAATCGGCTACGTTTTCATTCATTCGCCGGCGTGCGTGCCACATGGCCGTAGCTCGCGAAGTACTGAGTGACACTGAAAAGCCCCTACATTGAGTTGTGGGGCTTCGCAGCTAACAACTATTTGGTATGAAGTGACAAACTTACCTCGGTCGAATTTCTTTCCTTCGGGATCAATATCTTTTACATCGAAAATGTCTTCAAATAAAACACCCGCCATTTTGGATACTGTCACGCCCCAAGTGGCCGATCGAGCGTGTTGTTCACTACGTTCGCAGCGTTCGCAGCGATTTAACGAAACAAGAAATGGTATCGATTTTCTTTCGTGTTAGTGTAAAAGCTATCTTTATTTTTAATTGACAGAAGTTTTATTTCTTTTAAGTAAGCTTTACGTTTTGTTTTGTACGGTCCGGAAACGGAAGCCGAGTTTAGTCGCAGCAAGATCAAAAAGTCATCGAGATTTTTTTGCGACGATGCTTTCAGGGCGTTATCGGAGATAGAGGGTAAATGGTGTCTTATCGGCAAAGTGTGCCGTTGCAGCGTCTCCACACCTTAGGAGCTGCGTCTGCCAAGCCTTGAAACGATGTGACAGAACCGAATGGCTGACCCCCCGCCACGCAGAAATGTCGGCAGCCGGCCGCACAGGCAGCACCTCTCGCCTATGCAAGTGCTCTTGCAAATGGGCTTTCCAAAGCACAGGGCGTAAGTTGAGCATGATTTTATCGCACCCGTCCTCGGGCATCGCTGATGCGTGCAGTTGTGGCGCCGATCGAACTCGAGAGCGCTAATGGGCCATCGTGATGCGAGTCGGACCTAAGCTTCAGCTGGCGAAGCGTCGGCGTAGGTTTCTGCCAATAAAAGATCTACGGCAGAAGGCGACTCAATTGGCTTTTCATGACCCCGAAATGTGCGGGAAAATTGCTAATATCGCTCATAAAATACCACAGGGGTGTCCGTTGCCCGGCAGTTTCGGCACCGTAACACTCATTCGTCTGTGATGCTTTCGCCGTCACGCCTTAGCATGTATACCTTCCTTTCCTTTTTTTTTTTTTTTTTTTGGGGGGGGGGGGGGGGGCCGTTTACTGCATCTTATTCACTTCATTTACCTTCGATCGTGTCTTAGATAGGCTTACTTTATGTAGACGTTCCTTTTTTGTTTTTTTTCTTTAACGAGCCTGATCTTGTGTCTGTCTTTCTCATTGCAGGGAGAAAGCTTTAGCTGCAACGGGAGACAGAGGTGTGCAACTCGCCGCAGATTGGTAAGGGGATTTCCACGTGCATCAGCACAGAGCACAGATTCAACGGTTGTGTCTTTTGAGAGTCAAACTAAGTCAGGTTGCTGGTTCCATATTAAGTTTCAGCTTGGAGCGTTGCTAAGCTGAATTTACTAGTTTTATTTGAAAGAACAGGGCGCACATCACTGTCGTCCCAAGAGCTACGCATAGAGGGATTCTACACGGCGGAGTAGCTTCACCGCACCACAGAGTAATGTTACAGACAGCACAGCGAGTAAACGGGGGAAGGCACAGTGGTTGTGACAGTCACGGGTGGTTGGGGCGCGTGTGATACCAACATTGCAGAAGCTCACTTCCTTCAGTGAGCTGGTGCCGAGCACGTAGGCACGACGTTCAGCCGCTCGTCGTGTATGGCCGTGATGAGTGTATGGCTTGTGCAACTGTTGCAGTTGCCTATGAAGTGACGTGGAACCCGCAGACTGTCCTCACGAGCTTCGCTGCCGTGCTCTGCCGGAGACTGTACTCGATTCAATATGAACCTTGTTCTGACTATTTCTGCTTAGCTGTGGCTTTGCTGATTTTTAAACATTTCGGAAAAAATATGCATACTGTAACGTCCCGAAAGATGCCCCACCCCTGAAAGATAGCCCACCCCATATTTTTGGCAGGATGTGCTTTTTTTTTTTAGAAACATCAGAAGATAGCTCACTTCTAGTGATTGCAGGGCCCTGACCAATGGTGATCTCGGCAGAAATGGTCTGTTACTTAGCCAGGAGAGGAGATAAGCGAACATTGCTGACTGGAAAGGACAGTCGTCTTTGGTTCGTTGCCCCTCAGTGCAGTCGCAAGTTTCGCAGGTCACGAAATCTAGAACTAGCATTTTTTCAACTTCCTTTGATTGCACATCGAAAGTTAGCCCTCTCCATATTTTCACCCAATTTGCTTTCACTTTTAGGTGGGCCACCTTTCAGGATATTACAGTAGAAAAATTCCTGGCCCCTTTCACCGCTCTGTATAATCCGCAAACACCTTTATCACATCAACATTTGTCTTTGGGATATCCAATTTAGCGGAGGTCGCAAGCTTGAGAAGGTGCTTTTCATCAATCAAATATGAGCCTTGGTCGAACGCTGATACAGCATTTGTTTTCAATCTGTGTCCCGCGTTGGCCTTCTTTTAAGTGACACAGAAAGTTCTGCACTACAGCTTTGTTACCCAAAAAGTGTAGAGTGGAGGAGCTGACGTCACATGAGGAAACTTGTGCCGCAAGCACCTAGGCGGACATTTTACGGCGGTCTAATGAACTGTGGGCATGTTAAGAGTATACTCACACTTTGATCCTTAGCTCACTTTTAAAGGTTATCTCCGGTCAATTTTTAATTTGGGATTACGACTGTTTTCAGTTTAAGCAGTGTCCCTGAATTACGAGGTACAATTTTTTTCTATATAGTGTGTAGTCTTATAAGTATCACGGCTCAAAGTGTGGTTCAGGTGCGTCTACGGCAAATCCAAAACTGTTTGCTAGAGGGATGGCAACACTGATCATCAGCCATACGGTTGTGACATAACGTCACGGGTGCTGCGCCAGTGTTCCCTGTCGGATCTCAAAAATCGGTTTTAGTGGAGTATGCGGCTTCGTTTTGACGTAATATTTCAGCTGTGATCATATTTCGTGCCACTAAAACGATACCAGTCATTTATTTTGGTTTTGTTTTTAACCAGAGTTGACTAGCTTACCAGCAGACAGCATTGTTTCTCTTTCAGTGTTAATACTTGTCGCCCTTGCATTTCCTGTAGGTTGCTAGCGCACGTCAATGACCCCACATTGGACGACAGCACTCCCAGGGAATACATCCTTTACCTCTGTCCCGTCGGACCTCTTCTAGAACAGCTACAGAAATTCTTCCTCCAGTCGATGCTCCAGTGCGGGCGGAACGGGGCCCACAATTACCTCCCTCACATCACCCTCTGCTCCTTCTTTCAGGTAAAGTATTGGACTTTATTGATGGTGCTGTTGCTTAAAGGGGCCCTGCAATCCTATTTAAAGGGACACTGACAGGGTATTTATGCTCGCCGAGGATTTTAGTTGTTTGTGACATGTGAGAGTCCAACTACCCAGAACGTAATTTGCGGCTCGAATTTCGGTTTCTTTCCGCCTGAAAACCACCGATTGAGAACTGGACGGTTTGAGTCGCGCTCACTCTCTTTTCCGTGGTCACGGGCCGTTTTCTAAGGTTTAGACGCAACCACCAAATTTAATCAAAGTCGTGGGTCATTGAAGGCACACAGTCAGTACTAAAAATATGAAACCCACTTTTTGTGGCTTCCATAAAGCTTCAAATACGTTGACTAAAAAAAAAAAAGGTTGCACAGACAACCGGAAGTATTCTGCGCATTCACTGCAAAATTCTCAAAATGGCGTCAATTTGTGTTTCATAGTGGGACTCGCGGGTGGCAGCGAATGACGGGCGTGGGACCTCTACTTCAGATTTGTCATTCACGGTACCGGCGAATTCTGTCTGCCTTCGAAAGAAAAGTTTTGGACCGATCAAAAGAATTTATATTCATCCCGACACGCTTGACCAGTAAGCAGATTGCATGAAGACAACGCCAAGTTGTCGTCCTTTCTCGTGGCTGAAGACATCACTCGCTCAAACGTCAAGTACGAAGGGAAATCGACAGCAAACTTTCCGACGTACACTTGGCCCGCTGCATTACTACAAACAAAAGAGTTCCTTCAGTAGCTCAGTGGGAAGACGTCTGCTTCACACGCAACGGGCATGGATTCAGTTCCTAGTAAGGGCATAAAATTTTTTTTTCAAACATTTTGCAATGTTTACATTACTTTTTTTCTTTTTACAATTATCTCTGAAAAAAAAAAAACAATTGTTGTGAACGATGCGTCGCTGAACTAAGTGGTATGAAATTCATTTTTGGCACCTGCGAACTCAATGTAGTCACTTTCCACAAAATGCAAGGAGCATATGAATCCGGTAGCGTCTGCTTTCCAAGGTTCCCGTAACTGTTCTACAGGAATTGCAGCCGGCCATTAATCCCGACCCGTTGATCTTTCGGAAACTTGTGCACTCTGCCGCACAATATGCCACTTTCAGATGCAGGATAGTGAGGCAGCTCTTCATGCAACATCTTGGGAGTATTCTTTTCGGAGCCGATCGCGGGAATTCACCACGGGCACTCACTACTAATTGCCAACACTTAAATGTACAAAACAACTCATCTTGAAGTACAGAACAGCGTGCGTAACAAACATAACTGCAAAGGAATGGCACGGCAAACGAATCCCGCAACACATTTCGTCCGCTGCGCACAAAAGAAAAAAAAATCACACTAATGGGTGTAGTTACGTGACTTCTGCCACTCACTCTCCCCTCTCCACTTCTCCGTGCGGTGCAGGAGTTTCGGCTTCGAGCAGTTGCGTTTTTTGGCTTCATTAACAAAATATGTGACTCTGTAGCAAACTATTAATTGGCTAGTATTCCGACACCATAATAAATCGCCTAACAAAAAATTGAAAAAAAAAAATATTTTGGGGGTGTCAGTGTCCCTTTAAGCGTCTACCTTTTTTGCGGTTTCCACGTCTCTTGTGGTTCGGGCAGCCCAGCGGGCACGGATGGGGTAACTATATATGAGTGCGTCATATTTTAACCGGACGACGTGGAAACCACCTTCTCCTACGGGGTCGGCCCGTGGTGCCAAATGCGCCGCCATAGGAGGAGGAGGTTTCTGGTCAGCTTCTGCCTTACGACTGGTCAAAGCCGCTAAAAGATGTTTTTAGTTGAAATACAAAATATAAGTGGCGCGAACCGTTTCAGTTTTGAAAGTAGCTTTTGTTCAGTATTTTAGATGAGAAAGGAAGCAAATGCAGTTTAGAGGGTATGAAACCATCGACATACCCGCCACCAAGCGGTGGAAAAGGCGGCGCATACTAGAAAGGTGTAGTGGGATCAGGCGCCGATGCGCGCCACGCATTGCTGTGAAGCGGCAAGCATAGAAAGGTCCCAGATGTACGCAGCGGCGTTACAGTCGAATGGGCTGGAGGATCCGACCGGTTTTTAGCGTTCTGAAGGCCTTCAGCGAGCAAGTTTGGTTTGCAGTTTGGCCGTTTGGCGGTTTGGCAGCGCAAAGTGGCTCCCGTTCTGCACTGACCTTTACCCCATGTTTGCTGTCGTTTGTGGCCAATCAAGTGTCCTGCCGAGTTAGTGTTTAGTAGAACAGCAAATGCAATGCGAGCTGCCCTGGTCGCCCGCTTCATCTAGCCTATCCAGCACATGCTTTAGTGGCGCCCTCTTGAGCCAACAACATGGAGTGCGGAGCCGTGAGCGCTCGCTGAGCTCACTACCCCTCCTCTAGTTCATGGCCACCCAAGCCAGGGCCAGGGACGTCATGGAAGAGGTTATTTCTTGCTTGTTTTTATAATTTTAATTTGCCTATAACTTTTAAAATAAACTGAAACTGCCATTTATGAGCGACAGCGGCAACCAGACAACCGGCTTGCCAGTTGTCTGGTTGCTGTTGTCGTTCATATATAGCAGCAATCTTTCCAGCCTTTACACTCTTGTGAAAACCAGAGTGGAAAGGCCGAATTTCTCTAAGCGGTCGTCCTAGAAGTCGTCCTTGAGGTCATCCTAGACGTCGTCAGAGAGGTCGTCCAAGAGGTTGTACAAGAGGTTGTACAAGAGGTCATCCTAGACGTCGTTTCTAAGGTCGTCTTAGGCGGCGTCCTCTAGGCGGCGTCCTTGAGGTCGTCCAAGAAGTCGTCCTAGACTTGCTTATTGCAGGTCTTGCTACTAGAGTTCTGGGCAACAGATGCGATTTTATAGTATAACTTTTGTAATGTATGTCATAGAAGCGCATTTCATCACCCGCGCAGGGACTGCTGAAAACGGCGCTTGAATATGGAGTGCTGCTTCACTTAGGTTTCTGATATAAAAACTGTTAAGCAAGATTGCAAGGCTGAAAGTACCTCGGAGAAGTTACCTCGGAGACACACTCATTCCTTTACATGTGCAATGAGTCTTAACTGTGTGAAATTAGTTGGGTGCAAGGAACATGTTATAGCTAATTAATAGACATTTCCTTAGCAAGGAGGAGAGTGGGTGAATATTAGTCCTGGAATGAAATGATACTCTCTTGGTGACCTCTGGTACCCTTTATGGGGAAAATATTCACAACTGTGAATAAGGCACCAGTATCCAGTGGCAGAAATTCAAAGTGGGGAAAGGATGGGGTTTTGCGCTTATTTAACTCACCTGCCAGAACTATTGTGGCCATGCATCTAAAGCATTAAACAAAGAAATGGGGACAAAAAGCATGGACTTTGTCACAAGCATTTACTTTCTGCAAAAAGAAGTCTTGAGCTGAGCAGTGCAATAATATTTATAGTTATTTCTAACTAAAGCATACCTAGCTAACTTCACAGTCAAAACGTTCCATGATCGTACGCAGGCCCCGGACGACGGAATTGCTCACTTGACGCGAGCGTTACAGCATGTGGTGGACAAACTGAAAGGAGAACTTCCAGACCACATTAAATTGGAGCACTACACGTCCCAGACCTTCCTGGGGCTCTTCGTCGCAGAAGAACACAATGACGTCCTCAAGAAACTGGCAGTCCAGTTTATGAGGGAAGTTTCCGAGTTCAGTAAGTGTACTGCTTTTTTGTTTTGATCTACATGGTCTACATGGCTCAGTCAGGTGGTGGTGGGAGACATTCGGGTTGTTGGTCGCCCATAGAGGTGTTGGGATCCAGTGGCCTTTGGATTTGTGCCATTATTTTCAGGTTTGGATATAAAATTTCTAGGTACAGTCAGCCTCCAGAGAGACATTTAAAGGAATGTGCAATTTCCTTTCATCTCTGGAATTTTAACATAGTTGCTACTTCATTCAGACTTTAGTTATGGCACCACTCCATGTAGGACATATTCACAATAGACCGATTTCACCGGCAAGTCTCGCTACGCTGCCTGTGCCGCGATGCATTGTGGCACCTTTAGCATCTACACAGTAGGGCTGGTGCAATCGCAGGTGGAGATGCGGTAAAGATTTGGCCGACGGCCAGCCTCGCACGGAGGGCGTTAGCGGTGTTGTTCCATTTAAATTCCGCTCCGCGTTTAAGGCAGGTTTCACGTATTGCATTCCTGGCTGCAGCAACAACAGCACCGGACATGAGGGGGCCGGGTTTCATAGCTTTCCAAAAGACTGGCAGTTGAGAGAGAAAAGAATGGATTGCCAAAGTTTACCTAGCTGGCAGTAAGAGACAGTGAATGAGTCTGCTGTGCTTGTTCGAGAAAGCTAGGTAAGCGACGTTGGGTGTGCAAAAACAAACTCTCGCAGATTCTGATTGCCCTGTTGTTGAGAATGGATTAGGACGAAACTGATAGAGCCTGCGGAGTGACCTCTGGGTCGGAGGTGCCGTACAATCGTGCTTGGCTCGGATCGTGTTTGTATCCCGATAACGCGCGGAATCTCGTGTTCGGCAGCGATTCGTTGGAACACACAATCCGTCTTTACCGGTAGCTTTCTGCATCATTGTTTTCTATGTTTACAGTTCTTCAAAGTTTGTGCCCACGACTGGTCACACAAAGCGAAATTATCAAGCTTTTTTTATAGCCTTAGCTCGTTTGCCAAATGCACACACATACGTCGTATAGACGCCTCATACACCTAAGGAGAAATCTGGCGAGCTGGTACCGCGAGATATTTTAAAGTCGGGGTCAAGGTTGAAACATAGAACAGAAGCACGACATAAACTAATGTCGGTGAAGCATATTTCTAACATGTAAACTAATGTCACCTTTACAAATATACCCCAGAATTTTCTGCCAGAGCAAAAAGCCAAATTAAGAACAATATAAAACAGGTTGCGCAACATGTAATGCACCACAAAGCAGGAACGGCATGATCTGAATGTCCACAAGGGCAAATGTTGCTCATCACATTTGTTAGCAAACCCTATATGTATCTAGTATGTCGCCAGAGCTCGCACTAAATGCTAGCCTCGTCTTTAACAAGCAGTCTGGCGGGTCTTTCTAGTTACATTGACAGATGTCGGGCACAAAAGATTGTGCAACATTGATTGTTCCTTCCTGAAACGTGTTTGTGAACAAAACAAAGCGCACATGCAAATCAATCCCGCAGCTAACATGCGTGCCCCTGAACAGCATCACGGCTCAAAAAAGGTCTTAATTAACCCGTAATTTGTTGCTCAAATGGGATTGAATGAACCCATAGTGATATTCTACAGTATTCTTTTCTATGAACTTTGCGGACAAGCCAGTGCCCCTTTGAGTGGGTCGTGTGTGCACATAACTGGTATGGAAAAAAAGCTGGACAACAAACTTATATTTCCCTTGAGTGAAAAAAAAGCGGAACACTTCTGCTGGTTCTGGCGGTGTCGTACGTTAATAATAGGTGAACAAGGCGACGGCAGCAGCTGGGTTTTGGACCTGCATGTATGCACAGCCTCCGCACTTTCACCGCGTCCGTCGCATTCGTGGACTAAAGTTATGGGGCACCCAAGGTGACTTGCTCAAGTTTGCGCATGCGCCAAATGGTTGGTGAGATTGGTCTATCGGACGAAAATGCTCGAGCCGGCAACGTCAGAAGTTGTCGGGGATTTTTGCTAGTCCCGATAAATCTCTCTTGGGACTGCGATTAAATCGTAAATATAATCTAGATTTATTTTATGTCCATCCAAAAAGTAGTTTTAAATTGGTGCTGCAGAATGGACCGATGAAATGGTTGGCCGGTTTCTCGGCAGCTAGAGCAGTGCCTGTAGGCCATTGATTAACTTAAAAAATGTGTCTGAAATTTAGAATCTCGCACCTTTGCCTCATGAGATGCATTTCTTTGAATGCGAGCAACAGTTTTAGGTGTGGCCACGTCCTGAGTTGGCTTTGGGCTGCCGACATGACTGCATGTCGAACATAACAGCAACCGCCAAAACCAAATTCACCCTCCTAATGACTCACAATTATCCCCTTAACTTTCAGTCCGACTATTTGTGCATCTTTTTTTTTTCAGCCAGTGTGACCAGTTGCATGCCATTTTGTAAAGGAGGAGTTGTCACCTTAGCACTACTAACCACTCCTTGTCTTTCTCTCTTTATAGTTGTGTCAGAAATCGGTGCTTTGGATGTTTTGGGGACATGCTTTCCGTGGTGTTCAGCCACATACCCTTCTCTTAGCAAGACTGCTTCACGAAGCAGGCGTAAGCTGGCCCCTTGGCTTCATTCCACTCTTTTCTAAACTCCCTCCCTCTCTCGTAAATTCCGTGAATTCTGTGTTCCTGTATAAATCGCTGCCTGCTTGAAGACTAACAAGGCTGCATGTACTGTTTGAATGACTGAAATGCACACATATATCGGCATGCAATTTAATCTGCCAGGTGTTCATAATAAGCGTTAATATACAGTGTTGTTCCTTCCACATAAATGATGTGTGCTAAAGTTTGAGTACTTTATGTGAGTCACAGTGGCAGGTGAAAGCTAAAACTTTTTTATGGCAGGCTTGTGTCTTTCAGAATCACAGGGCAGGTATGAGACAGAAAGTCAGAGGACTGAGTATTACCTCTACCGCTGTAGATTTAACATCCAACAAAACATTTCCAAAAATTGCTTCTAACATAGGGCTCCAGAAACATTTTGTTTTATAACCTTTGCATCCTATCACTGCCGCCGATTTGCCGTCCAGGCCGAGATTGAACTTTTAAACTTACATAATTTCTATATAAGTTATGTCCCAAAAGTAATAAAAATTAATTTACTGTGGTCCAGAGCACCATATTCTGCAGATGTTGCGTCGTCCATGACACAGGGGCAAGGATGAGGAAAAGAACTTGCACAGTTTCACTCGGTGCAGCAGAGTATGTAGTACTCTGCTGCACCAAGTGTGTCATTCAACTAAAGATGTAGAACCAAATTTTGAATGAAACTAAACAGGAAATCATGAAAAAGGCTAGACACGGTTCACACTCCAAATGAAGGTACCAGATTGTTTTTACAGCGGAGCTTAAGGGCTAGGTTCCCCAAGACCGTGTCCATGTATGTTGACAGAAACCTGCCTGGACAGCTACCGCCTTCTATAAGCGACGGCGGCAAGCACACTACCAGTATGGTTTCCGCCGTCGCTCATAAATGGCGGCAACCATTCCAGCTATAATAGGAGAATGGATAGTTGGGCACGTTGGTGGGAATTCATCGTAGGAAACAACGCAAAAAACAGACGACGACGAAGAAGAAGCACACAGTGTATCGAGTACAGCTCCGCTGGTCTTCTTCACGAGACTGGAAAGGCTGGACGTTTTCTTCTTTTCTCGGGCAGGAGAAAGCTCTTTGTGTTTTTAACTTGCATATGTGGGTGGCATAATTCCAAGACGAAGTGCCAAAGTGTGCAGTGGCACACAAAGAAGGCGAAACCCGTACGAGAGCATGTCAGGGGTGGTATCCATATTGATTGTTTGTTCTTAATCATGGCAGATTGGTTTACAAGGAGCGTTTTTATCATCTGGAGGTACAGTCACTGAAAACATGTTTATTGTGAGGTGCTTGACTGGCTGCTGAAACGAGTTGTGCATGTCCTACTGGATGTTGCTGCATCTCTAATCCTGCACCGTGATAATGCATGCAGCCACAACACACTAACAATATGGGAGCTTCTGGCAGAGAGAAACATACCTGTCCTTCCCTCACCCATCCTACAACCCTGACATGGCCCCCTGCAATATCTTTGCATTTTGTAAAAGGAAAAGACTGTTAAAGGTTGGCCATCACAAAACTCTCAACCCTAAAACACTGCAACAGTTGCGCTGACCACATTCACCGATGAAGACTCAGCACTACTTCCAAGAATGGCAGAACCACTGGAAATAGTTTGTGCTCGCCAGGAGCCTATTTTGAGAGAGATCCAATGTAATGGTAAATTGTATATCTACATGGGCCCTGATAAATTCATCCTCATTACTTTTGGGATGCACCTCTTAGTAGTGTGAAGAGCACAAGTATGTTTCTCTCGCATACACTTTATACGAGGCTTCTATGTAAAAATGTCAAGATGTAAATATTGTAACAAAATAAGTTGGTGGCCTAGTTGGTTAAACATCATAAAATATTAGCACAAAAGAAAGGACAAGGGAGGACGGGACAGGACATTTTAATGAAAGCAAAAAAAAAGACGAAGATAGGTTTATGGGAAAAAGAAAAGGATTTAGAAGGTGCTCTTCGTCGTTCGCTTGCGCAGGAATTCTGAGGCAATTGCACGACGAAAGAACTGTAGAAATTTATGAAGCCCTGGCCATCGCAGGTAGGGGTGAATCCTGCATAAGCACACCATCACTGAACTGGTCACCCAAGGAGCTACAATATCTCCTTATCTCCTTAACTTTATTTTTAACTTAGTTTTTCTGCTCAACCTTTTGTTTTCAAATTTAAAAAAATAATTTTACCTTTATATTTTTTTATCTTTTAATTTTTCATTAGCTTTTTATTTTATCTCAGTCCTCCTTCTAAATCCTTTTCCTTTTTCTTTTTTATATTAATTTATCTTCATAATTTTCTTTCGTTATCTTTTCATTAAAATGTTAGTTGAAAGTAGTGTCTGTCCTGTCCTGTCCTCCCTTGTCCTTTGTCTTTCACGCTTATATTTTATGATGAAAAAATTGTAGTTTGACTCGTGATATGAAAAATGTTTTGTGGAGGCAAATGGTACTGTTGTGATCTTATTTGTACTTCAAGGTTTTCATCTCTAATGTCAAACATGCTCTCTGAAAGACTTACTCTATCCTCTTCTTGCACAAGTTTCTTCTCTAATGTTTGAAGGGTTGGAACATACGCCAGGGGAAAACATTCTGTTTATTATTATTTACGATAACTAAATGACATTTCACACTTTATGGTGCTTGATCTCCTCTTTATGAATCTGGTGTTATATTTTATATAGCCTCTTTTTTATGTTCTGGATGCAATGCACATACGGGAAAAAAAACATGTTCTTGCTGACACATGGAGCATGGTAACATACCTGAAAGAGCCCAGTAAAATGAACTAATTTGCTTCCTTTATACCACTGAGTGCAATGAACAACAAAACAATGTGTGCAAGACTTATTCTACTTTCAAATATTTAAAAATCCAAAAGTGCTTTTTTCAAGTGGCTACCAAAAGTTTATTAAATTTTTAATAAATATCAAAATTATACATTCTAACAAAATCTATATAGTTGCATTCTACTTATTTATGTAGATGCAAAATTTGGTTACTGATAGGACAATATTAAGAACAAATATTCTTACGTGCAAACTGAAGATGCCCCAAAATTACTTTAAGGGTAAGACACATTGGAATATTTCCATAGATCGGTAGCGATACTCTTTCGCGGCGAGAAAAGGAATATTTTGTAATTTTCCATGGGAAATTGAAGCTACAGAAGACTGTTATGAAGAGCAGACGGCTAAGCCTACTTGTCAATGTAAATGTGTTGGCAGGCGACGTCACAATTTAAGAAACCACGCACAGAAACACAGAAAACATGCTCAAATTTACGCCATTTTAAGTTGCGGGGAGGCTTTCAAATTCATACTGTCAAATCTCGTTAATTCAAACTCGAGGGGGACCGAAAGTTTGTTTGAATAAAGCAAAGTTTGAATTACCAGGAGCTTCTTCCCATAGATATGCATAGGATGGGACCTGCATGTTAGTTTGAATTATCCACAAGTTTGAATTAAGAGAGTTAAAATTAATGAGAGTCGACTGTATTTGACTAATTAGCAGTCATAACTGACACTTAATATTTTTATACATTGAATAGGAAGTTTAAAAGACGGTAAAACACTATAATACACAAAATCACATTTTGCTAAATATTGTTTTTCGACCCGCATCCCCCCATAAGGCAGCCTTACAAGATAAGGATATAGGATAGGAAAATTAGCTTCTTTGGCTGCAGGAGGGTTCAAAGGTTCTGTTAATTGGCCAGATTTGATAAACTGGGATTGTCTTGTCTCTACAATTACTGTAGTAGTTTGTTGTCTATAAGATGGGAGTGACAGAGTATTTATGCCCCTTCTGCAGGCATTCAGGTGGAGCCATACCTGAAAGCTCTGCACATTACCCTTGCCTACCAGTTCCAGTTGGAACACTACTCCGTTTTAGAACAGCTGAGCCAAAGCATCGACACCAGTGCATCAGCCTGCTGGGAACTCAGGCTCTACTCACGCGACACCAGGATCAAAGGCAGCGAGGTACTGGAGGTCTTTTTTGTCTTTGTTTTAGTACTGTGGATGACAAATGCTCCCGCTAGATTGTTTGGGATAAAAAGAGATTGAAACTGGGTTTTCTAAGTTTGAGATGGTACGTCCGGGTACGGAAAATGTGCTACGGGATCCTGGTTGAATAGTAGATTGAGCCAGATGTGTTTATGTCTGGTGTTGTTTTCTTCAGCTACTCCACATATCAACAGTTTCGTACACCGTAACGGGAGGCACAGGCACAACTTTAGAATGTGCTTTTCTTGCACAAGTGCTTGTGCGAAGTTGTTACTTTGCGGTGCTATGGTCCTGCATTCGCGATTCGGTTTCACTGCTCAGAACTTGAGAGGTGAAACGCAAGTCATATTTTGTAGTTAGTTAATCAGCATTGCCTTCTTACAGTTTATGGCTACCATTTTTCCTAAGGTCCCCTTTTGACCCTAAAATGTACCGCTATTAATTGCTGCGCAAACGTTTGAGACACTTTCATCGAGCCCGTTCTTTGAAGAATGCAGAAATAGCTCGGTGCTGCTCTGCTCCACCGCGAGATCCCCAAGCGTTCCATGAGGCACTGTGCATTGGTGCAAATAGCGCAACTTTTTAGCACATTATGGGGCTTTACTTCTCACATGTCCCTCCCCCCACTCGCAATGTCAACCTTTTGTGACCTTTGGAATGGGGCATTTCTGTCCTCTCTGGGCATTCCCCGTTACTTGGGAAAGAGACTCTTCATTTCAAGTCCGGTCGCCACCGCCGCACAGTGCTTGCAGTACATATCGAGAACACCACCCTATTTTTCAGGTTATTCTCAAAATCGCCTAGACAACTTTTTTTTTTTTTAGTTTAGATGAGCACACATGTTCTAACATAACTTCGGGAAGCATTCAGAAGAGCGTGTGCTATGCGAAGCGCAAGTTTGTCTGCTTCTTTTGCAGGGGCTGTGGCGACGTCAGAACGTCGCCATAGCTCTCATTGGCCCCGATTGAAGGATAGTGGTTAGACATTGGGGCAGCTTGCTTTAAGGTCTACCCACTTCCCTTTAATTGGAGCTCGGCGTTCTGACGTCACCACAACCCCTGCAAAAGATGCGGACGAACTTGTGCTCTGCATGGTTCCCGACGAGCCGAAAACAGCGGGGCATCTTTTTCGACCTCCCAGCCTCCGGCTTGTGCTCTTTGCCTTCCACCGTACCTTAGCTGCATGTGCAAGCTTGAGGCTCACGAGATATCAAAGCATCATTGAAGGTAGCATGATCACGCCGGATGGGTGGAGGACAGCCGGGACTCGTCCTTGGCGTTTTCGTACTGTCGGTGACCTCGGCGATCCACGTCATGACATTCTCTCGCCGCAGGTGCACAAAGTGCTGTACTCGCACGTGCCAAAGGAGCCCGACGAGCTGGAGCTGCTCATCGGTGACTTTGTGTACGTGAGTGGGGAGCACCTGGGGGCTGCCACGGATGGCTGGGTGGAAGGCACCTCCTGGCTCACGGGCAGCACGGGCTTCTTGCCAAAGAACTATATCGAAAGGACCGCTGAGTCCGACGCCTGGACCCTGCACAGGTGAGGCCACGGTGGCTGGTGGGACGGTTTGCTACAGGTGGACTGCTGCGGTGTGCATAATGGTTCACAGCTCTGAGAAGTGAGGAGGCTATTCCAACTTTTTGCCGCAGACGGACGGCAATGTGTTGCTGGAAAATGACAAGTTTAGCTCGATGACAGCAGGAGACTTCTACTATGTGTGTGAACTTCACGAATCTGAGCGTGACATCGCTGAGGTCTTTCGATGGGGCCACCGCACCCCATATAGGGTGTATTAGAACTGGGAGGTGTGCCATTTGCGTCAGCATCTCCGTAGAAGCTGGGTGTTGTGTGGCCCAATTCTGCCGCAGGGGCCTGGAGTGGCGCCGCCAGTCACAGCGGGCCAGGAGTCCTATCGGGCAGCATTTAGCGAGGCTGGCTTAGGGCATGGGGGTGGGACTACTTGTTTAGCGTTGTGTGTGAAGAGATACAATATTTTGTGGCCGCTAGCTCTACCGAAGAGAAAAAGGACTCGCAACAATGTCAAATACAGCGAAGAAAAAGACGTAGCTGTGGTGTTTTGTGTTGGGGCGCACCGCCGGCTACATCACATGCAAAGAGGAACACTTCTTGTTTCGGACAACAAGCGACACTTCTCTGTTCGCGGAACGGGATTGTCCCATTCAAAGGGGAAAAAAAAAAAACTGGTGCAAGGAAGAAAAAAAAAAAAAGAAGTCAAAGAAAAACGTGTTGCAAGTATGAGATGTCGGAGAAGACAAACTTCTCGAAGTAGGATTGCTCTTCAATAAAGACAGCATCTGAAGTTGCTCTATTTATCTTGCCGCTCTTGGTGTTTTTTTGTCAGATATTTCCTGGTCTATAAGCTCAAGCTGAGGATGAAGAAATCAAGAAATGCTCACATTCATTAATCCATGCTACAGAAAAAATATGTAGTAACACCAGAGCAAAAACAAGGCATTTAAAGGTTAGCAAAATGTACAGCTGCCAAGAAAGTAATTAAAGAGCTTGAAATTAAAGTGGAGAGGAAAGCGTTGCATGTCATATTGCTGCGCGCAGGGCCAAACAAGCAACGCTAGGTCACGGAACTCTAGAAGACTCGCATTTATTCTCACTTGGGCTTAACTTTTATCATTTCGTACTAGTTTCTTGTTCACGAAGAAAAAGCCTTCTCACGTGCCCGGCCAAGATTCGCCGTCCGGAGAGGTATTCTCTACAGAGAGAACTTAAGGGACAGCTACTCGACGAGGCTCCTGGTAATTCTAGTTTTCGAAAGAGATCTTCCAAGCCTGCCACGACGACCCGACATCTGGTCCCTTTGGCTACAGCAGGAATCTCGCAAAGGATCCGAGAGAAGTACTACTGGCCCAAGCTCCCCAAGACTGTCCACCTCTACACACGATTGTGCCACGAGTGTCGGCGATAGAAGAAACCGCCGACGAAGTCTGCAGGCCTGCTGCTGCCGATCGCGCCCCCAAATGCACTGTTCCAGCAAATTGGAATAGATCTACTTAGACTTTTCTTGCCGTCGACGCAGGGAAGCCATTGGATAATCGTGGCAACTGATTATCTCACCCTGTACCTCGAGACAAACATACTCCCGTCGGGAACCGCTGTGGAAGTAGTCAAGTTCTTCATTGAGTCTATCGTCCTCCGATACGGCGCTCCCCTAGTCCTGGTTACGGACCGAGGCTCCTCGTTCATGGCACAGCTGACACAAGAGATACTCCGCCTGAGTCACACCAGCCATCGTCCAACATGGGCATACCACCCGCAGACCAATGGGCTGACGGAGCGAATAGAAAAGATCATCATTGACATGATCTCGATGTATGTGGACATGGAACACAAGACGTGGAATGAGGTGTTGCCCTACGTCACGTTAGCGTACAACACGGCGGTTCAAGAAACCGCTAGGATTACACCTTTTCAGCTGGTGCACAGCAGAAAGGTGACAATGATGCTCGACGCCATGCTGCCTTACGACCCAACGGACGTCGGCACCAACGACGTCCAGCTGGTCACCCAAAGAGAAGATGAGGTACGTCAGCAAGCCCGTTTTCGGATAAAGGACCAACAACGTGTCGACGCTGGCCGGTACAGCCTTCGTCGACGCGACGTGTAGTTCCAGCCCAGAGACAGGGTGTGGGTGCGGACGCCCATTGACCATCGTGGCCTCGGCGAGAAACTGTTAAAATGTTACTTTAGATTCTACAATGTTATTCGCCACCTTGGGGACTTGAACCCCAAGGCGCTCCCTGACGGAACCCAACCATCAAGACACCACCAGCCACGACCCGGAGTGGTACACGTGGTTTGACTCAAGCTATTCTACGCGCGTTAAAATTGTGACGCTGCTTGTTTATTTCATCTCACTGTATTTGTTTCGCCATTTTGTTTTCTCGTCACGTTGCATCGAGACAATCCGCTTTTAAAGGGGGGAATAGTGCCGCGCGCAGGGCCCAGCAAGCAGCAGACGGTCGCAAGATTTTAGAAAATTTGCGTTTATTCTTACTACCCCGGGCGTAAGGGGTGTGACATAGGATGGATTTTATTCTTTCTCGCAACCGAGCAGACAAAAACAAATTAAGAATACAACCATTTTCATGCTGAATAAAGCTTCTGCTGCGACCTCCAGGCCTCTGTCAGCCGTCGGATGGCCGTGCTCTGCACCACAGCACCCTCGCCGGCGTGCTTGCACATTGCAACACACTCACAGCTGCTGGACGGCACACCTCACCATTCTAGTACTCCCTACCCCAGACTTTTGGAAACTGATTTATGGGTCTACTCGGAACCAACCTGTAAAATCTTTCTCAGCAGGGCTGGATATCTCTTCCGTTTTCGTATGTTATCGAGAGAGAAAAGAACCTTCTCGTACAAGGTAATTGGGAATGGCTACAAGACTGATGCTTGGGCAAACCTGAGGCAATTTAGAGAGGGGAAAAGGCAAAAACTAAACGTTCAAGCTACTTCGGGGAATTCGAAAGGCCCTACGATTCGGTGGCTGGGTTGCCAGGAGTTGTTGACTGTGGCCGTTTTGCTGAACGAGACAGGAATCGCGTAGGTATGCCGTGGCTGAGTGTGTATTTGTGTGGGCTCCTTGCAGATCCATAACGATAGCCAAGAATGTGTTTCTGGATGGCCTGGACAATGTGGTTATCCAGAGGAGGGTCCTGGGGGCCTCCCAGGCGCCGCCAAGCCCCCAGCTGTCCCCCAAGCCTCAGCCGGCCGAGAGGGAGGACAGGGGCGCCGCTGCTGCCAAGGAGAACATCTACGAGAACCTGGGCTTCCTCGCACAGAAGGCAAGTTTGGGCCGCACCCCTGGGCCCGTTTGCTCGAAGCACTAACCGCGGCTAAAGTTAGCCGCAGTACCTAGGAGAGGGATTTTGAGATCACGTGACTGGCTCGGCAGGGATGCAGGAAAACATGGCGGTGCCCCGGTGAGTGAGCGCCGCTCGCTTTGGAACTGATATGTCGTTGTGGTTGCAATATCGGGCGCGTTAGTCAGCAACGAATAATACACAAGGCTTTAGCTTTGCCTTACCTCACTTAAACCACAAAGCATGGGCAACGACATCGCCGCCTTTTTTAGATAGTGTCTCGATTCTGGGCACTCCTAAGCCTAAATGAACGCGATAATTGTCGACATAGAAACGTCTTTGGAAAGCGGATTGTTGATAGCACACAAAAGCAGACGGCGTCCCAACAGACCCCTTTTCTAAATTATCCAAGCACCGAGGCGCATGCTACGACTGTAGTTGCACGCGTCGCACGTGCTGGCGTCTGCGGTAGTAACCGTTCTAAAGCAAAAAGTATAAAACAAAATTTTGCCCTGCACGCGCGTTCGTTAAAGCCTTATTATGATTTTTTACTTCAAATATTTTATAAGAGGAGGGCCAGCGCGCGTGAACCGTAGAATTACACTTCCAGCGTTCTCCTCGCGATGCTTGGATAATTTAGAAAAAAAGTCTGTCGGGACGCTGTCTGTTTTTGTGTGCTATCAACATTCCGCTTTCCAAAGACGTTGCCATGCCGACTATTATCGCGTTCATTTAGGCCTAGGAATGCCCAGAATTGAAACACTATCTAAAAAATGCGGCGATGCCATTGCCCATGCTTTGCGGTTTAAGTGAGGTAAGGCAAAGCTAAAGCCTTGTGTATTATTCGTTGCTGACTAACGCGCCCGATATTGCAGCTACAACGACATATTAGTTCCAAAGCGACCGGCGCTCACTCACTGGGGCACCGCCATGTTTCCCCGTATCCCTACCGAGCTAGTCACGTGATCTCAAAATCCCTCTCCTAGGTACTGCGGCTAACTTTAGCCGCGGTTAGCGCTTTGAGCAAACGGGCCCTGGTCTGTCGCTCGGAGGCGCCGGTCGTCGCACTTGCTACCCAGTTATAGTCGAGAGCAGGACCGTGCCACGCAAAATTTGCTTCTTTCTGTTTCTTTTCCTGTTGGCAATTTGACAATTGTTAGAGCAGTGGTTCTCGACTGCTGAGTGTTTCAAGGTTCCCTTCGAATAAGGTAGTAGCATGTCCTCTTCTAAATTGGCTGAAGTGACGGGGGACCCCATCCACTGAGGGTGAAGTGTTGGTATTGGACAATTACAATGACAAAGGCTACACCGAGAAAACTAAATGCATGAAAACCAACTTCAGAACTCCGAATTGGGGATTAATCAACCCTACTCGCCCGGCGTGTATGGTTTGGTCTCTTTAATTTTGTAAGACAACCAACATCTATAAAAACAGCCTTTCCACTCTTGCAAAAAAGGAAGAGCAGCGGAGCTGTAGCTTCTGTTTTCGGCGGCGGCTTCCCAGCCGAGCGGTGTGCTCTTCTTTCGGAAGAGAATCTGAAGCGCTCGACCCATTGGCGCTGCTGCGTACGTCGTAGCTCCTTCCGCACCTGGTCTTCTTTCCCTGAAGAAACGGCACGCGGGCGACCCATCGTGAGTCCAAACCGACACTGATAAGAGCGTAGGAAACAGAGCACAAAACAGACGAAGACGAAGAAACATGCGTGCCGTGCACTGCGCTCGTCCCATGTGTTTCTTCGTCCTCGTCTGTTTTTCGCGCTGTTTCCTATGATAAATTCCCACCAACTCGCCCAACTACTCATTCTTCTATGATAGCTGCAAAGGTTGCCGCCATCTATGAGCGACGGCGGCAACAAGACTGGTTGTCTAGTTGCCGCCGTCGGTTATAGATGGCTGTAGCTGTCCAGAGGTTTGTGTAGTTTGTCAACATTATTTTGGTACCGGACATGATCCTGGGGAACCTAGCCCTTAACAGCTCCGCTGTAAAAAATGTTTTGTTGCTTGGTTTGACTGACAATCAAGGGCTTCAGGGACACTAAGTACTCCTTTAGAGACTCCAAAAAGTCTGAGAGCCCCCACTTGAGAACTACTGGGTTAGGGGATTTAAAATATATAGACCGACACGCGGGCTTGACGTCACGGAGCTGCGGCGGCGCTGCGATCGCGCCGGAGCCGGGTGGTGTGGGCAAAAAGTGTGCACGTTTCGCATGGGCGTCATAGCATTTCAGCATGCCGCGAAGCTGTGTTGCCGTTAATTGCACCGAAATGTACCTACAAGAAAAGTAGCGGAGTGACTTTTCACAAGTTCCCGGCAGACTATGAAAGGCATAGAAGGTGGATAACATCCGTGGATCGAAAAGAATGGTCGCCTCACGCGAACGACCGTTTGTGCGGCAAGCACTTTCTTGAACGCAAGTGCGGCATCCTTTTCAATCTCAATCCCGAGGCTTGCTTATGTGCAGTGAAACCGTTGTCTGATCGAGACCACCCAAATTTTGTTCCTATGGTGTTCGGGCACAAAGCACCGGCCAAGCGCTTGATGGAGGCTCGCTACGCCTGTGCTACCCAGCAGAAGGGGATCGGCAGAAGGGGATCGGCGACAGAGCGGCAGTGTTGTAGGCGTTACCGAAAAAAGTAACGAAATACGTTACTCGTTACTTTCAAATAAAAGGTATGCGTTACTGAGCTACGTTACCTAAAAATAAAAGAAATGCGTTACCGCTACTGATAAAAAGTAATGCACGTTACTTCTACGTTACTTATAAATTATGTTTTAACACGTTTTATGGTTTTGTCGATACAGGTATGCATAAGCTCATATATCAAGAAACATTATGTTGAAGCAGAAACTGAACTTAAATACTTTATCTCTTTTTACGGTTTCACCCAAATACTCACAAGAAAGAATGCAAAGAAAAACATGGCTTGACGCCTAAAAACACGGAAAAAATTGAAGTGTAATTTCTTTAAGACTTGGGAAGTGGTAACGAGTAACATAACTACGTTATTTGAAATAGTAATGGAAGTATGTTACCCGTCACTATGTCGAAAAAGTAACGAGTAGGTTACTACGCTACTGAAAAACGTATTGTGTTCCTGGTAACGCCATTACTTGTAACGTGTTAGAGCCAAGACTGCAGAACGGACAAAGCATTACCGCTTGTCATGCCTTGTGGTCATGAGGGTAGGAAAAACATCGTAGCTTGACTTGAAGACGCCGTGTGTATTTAATCAATTAATAAATACACTTTCGCAGATCCACAGTCTGCTGATCCTGCCGGCATTGCGGAAACCGACTCGAAGTAATCGTAGGCCTCGAGAGACTTGTACACCTGCACCGTGTCGGCCGTGAACTGGCTTGGCGAAAAAACTAAATAAACGACGACGTGAGCCGTCGACTTCGGTGGCAGCAACTTCACGTCGGAAATCCAGCAGGCCTTGTTTACGGCATACGGGTCCTCGAAGGCAACGCTGTCCACGCGCAGTTTGTTTCGATACCGCTGCCGTTCAGGCTCGGGTAGCGAGCTCAAACAGTCGGGCATAGCATACAACATACGTTGTCAGGAAATACGGCGCACAAATAAAGCTAGAAGCGTCCCTAAAACGTCAACAATGAGCGCACGCCACACAACGCAATGGCGAAAACACGGAGAGCCGGGCCGCTTTTTCCCACATAGCTACTGTGCATGCGCAGCCTTCCGGCCGTATTGGTAAACAGAGCCGCTCCGCGTGTCGGTCTATACAAAATGAAGGAACTTAAGCCCATGGCTAGTTTATGATAGCGTAATTGCTGAAATGAGTGCTCATCACCTCTAATGAACTGGTTTGCATGGTCCCCTGGCTGCCATACCCACCATTAGACAGTTTTAGTGCTGCTAGCTCTTGTACAGTTGTTGACCGATTTTTTGGACCTCGCAGGGACAGAAAAAATGACCGAATAATAGAGCACTCTGAAAAATCAAAAAGACGTGTCCTTGTTACATCTAAAAGGGCTTTAAAAAGCCGTCAAGAGTGCCTTGTTGCAGGTTACGCCTGCGCACCTTGCTTCAGATTACGCCTCCGCCTGCAGTCAGCCACTTTCTCTTATCTTGAGAATCGCTGCCTTCTTTTTTAGCGTTATGGTCGAGTACTTTCCGTGCTTCTTAGCGACACTTTGGGGCCATAATGTCCAAGCCAGCGTAGTCCGAGAACACGATTCACCGAGATGAGATGAGATGCGCAAGTCCACGACTGCAGTATGGCGAATGAACAGGTCAAAATGGTAACAATGATAATGATAATAGCGTGCAGCTAGAGGAAAAAAGCCGTAGCAGTAAGCGCTGCCATGCCATACCAAGCCAATCCATGTGGAGCCAACATAGAATCTAAAGTGGTGGCTTCTCAGAGCTGTTTTCCACTGATCGCTCGCAATGATTTTGTCCGGAACATTGGTAGTGAATATGCAATATTTCCATCGGGTAGGTCACGGTTCCTCCTTTAGGTCTGAAATATCAAACAAGTCCGAATTATCGGCGCCCAAAAAATCGGTTGGTGACTGTATACGCGAGAGTTTAGTGTCTGCCATAAATGACCTGGCCATACCGATTTTAGCTGACCATTCCCTAAATGTCAGTTGGATCTCCCGCATGCTTCAGCGCACCCCAACCAACCATGCCCCTCAGGATAAATAATAGAAATTTAAGGCATTTCCTACCTGTACCCTGACTTTCTGCGGTGTAAGGAGGCTACGAGTGCATGGCAAAATTTAACTACGGAGCCTTCGTCAAGAATCTTATGGTGCTGCCACCCTTTATTAGTGCCATTGTCGAAATAATTTGATGACCCACTGATATGCTATGCAGAGCAACAACTTTGGCTATGTTTTTAAGAGTCGTCCATGTGTCAGCGACAAACCGCACAATGAGCAGATCACGGCACTCACTCTCTGTCTGGATGATAAACATTTTTCTTGTGCACCCCTGCAGCTGTACGGCAATCCGGGTCGACTGTGGAAGGTCTCATAGTGTGTTACTGAACTGAATTTCATGTTAGAGAGCCAAATCATGGGCGATCGTGAAGCCGACACGAAGACTACGGCATTGATGCTGCTGCCGTGACAGTTCCCTCTTTGAAATCGGTGCTCGCGAAAGCTCCCCGCAAGATGCACAATGCAAAGTTCCCAAAGTTGCGTGCCTCCTCACTATGCTAGCATTTCTATTGCATGTCGCAGCTTAACTTGAGACTCGGGTATGAAATAGACACAACGTAGAAGGGACAGAAAATGGGAAGAAAAGACATCGCAAACTCGGCTAAAGATTTTCAGTCCCACCTCCTTAGATACACACTACCACAAGGTCACCAAACACGTAACTTTCTCTTTGCCAGGACACAATAAACCAAGACACAAAAAGGAACAACTAAAACAGGATGAAGGGATGCACCCTCAAGTTACAAAAAAGATAACAGCCAGGACAAACCTTCTCAATTTAAGCTAACCCTCCACTTTTACAAAAAAAAAAAAAAAAAAGAAGGTTTATGCTTTGTCGTACATCTGACATTACACCTGCGAACAACATCTACCCAAAACATAAATACAAAGACGCATCCTCAAAAAAGAAACAAAAGGTAGAACTGGAAAGAAGCTTTTCCAACTCTACCAACCAAAAATACCAACTTAAAAGAAAAAAAGAGACACTTCTGGATTCACTTAAACAAAGTGTTTTCACGCTTCCCTTTCAAAATATTTAAAAACACACACACACACATATACAGACATACAAAACTTTTTAGTCTCAAGAATGATTACAATTGAAAACAAATGTGTTAGTTAATAGATACAAAACTTCAAAGTATAAAACGGAGAGGATGAGGATGGGAACAGGACATCTTTCATGATGTCCTGTTCCCGTCCTTGTACTCTCTGTTTTATACTTTCAAGTTTTGTATCTCAAGAATGCTTCGGCATTGTTCCCCAGCTGCAACCATGCCCGACTAATACAGTTACCAATCGATTTTATTTGAATGGTTTCCCTTGCCGGTCTTTTACTGTCATTCACTTCTCTATGTATTATTTCCGTTCCTGACCACAAAGCAGTGCAATTACCGTATTTATTTGAATATAAGGCGGTCACGATTATAAGGCGAGGGACAGTTGAAGGACCCAAGAAAAAGGAAAAAAATTGTCATATTGCTATACTGAGCTTCGAATATAAGGCGGGGTATGACTTTGAGACTACGGATTTTGGAAAGAAACCTCGCCTTATATTTGAATATGAATAAATACGGTACTACAATCATTTATGTGCTTTGCTATTTCCGAATGGGACCCCAGTCCCAGGTTAAGTTGCAACATGGTAAACATCCACCAGGTCGCCTCTACTTCAATATTATTTTTATTTTTTCATTTTTATTGCATTCTGGGCTTGCGCACTCCCGACCTGCACTTTTCTCTTATGTGGTGAGCTCTTGTGTACGATCTACTAAAACTGTCTATGCCTCATATGAGCTCTTTCTCCTGATTGCTTGCAACATTCATGCATGTCTCTACGTTCTCTACTTGGATCTTTTGTGTCATGTCGTTACTTTTTTCCCTCTAACCACTGCATAATTCTCGTAAAGTACACAGTAACGAAATCTCGGTATCATTCAACCGATTTCTTTCTTATCTTTCTTTGTAATCACTACTGCTACTATATCAAGAAGAATTCGCATTGTTTTGTCTCCACAGAACAAGCAAGAGGAATCTAAAGCCAGCGCATCTCCGAGAAAGTTGTATGTGGTTCGGCACGCAGAACGAATTGATTTCACCTTTGGAGCCTGGCTTCCTATCTGCTTTGATGCTGCAGGTATGGCTAACCAGGACTTGGGCAGTTAGTTTTTGCACTTTTGTGGATGATATAGTGCGGTGGTTTGATTTGAAGTTGGAGAGCGAGTTACACTTGGGGGGGGGGGGGGGGGGGGGTTTCAATTTAACTCATGCTTGATTTTGGAGTAAAATTGTAATTGTAATGGGAAAAAAAAGGTTACCTTTTGGATGCACTTTTGGAATAGGAGACCCAGTTCAGAATTAATTAGAAGGAAGTGTACTACTTTGCCTTTTTTAAAGGGCAAGTCCGGTCGAAATGAAACCAAAATAAATGACTGGTATCGCTTTAGTGGCACGAAATAAAATCACAGCCAAAATACTACATCAAAGGGATGCCGCATACTCCACCAAAATCGATTTTAACCCCTTAAGTGCCTTGGACAAGCTGAGCTCGTCGGCCACTTTCTGGCAAAAAATTCCGTGGACGAGCTCAGCTCGTCCAGTGGTTTTTTCGGTAGCCCTCAATTCCACGGACGAGCTAGGCTGGTCCGAGTAGTTTTGCGGCGCTCGTCCGTGTTAAGTGCCTAGTTGGCAAATATTTTTTTTTTGCCTTTGCTGATTTTTGGCGTAATAAACTTTTCAAATTTTATGTGTAATACTAGAGGAATAACAATTCAAAATAAAAAAAAAATATAACACTTTTAGGTTACTTTTGGAAAAAAAAATTTGGCACTTAAGGGGTTAAAAATGCGACCAGCTGGATTTTAGCGGGCAGCAAGCGGGTTATGTTTTAGCCCAACAATACTGGGCAACACATAACGCAGCGCCCCCGTGATGCCCCATCACGGTGGTGCCGCACTTTACTCCGCGCGTTGTACCGCGTACCGGGGCACCACAGTGACGTCACATCACAACTGTACAGCCGATGATTAGTGTTGCCATCCCTCTCGATTAGATAGTTTCGGTTTTTGCTGTAGACGCCCGAAATCAAACTTTGAGCCATAATACTTATGGAACTACCTACACACAATATGAAGAAAAGAAGTTATAACTCTTAATTCAGGGAGATTGACTGAGCTGAAAACAGTCGTAATCCAAAATTTAAAAACATTGACCGGAATTGCCCTTTAAAACCTGAAGCTTTCGGGTAGCAGTACCCCTTTAGTCCGAAGCTCTTCCTTCGAACTTGCTCAACTCGACTATTAAAGGGACCACGGAATAAATGTTTGGTAGATTAAAGTTTCACTAACTGCATATCACACCGTGCGGCGCAAAAAGTTTCACTAATTGCATATCACACCGTGGGGCACCAGTCAACTGACAGTGAGGACAAAAAGCCTGAAACGTGATGTTTGCTGTGAAACTTCAGCGTAAAAACAGGCCATTTTTTGTTCCCTGCTTTGAAAAAGCTTGCCAAGCCCATCGTTACTCACACAGATCTAAACAGTGCCGGACGCATCACAGTTGAATGCGCCTCACGAACTGAACATGAGAATGTGTCACCAGTCACTTGGAGCTCAGTAACAACCAGTCTCTGAGCGATTAGTATTTGGGTTTGCTTTTGTGGCTGAACTCCAACACTGTCCAGTGCACGGCACATGCTTTGAGCATTGCCAACCTTGGCTCGTGGCTGGCGTGAACATCGGTGGCACATGCTTGCAAAAGAATGCTCGACAGCCTGTTCTGGTCCCGAGTCGAGGAGGTTTTTGCTGCTGAATTTTCTCGGGTGTTTTTTGTGACAGCTAGTGTCTGGGGCTAAAAAGGAATGCACGCCCTAATATATCACAGACGTCGGTGATTACTTCTGAGCAGCATTTAGCTAAATCGAGACAAAACCTTTGTGATACCTTGAAGGTTCACCGGCAGCGTCAGCCAAACCTCGTGAAAGAAGTAGATGCATTGAGAATGTTACTTTATCACGCCCTCTGCATTCCTAGGGAAATATACAAGACGAGATTTGAACATGCCCATGACCGTTCCTGAGAGGAAAGGAGGGTATCAAGACTATGCCAAGGATTCACCTTTGACTAATATTGGCCTGTATCAGGCAACTCTAACAGGTATGAAACTTTTCTTTTTTTAGATGAACAGATTTTATACTAAAGTTGAGGCTTGGGCAAGTTGGTACATACTTCGGAATGAAAACGGCGCAAAAAGACGAGGACCAGACAAAGAGGTAACACGGATGCAGCGCTGCGTCCGAGTTACCTCTTTGTCTGGTCCTTGTCTTTTCGCTCCGTTTTTAATTCTGAAGATTTATACATGTTCTTGAAATTTTGAAATCACTTTGAAAGCAGCTGCAGTGGCTGTGTATCCTCAGAGCATTAAAGGCTTCATATTTAGGTCAAAACTGTACAATGGCACAGTTGGGGAAGCACTGCTATGACCTTGTAAATGCACTATGCATCAGAAAGGCAACTTCTCGTGTTCTGCTCCTAAGATCAAGATAGCCGCCATGCCTACTGGAGGGAGAAGTGCGACTTGTAGGCAAGGATTTTTTGTATCTATTTATTTACTCTCAAGGCCAAGGCATTACAGAAAGGAGGCTGGGAGATGCATAGCATAGTGCATTTACAAAGTCATAGCAGTGCTTCCCTAGTTGTGCCATTGTACAGTTTTAACCTAAATATGAAGCCTTTAGCGCTCTGAGGATACAAGGCAACTGCAGCTGCTTTCAAAGTTATTTCAAAATTTCAGTCGGCGCAAGTTTTGAGAATGAAGGGGTGGAAATGTAAATTAGTGCGGCTGCATGGCACGCCAACCTTGTACTGGTGGTCGCTGGGGAGGAAATGTATGATAGCGGCAGAAAGAGAGAATCACTGAGGGGAGAGTTAAAATGATAAATCTTATGAAAGAGACAGACTAGACATTTTATGACGCAATGAAAGTCTAAGGTTTCCTTTACAGTAAAACACGGCTTTTAGAGCGCAGCTCTTAGGCGCATGTTTCCAGCTTGAGCGGCATCGCCGTCGCCGCCACCGCGCAGTGCATTATGGGTAAATTGCCCGCTAAATCTAGCAGAAAAATCTCCCCGCTAAATCTAACGGAAAAATTTCCCCACTAAATCTAGCGGAAAAATTCCCCCGCTAGATCTAACGGAAAAATTTCTCCGCTAAATCTAGCGGAAAATGTTCCCCGCTAAATCTAGCGAAAAATTTTTCCCGCTAGATCTAGCGGAAAGATTTCCCCGCTATATCTAGCGGAAAAATTTCCCCGCTAGGTTTAGCGGAAAAATTTCCCCGCTAGATCTAGCGGAAAAATTTTCCCACTAAAGCTAACAGGAAAATTTTCATGTCGTATTACACCTGAGACTGCGGTGGAAGAAATCGGAAGAACTTTCAGTAGAAGGAACAGACACAGAGAACGTCTCAAAGAGAATGTGTCTGTTCCTTCTACTGAAAGTTCTTCCGATTTCTTCCACCGCAGTCTCAGGTGTAATACGACATGATTAGCTACCACCAGCTCGCCTGCACACTCACAGTCTTTTCAGGAAAATTTTTCCCGCTAAATCTAGTGGAAAAATTTCCCTGCTAAATCTAGCGGAAAAATTTCCTAAATCTAGCGGAAAATATTCCCCGCTAAATCTAGCGGAAAAATTTTCCCCGCTAAATCTAGCGGAAAAGTTTCCTCGCTAAATCTAGCGGAAAAGTTTCCCCGCTAGATTTAGCGGAAAAATTTCCCCGCTAGATTTAGCAGAAAATTTTCCCTGCTAAATCTACCGGAAAAATTTTCCCACTAAATCTAGCGGAAAAACTTCTCTGGAAGGTCATGTGACACCCCCCCCCCCAGGTCACGTGACCCCCTTCCCCGAGGTCACGTGGGGGGATCCTCAGGGGGAGGGGGGGTCACGGGACCCCCTAGTGGACCGGTCACGTGGGGGGGGGGGGGGGGGGGGTGTCACGTGACCCCCCCCCCTGAGAACACGGACACCTCAGTACCCTTCCCTCCTCCTCCTCAAGAGCTGCGCTCTAATTCGGTGCATCCAGAAGATGCGATTACCGTAAAATCCCTAACAAACGTCCTCCCCATCAAATTCATGCAGTGTCCTTACGAGGCTCCACTCAGCCGTCACGCTACTGGTTAGAAGAGAATGCACTGGCATTCCAAACTTGATAGACTAGAAGGAAACGGTGGTCGTTCTTGCACAAGAACTAAGTGCACTTTATTTTGCCATGATTGCAGCATAGCAAAAATGCAGTAAACATATGCAAAACAAAATACTGTTAATTGTGGTGTAATACTAACCGAAATCAATGTAACAAGAATGGATTACTTCCAAAACCGACGCACCCCATCGCGGCGAAATACCATGCAGTGCACTCTGGGAACTAGTTGGCCACTCAGTTTCGGTTTCGACTGAGCAGCTTCATCTCATGCTATCACGCCACGACCGAACGCGCTGCTTGCGTTTTCGATTATCTGACTTTTCACGAACGCACAATACAGTCGAACCTCGATATAACGAACTTCAATGTAACGAAATCCTCGATTTAACGAAGTATTTTATTTTTCATAATTTCTTGCCCATAGACCCCATGTATTTTTAGTCCCTATATAACGAAGTCTATTTTGCTGCTATTTCAATATAACGAAGCGCCATTGCCATAGAAGGCAATAAATAAATCAACTCTAAAAAACAACTTCGCAAAAAAATTGTGGTTAAAAAAAAAAAAAAGTATGCGCAAACGCGAGCGCTTGATTGGTTGCTTCACGGGGACAGGCCTTCCAACGTTCCTAGGCTGCCCGAGGATGCGGCGCCGGTAGCGCCGGCGACGCATGCGGCAAAGCGGATTCCGCGAGGCTGGCCAGAAAATGCCGAGCAAAAAGTTAACACGGCATAACAGCATCGCCACTGACATTAAAGCTGTTTGGTTTAGGCGGTGCCAATGTTTCCAACCTACACAACACTCTTGACCGTGGGTAGCGCGGGAGCCAACTTCAGCGGGGGAGCGACGTGATGGCGCGACCGCGCGACGCGACCGCACGGGCAGTGGCGTTTAGGAGAAGACCGAAAAGACCGATTATCGTCTTGCGAGCGTGATATAAAGCAAAGGCGCAAGCACACTGTGGGTGCAAGGGGGCAAGTAAACTGTGCGGTCAAGAGTGCTGTGTAGGTTGGAAACATTGGCACCGCCTAAACTAAACAGCTTTAATTTTTAACCGGGCGGTTCACTCACGTGCTTGCTGCCATAAGGAAACGTAAAGTTCTTTCTTTGGATGAGAAAGCAAATGTTTTGGACGCCATCCTGAAGAAACTGCCGAGATCACGAGCACTCGGGAAGTGCTCGACGCAGTGGACGTACTGAGGAGGTACACGGCGTCGCATGGGCAGCAGGATGCCGTGCAAGCGCTCTGGGCGCTCGAACGCCGTATGACGCCGCTGCTACTGTCGGCCAAGGCGCAAGCAAAACTCGCGGACTACTTTGCCCCAAAATAAATGTCATTTTCGGTGAGTTTTCATACCCGTAAAATGTTTCAGAATTTTTTTTCGCATGCTAAAGCCAAATTTCGATTTAGCGAAATTTCAATGTAACGAAGTAAATTGCGAATTTTACCGACTTCGTTACATCGAGGTTCAACTGTACACTCATTCTTGAGCGATGCAAAACGAAGACCGGGGCACTTCCCTTGGTTCCTGAAACACTGGATATTGTGCGTGCGTATGCGAACGTAGTAAGTCGTGGCTTAGTCACCTCACCCCACAAGTGCATGTTTGAGCTCAGTTTCAATAATCCCGTCTAGTACCAGTGAACTAGAACTGAAATTTGTTCATATAGAGCCTTACACATATTTTGTTTGCCAAACGTCCGTTTCTTGTTACTTCATTGGGCGAAAAGCAAGCCGCATCCTCACAGGGTATCAAAGTTGAGCCCAGCTTTTACGCATGAACTTTTAAGGAAACGCAATAAATTCGACCTCACTACGGCACAAAAGTTACTGTGATGTCTTCCTCGTGTCATCATATATCTCCCACTCAAATTTTATACTGATAGAAGATTAAGTTTTCGCAAACGCTGAGATCGGCTAGCTACGACGGAGGCCATAACAAGCGTCCCCTATACTCCTCGCTAAGCCATTTTGCACAAGCTTTTACTGACGCCCAAGATTTGGGCCTGAACGGTGTGTCTGAAATTATCTCTGCACACTCAGGCAGGAAGAAAACAAACGCATAACAAATATTATGACCATTAGCAACCGTTAAACGTGCTTTGAATTCGTTCGAGCACTTGTGTGAAGAATGTCGCACCGTGTGCCGGACGGCCATGAACCCCTATGCGGTGCGCATAGGGGTTCATGCCTGTCCGGCGCACTTCCGGCGAACGGTGCGACATTCTTCACACAAGTGCTCGACTTTTGCTTTCTTAAAACGGTCTGTATGTGCGAATTTGCCTATATGATTGCAGAATAACTCTATGCGCATACGTGATGTTGAATATTAGTGGGAAGCAAGCGGGTGGGGACTTCACTTCGTGCAGTGCTGCGGGTCAGTACAGATAAGAGATAAGAAGTGTGTTAAAATTGAGCTTTTCAATGGCGCCTCCAAATTTTACCTCGCATATTCACATTATTCAGGCATATTAAGAAAAACAGTAATTGCAAAAAGTAATATTTCGTATATGGACGCACAAAACAAACAAACTTCCTGATCAACAACACTAATGTAAAGGCGCGAGCTCGATGTATGCATACTTATTGGTTGATACAGCTGGTTGATTCGTACACAAGCAAGATCCCGAAGCTTCGCAGCGTCGAGATTCCCAGCCCTGGCTCGTCCACATACCTCGATTGGAACGCTAACAGGAAGGCTCAAGTACAAAAATACAAAAAGCATGTGTTAAGATAAGCTATATGTCTCAGGCTTGTGCTAAAGCCTCGAGGTCTGGCCATTTAGGATAGTTTAGAGACCACAAATGACGCTCTCGGGACCAGAAAACAATCTCTTGTCGACCTGTCGATCAAGACCGAAACCATGCTACCCTCCTCCCTGGCCAGCTAGTTCCCTGAGTGCAACGCGCGGTGTTGTTTGCAGGGCTTTATGGAAGTAGTCTACTGGAAAAACTTTGCGAAATGTTGCATGCAAGTTTCCAAGATTGCGTCTTTACTGGCACCATCTCGTTGTCGTCTTTGCTGCCAACCATTTTCTTTACCACTGCCACTTTCAGCAGTGCATGCCAGCAATTGCTAACAATAGCTTAAAAAAAAGGAAGAAAAACCAGCTGCTGCGTGCATACAGAGAACACATGCATCGCACAGCAAGAAGGGGGCATGTGGCCTCCTTATCTTTCACTGTTGCTGCCTCTGTCAGCTGTGCTCTGTGTCGCTTCATGTCCGGGTGAAGCGAAAGCTACAAGCATGAGCATGTTGCCCTGAACAATGTTTTCATTGTACAAACACGCATGCTTGACAGGTATACAGTGGAAGCCTGGAGCTGGTAGTTCTTGTAGTCTCTGCTGCATTTGCACTTAAAGTGAAATGGAGTAAGGTGGTACAAGCTGCCGCCCCAGGCGTGTAATCAAGTCCCACGCTACCTTTCTTTTCTTGTTACTATTGCTAGTAATTGCTGGCATGCGTGCCAGCAATTTAAAAAAAATTCGATTTTAGTTTTTTTCGCAATTTGAAAAGTTTAGTTCTTTCTGCACATTTTCCATTGTCCAAGTGTTTTTAGAAAGCTATATTTCGGGCTGAAAATCACTTCTTCCGAAAGCAAGTAGCAGGTGACCACGCCTCCTTTTGGGATACACTCCCTGTTTATCGATGAATTCTCCAACAAAACAAAATCAACACAAGACCTAAAAGCTTGTCCAGTAACAGATAATCTAAAAAAAATTATTTCGCAACTATTGCATAGCTTTTTTTCAACCAAGACAATCACGAGACGCTGTGCACGTTTTTCCCAGGTGTGTACCGTGTATACATTCAAGCGTTTGTTTTTTCGTAATGACAAAATGGCGGCATTGGATGCTGTTCCTTTATTCAATGGTGGCAGCATTGCAGAAGCCAATGTTTTGAAGTTTTGTGGATGGAACCCTGTTTGGAAAGCCATCAAGTGGCTGAGGGAAGTTGACGTCACTCTAATATACTTTACGGACCAAGCGACATGGCAGGTCACGAAAGAGGCCCGGCAAGCAAGGCGATAAGCCTAAAGGCGACGACATGACTTTAGCCATGCCTTTCAAGCTGGCGGCTATTGAAAAAATGACTCTGAGGCTGTTGGTGCCAATAGAAATTCGTTATTCACCAGTTTTTTTACTTTAAACTCAATTATCTCAAAACAGTGTTTTTTAGTACAGAGGTACCATTTTTTCCTTAACCTGACATTATAGAGGGTTGATTTTTTATTCCTACCACATACATGGGTGTTGAAAAATACTGAACTAAAATTAAAAATGTGCACCTAGCAGTTTTTGAGTTATAAAGTTTTTAATAGATGAAAACAACTAAAATTTCAGTACTAGAATAAAAAAATATATAAAAAAAATGTATTTTAGATTGGTTCAAATAATTCTAGTTCAGTGGATAAAACACAATATTTCGAACAAAATGATATTCACATGACAGGAATACTCCTAATAGTCACCAAGAAAAATGTTCCTCAACATAGCCTCAAATGCATGGGGAGTATAGGACTTACCCTGTGCCCTTAATGCAAGTATCATCTGCTGCACGGGCAATCTGTAAAGAAGTCGTAGTTGCAGTTAAAACAGGAAAAATTATTTTTTGCTCAAATCGACGGAGCGTTTTGTGATAACCTTCTTAAAATCAAGAAACTGCACCATGGAACAAGGTTTTTTTTACTGTGTCCCTGACATCAGTTCCCGTATCGTGAGCGTTTGCAGTAGGAGCCTGCATGCTTATCATCGCTCCTTTCTGAATAAAATTCTGCTGTGGTATCTTGAAACATCACCCTTTCACTGTTTCTCTCCTTGCCACGGGTGGGCGTTTGTTGGGGATATTACAGTTTTGCAGGAGTGCCTGTGCATGGAGTTTATTCTACAGTGAAGTCTAGTTTTGATAGAAAGAATTGTGACTGTAACTAGTATAATTGTGTTACTGACCCCTACTTTGTTTACATATATTTTCTTCCTTTTCAGGAAATGCTATGTATGAAAGCGGTGTCACGTTTAGTCATGTGTACTCTTCCCCTTCACTACGCTGCATACAAACTTGCACCAATATTCTCACAGGTCAGTGCAACTGCCCACTCTCAGGCTGGTACAATTAATTTCCTTTGTGCGTTTGTGACTGCCCATAGCGCAGAGCAGTCTGCTTTCTGTAACTTCTGAACTTCTGTAACCCTGATTTAAAAAATGGTGAATTGAGCCATTCATAGGTAGAAGTCAATCTTACCAGACTCAACAATTGTTTCAAACATGCAAACTGCAGCATTGGGAGAATGGTGGAGCAGTAAAACATTTGTACGTAGTACTACGAAATGGTGTCTCATTACTAACAGATTGTTTTTGCCGTGGCTTGCTTGCTTTTTTTTAGGTATCTAGATAAACACTTCTCCCATCTTTTTGCCTATAGATCCTAATGATCATCTTGCAGAGGAACCATGCATCAATGTCTTTGCATCAACTAATTAGTACCCAAAATAACCATTTCACACATTTATAGAAGGTGGAGCAGGAATCCGTTTTTGTTTGCTTGTGCTGGTTTTTGTGCAAGGGGCACTTATGAGCCCCACATACCCTTTCCTTTTCAACTTCCTGTTTGTTCCCTCAACCAGGTTAGCCCAGTGCTTTAACTATACCAAAAAAACAAAGGATTATCATCTTGCGATAAATAGTTCACAGTCGTGCTTGCCAGAGGTTGAACACAAAAAGACCGTAAGCCTCTAAAGCAGGGGTCTCCAAACCCCAGTCCACGGGCGGCCGCAATCTTTTCATTGATGCCCGGCCCCCGACCCGATGCTGCTAGCAACGCAAAAATAAGCGCACGTGGAAAAAGCTGTTTTGCGACACGCACCAAAACCACAATTGAAGATATCGGAAAGAATGAGAAAAACTGCATCGAAATGCGGATTCTCTCGCCATGACATTTATTGCACATTGTCGTCACCAACGTTACCATTCATAGTCCTCTGTTTAATGTTTGTGCCGGTATGTTAAACTTCCTCTGCAATCTAATGTACATCATATTTAGTATCCTGTGTCATAGCTACTGCATAATGTCATCACCAGGTCTATCATTCTCATTAGTCTTCTGCATTGTGTGAAGATGGCAAAGTTCCTATTCGCTTTGTTTTATATCTGGTGAGTTTTCTGGGTCACGATTGTTTTGTAATGTCATAATATTTGCTCTAATTAAAATTTCTGTATTTATATGTTTACTTACTGTAGGTTTATTTATTTAGTATTTCCTCATTTATATTGTCTTGTTTATTTTCTGGCCCTCGAGGCAGCGACGTAACTCCCAGTCTGGCCCCCTAGAACGTTTGAAGGCCCCTGCCCTAGAACAGCGAAAGAGGAAAAAGAAAAAAATAGCTACAGCCACAGCTCCGCTTCGAAGCATGTCGCGTTACGCGACAACTCGGTGTCACCATGAAAGAGACACTCCAAGGGAAAAAAAAGTTTTTTTTTTTTAAAGGGCATAGATTGGACACATAATCTTTTAAAAAATTTTTCCACAAAAAAAAATAAAACATTTTCGCGCAATGTTTTTACATTGTTCAATGCAATTTAGGTGGGGGTCACAGCCCATTTTAAGCTTGCTTATTACTACTGGACTGGCTTGGCTGCTCGACCGAACAGGCTCACAAGCGTAGTGCCTCCCTTTTGCGTCATCCGGTGCACCCAGTCTGGGAGTCTAACACCGCCTGCTAGTCGTGCGAGCAGACGAGCGGCAGCCTCCGGCATTGTCTGCTATTTCACCGCCGTCTGTCTCCGACCGCATTGCCGTGAAACGTAGACACAAAAGCTGCGCGTCGGCGTCCGTTTTCGGCTCCGTCCGTCTGCTATTCGTCCCCCGTCTAGAAACGTCTGATACGCTCAGAAGACGCGATCATGAAAGCGGCATTCTAGCAATCCATCATGCACGAGCCACAGTCCAATACGAGCGTCTGTCAGCATCTATCGATGTGCGTAATAAGCGACCGAGAGAACTAAAAATATCAACAAAATAAATATGCAATCTTTCTAGATTTGTTGTTCTTGTTATTTTTTTTTTTTTTTCACATGGCATTCACGAGCAAGGTGGGTTAAGCAAAATGAGTGTCATGACGCGCAATTAAAACATGACAAAAATATTCGCATTGGTGGGCCAGGTGCACTGCAAAACTTGAAAGCTTGCCTTTCAAGGTGCTGTGACGGGAACATACCTAGACAAACTTGATACGAGCCGAACGCCCGATTGCCTCCATCCAAATGACTCACAAATTCTTACCTGTGTAGGTATCTTCTCGTCATTAAAACCATGGTCACGATTGTGATGTATCTGCTTATGCTATAGCAGATGGCGGGACATGTTGGGAAGCACGCGGTCCCCGCGTACTGAGAGCACGCGGTTTGAAAGATGACGGGTCTCGGTCAGTCGGAAGCCATGATTAAAACAAACGAGTCGAGCGACTAACAGCTGCAACTGGGTCTTACTCGCGATACATCACACTTTTGGCGACGAGGTCGATTAACGGACACCACAAGGGCGAGTGAACGATGGCTACCCAGGGCAAGCTGGAAGAATTTGATGGAACAGCGTGGTTGTCTTGGGCAGAGCGACTTGGATTCTACTGCAAAGCAAACGGAGTGCTGCAGCCTACAAAGAAGAGTGCTTTACTGCTGACCCTTCGCGGAGCAAAAACCTACGAAGTGGTACGAGCGCTCGTGGCACCAAAGACTCCTGGTGAGGTCAGTTTCGACGAGCTCATGGCGACATTGAAGAAACACTACGACCCGCGGCCGTCGGAGCTTTTCAGCAGGACGAGATTTCAGCGAAGAGACCAGCAGGCTATGTCGCAGCTTTAAAAAAGCTTTCTGCCAACTGCAATTTCGGAGTTCTGACAGCAACCCCAGCGGCGGTCACAGCTAGCACCAGCAACGCAGGTTCCGCAGGCGAAGCACGATCTCCTGCTCAACAGCCAGAGCTGAACCCAACGTTGCTGCCTCTCGATGTAATATTTAGGGATCGTTTTGTGTGCGGCCTGCGCAATGAACATTTACAACAGCGACTGTTTGCAGAAGTAAACCTGACTTTCAGAAGGCGCACGACATGGCGTTAAAGCGGTTTTAGCGCAGCTAGACAAAGACGGAAACGAAGCTCCCATCATGTTTACCTCGAGAACCTTGGGAGAAGCGGGAAAGAACTATTCGCAATTGGATCGAGAAGGTCTTGCTATTGTGTTTGCCATGCAACGTTTCCACCGATATCTTGCCGGACGTCACGTGACAGTAACCACCGACCATCAGCCTTTGCTTGGGATTATGGGTCCGAAAGCTCCAGTGCCCGCGGTTCTGTCACCGCGCATGACACGATGGTGTGAGAAATTAGCTGGTTACGACTACGAACTCGTCTACAGAGCAGGATAACGCAACCGAAACACAGACGCGTTGAGCAGACTACCATTAAGAGAAAGTGAAGATGAACCGGAACCACCAGGGGACATTCTTATACTGGAAGCATTGACTAAGCCTCCCATGACAGCTAAAGACCTTGCAGACCAGACTGCTGTGGACCCCACGCTTTCTGAAGTTCTACAAGCAGTCAAGAGTGGAGAGGTCAAGAAGCTAGCTGGCGAGCGTTTCACAGCCTGCAAGATGAAGTCCACGGAGCTATTGATACACCGAGGTTGCCTAATCTGGGGATCGCGCATCGTAATTCCCACTTCTATGAGACCAAAGGCCTTGGTACATGCAGGACACAGGGAAGTGGTCGCCATGAAGGCTTGCGCCCGAAGTTACCTCTGGTGGCCGGGGATCGACAAGAAGATTGAGTCCTGTGTGGCCCAGTGCGACACGTGTCAGCGACACCAGAAGACGATACCCAAAGGAAGCAGCCCAACATGGGAAAGACCGTCGACTCCGTGGGACACCCTTCATGTAGACTTTGCAGGACCGGTGGACGGAAAAGTGTTCCTGGTCATTGTGGATGCGTTCACTAAATGGCTTGAAGTATGTGCTATTTCGAGTATGACCTCAGCATCCGTTATCTGCGAGTTACGCAACGTTTTTGCGACGTTCGGTGTACCACGAAAAGTGGTATCGGATAATGGGTCGGCTTTTGTTTCCAATGAGATAAAGACATTTTACCGCCTAAATGGAGTTTTGCCGGTCACAAGTGTGCCGTAACACCCCGCAACAAACGGCCAAGCGGAACGGATGGTGCAGCAGCTGAAGCAGACACTTGCTAAAAGAGGAAGGGAGGAATTTAAGTGTTTTCTACCACGGTTCCTCTACAAGCAACATACCACAGCGCACACGGCGACAGGCAAGACACCAGCGTGGATGGTGTTTGGACGAGAGTTGCCATCTCCACTTGAGAGACTGATACGCGTACCGAAGGACGAGGTACAAGCGACAACCGAAAAACCACGCCAGTTTATGGTGGGACAACCCGTATGGATTCTGAAGTTCCCAAGTGGACGAACTTGGATGTCGGGGGTCATCACAGAGCGCCTGGGTTCGCGGTCAGGGATAATCCAGACAGAAGACGGACTAGTTCGACGGCAAATGGACCACATACGACCAAGGCTATTAGCTGCATGTCGGTCGAGTGATACACCCTCAGCAGCCTGGGGCTTGGACGTTCAGGCCGACGAGGTACCAGCTGACGCGATAAGTGCAGAAGGCCCCGAACTGTCCGAACCTGTGGCTATGCCCATCCAGGCAGGAACGCGTGAGCGAAGACCGCCCACAAGATACGGGATCACAGCCAAGTGAGGGGAAGATGTGATGTATCTGCTTATGCTATAGCAGATGGCGGGACATGTTGGGAAGCACGCTGTCCCTGCGTACTGAGAGCGCGCGGTTTGAAAGAGCACAGGTCTCGGTCAGTCGGGAGCCATGATTAAAACGAACGAGTCGAGCGACTAAAGGCTGCAACTGGGTCTTACTCGCGATACATCACAACAAACATGATGGTTGCACAATTCACAGAGCAGTGGGGCCGCTTTTACGGGAACCAACATCTAGATTCAGCATAAACGCGCGAAGACAGAAATCAAGCCAAATCAATCAGAATAGTTGATCTGGGATGCTAGGCTCAGGCCAATCCCACTAAAAGAACAAGCACCCACACAGCGCTTCCGAAGACGCATGCTTGCGACAGTTGTTCGTTGCAAACTGTGTAACTGTGTCAGTTGATGAAATCTTCCTCTAAACACCTCTGTAAACTTAAAACGACCCGCACTCATAAAAATTGACATGCTCAACGAGCTGCGTTTGTTCAGCACTTCGTAGACGCCGGTAGCCATGTTTGTTGATGTTTCAAACCAAAGTGTGAGAAGCAAACTCAGAATAATTTTCAAAACAATATTGATTCTATCTACTATCTAGCGCAAAGATACACATTTACAACCAACCTTTCACACATCAATCACCTCTCCTTCCAATGAGAGATGTAAGCACTTTGTAAGCACGGGGTGGGGTTTAGCGGTCTGTGACCTCCTCCTTCTGCACCTGAATTGCCTGTAGCAACATAAATATTGTGCAAAGAAAATTTCTTTTCGTGGAAAAACTATTTAAAAAAATAAGTGTCCCATCTTCACCTTTTCAAATTTTTTTTTTTTTTTTTTTTTCTTGCAGTGTTTTTTTTTAAGAGATAGCCGCACTTGGAGGAGAAGGGTTTTCTGGTTCTTTGCTAAAAGCTTCTGTTTCCAGTATTGTGATTGCTGCGCCAAACTTCGCCAAAAAGCTTACCCTGCTACATCCTGCTACATTTAGCCTAAATGTCAGGAACTTGCGCCAACATTGCACCCAAAACTTCATTTCGCTTTATTAATACAAAAAAATAAAGTGGCTCAGGCCCCGCTACACATCTGGATCGGTATGGTAGGCTTTTCCCAATTTTCAGAACTTTCGATTTTAGCCTAAAATGACTTACTATCCTATTTGGTCTCTCTGTCAGTGTCAAACACTGACAATACGCTGCATTTTCTCAATATCTCTTATGTTCCTAGTCTGCTCCGGCGTGTAAATTAGCTTTGTTGAGTGCGCTTCTCAGCGCACTCTTGTGTACTGCAGTGAAGCGGCAACCGCTAAGCAATCATCGAAATTTTGCTTATCTTTTTTGGTTGCAGTGCATCTGAGCACTAAAGGGATTCCCCCCAGAGCGGGACGTTAAACAAGCAAGCATCGTGTATATTAAAAGAAGGAACTTTGTGAGTGTTAATGTAACAGCTCTTAGTTGCAGTAAATTATTTCTGAATTAAACTGAGGCCATTATTTATGATTGACTATGGTATTTTGGCGATATCTTTTTCAAATTTGGGATTTAGTGAGGGCACTCGCAAGAAAATTAATGCTAACTGCTCTGTAGGTTTATTTTTGTTTGAACTCTGTTATTTAGTTTGCACCTTTATACAGTATAGACCACCTACAACGTAACCGCTTACAGTGCAGGACCGGGTATAACGCGGCTTTTTTAAACCACCGGTTCGCCTCCCATAGAACTCCATGTAATTACATACCGCTTAAAATGCAGGCGCACGAAGGGAAATACCGGTTATAGTGCGGTTTCTGTAACAGCCCGCCGACCGCGGCGACCAACCGACGCAGCGAGCACGCTTCCCTGTGCGACACTAGATAACGGCGCTAGCCGCAAGCGGCACTCGCGGGGCAAGGAGGTTGCTCGAAGAAGCGGGGAGAAGCGAAGAGAGAGGCTTCAGTTGCCATAGCGACGGAGACCGCACACGCGTGTCGTTCACGTGCGTGCTGTGCGTCCCTCCGCTCTGTGCGTTGGAAACAACCGCAACGACAGACCAATCGCAGGTCGAGGAGAAATGTTCGCGCGCGTTGCATGCCGGTCGTGGGCCGGCTGCTTCTATCCGCAAACATGGTGTCGGTTGTGATCGTCGACGTAGACGGTGTGGTGGACGCTCATCGTTCCCCGTAAAAGCGCTATCCTTGACTGTGAATTTTCGTTGTGTGTCGCTATGATAACCCATCATGTACTAGGAGGAAAGCTCCACCTATTCGTGCGGCGATGTCGTGGCGGCACTCTCAAGACGGCAGAAACGCCCGTGTCGTCGTGTTTGTTTACTTCGACTACAGTGGTGCTTTCTAAGCATTTGTGTTTTCGAACATCGCCCGGATTTCTTATTTGAAGCATTTCATGCCTGTGCTCAAGTTGAAGGTATTACTGGCGCGTACCGTAGAAGGGAGGTGAATTTTCACGCGTTTTTATCGCCAGAGAAAAGTGATTAGGGTTAGCAATCCTGAACGCTCGCAACGTCCGTCCCCAACCCGCGGCGCCGTTAGAAGGCTGCGCCAGGCAGAAGTCTCTCATGTCTTTCAAAATGTGTGACACACTTGAGAGAGAAGTTTACTAGTCTGGTGAAATAAAGACTTTCCTCTGACTAAGCTTTATTCTTCATCTAACATAAAATAAAGTCTTTTACAAAGGTAAGTTGTCTCATGGCATGTATTTTGGCCTGAAAAATTGATGTTTTGGTTATAACGCGGTACCGCTTATAGTGCGGATTTTCGCGACTTCCGCGACATACGTTATATGCGGTTTAACTGTATATGTTTTATCCATTCCAGGTACAGTCAATAGAATAAATTAAAACTAAATTCGGTGAAGCAGTAGAAAGCAGCTTGGGAAGAACTCTAATGACTTTGGCTGGATTGTTTTAACAAAGGCATACTTATCGTTTACATACCAATCTCGGTTATTATGAGGTTCTACATACAAAATGTCATCAATTTTTAATTTAATGACAAAATATTTTTATCGTTTTAGTTTGAATTAAAAATTTCTGTTTTATTACAACGAACTTGAAGGAAACACCGATTTGTGTGCTCAAGATTATTCTAACACTATTTTAGTAGAATATGCTATTTAGTTTACATCTTATTTTATACCTAAAATGACCATTGACAGCTGTCTAGTATACTGTCCTTCATCGATCAGCATCTTGTTGCCATGCCTAGTGCTTCTATCTGCAACAACACAGCTATTTCTGTGTTTGAGGAAATCAAACCTGCCATTGCACATAAGTGTGAAGGTAAAGCATGTTAGTTTTTTTAGTGGGACAGGCCAACACAGGAATCTTAACATAATATTGACAGTGGTATGAATAAAAATGAAGTGTGTGCTTGTGCTCCAAAACTGCTCCATAATGGATGTTTGACTGCTCCAAAAGGTGCCACAAAATTACTCGGGTCGATCGCATCACTGGCTTCACGCTCTCTCGAAAAAAGACATCTCAAGAATTTTTTTAGTATCTTTGGTTAACTACGTGAGGCTCAAAATAACCTTTGCACATTCCCAACGCACGAAACAGGCATCGGTTCTTGTCCACATACGCAAGTGCCTCCCACCAAAAAGGCGTCGCCGAGCAGGACATTTTGTCACCGGCTCGCCCCGTTGTCGTCTCGCTCGTTTCGACGGGCGGGCCGCTAAAGCTTCTCAACCCCCTTGCCGTCGGCAGCCCTGCACTTCGAGGACGTGCCCATCAACGTGGAGCCCGGCCTGTTCGAATGGCTGGCTTGGTACCCTGAAGGCACCCCCATCTGGATGACCCCCGCCGAGTTCAAGAGCATCGGCTACCACGTCAACACGGAGTACAAGCCCCTGATTGAGGCGGAGGACCTCGGGCACAAGAAGGAGTCGATCGAGCAGTACTACGTGCGCAGCTTCTACGTGGCCCAGAACCTCCTCAAGAAGACAGCCTCGGAAGGTGCGCAGCGTTCCCGCCAACCTGGTTTCGTAGGCACCAGCGTTGCGAGGGGGCTTGGGCTAAAGGCCGCTTCACACACTTGCGCCTGCTTTTGACCGAGTGCCTTAAAAACTCTCGGGATCTCTTACGACAAGAGAAGACACTGGTGCCGTCTATCGGGCTGCTCTGGAACTCTTGGCATTCCCGTATACTTTCTATTGTTTTCAGGCATCCTTCTTTCTTTCTTGGCTTGACAAACTTTCGACAATGTTACGAACGACTATTTCTCGTAGATAGTACATACATTTGATCTCGCAAATACTGCAAAACCCTTGCTATGGTGAAATGCAGTTCCGGAGTGACCCGATAGTTTGCATCGTTGCGGGTTAGCCCTGTTGAGTGCGCTTGTCACCGAGCACCCGTGCACTCCGGGTAAGCAATACCCACAAAGCCTGCGAACTCCGCGGTTACTGCTTCTCTGCAGTGCACAGGTGCTCGGTGAGAAGCACACTCAATGGGGCTAACTTGCTGCAATCAACACTTTTAAAAGTATGAATATCGCAGTTCATCTCGAAGCGAATGACAAGTAGCGCATTATTTTTAATTACTATTCGAAAATTCAAATATTCGCACAACATTACTAGTAATAATTATGAACATTTTCTTTATGCCTCGAGGAAAGTGTTCACTTTGGTAAAGTGAAGTTTTTCTATAACCTACTGCGTATTAGAATTCTGGCAGGGAACTTTCGAAATGCATGATAAGAGTTATTCAGAAATCTCAACTAAAATCAGGTTCACCGAATGGAGCCCTACACACACATGGTTGTTGGAGATTAAGCTAGGGAGAACTCGAACATATGCCAAGGAATGCTGTCTCAAAAGTTCCAACTTTATTCAGTATGCCTGCCGGGGTGCAAGCAGGAACCCGTGCAGTAAACGCATATACTATTCTCACTGACAGCTTAAGCAGTGCAGGGCATGGCTTACTAAGTTCATGCTTCTTGCTTTGTGATTTGTTCTTTGGCATTCGTATTGACAAATGCCCTAATGTCATTGGCGGTGGAGCGGTAAAGAGATGTCGAGGACGCACCACGCCTCGCTGTCCCTAAGCTCTCGTACCACCATGACCCGTTGCAGGGGGCAACGTGCTGCTGGTGGGGCATGCCGCCACCCTGGACACGTGCACACGCCAGCTGACGGGGCGCACACCCCGGTCGGCCGCAGATCTGGTGCAGCTGGTGCACAAGATCCCATACTGCGGGCTGTGCGTGGCCCAGGAGTCCGAGGGCGGCTGGTCCCTGGTGGCACCCCCCACACTGCCGCTGACCCACAGCGCCAACACCCGCTTCGACTGGCGCTCAATGCTCTCGGCGTAGGCGCTGTCGCGCGCAGTCCTGCCGGCTCCGGGGGTCACCATTCTGACGGCTCCCAGCGCCTGTGGCCTACCTGCCAGAGAGGGAGAGCAGGAGTGAGCCAATCTAACTGGCCGTTTCTCCGAGCCTCCGCTAAAGGCACGATGATTACAATAGTGGCGCCTTTAGAGCCTCAAAGCGTCGCGCAAAAAATTTAATTGTGCCGTTTTCCGCGGCGATCTCATTGCCGTGCATTTCGGAACTGCCGCGAGTCCTTGAGATGCTTTGAATGATTTTGGGCAATCCTAAAAAATTCAAGTGGGATTAGGGTGACTCCTAGGGCAAGGGCAGTGATGATGTTGAGCAAATGCAGTGAGCCTCGTGAGGTTAATTTATCAATTGCGTGCAGTCGCAGGATCCAAACAAGAACCAACCTTGTTGGGGATCTCCTACTCATGCGCGTCTGATTGGTATGACTCGTGTTAGAGGCATGCAGTTATGCCACGAGTCAAGCTGTTCTATCCTTAGAACGTTTAAATATTCATGTTACGGAAATCTGTTGTAAGCTGTGGTCACATACTTCTGAGGTTACGTTTCATGTGCACACTCCTCGTCTTGCCGCAATGCTTGGGCCGCCATTTGGCATTTTCGTATGTAAAAAAGGGCGAATTTTAGGCCCCTGGAACACTGCGTATTGGCTTCTGCAGGAGAATACTGATGACATTGTGTACCCTGAAGGAAGGTGAACCACCATGGAGCAGTTTCTTTTTTTTTTTATGCCCATTTTTCAGGCTGTTCCATTATATATAATGCAGAGCATTTGCAGGTGCACTATCTGTTTGCTTGCCATGCTCTGACTGAAAAAAGATTAACCAGACTTTACTTAACAGAAATAATATTTCACCCCCTATACAGGATTCAATTTCACTTGGAGCAATGTGCATGCTAATGCATCCTGTTTACATTCAAAGCTTGCTTGTCTGTCCAGTCGGAGGGGGAGGCCCATGGATCTCATAAGCTGTCTATGGATTACCTCAAATAACCTAAAACTCTCGAAGCTTCCCCGCTCCTCCTCTTCCCTGTTGTCGTTGCATCTTAGAAGATGAAAACATGCTCTTTTATCTAGACAAGATCCACTGTTTCCTTTTTTAGTTGTTGTTGGTGCTCTTGTCATTTGCTGTGCTCACGCTCTAATAGGCTCATTCTTCACTTGTGGATTGCCTCTCGGATCTAGCATGCTTTTTATTTGTCGTAGTTTATCTGATAGGTTGCTCTGATTTCGGTGTCGGAGGTAGTGGTATCCTTAACTCTTTCCGTACCACGCCCACAGTCCATCGATCACCTGTTATCGAGAGTTTCCACACGCCACCGAAATTTGCATTTAGTGCGCAGGAACAGATTGCGCCATCTCGTGAATAGCCGAAGAACTACAGCTTCAGTTTCGATTTCGTTTCGCGCTCTCTCCAAGCTGGTGTGCTATCAGAAATAAACCTTTGCACTGCAGTGGCACTTGTCAGGAGCGGCATCCTGCTGACATTGAGGACCGCTACAAAGACAGCCCCAATTTTCAATATATAACTGCTTTTTCTGATTGTTTCTTTGGATGACAGCAACAGTGAGGACTGTGAATGATGTCGGATTGTTCGATTTGAGCTCCTACAGGGATGTTTTATATCCGAAACACAGAAGATCGACAGGTGCTCGTTTGATAGAGTCAGTCTAGCTTTCTAAGCTGTCCTGAGCCGGGGCACACCGTTTTATGTGTGTCGCATACCATGAAAACAGCAGCAGAGGAGAAGCTAGAGCAGTGCTACAACAAACTAAGGTTGTGTGAGCAAAAAAATGTTCTTGAGGACATGCACCTCCAAATGCAACAGCATCTCTCAGTGGCATGATGCCATGAATGCACACTTGGCATTGGACCAAAAAAAGCAGTATCAGATAGTTTTCTAACTTACAGGCCACTAACTTATAGTGGTGTCTATGAAGCACAATTTCTGTATGTAGGGATTTTTTTTTTTTCTTTCTTCAATTATATTTTGATATTATATAACTGCAAATGTTTAAACTTTTTCTTCTCATTTTTGCACAAACTCCAAGTTCAGCATTTAAGTTGGACTAACTTTTTTTCCGACATTAATGAAAATAGTTAAATTCTAAAGAGCAGCTTATTGGCTTCATTTGGATGTATCATAATTTGCCATATGTGACTAGTTTTCTAAATAAAAAAATGTTTAGTCCATCCCTCTATAATCCCTGCTTTTCCCTGTGGTGTGGAAAAAGTTAAGTTCAAAAACAAGTGTTGCATATTGTCCAGTGTGGTTTATTCTCTGTAAATTCTGAATGGCTTCAACATGTAGCATGCCCCCCCTCTGACACACGACAAACCCCTTTTTCTGGGATATCTCAAAAAAGGGGCGCGCGTCGCGGTGTTTAAAAATCCTTTTTTAGGCCGAAAAAGGCCATGCGTGTTTGTAATTTTGGATTTTATAGGATGCTGAGGGTGCGTAGATTGAGTTTGTGCCATAAAAGACCATATCAAAATTCACATTAGTGCCCCTTTAACTAAATCTTTTAGGTAAGTGAAATCAGGTTTAATTGGTTTCATCATGTTGTTGCCCAGTTTCTGGAGCATTTTTGCAGTGTTCAAGCTGCTCAAATTCAAATTAATCACACTTTTACTATGCTCTACTCTGTTTTTTATTCTGAGAGAAAATAATTCTTTTATCTGTCGAGTGACTGATGTTAATCTTGGCAAGTATAAGACAAAATTGTGTCCCAAGCCCATTCAGTTCCAACCACTGAGTCTATTTTAGTCAACTATTTCAGTCTATACTTCGTTGCACAGTAAGTGGGAGCAAGAGCCACGGAATGTTCTGCCTCAAATGACATTTTCACTATGTGAGCACAAGGGCATGAAAAGCATGTTCAAAGTCTGGTGCTTGTTCAAGCATCATCTGGTTTGCTCACACTTAGGGTGGAACAGAATCCAGATTGTTAGCTTTCGCCAAATGTTGCATTACTTCAGAGCTTGTTTATTGAGGAACAGACCAGGATGCACCCAGGAAATGTTAGTTAAGGCTAATTCACACTGTTGCAACCGAGTCTGACAAAACCAGTTTTTAAGCCTCTTGTGACGGCTTACGACCGTGCCACGCAGCAGCGTCGTCTTTCGTAAGCGGCTGAAAACCCCGTCTTCTTGGACTCAGTGGTAGTCGGTTGCAACAGCATGAACCAGCCTTTATTCGGTTCATTGGCATACTTTGCAATGGTAGCTACTCATGAGCTGTAATACCCAGGTGGATGCACATTCTCTTTCTATTGGTAACTGGGCTTGCAAGCATGTATCTGATCATGAGTATTGTGCATGGAGGACCACTCCGACAGGGGATTGTATCCTGACATATCTGTTGTGAGAGGATACACTAGTGTGAATTCATCATGTAAATTCGAAAGTTTTTGACCATTGCAGTTTTCTTGGCACTTTGGAAACAATTGACTGTGAAGGTTGACTGTAAAAGGAAATGCTGGTGAAGGAAGGTTATTTGTACGAAGCTTGTTCTGTATGGTGTGTGCTCAAGTTTGTCTATTTATAGCTTTTTTTTCAGCCATACGTGTTACTTTGGAATGTAGCAGCACAGTCACTGATAGTGATATGAATACTGTTTCTTTAGGATGGGCTAAAATCCTATGATAGGAATATGCTTTTACAGTTTATTGAGGTTTGTGTACAGGTTCGGAAATATGATGCCCTTTATTTTAGACTTCAGCTTTGTTCTTAAACTAAAACGAGGGCAAAATGCATCCATTGCTGCGGTTATTTCTTGTTTACTTTAGATTCCACTTTTTTCACAAATTGAATAATTAAAAATTCCTGTTGTATCGAGTTGGGGCTGGCTGTTGAAAAACTTCTTAGTATTGCCACTCTCCTAAGCATTCCAAAATACCTTTGGTAGCTACACAGCTGCTCTACAGTTTTTAGGTGCCAATATGCCGATAGGGTTAACAAATCATTTATCTGTCACAATGTTATGCCAAGCTAATAAGAATTACCTTTCACTATTTTGCTTTTAATGCACAAGGAGGAAAACAAACGATTCGGCAGAGACAGTCTCTTAAGACTGCTTACATGTAGGAATGCTCTCGCATTCCTACGTGCAGCGCATTCTTACAAGCAGCGTGCCACGTCTTTGTTTTTCACACGGCGCTCCAGCGGTGACATCACACTTCCCCATTGCGCAGGCGTAGCCAGTGAACCCTGCCGGCTTCACGATGGCTTCCGTGTTAAGGTATCTGCGTTGCTGTGCTTTTCTTTTTGTTTCATTTCTGAGGCGCATCCACTTCGACCTTGAGCGGCGCATGCTTGATGACATATTTTTATGACCATCTTTCGGGCACAACGCTGACGCCTTTTCACATAATGGGACAACGAAGGCTTTCGCCTTAAAACTAGTAGCCCATTCTCTGAATTTCATTCCTCTTCATTGTTATTTTAAAAAGATTGATGGCCAGCAGTTGAAGCTTGATTTTTTGTACAACTGCAGCTGGTATGAAATTTGCTGGTCTGTACTTTTTGTCACAGGCAGGATAAGTTAAACAGAGCTAAGGTTATGTGTGCCTACAGATTGTGCTCACTGTATGCATTGATCACAAGAGAAACTACAAGTATATCGAGTACCACCCATCTATGAGAGCAAGAATGCGAAGAAAACCGAATCCCAAACCTCACGCTGAAACAGCGTTTTGAATAAGCAAGACAGCACTGTCTAATCGGGCATATGCTGGTACCAGTTCCGCATTGCATGCTTCCTGAGCATTATTTTTCTTCTCGTCGCCACAACCGCAGCCATTGGTTGCACGCTTCTCAGACTTTTTTCTTTTGGGCAGCTGGAATTGACCCATCAATGCCTGGCCAAGTTATAGATTGCATTGTTTGCAAAGGTTCTATCAGATGGCTTGAAAGCAGGTACCTTTGGTGGAAGCCTACATTATTGAGGCATTCACCTGCTAAAACACCGTCTGCCATGAATTCCATGCTAGAGTTCCCATGTTTTAGAGCGCAGCTTTTAGGGGCCCGTTTCCGGCTTGAGCGGCGTCGGCGTAACCGCGAGGTCACGTGACCCCCCCCCCCCCCCCCCCCGAGGTCACGTGACCCACCCAGGTCACGTGACACCCCTAGGTCACATGACCCTCGAGGTCACGTGACCCCCTGAGGTCACGTGACCTTCAGAAGTCACGTGACCCCCTGAAGTCACGTGATCCCCTTGAGGTCACGTGACCCCCTGAGGTCACCTGACCCCTTGAGGTCACGTGACCCCCTTGAGGTCACGTGACCTCAAGGAGTCACCTATCCCTCAGAACGCTTCCATCTTCCTCCTCAAGAGCTGCGCTCTAACCGGCGTTACAGGGAATTGTAAACGGCTTTCATTTTTTCAAGAAACAGATGGGTTACGTTCGATGTATTGTTTGTTGGTAGAAATATTACAATTGATAAATCCACACAATGAATGTCCAGGTAAATAATAGCATGCAATTGTAAATATTATGGGCTAGAGTGGGAGGCTTTTGGCATGCTCGGCTGTTAAAGCTGTATAAACTTCTAAACCAAATATTGCTAAAAGCATTAAACGGCACGATTATCTTTTTATTTTATTTTCTTAATATTTAAGGGTGGTGCATTTTATCTAGCTTGATGTTTTATGGAACTCTCTCTTTTGGTGTTGTACGGAATAGACAAAGTATCCTTGTTTTGTGTATCTGCGACGTTCTGCTGCAAGCTTGTAGCAATTCAGCTGTTGTAAAGTGTTCATGCATGTGCTCTGTGGTGGCATTTTTGTGATGTTCTAAAATGTTCTATTAAATATTCCCATGCTGGTTGTTGGGAAAAGGGCTTTCCAAGGCTATGAATGCTGGTGCACCAAAACATAATTTCTTCTGTGGTTTTTCAGCTGTGTAAACTTGCACATGTTGATGCTTTTTACGTTGTTCATTGTACTGTGCTATGACCTAAAGTGCCATTGGGTCTGGGTGGTTTTTATTTTAACACTGCTGGCAAAAATTTCTTGTCAGACAGTGGGGTGCTGTTGCTGCGACGATTATAACAGCATCCTCCAACGTGGCTTACAACTGATTTTGTTGTTTTTGTCAATGTGTTAGCGTTCTCCTGTCGTTAATTTATGGCTTGTAAATACACAGGTCCTCAAGATGCGAAATCTGAGGTGTAAAAATGGTCAGGTGTGGTTCTGTACATTACTGGTTGTTTGTAAGCGAGCTGTCTAGAGTGTATTTTAAACTTGATGCACACAATTTGAGGTGTAAAGCAAACAAGTTCACCAATTAAATTATTTCTTGTTAATTATGTTTTCTTTTGTGTTATTTGTCTCCTTTTTATTCCAACTGCCAACTGAAGATCAAGAGAGGTCATGTGTGATGTTACATACTTGCACTGCATGAGCATGAAGTCTGCCTGGTTGTTTGGCCAGTGTGGCATGACTGCGCATGTTGCACCCTATGTGGAGAGGAAGTCGTCTGCTTCTTGCGCAGGTGTTGCGGTGATGTCAGAATGACGCTGAGCTCTGGTTGGCTTTGATTGAAAGGGCAGTAGGTGGACCTCAATGCTAGATGCCTTGAGGTCTACCCACTATTTTTTTCAATCAGCAAATAAGAGCTCAGCATTCCGATATCATCGCAGCCCCTGTGCAAGAAGCAAACAAACTTGCACTTTGCATTGAACTCGCACTTTTAGTGTCTCTTTGTAAAAAATGTGTTGAATTGCCATCTGACTTAAATAACAATACTACTTATGATGCCTCTCGAATGAAGACATAGACACAAACATCTTGAACATGGCTTCGTTTATAACTCTACATAGGAGCACTCAACGCTCACTCCTCGCATGCTGCGAGAATTTCCTTGACATATTTACAAAATTTGCATCTATGCAAGTGAGGTACACTCCATGTCATTTACAGCTGGGTATTTGAAAAGAAAAAGTATTACTTCTAAAGGCAAGCGTGCTACTCCGTTTTACACCACCACATTGATGGCCCGTACATGTCGGCTCCTTAAAAAATGAGCACACTGCTACACGTGGCTTGGAGGACTCGCTGACTGCACAGCCGTACCAGAACTGTTTTGAATGCCGTGGTGTTCCCGAGTAGAAAATGTGGCGCGTCGGACAAGGCAAGCACGACTCGGGGCCAAGATGTATGTAAAGTCTCCGCCAATATGAAAGACCCACCTGGAGTGCAAGGCAGAGACAGCGGCTGGTGTGGGGCACAGCGCACATTGTGCACAGTTTCATATCGTTGCAAGGGGAGTAAAACTCTACGATGCAGCCACACAGGCGAAATGCCTCCCTTTCCCTCGAAGTGACACGGAATCGCCCAAAGCATGAACAACGCCCCCCCCCCCCCCCCCCCCACACACACACACACAAGCCACCGTCTCCACCACATGTTCAAAGTAGGCCTTTCATGTCGGAGACTGTACTATGCCAAACTTTGTTCAGTAAAACACGCGAGCGGTGGCCGGACTGTAGCCCCCATATGGGAGGCACTCCACAAGGGGCAATTCCAAGTGGGTGTCACCTAACTCTCGGGTGATGTTCCTGGAAGTGCCCGCCATCTGGTGCTGGCCATATGAAGCAGCCTCTGTTCATGTGTTACAGCTCATTAACTCCAGCATAGTATATCTCTTGTGGCCATATCCACCCGACTTCAATTCACAATTTGTGGAAGCTTACCCCCCACCCCAATGCCGATCGGAGAGTACAGCAGCATCTTGTCAGCTCAAGAGTTCAAGCAAAACAACCGAATGTGCATTGTTTCACAATAGAAATTCTCCATCAGCATTACCATCTGTTGACTAACAGTGCTATGCTGATAAGCATCAACCAACTAGTTCTAAGAGCATATGAATGAACTGTGACTCAATTTCTTTGTAGCAGTGTTCGGCGGCGTTGCATAACTTAGGTATATAAGCATTGCAGCAAACCGACGAAAGGTCTTGCCTCCCGTTATACTAAAAGCATTCTCCAAGGCAAAAGGATGGCACAGACAGCTTGTCTAGACAAAAAAAAAAAAAAATATACACCAAAATATAATTGCAAAATAATTTGACAACAATATCTGCAGTCTTGCATGTGACCAATATAAAGAAAAGATTTGCAGACACTTGATGCATGCCTTGGTATTGGCAGCAAGAGGCATGTTGGAGACACTGGTGAATGTTGAGTCTATCGTGCCTGCTTCGAGCAAAGGAAGGAGTTGAATCCTTCAAGATTTTTATGAAAGCCCACCAGTGGCGACGTCCAGACTTTTCAGCACCAACATGCTTTGTAGCAAAATGAAGATGAGCTGCTCTTGCCAACATGTCAATACAACAAACTTTCATGCTTCTTTGAGCATTAAACTTAGCTTCATAAAGTTAAGAATGTTGCGAGTTACACTTCATAACTGCGAATGAGTAGAAATACTGATTGAGCCAAAGTACAAACAGGATAGTTTTAACAGCAAGCGGCATTCCACATGCAACAGTAAGTTGCCATGCTTACTGACCACCAGTTCCCCGGATGACTTTCAGTTGTATTCCCATCGTGCACGTACCGCAAATGGCAATAGCAGTTAGCTGAAATGACAGTTCAAAGTTTAGCAAATTAATGCATGTCGCATAGAAGGCAATCTGCCGGGAGAGCATGCCAAATGTTTTATTGCCGAAATGGCAGACAGCGGAATGTCATTTAATATTCTAAAGCGACTGGAGTATTCCTCCCAGAGAATAGCATTGGACCGTGTACACGGTCCATGCCGTTGTGCGGATGGCCAGATCGTCCCTTAGGACCTAGGAGGAGGCTTGACTAAATTTCGAAGACCATGGAATGCACCATATGTAAAACTCCGTTCAACTTAATAAACTTTAATAAACACAACAACTGCATGGCAATTATAACATCCTAGTGCTCGGAACATAAGGCAGGGGCGGAGGGAAAAAGAAAAAAAAAGGGCTGGATCTGGGCTATGAGTAATAGGTCGGAACAATATACAATCATTTGACACGATCAAGGTAACGAAAGTCCAGCAGCGGCTTTGTGGCGGTGGCTGGCTCTCCCTCCCGTTTTCAGATGGGCTTGTAGAGCAGCGTGGTGACGTACTTCTTGCGGTACCTGTGCGTTGCACTGAGGACCATGACTCCGTCCTTGATGGACAGTGCGTACAGGTGGTTCAACATGACGTGGTTGGGCTCCGGCAGCAGGGTGGGCTCACACCGCACGGGGACATCCTTGTTCAGGATCACCTGGAGCAGGTGCGGAGGCAGCACGGGCGGTCCCGTCGACTTCTCGTACGGCTTGGGCTGCGGCGGCTCCTGGCCGTAGTCGCCCGGTGGTGAGCCGGAGACGCTCTGCGCGCCGCTTCCCGAGTTCACACTGTCCATGGCCAGCGCCTCGAAGACCTCGAAGTCGGACTGTTTGACGTTGATAAGGTTGTTCTTGGTGCCGAGGTCGTTGTCCACGGTCGGTTCGTTTTGGTCGTGTACCCACTGGCCGTCCACCATGAATTTGTACTGGTGGTCACCCTCGGGGACGTCGAGGATGACGACGAAGTCGCCGTGGCTGTGCACCATCGGGATGGGCTTCCAGTTGGTGAAGGTGCCGCTAATGCACACGTCCTTCCCACCGCCTTCCCACTTGAAGACGGTCGGGAGCGGGGCGTTCAGCTGCGAGTTTCCCTCGAGGGTGGACGCCCGGGGACGGATGTCGGCGTCGCCCTTCCTGAAGCTCGGGAAGTCCTCGGAGTCGTCGAGGGAAGCCTGGTAGATGAAACGGCTCTTCCTCGAACTGCTGGTTGTGAACTCGAAAGCACGGTCATCCTTGCCGGGCGACGACGGCGGATCCGTGTCCGTGGAGAAGGCCCGGTCGCGTTTGCTACCTGACCCGGTGTTGCCCATCTGGCGACTCCGCTGGGTATCGCCGCCGTGGTGAAGCTACAAATAATAATCTATATAACTTTATACGCGATTTGGTAAACAAAATTAATCACAGGCAGCCATTTTATTTGCGTTTCAGCACGCTGTTGCCAGACGTGTTGTTGAAAGGGGAATCAAGGAAATCCAGCGAAAAGTTGAAATCGACGATTCAACTCCTGCAATTTCTGGCCTTTTCTTTGGCAATTTGGATTCTAAGAGAGCTGAAAACCGGCAATTTTTCTGCACAGGAACTTACAAAGCAAAAACACTGAAATCATGTGCCCGCGCATTGTTTTGAGCGCGTACAAGTTTCCTTCGTGTTTAAAGTAAACTTATTCTTATTCGTTTATTGTACCTTATTAAAATATTTTGTATTGCGTCAGTAAATATTTTATCTGCATTTCAGATGTAAGCGCAGTATTTTCAGACTGAGGACTGCCTCAGAGGCCCGAGGGGCTCATAGCAACCGCTTTGTTGACTGCCAGCAACCATGTTCACATTTCTCCACATTTCTCTCCGCGCCCGGTGGCGGTGATCAACTAACGTATGATTTTGCGTCCTCATCGCCTGCTGTAATATCGAAGCGGGCAATTGAAAACTCCTCTTCACAATTGCAGGTATTTTTTACCACGGCACATTTCAGAATATTTTACCTATTTTCCAGCCGCTGTAACCCAACCACCTCCTCAATCTACGAATCGGTGTTAGGTACTGCGCTATAAATTCCCCTGGGAGCTACACAGCTGACTGCAATCTGTTATTTCGTAGTTGCGGCCTTTTGGGTTAGTATGATGATGTGCTTTGCTCACTCCGTATTTAAATAGCAGCCTTTTATTGATATCCGATTGTTTATTTTCGAGTTAAAATTTTATGCCCAGACAAATCCTTGAGGCTGTAATTTGGCAGCGACTACGCGGGGATTTTGGTATCATTTTCTGGGCTTGTATTACAAGCTCTGTTGCGAAGCTTTTGTTACTCTGTAGGCAGTTCATATATATTGAAAAAAATGAAAGATTCTCTAGTTTGCGCCGTCAAGCGTGTTACACAGTGCTTCGGTGACACCCAGAACGGGAGGTCGGCTTGGAGCTTTCCATGCAGCTGCGTGAGCAGTTGTTCGCATCTTTCTTGTGCGTGTGCGACGTTGCACACCTGTTCGTACAGAAGGCAACGTTACTAGATTTTGTACATATAGCTCCCTTCGATAACACTTTAATGCTGTTTGAAATGCACGAGTTGACTCAACTTCTTCAGTAATGCATGTTTTAGTTTCCCTCACACCTGATGAACTAAATTGTGCGTATTTATTGCCCTTATAATTTCTGGCCTTTTCGGTATGTATGTACATAGCATGTACATACATACTGTCAGGCTAAGTTATATCCTATCTAGTGTTTTTACTTTTTTTTTTCTTTCTCGGTTTGTACTGTGGGTACAACCAATCCAATAATGCACAAAATAACCCAATAAAAAAAAAAACAGTTTAAAAATTCTTTGCTGCAGGACGCCCGCATTATTTCCCCCTAAATTGAAAATCACCAGCTCTCAAAAGCCATGCACTGCCATCCCCTTTCCATTTCCGTAGGCTTTTAACCACGAGTCCCGTTATTGCATGACCGTCTCCGATCAAGCCCAGACGCCTGCATTCTCTATTCATTGTTTGGATTTTGGGGCCCCACTGTTCGACACACGACTTCTGCCTCCCAGACGTTCATATATCCTTGAGAAAACAAGAAAGATTATACAGTTTGCTCCATTAGGAATGTCACATGGCGCTTCAGTAACAACCAAAACAGGAGGTCGGCTTGAAGCTTTCCACGTAGCCGTGTGAAGGTTACACAGTTGTTCTTTACCTTATTGTGTGTGGGATGTTACACATACAAAACAGGTTATCCTGCCTTCATTATCAGAGCCCACAAAAAACGGGGACCAAAAGAAGACTCGTACAACAAACATTAAGTGCGAACGAGAAGGAGTGTTGTCCTTCTCGTTAAAGTTAAAACAATGCGAAACAGCAGAGTGTGGACGAACAACTTGAAAGAGGCCTAGACTGGTGAAGACATTTTACAGCATGGGCAATATATATTAGATTATGGAATGTCGAACCAGCCACTAGTTGTTATCCTTGTGATCTGAATCATTGACAGTGTCCTTGGGAAGCCTCATCCTAATATTTACACTGATAAGTGATTTAATAGTGTAGATTGTTTTGGGAATAGTGGTATGCTTCTATGTAAATAAAAAGATTTTGCTATGTTGGGAAGCATCAAACTGACTGTGAATCACCGAGGGAAAAAAGTGCATCTTGATTAGAAAACAAAACAGTAAGGGGGGTCAATGGTTTGGCAGTAGTGGTGTAATAAAGGAATTGGGCACAGGCTTTTTGATAGTCGAGGATTGTAAGACAGCTCGTAAGATTTTAAGATTGCGCCAAAGTGCTTACCCTGCTACATTTTGCTACATTTTACCAAGATCTGGGGAATTCATGCCAACATTGCTCCAAAACTTGATTTCAACTTAGTAACACGCAACTTGGCTGGAGCGATATGATTATGCAAGTTTTCACAACTTTAGATTATCACATCAAATAACGTACTACTCAATCTGATTTCGCATCAAACACTGACAGTACTCAGAAGTTCCGAAATAATTCTCGTATATGCAGGTACCTAGCCAGGGGGAGGCCCATGGGGCCCGGCCCCCCCCCCCCCCCCCCCCCCCCCCCAAAATCTTCCATTTTGCTGTGACCCACCCCCCCCGAAACAAAATCCTGGCTACGTGCCTGCATGTATGTATTCTGTACTGGTGGGTTAGCTAGTCTTGTTGAGTGCGCTTCTCACCGCATGCTGGTGTACTGCAGTGAGGCGACAACCACAGAGTGGCCATCGCGATTTTACCACAGCGCACCTGCGCGCTAAGGGGAAAGCATCTCTCCGGAGCAAGACATAACAATTTTTTAATAAAACTTCGCCTTGTGTATGTGCTTGACTGATTGCGATATCTTGGCGGTATCTTTTTCAAATTCTAAATTTAGCAAGGGTACTTGGGTATTGCAAAAATATTTATAAGGACTTTTCTTTAGGTTTATGCCTTATGCCAACTTTTTCTAAATTAGCAGAAGTAGTGGATGCCAGCTCGGGAAGAACAATAACGAAGGCCTATTAATCATAATAATAATAATCTCTTTATTTCATTTTAGGATTAGGGGACCTGAACAAAAAGCTGCAATGGCAGATTGACAAGAGTCCGGGACACCTTTACAGCAGGTGAAATCCAACGAAACACTAATTTACAAAAGAAAAATAGTACAGAAATAAAATGAAACACGGTATGTCACTTTTGCCAAAGCACACAAAAATACAACATAAAGAACAAAAATGTAGCATTCAACACAGGGCAGTGTGTATATACTATATATAATGTAGGAAAAAAAAAAAAAAAAAAAACTTAATAATATGCACATATATACTTAATAATATGCACATATAATATGCAGTGTCATTGCATCAATGTCCAAGCCCTTAAGAAGTAACTACTTTAATATGGCAATCAATTGGTGATTTAATGTGTGCACGAAAGTGTATTAACATGCCATTTTCTTTTGCACGTAGTTCAAATGAAGAAGTGAATAGGCTAACGTTACTGAGCTTTATAAAAAGAGCTATTTTCAATCTGTTAAGACTTCTTGACAGGAAGCCTGTATTGATAAATAATGTGAATGGGTTTTATATTAAATAATAAATACTTTTTCAGTGTGATGATGTGACATATTGGCAATGGCACGCAAACTTTTTTTTTTTTTCAAAAGGTGAAGTTTGTTTATGTTTATCTTGGTCGTGTTTTCCCATACTAAATGACAGTAATTCAGTTGCGAATAGCCGAATGATTGATAAAGTCGACGTTTGACAAACTACGTACCTAATAACGATTTTAATAGTTGACAAGCCAATTTTTGTCATGAAGTTCTAGATATAAAATGTAATTAACATTTCATAATCAAATGACAAGGGTTTTTTTTTTTCAGTTAAGAATTGCAGTTTTATTGCAACCTCTAGAACATTAAGCAAAACATATTTTATTCTAGCATTATTTCACTGGGATTCCGTACCTAAAATAACCATTCACCGCAGTTCATGTTGCCCTCCAGTCATCAAAGACGGGAAGGGGAGGAGGAAGCAGACGGGGGGGGGGGGGGGGGGGGGGGGGGGGGCGGCGGCGGTGGCGGCGTTAAAGAGGGAAGGAGGTTCCCCTCTCTCTTCTCCAGCGTTCCGCCTGCTTCCTCCCTCCCGGCCCGTCTCAGTCTCGCCCTCTGAACAGCTAGTTTTGTGTTTGAGGGAATCGATCCTGGTGTGCAATCGATGATAAAAGCACATAAGTGAGAAGGCAAACTAGACTTTGCCTAGCTGGACAGGTCAACACATAAATCTTAACGTGATATTTGCAGTGTTATAAATGAAAATGGAAGTGTGCGCTTACGCTCCAAAAGTTCTTTTGGCTACTCCAAGCGCCGCTCCAGAATGACTCAGACCTATCACATCACTGAAGTTCTGAGTGCTATGACATAGTCTGCTGCTTATGAAGTGCTCGCGACAAGAAAATACCCCTTTGGTTCTGGAGCAGTTAACTATAAGGATGAGGGAATGTTTATTTATTAAAGGTGCCGTGCCACGATATTCGCTTGAAATGTTTTTCACTTTACACGAGCTTACTGGCACTAGTGGGACCTAAGTATACTCGCACGCAGCGCCAACGACAAGGAGACTGCTTTGTTGCAGTCAGGCACGTAGCCAGGATTTTGTTTCGGGGGGGGGGGGGGGGGGGGGGGGGGGGGGGGGCGGAGGGCGGAGGGGGGTCAACTTTCGCTTGCGGTCCGAAACGTGGTTATTATTATTTTCATACGCGTTTTCACGCCGCCAGCTTTGCGCCTGTAGCACGAGCAGGAACTTTAGCGCACCACCGCGCTTAACACATATGCTTCAAACTTTTCTTTTTTTTAATTTGATTGATTTAAGGTTTTTTGATGATGCTCGACAAGTTTGTAATTGGAACCATATCATTATTTGCATTATTTTAAAAGTTAAATAACGAATTTTAGTTAATTAGCCGGCTTACCATGAGGATCATCCTCCTAGATTAGGGAGTCTTTGTAGATAATGTTTGGCGTCGTACAACGTTCTCCGCAACCCGCTACGATACCCGGAATTCTACAGCCAAGACCATCGGCGCGCAGGCGCAGTAGCTGCTTCTTCGTAGCGGAGGGCTTTGCGGAGGTGGAAACGCGGTCTACGAAAACTCTCTATTATGTCCTCCTGGTCGTATAACGCACCTGCACAAACCTCATTAGTCTACCTCTCGTGACTTTTTTTTTTTTTAATAGGTATGTTCGAATTAAAATTAAACACGCCGTGTATTAGATGCTTTTCCGTTTTCTTAGCTGGACACTGTTCCAGTATCTTTTATATTGCAAGTCAATTTTCTACCATTGTTTCCTTTATGTAATGTTAGGTAACCTCTAGCCCTTGGAGTGTTGCTTCTAAATTATCTGCCTATGCGTTTTTCCCTCTGCTAGGATGCAAGCTGACTGTGCTGTGCTATTAAACTGTTGCATAAAAAATGGCTGCCGACACGAGAGATTCCATGTACGGGACCAATAAATCCATCCTTGAGCGAGAATCGTCCTTCTCACGACTGTCTACGGCCATGGTTGGACGTGCCCACAAGCTAGAAGCCGCAGAACCGGTCAACGCTGGCTCGTGCAGAGCTCTCGTCGAGGAGGGCGACCCTGGTGCCAAGATAAAGGCTACAGAGGTGTCTGCAATAGCTGTTTCAACAGTGCCTTCGAACTGTCAACCAAAAGGTCGAGGGATGCTTTGGGAGTGGAAGTCACTGAAAGAATGTAAGTCATGTTTTTGATTTTCGTTCATGGTGTCTGTGAAACTCTCAGGGGTTTCGAGAGAGGAAGAGTTTTTACGGACGTAGCAGGAAGGTTGGCGAGACCTTTCGGCAGTCATCTTACAATGCTTGATCATGTCAGTGTTCATTACCCAGCTTCATGAGGTGGCATGTGTTGGAAACCAATTCAGCACTTGTCTGTAACCGAAAAGGAAGCAAAAAAAAAATGAATCTGGGAATTTGTAATTTCAATAAACATTTCCTTTATGGGTATGCCAAATTTGGATCTAACTTCATTGAATGCTGATGATGATGAGGGCTTGTGCTGATGATGATCAGGGCTTGTTTGTACTAAACAGATTACGAACTAAGAGTATTCTGAAGAAACATACAGTGTAACTATTTTTAATTATTATTTTTTTTAAGGTGGGGAGAGTTAGACAATTGCTGTTTTCACCATGTGTTTACCAGGCTCGGCGGACGTTAGATGAGGGGATTATCGTCAAAATAAGCTGACTAATTAAGTAAAAAAATATATTAGTTTTTTATCATTGGTTTTGGGGGTCATGTTGCAATTGGAATACTTTCGGGAATTACTATCACAGGCCAGAGTAATCTAAAGAATTTGCGATAAGGTAATAGAGTTCTACATATTAATCGATCAATTATGTTTTTTCGCCGGACTCAAAAATTGTTTGCTAAAAGAGCGTTACAAGCCCTGCCCACAATGGCGTTTAGAAGAATGATGTTGGTTCAGTCGCGTCGTCACTTGTGTCGTCAGCGCACCTATCAAGGGCACGCTGCCTATTCGCGACTCCAGCAAAACGGACGCCGCCAAGCGGGAAAACCGGGAACCAGCCGGTCCAGGTCGCTCCGCGCCCCTCCGCGTCTCTGGTGGCTTTCGCGGAGACGTGTTGTCGGCGCGGTGGCGAACAATGTAATTTGACGAAGGTCCGAATATTTCTTAAGTTTGCCTGAGTGATCATTAGTGTAGTGAAGCCTCAGTAAATTGTTTTCTTCTATTATGTGTTTGAAAGCCCGTTTACTCCACAGCACACGGTCGCGTGCTTTCGATTTCTTGGATGGGGAGGAATCACGGAAAAACTTTTTGATTTCTTGTCTGTCTCGAATCACATTCAGAGTGACGACTGCTTGGTAACTGATACTGGAGGGAACATCAATGTTGCAGTCAAGTGAATGGGAAGGGTCGATAGCTGCTTTTCTTGAGTTTGGTTGTGTTCGATTAGCTTAAAGTTTGAGCCACCCACGCCGGTCGGTGCGTTGGCTATTCATCTTGGCTGCTTTTCGCCGAAAAAAGCCTTTGGACCACACTGAAGGAGTTGGGCTGATTTCGCAATTACTTGATTCAGGAAAACTTGCTCGCTGCAAATGATGAATGAGGGAAATTCTCTGTTTTCAAAAGATGGGAGACAAGTCTCGCAACGTTAGATGCTGCCACGGCATTTTGACCTATCGCGCGTCCAATATTTATATTACCAGGACGTCGAAGCCAGCAGTAATATACGTCTACATTGATCAGGTTGACCAGCCACAAAAAAATACTAATTTTCTCTGTTCAGGATTCGAAGCAAAGTTCAATGCAGAGAGGTTCTGCGTGGATCTTCAGTGAAGACTCTCTTCAGTTTGTCTCCGTGCTGCCGGATATAGAACCATTTGGCTAAATTTAAGTAGTATGTCTTCGTCTGTCAAATATACTTTTATTCAGCAGCTCACCTAATAGCTAGTCAACTAAGCTCATATTTCAACCCGAAGGATATACTAATATCGCTTTAGTGGGACCATAGTACGTAATATAATACATAACCCGCTCGTCAAAAATGACTTCTCGATTGCTACTAAAACCTGAATTGAAATACGAGTATCAGCTGCTTAGTGGGGCGCCGGCGGGTTAACATGGTCCTTGGCTCAAAAAGCGGTTGCTTAATTTTCGTAATTTTCCTGCAGCCTGTGTTGATGGCCGAGCAGACGACTGGAGCTGTTTCGTAAACGCGGATACGCACAAAAGCTCGATTCCGCAGACAGATAAGTCGCACGGTCGAGGCATGCGAGTTAGCTGAAAAGTTACTATCTGTGGAACAATTCTATAGTCATCGCCGCTTTCCTTAGATGATCAAAACTGATTAGTATATTACCGTCTCTCCGGAGCCCATAGTTTCGGTTTTGAACGAAATCTCCGAAACGAAACTTTGACACGAAAAGAACAAAAAAACACCGGCAAAGCAACACTATGCTTTGCAAGTTTACCTGCACCGGCTACACTTCACCGTCTCAGTTCAAATACCTATAAAATTGGGCATTAAACAAAAGAAAATCTGTTAAATTGTACGCGCCACCCATTCAGGCGGCCCGGCCGAGCCGCCACGACCTGGACTCAGCCGCCATGTTTGTTTGGTGGTGGCGCCCCCTATAGGTCGCTGGAGTCGCGATAGTGACAGCACGATTCAAACGACTACGTCACTCAAGCGTCATTGTGGGCAGCTCAATTTTTACATAGAGTAAAGAAACGGCGAAAACGGATAAATATCAAGAAGACCATTACCTTTTTTTAAAATTCTTTAAATTGGTTTAGCCTATGATAGTAATTTTTGTAAAGACAAATGTCCTGTAAAACCAATAATTAAAAAATTTGCCGGATTTTAGTTCATTAGCCCCCTTATCATGACCATTATCAAGTGCCCGCCGAACCTGATACACGGTGAAAACGGTACTAGTCTCTTCTCCTTTTTAAAAAAGCTGTTCAAACTAAAATCAAACACCCCGTATATATTCTCACGAATGACGAGGTGGCGAAACAAAGAGCAGCTGAGGAAACTGAAACGTTTAATGGGGCGAACTTGTGCCCAAAACAAAAGGGGAACAGAATATAACAACAGAGCGTCGCAGGCATCGAAGTCGGCGTAACAGCAGGATCGAACGCTGGGGCGAGACCGACTGCGGATATTCTTGATGAACACCAATTCTAAATTGGATTATAGGTTTCTGGGGTTTATTTTTGGTAAAATTCATAGATTCTTTTTGGGCTTCATTTTAATCAGAAATACTGTGTTTATTGGAGTTTGCTTTTAGCGTATCATCGCGAGAAAATGACCACTTAAAATTGGATGAAAATAAGCAGTGGGTTAACGTTCAAAGTGTGACCAGAAAAGTTTGAAAAATATTGTAGCTAGGCGGGTAATGCAAAATCTTCCAAGGAATATGAAAGCCTGTTTTTTCGTGGTCTAATCCCACAACTTGTCACACATGCTGCTGGAATGTAAAAGTTGGTTTGCAGTTTGCGACGGATTTCTCAAAGTAAAATTTCAGACGTACTTTGATTATTCGGACGTTTTTGCAAAACCGTCAAGTACTTTTCTTTTATTTTGTTTGTTTGTGTGTGTGTGTGTGCGCGCGTGCTTGCGTGCGTGCGCGCGCTTTTTTGATTACAGTGATGTCTCGATAATATATGGACACCTCCGTTCCTTCTAAAAGTTGTCCATAATGTGAATTGTCATAATGAAGAAACAAAAATTTATGTATTTATTTAGCCACTGTTGGTTGGTTATTGGCGCCACCGTGGCCAAATGAGGCAACACTGGGACGGCTAAAATAGACAGCGCCGCCGGCGGCCAAATCTGAGCGTTATGCTGTGGCGCACTACACTGTCGACAGTTTTAAAAATGTATCAAACGTTAAATATATTGATGTGTGGGCATCTGTGGTTCTAGCATTAGGGAGTTTTAGTAGGTGCTTTCTTCAATAGGTTGAGACAACACAAAACGGGAACTAGCAGAACCTGAATTGAACGCCCTGATATACGGCCAAATTTAAAGGGGCGGTGCAATGATTGTATGATTAAAAGAATTTGCATCTCGTCATTTTTACGTTGTTTATCGTGTCCCAGAGGATACAGAAAACACTTCCTTCATTAAAAATGTCGCGATTCCGCTGCATAATCGCAAAGCAAAAGTCGAGCTTTTTCCCCCACCTGCAGCCCCAAGTGGCAGCCGAAGGAACTACGGCGGAAAGATTACGTGACCTCGCTCGGCTCTAAGCCGCAGCATTCCCCCGAGAAGTTCGCGTGGCGCCCCCTTACGGCGAACCGGGGTGACGTCACGGCGAGGAGAGAATTTTTCCCCGACTCGCCCCGCTCGCCCTATGGAGGCTGTGACGACGCTAGCTGTCGGCGCGCTCGTTTATATTTAATTTTTTTAGGCGTGTTTTCCGTAGGAAGTGTAAATTTTTATGAGCCTTTATTTAGGTATGGCCTGTAGCTACAGGCGAAACTTCAACCAACATTTTAAGCATGCTTGACAGGGCAGGCAACGCATGAATCGCAGCTGGTATATGAAAATAAACAAATATGGCCACAATTGCAGGAGCATCATTATAGATTTACATCTCTCACAATAAATGCTGTTGGTCTGAATAAATTGGCAGGTTATGTATACTATTTTTCTTTTGTATCTCTGTTTTTAAACAAGGACGCCGAAGCAGAAAAGCTGCATGCTCCTCGAGCAACATGCTAAATACAGTCTGGGCCATGGGGAGAGAATCACAAGTAAGACAGCCCAAGTGCAAAAGCAAAGTAAAAAAAAAAAAAAAAAAAAAAAACAAGGAACATTTATTATATACATTGCTCGCATCTAACCTTTGCTGGATTCGGATAGTATTTCAAAGGACTACTCGGGTGATATTTGTGGACTTGTTTTATATCAACCCTCAAGTAATGTATAACAAACGTAAGCGAAGGTGTCTAGCTCGTTATTAGTCCCTGAAGCCCTAAAATTGAGATTTTACTTAAATCGGAGTGTCCTGAAGCTAAAATACCATAAGCTTTTCTCACGCAGACTGTCGCCCTTCACATGTTCCACATTTTCTGCTACTAGTGCTGCATCTACCGCTGGACAGTCGTTCGAATGCTTGCTTTTACTCCTGTTTTGCTCTGTTGTCAGAGTGTCCAGCTGTAGGGAGTTTGAAGGCCGAGGAAGTCTTTGGGGACCTGTAGCAGTCTGTTTTAATTGGAAATGACAATTCAGACTAAACCGTGTGTTTTTTAATACCCAAGGCTGCAATAAAGAATGTCAGGGAAAAGTATAAACATTCCAAATTACAGCACTATTGCTGTGCATATTTTTGGGCAGTTTAATACATATCATACAGGCACCTGGGGGCAATTCGGCCGTTTTTGCTGCGACCATAAAAACTAATTTCCAGTAATTGTGCATCTTCTAAGAAATATGCCTGCATACGTGTATAAGCTATATAATTAATTCACGAAGAAGCTACATTTTTGTAAAACAGCCCTGTTCCACGAGCACTTCAAAGATGATCGGACACAGGGCCTTTAAAACATCTGCGAACCAGCGCATGCAGAGTGGAAGCGCAGAGTCGGGGTCGCGAGCTAATTTGCCGACCACTCAAAGGCCCATGATATAAATGCCACTTCAAATGCCTTGAAAGCGGGATGTAATATCGTCCTAAATCATGAACAGGCAAGGAACAGAATTCTAGCGTCTGAAACACTCGCGCCACCGCTTCACCGACCCCTCGCAAGATTGCCTTGCGTCGTGTGGGCGGGCGGAAAGGTTCAATGGCGGAATTGCCTCCTCCGATAGCTTTCGGAATTTGTAACCCAATTTTAAAGGTAAAAGGGACGAGCAGGCTTATAAAATGTACGGAACCACGTCAATATAGGCCTAACTCAACGTCTTGTACACCGGGTAAACGAAGTCCAGCTCCTCGAAGAGCTTACGGCACACAACGCCAAACCGGTGCTGGGAAGCGAGCCGAGGCGAGATCGCGGAGCGGTGTACTCCCCCTGACGTCACGGTACACCTCACCCAATCAGGGCGCGGCGACCGCAGCGACGCTTGTGTTCGCTCTCGGGGCTAATAGCGCCCGCTAATGCACGCAGAGAGAGGGAGGGGAAGCGTCCTCCGAGATAGCACACGGGAAGCTACACGGCACTCCGAATGACGTCACTGGGAGTGCGACCAGGTGTGACCCTGAAGACTGGGAGTGAGTTGAGGGGTGCCCGAAATGCCAATCTTTATCTTTTTTTTTACGCAACAACTAGGACACACAGGCGAAATCGGTTTTCTGTTCTTTACTTCAGAAGTGTCAGGGGGCAACTTCCAGAAATCTTTGACCAAAGTCCGAAAATCGTTGCACCGCCCCTTTAAGTGGACGTAAGCAGACAAATGCAGTTCTTTTCTTTTTTACGTTGTTTGCGCGTGGCTCAAAATCAGAGAACCGAAGACTTCGTCGACCTTCCCTCCTTTTCGAAAGCGGAACTAAGAGCGTCCCACCCCCTCCCTCCACCCTTACCCTGCCCTTACATACCTTTTTTTTTTTTTTCTTTTTTGTTCCAACTCTTCTCGCGTGAATAGCTGACCTCATTTTGTGGATCAGCTTGTTTCCCGTACCCTCGTCGTGTTGAAGACAACTAATACCCCTGTCAAACGGGCACGTTAAATGGCATTTAAGCAAAATGACATTATAGCTCGGCCAATCCGCGTGTTTAAAGCGCGAAACACATGTACGACGAAACCGTCCGATCCGACGTACGACCGCGCAATACGACGGTCGGAGGCGAGGGTTTTCAACGCTCTCCGATGCTACGAAAACCCTCTCCCCCCAAGGTCATTCCGGCAGTTCGCACGTCGGATCGGAAGGTTTCGTCGTACATGTATTTCGCGCTTAATACGCCACGCTGCGCGTGCACCCGCCACGTGCAGAGCCAGCATCACGAGCCGATTCGCCAAGCGGTGAATGACATTCGATCAAAATGGCATTTACTTTCCCATGTGTTTTTCGTGCAAGCTGCCTGTAGTTTGGACGGTGTCGTACGCAGTTGCTCGTCGCAAGCTGATGCTCGTTTTCGTCGATTAAATATGTTGTTCTCTTTTATACACTTTAAGCACAAATAAACAACGAATGGATTACTCTTTCTCGCGGTGCTCGTACTTTTTTTTATTATTATTTCTTGAGTAGACCGTTTCCTTGCAGCGGGGCCGAAGTTAGAACCGCACAGACACGGATCGAAATAGAGTAACCATTTTGGGTAGCTACGCGATCACGCTAAAGGCGCAAACGACAGTCCGCTCTGCAACCGGCGAAGCGTTAAAAAACGCTCACTCCGGTAACGCTCAAACATCCACAAAGCATCGTTCGGACGAGATATGTCTGCGGAGCAGAGGGCAATGAGAATGTCAAAGGACTAACCTGACTTTAGAGAGTCGCTTCGAATGCAAAGACAACGCCGAGAGACGAGCGCATTAATTTCAAATATCGAGTTAAATAGCACATCTAGAAACCCATCTCAAGTCAGGCAGTGCGAACACAATGCTTATTTTACACCTTTTACGGCATTTATTAATCTCCGACGGCGTTGTATTTCCCACGATCTCGACGGGAACCTGCGGAGCTTCACGCCTGCTAAGCTTTCGGGTTGCGACAGTCCGGTACGCAACAGTGCCTGCAACTTCGACGTTTGCTTTTCTGCGACATCCGATAGTAATGTTAAGATTAAAGGACGAAAAACGCACGAATCAACACCCTCGAGGTGATGCGTGAACAGCCCCACGAACAAGCAGGCTGGCGAAACGGCCTTCCCAGTGTTGCAAATATATGCAACCAAACTTGATATAAATAAACGGGGTCCAGGTTAACGAGACATCACTGTATTGATATTTCTTGAATAAATCCGAAGTAAATATTTACAAGTTTTTTTTTTTTTTTTTTTTAATTATTTTATCTATGCTCGTTTTGAACTCAAGAATTATAGTAAAAAGAGTCCGGCTCTTCGCGGAGCATTACTAATTTTCCTCTTTATGTTGATTATTAAGATATATGTAGGTTCACTTTAAATTACATATTTGTTATCTTATCAAGACGTACACGTTACAATCGCCAAAAGTATCGCTTCTTCCCCCGATCACCAAGTCTTGTAAGAACTATTTCGCCGGGCGTATGAACAATGCGCAAGACGTCCTTTTTCTTGAGGTGAAAACAAGTATAAATCGTCAGAGGGTACACAAGAAAAAAAAAAAATGAATAGAGTAGCCTCTTTTCAGGACCACCGACCCAAAACTTCTTTTCCCGCTTTTTTTTTTTTTTTTTACTGTGATTTTGGTTTTGTGATAAATTCAAATTGGCAAAAGATTTACTGGCTAGTGTTTCCGGGTATTTCCGGTAATATCTAAAAACCCGGAACCCTAATTATAAAAACTGAGGGAAACACATGATACTTCATTTTACGGCTCTAATGGGCTGAAGTTTAACCTGTGCATGGTTCATACGCTGCACAAAGCCGTTCTTAAAGACTGGGTTGTCACAGAAAGTAATATTTTTTGTTGTTGTTGTTGTTGTTGTTTTTTTTGGCATTTGAAATGTGCACATTTTGATAATATTAGAAATAGCTGATCCTAAATGCTCATACAAGTATACTAATTCCCCACATTAAGGGGACATCGCAACATTCTGTGAGGAGCCAAACTTTTTCAGTGTGGCTATTGAGGTTGAAACGAGTACAGAGAGTTTAATTTAGCGTCTTAGCTGTTGTAGATGTAACAATCTGTTTCTGATACGCCTGCTGTAATGCATCACTCTTTCAGTGAATGAACTCGACTGTGACCAACTGCAACAGCTGTGTGCTGAACTCGCCCTGCTTATCAAACGTAAGCATATGTTCAAATCAGTGAATATTAGCTTAATGATAATCTTGGGAGTAGAAGGAATTATAGAAAACATCAAAGTAGGCTTGAGTGTACATGTATCGGGGGGGTATTTGAACTGTCTAGAAAGACTTGAAAGTAGAAAACTGGACAAAGACAACATTACTTTGGCTGTTATGAAACATTGTGTACTAGCTTAAAATGCCGAGCAAGTGCCCAATCAAAATTGTGAGGTAGTTTGGAAAAACTGGAAGGTGGGTACTTGTTAGCTCCGAGAGCAAAAAATTCATAAGGGGCACAGGATAGGCTAGGTTTCCCCACTTTGCACTGGGGTGCTTGGAGAAACGGCTGATGAGGAGTATCTAGGTGGACCCAGAGGTATGGGATGGGTGCTTGATATGATCTTTGCATTGTTTTCAGACATTTTAAATGTAGCTTAGGCGAACACCTTGCGTGGCTTGGGTGCATGTTCGGTATTTTACGGTACAGAGTTACAATAGATATAAAGTTTCTAAGGGTGGATGGAGAGGAGTCATGATGTCGGGATTATTGTTGGGTAATACAGTCCTGTGCATGGTGTCATAAATTCAAGCTTTGAACTCGGGTAAAAGAGAGTAGGCAGGTCGGCATTGAGAGCCCTCGGGAACTCCAAATGCGGGAGTACGGGGGGGATATAGACTGGATATATATTTTGAGGGTGGAGAGGCCATCATAAAACTACCGTAACATCCTAAAGATAGCCCACCTAAAATCTAGATCAAATCGGGTTAAAATAAGGAGCGGGCTCACTTTTGGTGTACAATCAAGGAAAGTTGAAAAAACGCTAAATTTGCCATACTTGTTATCGCAACAAGGGACAGTCAAGCAAAGATGACTCTACCTCCCAGTCGGCAATGTTCGCTTATATCCCGCCATAGCTAACTATACCTCGTTTCAGCTTAAGTCCAGACGCAGCCGATGCTACAAGCGCGAGTTCCGGGTTCTCAATGTCCCTGCCAAGCACGCGTGCTTGTGCTGTGCTAGCACCGTTCAGGGCCACATGCTCGCTCTTGTAGCATCGGCTGCGTCTGGGCTTAAACTGAAACGAAGTATTGCCGCATTTACGCCGAGGCAATCATTGATCCGAACACTACAACGACTGGGAGTGGGCTATCTTTCGGTGTTTAAAAGTAAATATCAAATCAAGCCAAAACATAGGGGTGGGTTACTGTAAGACCCTTTATGTTGGTGGCCCTGATTTTTCACGAACTGGGCAGCGGGGTCATATTCGCGACCATTAAATTTCGCGATATCTAAAGGCTGGAATTTGCCTCCATGGACAATCGAAATATTCGCGCCCACTTAAGGTTTGTACAGTATCTTTCGGGGGTGGAACATATCTCTCGAGATGTTACGGTAAATTTTGGCAAAAGACTGACCATAATAAGGGATAGATTGTGGGTGGGAGAAGTACTTCATGTACCTATTTGCACATGAAAAGTTCAAAATTAAGGAGTGAAACCTATACGCTGAGATTTAAATGCTTGCAGACTAGTGATCTGGCTGGTCAAACTAGTAGCTCTGTGAAAATGGAACAGAAAACACCCGAGAGGCAGATTTGCGAGGGAAGAATGGAAGGGAAATCAGGCTATGTCCAGGTCACGATCGAAGAATAAGACAACAGAAAAAAAAAGTACATTTCGTAATTTACTGTCTTCGATACTGTTTGAGGCCAAAATTAAAGTGTTGAGAACCAATACATACAAAAAATATATACACATTGCACAGTAAACTAAAAAAAAAAAAAGGAAACAGTAGAGCCTGTGGTTTCAGAAGGCACAGGGTCTGGTTCAGCTTACCCGGAAGGGGAAACGGCCTACGCATGTGGAGGGAGCGCTTGGATTTGCTGAAGAGGATGAAAGAACCGATGATAAAAGAATAGCAGTCCGGAGGAGAAAGTTAAAAAGGTCGAGAGAAGTATAAACTTACTCGCAGCATTGATGGTTACAGTGATGGTGGACTTTATAATGAATGAAATAATTCAGGACAAGATTTAGGAGGGTCCAAGTGCTCCGGGCTAGGTTTTAAAAGCTACCGCCTGGTAGAACGGGATAGGAACAACCCACCAGCAGGCATCCATCTGCTGACCTTAGTTGTTTCTGGGAAGTGACCTAAATGGAGATGTAGTGAGTGTGTAAGAACAATCTAAATAAGTTACATGTGCTCATAAAAAAGCTTGCTTTTCATGCATATTTTTAGGATTGAATGTGAACACAAGTTTGTAACAGCTGTACCTGGTGCCACATCTTTGCCGATGCAGTGAAACTGATATTTCTAGCACATATTTTTATTAAGATCACAGCATTATTTGAATGCAATATGCAGGCAAAATTATTTTGGTCCCAATTGAGGCATTGCTGTCACTGTTCATAAGCGAACATATGAACAGTCGTGCTTCATAAAATTAACTGGGGAGAGCAATTCCTTATTTGGCGAATATTTTATAAGGACAGGCCTCGTTTCAGGGATGATGCCATTATGTTATATTTATTATGCCTGCAGTAAAATAAATGCAGCCAAACTCCGTTTGAATCAGTTTATATAGGCCTCCAAAATTAGGAAGTTGTGAGCAGGGAGAGGTGGCTGAACAGGAGGGGCTGCGAGAAAACAGACCTTTACTGTAAAGACGCATAATGCTTTGGTAGTGCTCCTTTCTATTCCTCAGAAGAAACCATTTCTCAAATGTAAATTGTTTCTTCTAGAGATCTCATTTGAGCTGGCACCATTGCTCGAAGAGCACCACAATCTTCAGGAAGAAGTGGATGCCCGCAACGTAGTCATTCATCAGCTTCTGAAGCTCACCTGCAAGCAAGCCGAATTCCCACACCGTCCCATCCAGATGTCGGTGATATTCCCGGACAATAAGGCCGAGGCCCTCGTTTCGGACGCTGCCTCGGACAATTGAAATTCGACTGGTGCTGCCTGCTTTCGACTATCAGGGAACATGCTGGAGGTCTTGTGCCGTTGTAGCGTTTCTGCAGAGAAGCAACTTTGCTCGTATCTTCAAAAGAGTGGGTGCGGCTTTCTCACTCGTTGAAGTACAGCGGCGTTACGTTTGCTATTAAAATAACTGCCCTTAATTGCCCAGTTTTTTTTTAATGTCTGCTATGGTTTGAGCCACCATGAGCAGGTTGTATATAGCCTAGGGAAAGAATTTTGAGCACATTAAAGGAATCGCACTCAACATGCTGATTTTTTGTGTTGCTTTTGAAGCCCTTGGAGTGTCTGCGATATGCGACACATCGCCAGTGCGTGGCACGCTCCCTGTCGTTTGACAGACGAAGTCATCACTGCAAGGTCCTACGATCTATTGGCAAGTGCTGTATAAGAGTATCCTGTTCGGACAAGTTTGTTTCTACGATCATAATTACAACTGCCCAAGCAATTAAAAACAGGAAAAACAACTGTCCCGCTCGCACTGCCCGTCGTTTGAGTGGCAGGTTGGCTCTCGCCTCATTCTCTGAAAAGGTTCAAACCTATATGAACCTATCTCATTGTTTGCACTTGCTAATAATGTAAATAATTTTTTTTTTTTTTTTTGGGGGGGGGGGGGGGGTTTAAGGAAAAAAAAACGTTACTTACATTACCAGCAAGTGCAAACAATGAGATCAATTGCCTCTTTCTCACACTACTGTGGCAAAGGCAGTGGTAACGCGAATTGTATTGCGTGTTGCTCTGCAGTGGTGTTGCGCAGAGGAACATAAAACACGTTTTTCAACTATGTCATTTAACCAGCTCGCCTGCACACTTTCCCTTCTGACGTTTTTATGCCTGGACGGCGCAAACATTGTTGTGTGTAGCACCTTCGAAAAAAAAAAAAAAAACAGCATTTGAGTAAATTACATTTAAAATGTGCTTGAAGTAAGGTACAAACTAAATTGGAGGTTGTGTACTTCAAGCAAAGTAGTAAGTACACCAGTACCATAAATACTATGTACTTTCAAAATAAAGTATGAGTACTTTTTAACACAATCTTTCATCACTCTGCAATAGCTGTATTTATTATTATTATTTTTCTTTTTAGCTGGTATATATTGCTTTAGGGATCCGGAAATGGTGGCGAATATTGAATAAAGTCAAGTGGCCTCAGAGTTGTTTTAGTCTCACTGACGAACATATTTAACACAATCAACTTATAAGCTACTTATTTGTTGGCAAATATCCTTTTGTGATAAAAATTTAACAAGACCAGTTTTGGGGAATTATAGGGCGTCTGAAATAACCAGGCTCGACCCAAAAAGGGCCGTAAAAATCGGGCGCCTGCGGTAGCACGTGCGCAAATTCTCGATTGCATAACACAGATTTGTCGGAGCTCTTCCGACAGTCACTTCCACATGCCACCTGCGTTGCGCCAACGTAAGCCGCAACGCTCCCGGCGCTTGGAACGAACACCACACACGTCGTCGAGCTATTGATGCTATGAAAACGAGCGTTGCGTTTAATGATAATCGATTACACCTACCTGCCCGTTTTTTTTTTTGTTTTTTTTTATTTGACGTCGCTATGTATAATGGAAGTTGTGAAATCGGAATCATTTTGACCGACACAAAATCTCAACATTTTGTGTTGTGCCGTCCGTTATTTTATTTCTGTGTATCCTAGATTTTATCTGAACAAGCATATTTTGCTAAATTAAGAATTTATATTTAATATTTTAATTATTTAATGTGGTTTACAAGATTGTTTTGTTGAAAATGTTGCCATGCTCAATAATGTGGTCTGGCCACTCTGGCAATGCTCCGAAACTCCACAAACATAATAGAACACGTAGAGAGGTATAAATACCTAGGAGTGCGGCTGAATGAGGGTAAACAATACTTACAAGAAGAGGGAGAAAAAATGCTAAAGAAATGAAAAAAAGGAATGCACTATGGAATTACAATAGATATGAAGCTAGGGGAATATGGAAAAATGTCAAAAATACCGGGTTTTTTTTTTTTTTTTTTTTTTTGTAATGCGGTATTATGTATGAATTCTGAGGTCCAGTTGAGCTTAGAGATCCGGCAGAGGAGCGTGGGCAGACTGGCACTGGGGCGTGTGGGAATCTTTCGAGGCTAGAAGGGGCGATCAGTAGTTGAATTTGAACAAAGACTAGACGTAATTGAGGATACACGATGGACGAGAAAAGGTATATAAGCATCTGTACATGAAAAGTTTGAACATTAAATGGACAAACCGAACCCGAAAACAAAAATTCAAATACCAACAGTCAAGTGCGCAGAACAGACTATACCTCTGTGAAAAAGAAAGTAAAAGAAGCCGAGAGAAAGATAAGGGAGGAAACAATGCAGGGAAAATCAGCTTTAATTATGTATAGAAGACGAAAACGGGAGATAAGGAAGGAACATTGGTGTGATAATTCACGGGGAGCGTTGTTATTCGAAGCTAGAACAGGGGTATTGAGGACAAAGTATGAGGAAATCGATACGCGTTGTGCCGCATGCCGAGGGGAGGACGAGACAATAGAACATGTGCTGTTGAGGTGCACAGGGCTTGCTCCCGCCCTCCCGGAGGGGGCGACGGATTGGGCCGGAGCGCTGGGGTTTGCAGACGAGAATGGATAAGTGAATTTTAATTACAAAAAGAAGATTGGAAGACTGGTGGAAATTGTCTAGGGAGAACTGAATAACGTACAACTAGCTGACACAACTGGGGACAAGCGGGACAGAGGAAAATTGGGACTCCCCCCCGCGTGGCTCCCCGCGCCCCAAAGTCTCCGCCCTGCCTTCCAGTGGGCCCAGTGCCGTGGCAACGCCGACTTGGTTTGACCAGAGGAAAAATGGCGACCCCCTTGCCGGGAGGAAGAGGCGGGGGGTGAAGCTTTTAGTTTTTTTACTCGATTCCTCAAATGTCATCCTGGTGATATTCTACACCGCCTGGTGATAGTTACGAAATTGCAGAGGGTAAGCAAATTGGCAAAGGAAAGAAATCAAACTTTTACTTCTTAACTTCTAAGCTAGGTGGCGCGAGGTACCGCCCGATATAAAAGGTACAGCCGTTAGCATCCATCCATTCTATCCGAAAAACACCGAGGTTCGGCCGTTCTTCTGAAACTTTCCGAAACCTCTGTTTCGGGTCCGAAACTTGCTTCAGAAAACGCTTCGCCCCAACACTAGCTTTTTTTTTTTTTTTTTTTTTTTTTTTTTTTATTGTTTATTTGGTTGTGGCCGCGGCCAACGTTGCCGCGGCCGCGAGTGCAATCGAAAGAAAGATTGAGTGCGCCCTGAATGTCGCCATGACGACAACGCCACGTGCGTTGCCCTTTCAGTTACGAAAAGCCGCAAATTTCATTCCAGCGTGCTGGAATGAAATACTTGAATACATTTTGTGACAAGTGGTTGGTCACAAGAGCTGTCAATCATCGCGCCAAAGGTCATTAAAACTATTTAGGCTAATGACGTGGCTTTACCATACTCTCAACATTAACGGCTCCGGTGCCAGCTAAAGTTCCAGGTTAGTTACAGCTAAAGCCCGGCCTGGTTCCGGCTTGCTTTTAAAAAAGAAATATCCTAAGTGCCCGCGTCGACCGTTGTCTTTTAATGTGAACATAACCTTTTAATGCGAAAGCATTAACTGTAGCCATGGAGAGAACCGGCGCTATCAGTTTTTGAAGCCGCGCCAAACGGCACCTAAATTCCCATCCCAATGGAGCGAAGCCATGTCATTTGTAGCAGCGATTTGATGGATAGGCTCCTGTTGGCTGGCGAGCGTCGTAGTCTCAAGAAACGAGGATCCCATTAGCTAGCGCGCGTCATAGTTTCAAGGAACGCCAACCCATGGCGCAGCGAGCCAGGAATACGACGGCTCGGCCGCTTCTGTTCCTCTCGACGCGGACGAACATGGCGGCGTTTCAAGCATCTACAGGGTGCGGCCGTAAAAACTTTCACATTTGGCACGCCTAGCAAAAATCGAATTTCAAACGTACATACCTGAAACTGGGCACACGAACGTCGTTTATTCTAAAGTTTTTTGCCTATTTTTTTCAGACGTCAACTCGGGAGTAGCGAATTATTAGAATGATGACAAAAATGGCAGACGTGCATTTCTTATGGCCTATACCCGCCCGTTCGCCGTCTGCTATCTAATTCGCGACGCCGCTCCCAGGTGGCGCACTGAACGCAAAAACGCAGGAAACGCCGCACGAAAGGCTGGTGTCGAGCGAGATAATCGTGATAAAAAGTGATTTTACCGAAATATGTGAATGATTATGCCCTTTTACTTGAAATTTAGAAACTGGCGGACGCCCTCGTTTAATAAAAATATGTTCTAAAGCAGACGAACGTGTGTCTTCCTTTGTCGTCTGCTTATTTGTTGACGGGTCCGTTCCCGGTGAAAGCTCAACTTTGGAATCGAGAGTGCCGCTGCTGAGGCACCTTGATTGTTCCCATTTATTGTTTTTGTTGCACTATCTTCTGCAGTTATGATCAAAATATTTTCCGCGCCGCCCTGTGATGCCGCAATACTCGGCAAGTGAGTGTGCCCAGGCAGTCAAGTGGTACGTGGAGCGGAACTCCGTGGCCACAGCACAGCGAAAATTTTGCACAGCATTTCCTAAACGCCCGCCTTCACGCCCGACTATTTTGACTTGGGCGAATCGTTTTACGAGTGGAGAAGAATCCAGTCAGTGAACGTGAGAGCCTGCTGAAAAATGAGGAGCTCATTGAAGCGGTGCTTGCTGTCTGCAAGAGCGACCCGCAATTGTCAACAAGACAAGCAGCCGTTGTTTGGAATTTCGGAAAAAAGCGTACGACGGATTCTGCGGAAAAATAATTTGCGCCCGTACAAGATGCAAGTTGTCCAAGCCCTGTACGACGGCGACAACGTCCGACGTTTAGAATTTTGCAAGGCGGAGTTGTTGTGAATTAAGAGCAACCCAGGGCACCTGCAATTTCTTTTATTTAGTGACGAAGCAAACTTTCACCTAGATGGACGTGTGAACCGCCAGAATATGGGCTCGCGATAACCCTCATGCAGTGGACGAACGGCATCTCCATTCACCGAAGGTGACAGTGTGGAGTGGGATTCGGCGTGAAGGCATATATTCGATGGCACCGTTAACGCAGATGCCTACTTGGACATGCTAAAAACGGAAATGCTCTCTGAGCTTGAAAGGTACCACATGACAAAAGAAAACTGTATATTCATGCAGGATGGGGCGGCTCCCCATTACGCAAAGAGTGTGAGGGCATGGCTCAATAACACGTTCCCTGGGCGGTGGATGGGTCGGGGATCAGATTATATGGACTGGCCTCCACGATCCCCCGACTTAAATATGTGCGACTTTTTCGTATAGGGATTTATAAAAGGACTTGTCTACAAGAAGAGGATCCCCAGCATCGAAGAGCTGAAAGAAAAAATTGAGGGCGCGTTCCTCGAGATCGACGATGGGATGCGCGAAAGGGCTTTCCTGTCGTACGAAGCTCCACTTCGGCTTTGCGTGTCTGTAAACGGCGGACACATCGAATCGGCCGAACCCTAGTCGTTTAAAGGGCCGCTGCAGCATCAACATTACTTCAAATCGCCGTGACATAGGAGGCGTATCAGAAGATGTATTTTTCAAGAATAAACAATTGAATGAACGCACAACTTCCACTTCCTGACGGAATTTAAACTATTAGTTTCCCTCTTACTTTCTCTCGTGCTGCTTGCCGAACGCGAAGAGCAAAGTAGAGGTTGCTGATAAAGGTACCAATGGGAAACCAGCAAAAAGACGACTATCTCTTTCAAATACCAGCCATTTTATCACCGGTCATCCGAAATGACTCCAGCGCCGTAAATATTGCTCCAATTAATATGATTTCTTTTTTTGTTTTTATAAAAATGTCTTGCGACATGTGTGTTGATTATACCCAAGCTGTATGAAAAAATATACTTTATGTGTTACAGCGGCCCTGCGAAAATCAGAATGAAATGATAACTCAAAACGAACTTGTCTGCAACGGTTGCAACACCACTTGCTATTCCAGGCTGTAAATAAATGATCTCATCGCATCATGGTGTCTTCTCGCTTGCATGACGATCTGTCAAAACTTGACTTGAAACAGGTAATTTCAACAATCGTTCATATATTTCGTTCAAATCACTTTTTATCGCGATTATCTCGCCCGACACCAGCCTTTCGTGTGGCGTTTCCCGCGTTTTTGCGTTCAGTGCGCCACCTGGGAGCGGCGTCGCGAATTAGATAGCAGACGGCGAACGGGCGGGTATAGGCCATAGGAAATGCACGTCTGCCATTTTTGTTATCTTTCTAATAATTCGTTGCTTCCGAGTTGACGTCTGAAAAAAATAGGCAAAAAACTTTGGTATAAACGACGTTCGTGTGCTCAATTTCAGGTATGTATGTTTGAAATTCGATTTTTGCGAGGCGTGCCAAATGTGAAAGTTTTTACGGCCGCACCCTGTACATCGTCGGCGGCCGCAACTTAGGCAACAGCGAAACCCGCCCGTCTACACAAGTACACCGCAGACGAACTAATGGAGCAGAGTTAGAGCACTGCACGGGCCTACTTTTTGAGGCCCGGCCCGGCCTGGGCCCTCTGACTCTTAGTCTTACCCGACCCGAACCCTTCCCGACCGAATACCTGTTTAATCAGACCCGGCCCGTATCCGGCCCGTATCCGGCCCGATGGGATGCCTATCTGATCAAGCCCGGCCCGGTAAGAGGCCAAGGCGTGCCTCATCTCTTAAATTCAAAGCTGCCATTGGGTGTTGGAGCATTTTATTTGTTTAATTAGCCTAATTTGCATGAAAGACGCTGTCAAGACGTTATGTGTCTTGACAGCGTATACGAGTCAGATTCTACGCAGCCCAGTATGAACTAAAGTCGCGATGGATTAAAAGAAATTCAGCATTTGCGTATTTCCCGCCTCGAGCCAGGCCAGGGCCTGGAAACAATCCGTACTACTTGGCCCGGGCCCGTCCCGGGTCCGGAAACCACCTGTGATACCCGGCGCGGGCCCGGACTTTCGGGTCGGCCCGGGGCACAGCGAGCGAGGAGGCAGGCCGTTGAAGCTTTCCTTCATCAAGTGGACGCAGGACTTTTTTAGGGCGGGCGCTTGATGCGTCCACTTGATGAAGAAAAGCTTCAACGGCCAAGTCAACAGATTAAAACTTGTGGGAGCCACTGGTTTCCCTCCCCCGAGAAGGCGTGAGCCGCGGACGTTCCGGGCGAAGCCGTCCGACTTCGAGCCCGGTCGCTCCGAATCGTGTCGGAGAGAATAGGGAGTTTTCGTAGATCGTTTCCGCTGTCCCGCAACGCTCTCCGCAACCAGCTACGCTAGCCGGAACTCTACAGTCAAGGCCATCGGTGCGCAGGCGCAGTTGCGGCTGCTTCGTTGCGGAGGGCTTCGCGGAAGGGGAAACGCGGTCTACGAAAACTCCCTAATACGTCACCATGCTGACGTACTCTCTCGCACTCGTCCGCGCGTCTCCCCGATTTCGGGGAAACAGTGAGATCGCGCGAGGGAGAGTCGGGCCTGCCCTCCGAGCGGACGGCCGTGTGGTCGAGGGTCGAGTTGCGGCACGAGCTCGTCCGACCGGCGATGACTCCGCTCGCAATTACCCCTTTGGCTCTCAGGTCGGCGAGTGATGCAGGCACACTGTGTCCATGGCTCGCTTGACCGCAGTGTCTTGCTGGGGACCCCTGGTACTCAATAAACGCTGTTGGATACCGGGATCATCGTTTTTGGCATGGCATTGACGAACCCGGCGCGGCGACCGACCTCGCTGGTAGCCGTCGGCTGCGCGGTGGGATGGGCATCGAATTTCCCCTTTGAGCACCGGTCCCCGGACGTAAAAGGTGCGTAATCCTCCCTCCTTTATTCCAACAAACTATCAGGATTTACATCAGCCCTTTTGACCGAGGTAGCGAGCTCCCTGTTGAAAAAAGCTAAAGGGGAGAGGAAAACTGAATTCTACAAAAAAAAAAAAAAAAGAAAAGAATGGTGGTCGTCCCCTATCTTCATCCCCAAGAGACGTGGAAGCAGCAAAAAAGGTAGACGCTTATATATGACTGCAGGGCCCCTTTAAAACAATATTTTATTTTTACAAGGACTACCATAATACGGGCGTATGAGAAATGAGAAGTAGTGGGGGGTTGCAGAACATTTTTGAAAAATATCAAAATTGTTTCTATTGTTTTTTTATAAGTGTGCGGAAAAAGTAACGTGAAAGTAATTTCTAACGTAACGAGTGAAGTAATCCCTTACTTTTCGGCGCAAGTAATTTGTAACGGTAATCCATTACATTTGAGGTTCGGTAATTTGTAATTGTAATCCATTACATTTTTTAAGTAAAGAGCACAAGTCTGGACATGAGCCACTGTCCGAGTGTTTGCCGATAACTGATTGTTACGAACCGAAGTCGAGTACTCACGCAATGCTCATGTCCAATCCTTGAGCTTGTTCAACCTAGGGAGCCTTCATGTGCGCACATGAAGGCAGTAAACCGTCGTCACATGGGTACTGCGATCCCCCAAAACTGTCACCGAACGTCACGAAGGGGAGATTGACAGAAATAGACCGCTTTATCTTTGCAATTTCACGACGAAACAGCTTGTAGAGCAGCGGCGCTCCGTTTTTAAGTATACGTGGGTCAGACTAGGGCCAATAGGCCTGTACGATTGCGAAAGTTTGCAACCAAGTATTGTTGCACATCCTCTTCAATTCTTTTAAAATTTTAAGCCGGTTTCTTTTTCTACTATTCTTTTTTTTAGTTTTTATGCAGTTGCGGACAAATTTTTTTAGGTTTTTGTGGATGTTAGATCGCAATATTATCACGCAATATTATCACAACTGCAGAAGAACGCGGGCTCCCGCGAGTCACACATAGCCAGCAAGAGCTCGCGGCCTCCTCAAGAAGAGTTTCCCAATACGAGAGTTGAAAAATTCCTCAAAAGCTAGTTCCGTTCTTTCTAGATGTCAAAAGTTCACCAGGTCGCCTATGCGCTCACGGTTGTTTTTATGAACAAGTTGTAATTTTAGCTCAAAGACGTTGGCTCTATTGTCGGCGCTTGGTGAGCACAAGTTTGTAAAAGGCAGTGCGATGCTCCACTTGGTTTTCTGCTGACGAACTTGCGGGCGTCCGAGATAGCATATATTTATTTTTTCTAAACGACACATTCGGTTAAGTTGGCAAATGATTTTGAGATTCACTGTGACAACAAAACGCCATAAAAATAATGAGGTTCCTATTATACCATGTAATTAATTACAGAACAAAAAAGATAATTTTAGGTATATAGGAGAGAGAATGTGAATTAAATGATATCCACTAAAAACGTTCTAACTTTCGATTGGCATTGATGCCCATATTCAGCGCTAAGTGTGTAAGTATACTTTAGGCGAGAGTTCTGCTTGGCAGCAGAAAGATTTATGAAGGTAAACATAAACAACTAAAGTCTGGCGCCGCGGAAGCAATACGTCGCAGGCGGCATGCTTTCGCATTCAAAACTCATAGGTGCTGAGGTGTCCTCGGACTTTTATGTAACGTACATTTGGTTTAAAAATAAATGTGGGCAATGATAGCAAAACTTGGAAGTAGCAAAAATAAAAGGAAATGCAGTTGCACAGCGACGGCGCCAACGGCGCCATTGCTCGCGTCCAGCACCAAGCGTTCGGCGCATGCGTGGAGCGGAGCCGCCGTAACTTTAGATCACAAGAGGCAGGCGGCAGTGCCCGAGCAACGCCGCTGGCCCTAGACGTGCAGAGTTCCAGCGAGGTTCGGGCACGAGCAGAAAGACTAAAGTTCCTTCGATGTATTGCGGCAGCGGTGGCGTAGCCAAACTGGCTAGTGAGGTCGGTCTCGCTCTGCCAGTGCGGCCACCGGAAGGCCATCTTGCATGCAGCAAAATTTTTTTAGTGAGTATTTCAGAGCCTGGAGGCAGCGTGCTGAAGACACGTTTCCTACTCGCTCGTCGTAGTTTCGCCGGTCTCGTGGCGTGATCAAAGCTTCCTTAACACGCCAAAATGCTGCGCCTCAAAAAAAAAAAAAAAAAAAAAAAAAAACTTTTTTTTTTTTTTTTTTATACACATATTTCAGAAAATTAAGGCCGCACCGCTGGCACTGCTTTGAGAGAGCAATAACCCATTGAAGTGGCACTGCCACAAAGCGGGGGCGGCTATGATTGGGTACAACAAAAAGGGGGTCCTCTTTGTGCGTGACAAATAGCCTTTCGATCCGCTGAGATTTTGGCGCACCCCTGTCAACAAGCTCCGAGTTGCCAGGTACATATTGTTGACTTCTCTCCATCTCTCTTCTTTCTTATCGCTATCCCGTTCTCTACCTTTATCTAGCTGCGAATCTCTCATTCTCCTTATTTTCGAATTTTCTATCATTCGTTCTTTCAGCCCCATCGAAGTACTGAAATTTGTTGTGCACCGATGCCGCTTACTCGCTGCAACTTTTTTCCACGTGTGATTGCTGGTGCGTAAATCTGAGAGTCCAGGATGAGTTCAAAAGTCAAATTGGACGTTTTGTTTATACAGAGTAAGGTTAGGAAAGGATGGGGCGACACTGGTTTACACTGTGGTTGAGCAATTTCGCCAGCGCAGTACCACGACTGCTAACCTGGGAGATGACGGAAAGTGGAAAGTCAAAACACAAGTCAAAGAGTAAGTAGTGCCAGGATCCTATGTGGTGCAAGCCGAGAATGGTGCTGTGTACAGACGAAACAGGCAGCATTTACTTGTGAGCAACGAAGCATTTGAAGAAACCATCTCCGACTCGGAGAAAATGGACGTTCTGTCATAAGTGCCCAACGAGGACAATGCGCAGCACCAGGAAACTCGTGACCATGAAAGTGACATAATGGATGGTCCTACAGACCCTCCAATGCCGGTGACCATGCAACCTCCCACTAGAGTGTCATCAAGACATGTAAAGCTAGTCTCAGAGCTTTTCTGTTGTGTGGTATTTCCCAGCTGTGACATAGGAATCTATAGAATGGCACTAGCCTTTACGGGCCCCTAGAGGTTTTGCAGCGATTTTATCATGTTTCTAAACTACCCGAGACTGGGGTAAAAAAGGAGAGAGGAAACATTGAAAGTCGAAGGAAAAAGACAAGGAAACGAGGACGTCTCAAACGTTTTATGTTCTTGCGGTATATAGGCAGGAAAGTTGCCTCCAAATGCGCTCCGTCTTTTAGGATACAGGGCGTGCAGTCCCAAAGAATGATGGTGAATATTTTTTTCAAGCTTAGGGACATCAGTATATGTTTTTAATGTTCTATTCAGGTTCTATACTAGTTACATCACATACATAAATTGCAACGGGCACTACACAACCAGATATAAGAATGTTTCGAGGACAGCGGTGTGCTTCCCCAGTACACCACCACAAACTCGAACACTCGTAATGTTGTTTCGGGTATTCTGAATTCAGAGGATATGTCCGTATAGCAAAGGTCTGCGAACCCTGTTATCCTATGCATAACATAAATTAGACACAACAATATACAACGACAGTCAACATAAGAGCATAATGACTGAGATGCACTGGCTACATACACAAAACAATATTTTACTGGATAAAATGCAGACATGCAACTTCAAATTCTTGATATAGTAGTAAAATGATCCAAATACTAACATGAGATTAAAATACCAACACACAAGCATAAGACTGACTAGCGAAAATGCGGGTTACATTATGGTGGTCAACTCTGAAGAAAAGGTTGTCAAAACAGGGGCAGCAGAGGCTGCAATTAATGGGATAATTGAAAAGATAATAAACCTCAAGGTGGGAGCCGATGTTTCACGAAGATTTTTTTTTTTTTAAATCTTTTTCAGGAGAAGCTATGGCTTACTCGGTGCTCCGTCGCGAAAGATACTGCCGTGTGCATGAACATGTTTGGCGCGTGTAATTTGCATGTGAACTCTTACAACCAGCGAAATTATCAAAGTGCGCGCTGACGCTTATGCCTTCACCACCGCAGTATTGAATAATTGTGGCATCGAACACCGCTGTATTGAACACTCGCGGCATCGAATATTTGTGCTCGCACCTGTCCTCGCACTCCGTGCGGGAACTATAGGGGGCGCTAGCGGAGGAGCTGGCGTTCGACTGTGAGGCGCGTTCAGCAGCCTGCGGCGCCTTTTCGCATGCCAAGCTGTGGCGGCGGAAGCGCGCACGGACGAAACTTTTGCTTTTTGAGCCAATAATTAGTTGAGGGTGACGTTGCATGAGTGCTGGGGCAGAGGGGCATTTAGCTGTTCTGGGGTAATTTCTCTAGTTGCGGCCGAAAAAGGAGTTGGAGGAATTTTTCGAAAAACAAGACGGCCGCTAGCATAATTGCTCTGAGTGGGAAATTTATTTCGCTCGTCGCTGTAAACTTAGGACTGCTGATAGGATGATATTTGGAGGCGAGTGAGATGTTCACCAAGTTTGTGCACGAAGAGTGCCAAGTGAAAGTTATGTTTCTAACGAATAAAGAAATAAAGCTGTACGGGATATCCAATATTGGACCCAAAATGTTGTGTTGTAGCGGGCTGTGCAAAGTGCAGATTTGGGCACACAGGTGCTTGGACTTGACAGTAACATGACACAGCACTTATTATACAAAAAAAAAAAAAAAAAAAAAGTGGCATAGGGAAACCAGGTGAAAATTTAGTTTGGGCAGCGTAACTAAATGGCAACCAGTTTTGAGCGTGAAAGGCTGCCAAGATAATACCACTCACCGTGGGAGGTGCACACTTTGCAGGTAGGAAGGGACCAGTGGACGGTACTTCCAGTTCGAACCACTTTGTGATAGATGGCTCTAAAGCCGAGAAAAAAAATTTGTTGTCTACAGAAGTCGGGGTGTCAGCGTTTCCACATCCAAAAAGAGGCTGACCAAGAAAGAAAGCACACCACATAAACTTCCATACTTAAGCGTCGATTCTCCAGTGATTCCGAGTTTCATTGTTGTTTTCTTTAGATTCATATTTGTCGTTTTTTTTACCGTTCGAATCTTTCTTCGTTAAGTACAGATTGCGTGCCATACTTGTCCGGAAATATCATCGACACGTACGATGGGGACGAAACTTCTTTGAAGTTCATTCCTCCAACGAAATTGGCACTTCTACCCGCGAGTGTGGGATGGCATTTCAGTTCGTCCCATCGGCGCTGACACATGTAGGCGTTACTGGTACAAAAACAAACGCAGAGCGCAAAGCGGCAGTGTAGAATATGTCAGCCGTGCCGACACAGTAGCAGACATGATCGGGAAACCAAATTTCTCGCGTCGTACGGCACGGCTCCATCGTTGTCGCTGTCCCACAAAACATCGGCGAGGTGATAAACTGTGAAACTTTGTCTCCACGAGATACGACGCATAACTATTGAAGCACTTAATGACGCAGCACAGGAGCACTTCATGCTGTGAACCCAGCGCAACCGCACCACTCCGACTTCAATGCGTACCAACGTACGCGGCGTGGTTTCGGTTTCGTTTTCTCTGGGGTTCTCACTGCCTACCTTCGGTACCGGCCGCGCGGCGGCGCGCCAGTCGCGTCGCACGGAGTACTGCAACGTAAGACTACCGGTTTTTTGCTCCAGTAACGATACCCTAAAAGGGTATACATGCATTTGCAACATTGACGGAGGTGTATGCAGCCCGCTAAGCACCCGGATAGCGCTCCGTAATCCGCCACAAGACCTTGAACTATGCAGCTAAGGCTGGCGGTGCGCATGCGCAGCTGCGGCGTTTTCTTCAGGGATACCGTGGCGGAGGAGAAAAACGGTCTACTACAATTCCCTATTATCACGGTTATCATACCAATCTGCTAAACAACGATACCCCTACCCTCTGTCGCATTTGCGCATGCGCCATATCCTTATCGGGTATACCCTTGGTTTTTTTAGGCGGTCCAGAATTTCTAATAAAAGGGAACTCACGTTAGGAGACTTCAATTTTACAGTTAATTTACCGTCCTGGTAGACGTTTAGAACCAGGTTGATTGTGCACTTAAAATGCCCAATAACATATCTCTTAATTCACTTTTAATTGGTGACTGATTAACTGATTTAGTGGTTTTAGATTATGTTCAGCAAGTTTCTAATTGTAACTATATGCACACTGATACTAATTAAAAGCTTATTAAATTATCTCTGTCAGCCGCCAAACTGCACAAGCAACTTTATTCATAGTGGCCCCTGAGCCGGGTAAACTAATAGCAACATTAAAAGTGCTCTAATAAGAGTTCCCTTGATATAAATATCTGGAGCTTCTAAGAATAGACACCCGGTATAGATATCGAAGCTGAAAACCGGTATATTAAAGATCCGGGTGCATGCTGTGCGGAGTACTATACCTCAACGAGCTGTTTCCGCAGCTCCATTTTTCTGGTGAAACGGGGATCAAGAATTTCCGGCAAAAGGTATCCAAAATAAAAATGCCGCAGCTTTGGAGTCAGTTTCTTCCCAAAATTGGTGTCACGCGTAATTCTTCGAACAAAGATGTCTGTGGGCCACCAGAACATGAGGTTGCAGTAGTCCGTCTGCATGATGTTTAGTTTCTTTGTACTTCCAAATAGTACTTGTTTGTCTTGGGCATGCAGGGAGACATTTGTTTTCTTTACAAATTCAGATGCCTATGGAGTGGTGTTTAGACGTCTCAGCCAGTGTCTTGTAGTTGCGTGCGGTGAGCAGGCACTACACCTGAAGCAGACCGTTGCCATCCAGGAGCCTATTGGTGCTGGTGCATAGGAATGGCAGGTCAGTGTAGACAAAGAGGCCACACTCCTGAATTTTCATGTTGGGCTTGAGTTCAGCACAAGCTCATACCTCTTTTCTTTTTGTCCGTACTCTAGAGCCGGCAAGTTTCTGATCGTCGGGTGCAAAATTTGCAGCACCACCTTTGAGAAGTCAGCCGGATCTGTGGTTTCGGTTGATTTCGTAAAAGATGGCTGAAGACAGTCGCTTCCGGCGTTCTTTTTACCAAAGTTCGCAGGTGCTTTGGCTTATCGTTCGTGCCTCTACCTCTTTTACGCGTGGTTAGGGAACTCATAAACTCGTCTCGCTTCAATGTGTACACTTCGCCATTCATTTCTGCCTTCTGATACTGAGGCCCATAGTCTTGGTCAGTAGCACATGAAAATCGTGGTTGACTACTCTTTTCAGAGTATCGAAGCTGTTTCCTGCATTTTTTTCGTTTGTTGTTTTCCTCATTGATTGAGCATTTTTCTCATCGGTTGCCCGGACTGCACAATACCTTTTTCTTCGAATAATCATAATGCCATTTTGGCCCTTTGCTGTTGTACGAAGGCTGCCGTTTCACATCGTCGGTTGTACCCATTTCCTTTTGCAAAGTCGGCATGCTTCCCGCCCACAACTTTCGCAACAGTACTCATTTTTGATTCCATGACGTTACTTGTCATGTCGAGAATCAGCGTGTCGGCCTTGTTAGCCATGATACCGGTGGCCTTCTGAGCTTCAGCCATTAGACCTGCTCTCATGAGTGGCTGTCCGCTTTTTTTTGCAGCGATCTCTTCTTTGTCATCATTCTTTATGGGGCAGACATCTGCTTCACATCGTTTGTGTATTCCATACACATGGTAGGGCCCGTTTATCACGCCTGACCTCAACCTCTTCACTGCTTGGCTGTCTCTAGGAGTCAAATTTTCCGCATGCTGTTTGATCGTAGCTCTTGCAAGGTGCTTCATTGTCTTGATGTTAGTCATTGTTAGCAATTTTCTTGCCTCTGCACCTTCTTTCGTCTTGAAAGTTTTAGTGTCTTTGGAGATAAAGTAAAGTTTGGCAGTATATCGCTTCACTATGTAATTCGCAGACTCCACCTTCTTTACCAAATGACCATAAGCGAAGCCAGTTTGCACCGACATGTGTACACTGCTGTCAACGTCTCCAATCAAGGTCGTGTAGTGTAAGCCTAAAGATTCACTCTCTCAAAACCCGTCAACAATAATGCTTCTTTCCATCCCTGTCGACGCGGCATTCCAGTCACATGGGCAGTCGTGCTTGCGTGGCTTTTTCGAATGCTTGTTAGCGATCTGGCAAACCGTACAGTACTTATTAAGCACCCCTATGTGAAGGATTTGGCAACTGTGCCAGCCAATGATGACTCCCACTCCACTGTGAGATCGTTTGGACCACCCGCTGTCAACGATGACTGGTATATTCCAGAATCTTTCAGCGTTTCGGGTCTCATTTCACTGATTGGCTTACTGCACCTCTGCTTGTGCTGCCTCTCTCATCGATTCCAGCAGATGGGATATATAATACCCTCTCCTATGGTAGCCTCGCACTTGTGGTAGAAATTATGTGACATAAACGGAATGGCTAAAATGGCCGTCAGCTCCTGACTCTGAGAAAAGCCAATACATGAGGGTAGTGCACCTCCTAGGAAATCCTCATTCACACTGTCTCCTTGGTGTGATCTTCCAAACCCAACCATACCCCTTGTACTAATGTGATGAACGGAGGGACACAACGGCCCAGCGGAACAGCGGTACATGCAAGTGCTGACTAAACCGACCTTCACCTCTTTCGAGAACACCAACTTTCCGGCAAACAAACACTCCTGCAAATGTTGAAGGATGGCTTTAGGGTGTTCCTTGAGTATTCCCACCAGGGTGGTCACAATACGTCTTGTAGTGGCAGAGTGCTCGGTGTTGTCTTGGTGTGCATGCAATGTATCCAGACTTGGTGCGCTTTGCTAGCCTCTGCACTCCTCCTGCGTAGTCAGTGTAGTCGTCAGACAAAGAAACACTGCACAAGGATATGCAGATGCATACTGAAACTATTACAATATGCAATGAGTGAGTCACTTACTCTGGCAAACAATCCGGGAACTCATTGAGCGTTGGTTCCCTTGCCCTGGGTAAAGATAAAATAATAACAGTTCAATGCTTTCCTTGGCAGTAGATAATGACCAACTAGGACTATAGGCGGTGAAGCGTGCCTTTCTGGTCCGCTTTTGTCACCCACTCCTCCTTTACCAGGGACAACCCTGAGCACGTGTCCTCCCCAGAAATAAAATTCTGGCCATGTAAATTGCTCTAGCACCGTCAGAGCAATGGAAATTGCTCTGACGGTGCTAAAACATCTGACGGAGAAATGTGGCAAGGAGAAAGTTACTCATGGTGTATGCCTTTAACAAACATCTTGGGTGGAAGATCCGGGAATAGTTTTATGCTCGGGCCTGGAAATGAGAAGAACTGTAATATACATATGGTTCATTAAAGTAAATAGAAACAATATAGCTAGGATTCCGTGTTTTTGCAGTTTACTTTTCGTCAAATACGAAGGGTGCTTTTCAGAGTTTATTTTTTTCCGAAAATTACAAGTTGATAGTTTATTTTTGTTTGATTACAAAATCTCCGAAATTCAGTGCTTAATTTCGCAGTGTTTCCTATGAAAAATAAATAAATAATATCCGGGTGTAAACGTGTGCTAGATAAAGAAAAATAAAACACACTTATATCAATTAGTATTTCTTCAGCTGGATTTAGTGTTGGTGCATTGCCATTGGCAATACTAATTTGTCCCACGGCAAAAGTTGCACACGTGTGGCTTCGATAAACGTCGATCCCTTAAAAATAAACTGAAGGTAGTCACTAAGAAGCAGGTATTAATCCCATCGTATTCCATGCTAACTCGCGGCCGTGCGAGGTGGAGTGGTAAAGGATGTAATAGGGGAGTTTCAACTGCCTCTCTTCCCAATTTTATGCACTATGGTCCATAGCTTTCCACTGCTACTAAAACACAACCTCTCCTTCCTCTTAAAACACAAATAATATGGCCCAAACTGGAAACCAATACAGAGGCTTTTGTCGTGAACCGAAAGTACAATGAAATGTTGTCCTGAACCTTTAAGAGATATAAGCAATAAGATCCCTTTTGTCAATGATCTGAGATTTGAAAGATAACTGTGGTGGCATTTTCCCAGGACCATTGACCCTGTGCACTGATCAAACATAATTGTAAAATACAGTCTCTATTTAATGAAAAGGGGGGGGGGGGGCATTGACACATTAAAATTCGGAGTACATTGGATAAATATGAATTGACTAAAATTTTACCAGTTGGTATTTTTCGGATTTATCCGAAAACACGGAACCCTAATTATAGCTCACTGCACGGGATTCGCGTAGTTACTTTGAATAGGGTTCTCAGTAGCTACACTGTCCTCGCTTGTTGAGCTGACGCTAACATAGCATTGATGAGACATTACTTTTTTATCGCCTCAAACGTTCGATGCAAATGATTACAATGTAACGTTACATACATCGTATCTTCACAGCCATCGGCAGTAGGATCAGAATTTTTCTGTTTCCACTGCTGTCGCATATACTTTGAATGCTTGTTGTGTTCGCTTTCGTGTGCAACTGGGACATATTTTTTACTTCCCCATGAAACTCGTCAATTCTTCATAGACGATGTGTGTAAATCACAGCAGTTTGTATTACCACATTCAAAGCAAATATTTTCGTGGAAAACAGAGAAACCAACTGCAACCAGGACCAAATACTCAGTGAAGCCGGACTATGGCATGAAACACCAGACAACTTCTCCCAATGGGTGCATATAATGTCCTTTGCAAGTCACTACTGCAGTACCTTCAGAAAGCAGGGCAGCACCCCTACTTGAGGTCCTTTTTAATCACTATGCTGTATGGCAAAATATGCGAATGAAAAAAAAAGTAGGCGTTCACTCTTCTGGTTGGTTTACGAGATATGTAGCCTTGGCTGCAGTGCATTGTTTTAGACAGAGTTCAGAGCCAGTAACGGACACCAGCTGCATGTTCTGAAAGTTACTCCTAAATTGTATCCAAAAGATAGTTAGAGCTACTCATGCTATAATGAACTTCAAAACTCCAAAGCCAGCAACGCGCCAATGGAGCGGGCTTGCTCCCGTAAAGTGGCGCAGACTCACTGCTGGGTTTGCTCACACAAATCCAGAACGCTTCATACGAGAACGCTTTGCCCAGTTATGTCATCCTGTCGGCATTTGGATTGTCACTCTTCCCCTTTGATTGGAATGGAACTATAATGTTAAAAAATGACTGAGCCACGGTGTCCCGGTATGGTTCCACCATGCAGGGCCCTCTCTTGCAGGTCAAAATCCTTCATCTTTCTAGAAATAAAAAAAAAAAAGTACCTGCAGAAAAGTAACTTGACATAGTGCCAAGTTACAAAAAATTGTATCTAAGGTTAGTTACATTTACAAAGTAATCGAAGTATGTACATTTCTACCAGAGGTTCACTAAAAGTACCTAGTTGCCGATTTACAGTTTTTTGTAAAACCCTGGCCAGGTGCGGGGTCGCCCCGCGCGGCAGCATACAGCATTTGCCAAAACACTCGCAAATCCGCGGAGAGAGCATAAAAAAAGTAAAGCTGAAGGAAACAGCCATGCAGGCACGTTTTGCAACAGTACTGCAAAGCGGGAAATTATACCTTGTATCCATTTGGCGATGCAACGGCTGTCGGCAGGAAAACGTCAGCGCTGTAGTTGATCTAACGATCTGCGAAAACGTCTGTCGCTCGTCTGGGAGCCTACGAGCGCTGGAAATGTTGAGCATGCCCGCTAGGAGCTCAGTCACGAAGAGAGTGACATCAGACGCTAATAAACAAATAATTGAGCTTGCAACCCACTTTCCACCTTGTCGTTTGTTCTCAAAGTATAAGTTTAACACACATGCATTTCCTTTCCTAAATAGAGCATTAGAGACCGAGCCTCTGAGGGCTAGCTGGTGATTCCACCTACCACCAGCCAGGCAGAGGGTCATAAACAGGGAGGGGAGACTCTGCGGCTTGCAGGCTTGCATCTCTCTTGCGCACGAACAACCACTTAGCCGTAGCAAACACTGTTCCCACAAAAATATGTAGGAAAGATTTTGCCAGGTAAAACCCAGAGGTGGTCCAATTATTAGAATGATTTCGGTAGTCGGCGTGACATGACGCTTTATGGGTCCTTATTTTTCTCTCGCTCGGCAGTGTTCGCAGTGTTCAAAGCGCAGGGTCGGATTTTACAACTGCAACACTAAGTAAAAAAAATAATTGTCTGCATAGTCGAGCAGAATAGGGGGAGGGGGAGTGTACAGGAGACTCTAGGTTGAGGGAAGCAAGTGTATTAATCTTTGAAGGTGACAAGTGGAAACATTTTTGGGATGACACCGATTCCTATCTTAGTTGGACTGTGTGGGCTATAGAGCCCTAACAAGTGAAACCCGCAAGGGTTGTGGCGGTGAGTCATGAAGTAAGGGATAAACAGACGTTTGCGATTCTCCTCTATATTTTTGAAGATTAGTTCTCACAATGATGGTGAGCTAAACATTGTTCTATTTTTGATGCAACAAATATAACTACCGTGTGCCACTGTGCGCTGTCGATAATTTCTCATTGTCTTGGCACGTACGCGGAATGCCTCAATTACTTTCATCTTGATGTTTGGCTCCATTCCCCCTGTCCGGATCCATGCAGCCAACATCTGGGATGTTGCGAGAACCCACTGCTAGAAATGAGCTGCTTATTTTGCTGGGGCGCTTTAGATCAAAGCAAAAGGTGGTCAAGGAATCCAGCTACTACCACACGTGCTTGGCTCTATCTAATATTGGCTCCCATCGAACTCAAGGAGCCAATCCCAGCGCCTAACGGAGGAACCTCGGAGAATGTCCCGCGCGGCTTGAGGTCTCACCAATGTGTCCCACAACTTTCCAACAAGCTTCCATTTCTATCATGCTGGTCGCAGTTGACACAAGACGGTTGGAGAGCTTATTAATACAGCAGATTGGGCTAGTTTGTAAAGCATGATTCACGTACCAGCATGCAAAATTCTTTGGGTTTTTTGTGCGCTGGAAGGCAAATCGTGGTTCAAGTGCGAGCGGCTACAGAACAATCACTTGTACATATATACCTCAAGCCCAGCCCGTTCGGATTGCAGTATCAGGGGTGAGACAGGTGAAACAGGTTTTTGAGAAATTTTTTGAGCAGAAAAATCTGGATTTTGGAGCAGCTTAGGAGCACAAAATTCTCGTTTTGGAGCAGCATTTAATGCATTCTGGAGCAACTTCGAAGCACAAAAGTCTACAGGTTGGAGCAGAAAATGTTAGAGCAGCTTATCAGAAATTTAAATCATAAAAAATCTGTTTTAAATCACGTAAATCAGATTTTTCTTTTTTAATCATTATTTTTGTCCACCCTGGTCCAGTAAGTCATCAGCGCCGATACGCACCAAGATAATATATAAAAAACAAAACAAAAACAAAACAAAAAAAAAAACGGAAAAGGCAAACGTGAGTTTAATGCGCATAGATGGGGACTGAAAACACAGGCTTGCTGCAAAGTTAGGTGGGCACCAGGTACCTCAAGCTTATACGAACTGGTGCCAAAGAGCAATTCTAGTACAGAACTTTTTAAAGCGGCGATTCGAGAGCATGAACAGGGAAGCACGGTTTACTACAACCAGACATCGACCGGACGCTCGTAAAAGGCACGTGCAGATAGAAACTCTTCACAAAAGTGAGTCACAACGTAAATAGTGATGATGATGATGATTTGGGGTTTTATGGTGCAAGAGCAACTTAGGCCATATTGTGCCAAACAAAGAAGGCAAATAGTGAATTGGTAGAAAAACTATGAGCACCACATGCCCGCTAAATACGGGTGTGTAACCGATTCATTCGATTCATTCACGCACTGGAAGCACGTGTGTGATAACTGGAAGTACTCACGGCGACGGCGACGGCTATTTGGACGCGATTACGGACACGAATGAAGAATTACACAAAGGAGGCACTCAATAGCACTTTTAAGAAAAGGTTTACTCTCAAAACGAAAGAAATACTTAGGTTTGCTCATCTTGATAGCCTGTCCGTCATACTTCCCGTGGCCAGACAACAAGAAATGTCCACAAGCACGCATAAAAGCAACTTCCTCTTTCCGGTGTTTCTCAGGGCTCTATACAACTTTAAAATTGACACCTTCTCTCTTGAATCAATTTTTTGAAAGGTGCCTAATTAGATTTAATTAATTAAATTATTAGGCTCAATAAAACTACTGGTGCTTTGGAAAGACGTCTGCCAACATACAGTTCGATAGCTCGAGGACACCCTGTATACTTGTGAGGAACGAGACGGGTGTTCCCTCAAACGTGTCTGTATATTGTTTGAGCGAACATTTCCGAAGATGGAGAGGGAAAAGGAAAGAGAGAGGCTCCTGCAGCCCAATCTACCGCACCGGTTAGGAACAGAGTTGCCGTCTTAAAAGTCGGACGGAAGCTTACGGTTTTCGGCGTGCGGGGAGGATGCGCAGGGGTCCGTGCAGCTCTGGTTAGCCATAGGTAGGACAGCTGCGTTACATACTTTGTTCAAATATTTCCAGTGACTCAAGTTGCAAGATGAAAGGCGCTGAAAATACCCAAGACTGTGGAGGTGTATAAAATAAATGCAGATTAAAAACAAACTTGGAAAAAAACAGATCGCAAGAATTGTCTGCCGATTGTGAGCAAAAATAAACACCTAACAATCAAACCTATATGAGCATAAGCTGGAACCTTGACATAGCTACTTCTGAAGAGCTTGTTTTGTACAAGCAGGTCGCATAATGAGAAACTTGAATCAAAAGAAATAGAAATATTGCGTTCTTTGTTTCCTTGCATCAGTTATTCTCATATATTATTTCATACAGGAAACAGGACATGACACGCTTGGGATCTTCTCCCAGAATCTTCTTGGTAAATTTTGAAAATTCACCAGATACGTAATTATGCACACCTTCCTTTCACACATGTTTCTTCTCCTAGATGAGCACAGCAGAGACCGTGTCTCGGCGGACTGGCTAGTTGCTCCACAGCCACCGGCCAGGCAGGGCTTCGTAAAACGGGAGGAAAATTAATTCCTTCATCGCATGCCAATAAAAAAAAAAAAAAAAAAAATTTTTGCGGCGCTTGTTTTTTGTTGAAGACCTGGAGGAAAAAGAAATTACACGCGCCTTGTACAAAATCTTGTACCCACAAACATACCTAGTAAAAATGGGATACTCCCATGGTATTTCTCAGCATGACCAGACGCTGTCCAGAGAATGTCAGTCTTGAACCGATTCGACAGCCGACGCCACATGCCACAATTGTGGGGCATTCTTTTCCTGTCAATTCGCAGGCAGTCGTAAAAGTATGAGCTGTTTTCAAAAGTAGGTCCGGTGCATTTAAAGCGACACATTACAAGAATCAAGATGCCTAGCGATCGCGTATACCGAATGGGGTCGGGGGCACAGGATAATCTAGTTTGAGAAGCAAGTGCCCCTTTTTGGATCCCCCAGACGCTGCCCGCCGAGACAGGCCTAGCTGACTACAAACCAAATAGGCCTTGATGGACTCAGCCGCATTCTTTCTCCGGCCCCGAAAACTACAACACATCTGGCGCCACCCCACCTGACTTCTCAGGAGTGCTCGGATGTACACTGGTCTTTTCCCCTTTATCGTCCAAAGAATGAGGATGACGACGAACACAATACATTTGAAAATGACATTACAGAACACCTTTTAGGGTGCACGAGTAATATTTGAAGCATCACGGCATCACGAGGACTCAGAAGGCAGAACCCCGTTCGATATTCTGAGGTTCCAGTCAGAGTATTTCTGGCTACGCAGTTGCCGTCTTTCCAGTCCTTGCGGAAATGCAAAGGGGAGATAAGTTCAGGAGTTGTCTTGTTGATAATTTCAGATCATTGCAAGCATACTTGGCCATATTTCTCCCATGTATTCAAAAATAATCAAAACAAATATCCCAGATCAATAACCTATTGATACGATTGCTTCGGAGCTCGTTTAAAGCTATATAGTTGTCTTTCGAGAATAATGAAACGCCACAGTGCCCTGCGAGGTTGTGCAACCTGTTGGCCACAAGGGTGCTGTCTTGTGACGTTTGTCTGCTTGCTGGCCACATCCTAAATACCAGACCACAAAAGCTGTTTGCACTATTGTCTATGTTAGAAAACTCAGCGATCTCACTAAACCGCACTTGGCATTGTCCACAGTGAAGCGAATACCCCTTTCTGCAAGCTTTTTACGTCTGCAGACCAGTCTTTGGATGACAAAGTGAGAGCAAAAAAACAAGAAAAATAATACGGTCAAGAGATAAATCTATAAAGTTAGCATCACTAGCCACACCAGTGGCACCACAAACTAGCACATTCTAGGGCCTCCTTTTCCCCCTTAACGCAAAAAGTCGACAAGGCTCACGTGAAGAAGGGGGATAGGCCGCTTCGTTCCGTCAAAAAAGCCCCCGACTCATGTCCTCAATCCTCCGTGCCTTCCGACAATGCCACAAGGTCGCCGAAAGATGATTGCGAGAGAGTGCCCCCTACCCCTCTTTCTTCCCCTGTTCGCACAACCACGTTTCAAGACGTCACAGCCGAAGTGGTGAGGATTGGTTAGACTGGTTGTCTGTCACTTTGTCCCCACCCCTCTTTTCTTACGTGTTTTTACTTTCTCCGGCCAAACTCCAGCGCCATCTATGAGAAAGAGCAGATGTGAGGGTAGCGAGCGAGTGCCCCTTAAAGGCGGGCACTCAAAATTTTCTTCAGCGTGGCAGAAAATTCCCCCTTTTCTTTTTTTCCTCCTCCCCTTTCCTCCTCCAATTTCCTCCTCACTTTTTACGGCCCTCTCGCACGAGTGCTAATGGGCTTACCGGCTCCCCGACAAAATCTCTGCAACCCTTCAAGGTTCTCTGCTTCAATCCCAAACACAAGGGATTAGTTAGGCAGGCTCGGTATGAGCTCGTAAGGGTGCGGGCTGGCTCGCTTTTCTCCTGTTTTCTTTTTTCTTTTTAGCTTTAAAACACACTCAGACACTTCCGCATGCGGCCACATACGCTACAATACCGCATATTTATCTCGAGTGAACGGAACTTGAACATCACAGTCGAAAGAAAAAAAGGTGGGTATTTTTATTTGAAGTTTGAGCTCTACCCAGAGTGTTGAGAATTGGTCGTTCTAACGACGGCACACTGAAGAGTAATTGTATCAGTATTTCGTTTTTTTTTTTTGTTAAAAATAATAATCACAAGTAAATACAAGTCAAAAATATTTTAGTAAGAGGGCGAAGCATGTAAAATTAGTTGCATTTTGACAATATAGTCATGTATCCAAATGAACACAGTCTGACCAGTTCTGGCACATAATATATAGGTTCGTACTACAGGTGTTTTCGTAACGGCTGCCTCGTTGAAGGAACTAAGAAGAGTAAAAAACAAACTTCCATAAAAGCAAATCGGTTTACGATTTTTTCATGCATCTTCAGCCTTTGAAAAAAGTTCTTCGTGGCCAAAGTTGCATTTAGTTTCTGTCAACAAATGTAACTGAGAACTCAACAGCCGACAAATATGTTGCGTAACAGCAAAGAGAGCGGGAAAGACGGAGATTGAATCGGCATAATTAAAGATTTTCTACGCGTAAAATAGTGCGCAACTAGCAATAATAGCAAATTATGTCATTTATAAAAAGACAGCAGGCATTACGAAGTTTTCATTCTCTTCTGTTCCCGTTTGTTCGCAGTCCAATAAGAAATGGAATACCCAGATTGCCTCTGCAGCCCTTCCATAATTGTCCGGGGCTCTGTCAGAGTGGTTGAAGCACAGCGACCTTCACCACAAAAACTCCAGGAGTTTGGAAGGTGTACTACCGTAGGGTTTGGGGCTGCTTGGCCAATTTAGGCGCCTGGCAGTCGCCCGGCCTCCATAGAACAAAAGGGGCACAGCGGCCAGCTCAACGTGATCACCAAGCGGGAAATCATGCCGAAATGTGTCCTTCAACACTTGCGAGATCTATACCCGAGCCCAGCCGGGATTTGCTACATGGGACACAAGTGGGAATAGGGGACATTGATTGGTCAGTGTGCATGTAGATTTTTCTATGTAACTCGAAATAAAACAGAGCAAGGTTTTCAACATCACCAAGCCCAGGTATGACAGAACTGCTGCTTGTAAACCCATTGTGGGTTTTTGCATGTCGTAAGGCGGTTCTCTAAAATCTCGTAGAAAGTGAATAGGCGCATTCTTATATCCCTGTTTGGTATGGTGGGGAGTCTCGAGTGGCGAATGTTGTGCGAAGTTGCCGATTTGAAGTACTCCGCTCAGGATTGCACGTACAGGTCCTTCATCTCAGAGATTGTATCATGAATGAGCATTTTGAGGCTGACAAATCGTTATAATTAATTCCTAATTAATTTACAAATCTAGAAAATCAACTAGAAAAAGAGGGGTGCTTGGGAGATTTGGCAATTCTTGAATATAGTCGTGCGGGGCAAACTGCCCCGTACTGTCTACAAGCACAGAAAGAAAGGAATGCACTGCTATGTTGTGTTTTTTATGCCTGTACTTGTCTTTCACACTCTGCGCCGATTAAAATTAAAACTGCAATATCTGTAGGTTATGTATGATTATCTTGCCTATGAAAGAAATGTAAATCAAGCAAGTTCGGCATCGTGCCACAATTTGTGCAAATGCCATTTTATGTGAAATTCAATGTCAAAACAGTACTTACGCTGTAAATAATGAATCCGTCGTCCTGCGCCATCCAAAAGCTGTGAACTACCGATCTTGGCTACGAGACCATAGGTCCACAAAAGATCATGCTGAGTAGAAAATTTGCCCTTTTTACCACAAGTACGGGAAAGCATTTATTTTTGAAACAGGTCGAATGGTGATGCGTGGTTGAGCACTGGACGTCGCAGGACCGTTGATTGGGCACTCGTTGGCGCCAGGAGTGCATGCAGTGATCCATTCGTGCTGCCTGCGACGAGTGTTGAAATTTGAATATGGTAGAAATAGCATGAATTAACAGTCTTAGAATTATTTTAAACAAACTTTATTTAGAGATTTAAATTTTGATCGTACCTCTTATTCATCGTCGTCTTCCATGAGAGAACAACTTGCCGAGGAGTCCGTGTTGTCCTTGGACGCGGCTTGGCAGATTAGGTCACGAATGCTTTTCACGAATCTTTAAAAAAGAAACATGAAATAAAAAGCAATCATTTCATAAGAAGGTGAAAATAATCTGGGAATTTACCTGTAACTTTTTTTGCAGTAGTTTTTCTTCCCACCCTGCCTGTCCGGGTGCCGGCAATCCTCCATGCGGTATGCCGACGTGCTCGTTCGTCCGACGTGCTCGTTCCAATCGAGCACAGCGAGGCTCTGTCTTAGGTTATATGTCTCGTTCTGGTAGTGGATGCGTTTGTCCAGGTACATGAGTACCGTGTTATTGAAGGATTCGATGTAGAAAGTGTCCTTCGACCTCACAAAATCGTGTGCGTGCTTGTAGACTGTCGTCGACTTGATAAAATTTGTCAAGAGATCGAGAGCTACGGGATCTTTAACGAGCAGCGTACTCAAAACGTGCCCAACCTCCTTGCATTGTGATTCCGAAGCACAACACCGATGGTCACCGGAAAAATGATTGACGCAGTTCAGCAGTGTTGCCCGTAGGGTGTCAGCATCACCGCCACAGGTGGCCATCGCGAAGTACACATGGTTGCGTACTGGCTGGCATTTGTCTGAGAGTTGCTGATGCCACGTTTTTCCTTCATTTTTTCTTGGTCCCGAGGCTATGGTCATCATGCCCTTTTTTATACTTTTTGCTGCGTGCCAGCGGTCGTTCGTGTTCGTTGTATTTCCACTCCTCTCTCGGATGATCTTGTTGACGGAGGTGTTCCTGTCATGGGCGTGGTCTTGTAGTTCGATTCCTTTTGAATCAAAATACTCGTACAACTTCTTCGTACCCACGACTTCATGCTTCTGCGACGAGATTTCATCATCCTTGGTGACATGCACAATTCCTACGATCTTGTGTGTCTCCTGGCCTAGGGCAATGACATCTGTATGGTACGAGTTTTTACGGCAGGCATGCCGTGCGTCCGTCTCAATGCTCATCATGGGAGAGGCACATGGGGGCTCGCTTGCTCGGCACTCTTCTTGCTGGGCGGCAGTCAAGGATTCTATCCGCAAGAGGCCCACTGCCGCTTTGACCTTGATCGTGGCCCTTTCCAGGGCCCTCGGAGAGTAGGGCAGCGAGCTAAACTCGCAAAACTTCTGGAACTGCACCGGCAGCATACCGCTGCATATAAATGCGAGTGCGAGATGACAATCGACAGTGCGTGAGTCCCCACTTATGGAGCTAGAGCAAACAGTCAAAGAATGTTCTTTACACCTCCAGTGGAGGCGGGAGCCGAATCCGCAGGAGGTCACTTTTTCCAGCAAAAGCGTCTCTGGGCAACTTTCCCTGTGGTCTTGCAGAGTCTCAAGCATCTTGAAGAGCGCTGACGTGTCACAAACAATCAAAGCCGACTCACATGACAACGCAAGCGCGTCACTTACTCGTGCAGGAGCGGTGTGATGACCATGCGGTGTTTCAGACAGGGACTGTAAGGCTCGCATCATTATTGCACTAAGCGGATCACCCTTATATGCAGCTTTCGCACCTTTCAGGAGCGTGTCAAACGTCGTGATGTCATCTTCTGACGAAAAAGTCAAGCTGATGGTGCGGCGCAACGCGCTCCGCTGACACGTGTATTCTTTTACGCTACCGTCTTTCATCCTCTTTCTCGAAACAAACGTAGAAGGTTCAGGGACCTCCATGCTTGTCGGTCTAGTCGATGTGGTCGCTAAAATAGTAAAGAGAAAACAAATATGGCACTGTGTTGACCAAAAGTGAAAAAAAAACATCTAGAAATTAAACCAAAAATTATACGCACCGCTATTTAGGAGAAATCCTTGTACCGGGTATTGCTGCCTTGGATGTTTTCTCGAAAGTAAAAATCGTTCATCAAACAGCTGGCGAAATGAGGTTGTTACAGAACTCGCTGTAACCAGCAAGTGTCAGCCAGCAGAAAGAGCTCGTCACCGTGTCTGCTCGTGTGTTTCAAACCGGGATGTACTTATTTGAAGTAAGGCAAATGCAGAATGGGTTTTCGTAAAAAAATTCGTAAAAAAAAAAAAAAAAAAAAAAAAAAAAAAAAAAAACGTCGTGCGAAGAAAAAAAAAGGGGAGTGGGGTCTCTTGATTGTAACAGTGGAACTAATCCTTTCTAATGCTTTGAAATCCTCTTCCGGCCTATGCCAAACTTTGAGAGCAGGTTTCATGTGGTCAGGCCGCACATGGGCTCGACAGTGTGGCGCAACCCGCCCCGTTCTCCTTTTCTTTTTTTTTTTTTAGGTTTTTTTTTATTTTCTCTCAAAAGTGGCAGGGACTCATCAGTCAAGCCAGGCTATAAAATTTTAATCTTTTGAATTATAGAAAGCACGCACCCAACTTCTGGCTGATATCTTTCACCATACGTAACTGTGAAAGGTCTACTTCACTCTAGCTCTCAGTATTACAAATTTATTTTGACGAAATCATAATGACCCAATACGTTTCCCCCTCTCATCACCTCGGATGGGATGTGGACATTTTGGCGAGAGCTGCCGCGTTTTTGTGTGACGGTTCGGTGTAAGGCGATTCGGTGCGGTCTTTGCGGTGCACGGAATTTTCGATGCGCGGACCTTTCGGTGTGCAGACTTTTCTCTGTAGAAACTTTTCACGCACAAACTTTTCAGCGTAAATATGAGTTTCGATCTTTCTTTCTTTTTCATTACAAGAAACACAACGTAAAATAGTATAGAGACAAACGGGTAGTACTTACACAGAAAGACCAGAAGTCCGAGATCTGTCGGCTTCCGATGCAGGACACACTTATACATCTCATATCGTCATAGGCTTGCCGTGTATTATTCCATCGCTCAACAGAGTACAGTGATTTTTCCCAAAATGAATAATCACTGAAAACATAGCTACGTTTTCCTTCTCGAATCACCCATAAGTAAATCTACGTAAATATGGGGTGTCCGAAATAACGCACCCTAATTTTTTCCTCTTAAAAATTGGACACCGTACGCGAATTGAACCGACTAGATGTTGTTAGCAAAAGTCTTGCGAGAGCTGCCGTGTTTTTAAATAACCCTAAGCAAATAAATGTTTAAGATTAATTACCTAACTTTTTGAATGTTGTATAAAGAGACGAAATGTCAATGGAAAAGCTCTAGAGCTCCTTGAGAAACACCCAAATCAGCTGTTTGCAACGTACAATATAACTGGCGTTTTTTTTGTTTTTTTTTTGATAACCAGTAATGACAGGACAAAATACCCTGTGATAACGCACCCGGCCCATCATGCACTCATTTTTGAATGTCCCAACGATGCTATACGTTTTCGCGGTGGAGGCACATTTGAAGATATTAAAAATTTTTCTGATCTATCGTGCAAAACAACTTCTCAAGCTTCTTGCTGGTTGGGGCTTTCCCACACGCAGTACCAGTAATAAAGCCAAAGCCTCATAGAGTATACCGCCTGTATCGACTCAACGCGTAAACACGATGTGGAGCGTGTAGTGCGTACGTTGGAAAAGAGATACCGGCGAGCGAACCATCGCGTCTAACGTCTTCGAGCCTCACACAGGATAATGCTGCGCCTAACAAAGTCACTTAGGTCCTCAATGTAGAGTAGTTCCGAACCAATGGTCTATGGAACGCGATTCGTGAGATACCGAAAAACGCCGCTCGTAATTCCCGCTATCGCCATGAATTCACATAAACAACGAAAGATGACAAATCAGAGATTTAGAACAAAATTGATACTTCAATGACTACTTCTTTGAATAAAGCAACAGTTATTGGTGTTTTCACAACAACAGAAATCATTCTCCAAACCCACGCTAAAAACAGCCATCGAACTCGTTGGGGAGAGCAAGTGCCAAGCTCGCTCAAAAAAGCCTCGGCTGGTTCAGCTCCCTGTCGCGGAGGTGCCGGCTTGACCCTGGATAATCCTTTCAAATCCTTCAAACGTTGATTGCACCCACCCAAACCTTCCACAAAGGGGATCAGGCAGGCGGTCAGGAAAAAAGGTCGGAAAATGGCGAGGAGGAAACGAGAGGTGATTTCCTCCTTTCACAGTGGCGAGAAGGAAAGTGAGGGTCCGGTTCCTTCTCTCTGCTTGCGGGCCGGCCTTTAAGGAACAGGTTCTTCAACAGTCCTCACTGTCTGCTCCCTTTTTCCAGTGGAGACATCCAATGATTGCTTGAACCAAACTTGGCAAGAACCAAGTTCAAGTTTTTGGCGAATATTTTCCCACCTTTTTTATTACTTCTCTGAACCTTGTAAGGTCCTCGGCAGGCAGGTCAATAATCTGCGTCTTGCCATGCTTTCCAGTGAGAAGAGACAGGAAGTCCCTAGAGGTGAGGATTGCAGCATTCTGAGGCTTTCAGATGTTGTGCAATGTTGCACGATGCTTGCTTCAGAAGATCACCAATACTGTTGCAGGCGCTCTTTCCATGCCCACTTGCAGAGAACAACCAACGTAATAGCATGTCGTTTTCACCCGTTTTGTGGAACTGAAACCTATTCTTAAAGGGAAGCTGAAGAGCTTTTAAAAAAAAATTACTTATTGGTTGATTGTGACGTGTTTGTGCCTGCCGACCCCAAATATAGCAACTGTTTGACCCAAATAATCAGTATACATGAAAAAAAGCTAAGAAAACAGAAGCGATCGCCACAGCGGCCTGCCTTTCTCTAGTCACGTGAGACGCACCACTATGTCCATAATGGGACCATCTCGATTCTCGCTAGCAGAAGTAACCGGGCACCGAGGATTCTGCTCTTATAAATGTGGTTCGGCTTCCGATTTTTCTAAATCTTTCGGTGGATCTGACAGGAATGTGTCCAGAGGACCTTAGTCGTGACAAAGTATATGTTCCAGCTGTTGGCAAAGTAGAAAAATGACCCCCTGCAGTAATAAAGGCAGACACGAGAAGCCGCTTGCGCCGACGTGACATGGCCGGCTTCATACGTTCAGGAACGTACTCACTGCAACTTTTTGCAACATAAAACACTGACAATAAACGGAGTGCTTAAGTCACATAAATGTTGCCATCAGAAAGCACTACTCATTGACTGTTTAGTGCTTCACAAGCCCGAAGCTAATTTTTAAAGCAATATAACTGTGCAAATAAAAAGAAAAAAAAAGAAAACTGGAGTTGACAAGTTTAACAGATACCAAAAATTACAACGTTAAGAACCCGTGGGGAGTGTGGTCCTGTTGCATATTTGGAGGCTCAAGACTTCGAAACAAAGGTTTTACTCCTAATGAAACGTGTGTGGGTTAACAGAAATATGTCCCAAAAATGTAAAACAAATAAGAAAAAAAAAGGCTTTTGTTTTAATGGTCTAAACTTAAAATAATTTTTAGATGTTCCCCGAGATAATTTATTTCTTAATATGAAAAAGCAATAAATGCATTAATTTTATATTATGTACAGAGCAATAATACCTACTCTCCATGATGTTAATTTATATGTGATACTTCAAAAACTCTACTAAAAAAAAAAAAAAAAAAGACTAAGTTTAGGGCATAATTGTCTATAGACCCATGTTTTGGCATTTTTTTTCAAAACTCATTGTGAATAACAAAAATTATATTGCAGGAAACACTGTTGTATGCTAGACACAGATCATTCTGAAAAAGATTCACATCTCAACCATGAATGGGTTTGGGGAGAGCGAGATTCAAATATGGCACACACGGAAATTGTCAAAACGTCTTAATCCTTCCCCACTCCTTTAGGATTTTATTCCTTTAAAACAAAGCATGTAAAATCATGTAAATTAAAAATACTTTTTTTTATGCACTCTATGCACTATGACATATAAAAGTATGATAAAAAATAGAAAATTATAATGTACCTTACTGCCTGAAACTGCCCTGATATAACAGTAAACATTTCAACTTACAGTGGTGTGAAAGGAAGACAACAGGTTTTTCAGAGCCATTATTCTGGGGGGCGGTTTTACCCGTTTACTCTTCACTTCAGTGAACTAGTAGTCACGTCTCCAACTGTGGTGACATACCTTCTTAAAATGATTTAGCAGAATTTACTTGAGAGGACTCATAAGGGGGGTGGGGAGTTCTTTGTCTTGAGAGGCATCAGGTCCCTCAAGATGAATTCAAGTGTCTCAAGGGCTAAGGATCGTGTTGTTTTCTCCACAGCCCCTTCCAAGATGAGGTCCCGCAGGTGAGCGAGGAATGACTCAACTTCGTCAGGGTTGTGCTTCATCAGAAAGGCTCCCTTGGCTCTGATCTGAAAGAAAAGAACACCCCTATAAGTTGAACTGTGATGTCAATAAGCATTCCGATAAGTTGAACCGAACTGCGATCAAATAGCGAAGAAACTTCATTGCTCAGAATCCTGAGATTGGAGAGGTAAAAATAAAGTGCAAACTTTGTGTTACAGTGCCCATTTTTCAGTCCCTTCCCAAGTCTGAGGGTTTTGAACCATGCCACAGTCAAACTTGCTTGCCAATATACTCCTAATGTACAGTCGACTCTCGATAATTCAGTCTCTTTATTCCACTTTTCGGTTAGTTCGAAGCAGGGGTGTGGTCCGGGCAATCATACATACGAGTCTATGGAAGAAAATGAGCAGTAATTCGAAGGTTAACCTTTGCAACTGGCTAATTCGAAGGATTTGTTAACGTGATCGAGAATTCCGACAACTCTAAGAGCATTAAAAAGCTTTGCAATTATGCTGACGAAGTTTAAATTGCACCTGTGCACACTTTAATGCTTTATCTACAGTTTGCGCGGTCGAGATAAAGAGGGATCGAGCGCAGCGTGCAAATAAACTGCAAGGTGGCCAAGCCACGCCAAGCGAAGTGAAGCCAGCATGGTTGTGGGCGCACGCATCATGGCATTTTTCTCACAAAAGTTACAGAAGCGAGCGCGGCCGCACGGCACGTACAACCAACAAAGCTTGGTTTGAGGCATTACCCAATCCTACGATATGTTTTGTCCATCAAACATATTGATGTCAAGAAAGATGCCGTGGTCTGTATTCCGCTCTTGGACAGTGACATTATGCAAGTGGTTAAGCCAAGGAATGATCACATTGCTTTCTGCGCTGAGTGGCAGAGTGCCGCTGATAAGGAAACTGCTTGTGGCACTATAGAGTACAATTTCACGTTTTCTTTGGCAAAAAAACTGTTGCAGGCACCATAAGGGTTTGCAATTTCCAGAGCATATTTAACACTGCACACCTTTGTTAGCAGAATACCGCACATCTCTCTTAGCTGAGGCAAGCAAAAATCAAGTTCTCCTGGTGAGTACCAAATAAAAAATTAACAGATTGAATGTTTTTTTTTTTAAATTCAAAAAATGTTTATTTTGAAGCATTTTGCTGTCCCTGTGAGCTTCGAATTATCTAGAGTTGACTGTCTATTACTTATTTCCAGAAAAAATCAAATACAGTCAAGTTCCTGCTTGTATCAGTAAGAACCTCATGCCTTTGTGTATTACAGCTACCGATTACATGCCCAGGTGACAACTGAACTTTCATCTGTGTTTCCAAGATTGTGTCTGCGGAGGCTACGGCTAGTGAAATTACAGCCCACTCGGTTAGGGTTAGCAGGAGCAGGGATGACGGGGAGAGCTCACAGTTGAACCAAGGGAGTAGCCAAGGAATTCACAACCCTCCCCACTTAGTCAAACCTACATAAACCTAAGGAGTTAGCCATTCTTCATGGTTCACTCCCTAGCCCCCCTCCCCTTACAAATCATTTTGGATGCACTGCTGGCTCTAATCGAGTGAGCATGCTAAAAAAAATTATTCTCTTTGTTTAGAGTAAAGGCTAGAACATATCAACAAAAAATCCCCTAACAATTGCACGAAATTCGGATCACGACAAAACAGTTCCACACCATTCAAAAATTGTTTCCCACATGGCTCAGAAATTGCAAAAGTGCATCTAACAAAACAATATTATGGTACACGAGCTGTAAAAACCCTTACTTCTGGAAAACACAGCAGAAAGAATTCCGCATATTCCAAATTTAGAGAGATCTTTCGCACATGCATTCCGTCCTTCGCAAGTCCAGCATTGGCTAAGTGGCTTGCTTACCAATCTCAGGCAGTGCTTTGTGAAATACTGCTCCCGGCTTTGCAGCATATACTCGAGGCACTTCCAGACTGGCACCCGAAGAGGCTTCAAGGGAAGTCCGTTGATCAGGTAGCGGCTGTAGAACTCGCACAGGAATATGGTACTGCACAGGACACTGTTCGGAGACGATTTGGCCTTCTCTTCAAATCCTGTAAAAGCAAAACAAGTGGCACTATAAGGGGTTGGTAAACACCTCGCCTCTGCTTATATGATAGCAATAACAACAAAAAATGGAGGCAATCAAATCACAAGCAATGAACAACAGGGATGAGCTAAATATGGCCCCAAGTTGTTCGCAACCACAGCCCACTGCTTGCCCTCTCGCGGATGAAAAAAAACCCAGAGGAGTGGGACAGGGGCAGAGACGGGATTATTGGTGTTGCGGCTGCTGTTACCTCATGGTTCTGGTCGATGCATTCACGCATCGTGCAGTTTTAACAGAAACAGGGAGTGCATTAAAATAGGAATTGTTTTGTTCTGCTTCGCAACTTTTGAAACCAACACGGCCATTTTTCTAACGCGCATCAACGTCTCCGTTACCCATGATATGCTCCTGCCCTGACCACCTTGTTTGTAGCCAAATAAATTAATTTTAGCACACTGACCAACGGCAGTGAGCAGGTGCAAGAGAAAATCCTAAACTATCTATATTCGTCTCATCTACCATCTTGTGACCACCACCCCGCCATCTATAGGGCATTGGAACTGCGAACAGGGTCCGACGTCCAAATTCTTGCTTTAGGCACAAACAGCAAGGATATCAATACTCTGTTTACTCTTTTGACATAGAACTATGCCTTTCTCTGCACTTAGAAAGGGGTGCAAAGTTGGGAGATCGATGTCACGATAGTGACGTCACACAAATAAATCCGGAGCGCCGACCAATTTGCTTCGCAGCACTCCCTGACGGTGTGCCGTGCCTGCTGCCGAGAACCGCGCATGTACATCGTTTTAATGCGATAGCATTCTTTAGCTAACCCTGCCCCCCCTCCCCCCCCCTCCCTCCCAGATTTCTTGGACTTTACGGCCTCCTAATGCGCAGTAGGTATGTGCAGTAGACCATTTCAGCTCACATTCCCACACTCCTTTGCATTCACACCCTCTTTGAAAGACCTGATGACCTTAATGTTGTTCTAGATGTCATCCTTGAGGTCATCCTAGAAGTTGTCCTAGAGGTCATCGTAGTAGTCGTTCTCTAGGGCATCACCCTCGACGTTGTCCTTAACATTTCCCTAGAGGTTGTCCTTGAGATTGCCCTAGAGGTCGTCCGTCTTAGACGTGGAAATTGTGATCCCTCAACATTCTGTCGCGTCAGCGTTTTGGCGCACCGTGGCGGCCGCGCTGACGTAGCGAGAGGCGGCACTGCTTACCACTGTGAGTGACTTCCTCCTCTCCCCCTTTTGGGGCGATTTTCGTTACGAACCCCCGCAGAAAGGAGATCGACGTGTCGCTCCTTGATTGGCCCCTTCGCCCCCGCGGTTATCTTAAAGCCAGCGGTCAGCGAGATCTCGGCTCTCTTCCTGGGATTCCCTGGCGGCGACAAAGGGGAACTGTCTGGTGCACCGGTGAGCGTTTATCCCGTCCTTTGTACCCTTGTGAATGACCGTTCGGCCGTGTGCGATCTACACACTGACGGCGTTCACCAGCTGATAGCCACTGTCTTCTTGTTATTTGTTTTGTATTGTAAATAAACAGAGATTATCACCGTGACCAACGTGACTGGTGTCTGATTGCGCTCCACGAGCAGCATGCCATGCGAGTACGAACCCGCTTCGCGGTAGAGCGTCTCGTCGCGAACGTGGTACTCCCCAAAGCGGTGGCCCTAAGGAGAACCGCAACGTCTTTGATGTCGTCTTCTAGGACGTCATCTTAGTTGTCGTTCTTAAGGTTGCCCTAGACGAATGCTATCGTAATTCATAGACAACCAACACTAGTGGTTTCAGCAGCAATTTCTTATCTGCTGGCTTGCTCACTTCATCGCGACACACTCCTGTCTGAAACTGCGATAGACGCCTCTCCGGCAGCCGTGATTCCACAATCTTTGCTCATCGCTCTGAACAGCGGCCTAGCTCGCATCCTCTGCGGCACGGGAAGTACACGTGACTATCATGTGCGTCGGTGAAGTGCAAACCGCCCCCCTCCCTCCCTCCTCCTCCCCCCCCGTCTAAATTTCTTGTGCCACCCACACATACCTAGTTCAACAGAAATTTATGCAGCATAGTACACCTGTGCACCGACCAATTCTTTTCTGTGATTAGACGAAGACAGTTCTTTAAATTAAACATAATCTGTACCATATCAATACACAGATCTTACTATCACATTTGAACATTTTCTGGATCTTGTAATGTACTAAGATTTCTTTGTACACCACAGTAAACTCACTTTGCATGGTGCCCACTGTTCTGTGAGTAATGAGGGACATTAGAAATGATCAGTAGACCAGTGATGTGATTGGGCTAAGGCGTTTTGGAGCACCTTTTGGAGCAGCCAAAACAATGTTTGGGAGCAGGAAAAGTGGCCTTTGGAGCAGCCAAAACAGTGTTTTAGAGCAGCAAAAGTGACTTTTGGAGCAGTTAAAACATTGTTTTGGAGGCAAAAGTAGCTTTTGGAGCACATATTTTTAGACAAATAAAAATATTAGTCTTAAGTGCTGGACAATCCAAGGACACTTTGCTTGCTGCAATAAACAAATTATAGTCCAGTTAGACCACCTGGGAGTCTTTCAAAATGTTAACTGAAATGCCAATGACATGACAGATTTTACAATGCTTGAGTTAATGATACATATACAGGGTGTCACAAAAAAGATTTACAGGTTTTTTCCACCGCAAAAATAAACCAGACATCGCTGAACGCTCATTCTCCGCCTAAAGGTAGCGCTAGAGGTCACAACCTGATGCCAAAGTTTCAGCCCGATCCAATATTTTATTCAAAAGTTAAAAGTGATTTTCTGAAAATTTCAATGGGAAATTGGAGCCTGTTTTCGGTTTCTGGTGCCCTAGGGCCCCATGTCTATGAAAACTCCGTCAGCCTCCATTTTCCCATTGAAATTTCCAGAAAATCACTTTTAACTTTTGAATTAGGTATCGGATCGGGCTGACACTTTGGCATCTGGTTGTAACCTCTAGCACTACCTTTGGACAAAGAAGGAGCGTTCAACGATGCCTAGTTTATTTTTGCGGTAAAAAAAACAACCCTGTAAGTTTTTTTTGTGACAGCCTGTATATGTATTCACTATAAGAACCAACCTGCACATAATCAAATTTATTTAAAACTGACCCGCTTCGTAGTAAATAGCACAGTATTAGGTTGACTAGTGAGATTATAAACGAAAGCAGTCTTCAACCGATGAAGCACGTAACTACTGCAGTGCAATCCGAGAATGTCGCGCTAGCGGAGGCGGCTGTTCGATCAAAACCAGGCCACTCCGCTCCGTCGCCAACTGGTTCCCAAAATTGTGAGAAAAATAAAACAATCCAAAATATGAAGAAAAAAAAAAAAAAAAAAAAACACTCCAGCGGCACGTGCTTGCTAGGCCGGCAGGCGAGGTTAAAAACTAAACACACAGAAAAAAAAAAAAAAAAAAAAAAAGAACCTGATTACATTGATGCAAGACATCTCGAGTTAAGGTGAAAAAGTCCTTGGAGCGCTTTGTGCAAGGGCTCAACTCGAGAAAAACAACCGTGCTGTGCAGGTTCAGCGTGCAGACATTGCCTTTTTTGCTTTAGCTCACTTCCCTTCACCAACTGTCTTTCGCGGCAGAATTTTTCACGCACCGGGGTCCCTGTCGAAAGAAAGCCTACTGAAAGAAACCTAGGTAATCAATACTTTTACACAGCAGTCTTTGAGATAGATGAATTTTCGTAGCAGTGTATTAAACAAGAACAGGAATGTTGATGAACATTAGGGTGGACCTTACGTTTCAGTTTAGAAAGCGCCATACCTGCAGCGAGGTGGGGACGGTAACACCCGACGTCGCGCGACCACGGCGACTGGCAGGCAGGGACCAAATATAGTTTTCCCAATGCCGTTGCTTTCAGGAGCGAGTGCTTCAGCTCACAAAGTAACTCACGCCGCGCAAATACGCGGTTTCGTTTCACAGCATGACGGCAAGGCTGGTATTTAGCACGCTAGTGTAGGAGTGCCCGCACACGCCCGCGCCTATCCTTAAAAAAACAAAAAGAAAAAAAATGCAAGACAGCGAGTTGCGAGAGCGCAGAACGAGAGACGGTGGGAAAAACCATGCAAGGGGGGGGGGGGGGGGGACCGGATGAACGATTGATGCAGGGTACTTTGTGTCAGGCGGCGGGCGGCCCCTTGTGCCACCTACCTCACGCGTGCTCAATTACGGTACTCAGTTCAGTTTCGTTCTTGAAAGGCGACCGAAATTGGTCCTTTGGCGCAGCCTTGGCGCAGTTTACCCTTATTTTGGCAAAATGTAGCAGAATGTAGCAGGGTTTGCCCCTTGGCGCAGTTTGGCGCAATTGCCGCAGCAATCACATCACTGGTAGACAAAATAAATACATTTTCTGTAATATGTGATTCAAATCCTGAATGAGAGATGAGGGACATCAAAAGGATACTGAAATAAAAATTAAAATATACCTCTCACGTTCCGAAATAAGGTGCACATGATCAACAATATCTGCCAAAGACAATTGCATACTTATATCTTGAACAGATGGCTATATTTTTCGTTCTAAATAGCCGATCTTAGCAAGCGCTCGAAGAGCAGCCGTCGAAGAGCGCGATGCATCTTGTGAGATCCGGCGCTTTCAGCGCATTCGTGGCGTCACGTTTCCCTTCACGGGCAAGGCTACGGCGAGCCTGACATGCTTATGAGCTTCGCTACTTGGCGGCATCGGTGCAATACGACCTAGCTGTTTGATATTCCCAAGGACTGGTTGGACGACACTAGACATGAGCGCAGACGAAGTGAGTCACGTGCGCCCTAAAACTACACTAACTCCTTCTCTCCCCATCTTCCTTTCTATTCCCCAGCCACAGGAGTTGAATAGGCACGGGAGAGAAGGGAAATCTGGTTTAGCCAAGTTTGACGGCCTACACGCGCTCGTAGACATACTACCGCGGAGCAGCGCTGCTTTATTGAGGAAGGTCGACGTGTTGACAGTCCAAGCACTGTATTTACACAATTGTAAGTTGACTTGATTGTAAGTCGACCCCCCCACAATGCACATAAAAAAAAAAAAAAATCTTTTAGATGCACATTTTACTGCGAACACGTGAAAACGGCAAAGTATCTGTTTCGAAAGCCCAGCCTCTAACACGCGATCAATGCCTTCTGGTGTGGTTTGGCTGCGCATGTATGCGCGAGGTGCATGAGATGGCCAGGCGTTATCGAAACTAGGAAGGTCACGCTGGAGGCGGGACAACTGAAGCTGCTCCCTGTAGTTCTCACTCCGTCCGCGACTAGACTACGACTCGTCCGCACTGGTGATGTCAGTCCCGTCTTCATCACTGCTACGTTCTCGAAGCACATCGTCGGCGTCGTCCTACGAAATCTCGTACTTCGCAAATGACAGGATCAACCGCATCTTCCGCGCTTGCTCGGCGATCGTGTTGGATGTCACGGGTAGGGACCGATTGCACACTTTTGCGGCGTACCATTGCAAGCCTGACCTTCAACTCCGGAAGGCATCCTTACCTATCCAGACTTCGGCCTACAAAAGGCTCTTTGTTTGCCGTCACCGTTTAAGATCCTGCACCACAGCAGACTCCACTGGAGCATCAGCAGCTCCGACGAGTCGAACTTGCGTCCAACAGCGCAGTTGTTGGTTACTTCTGAGTGAAGAATGGCCATAAACGACCTCCGAAAACCTAAACTTACCGGATCATGCGTGTCAATACAAAAAAATGTAGTTAGTGCTCCAGCATGATCTCGTCACTTGATCAAATGATGCGCAACTATGAATTGAGCGAAAATCTGAAAAACTGCGAAGAGAAGCTGCGGTGGCTGTGGGGTGAGTGAGCCGTGAGGCTGTTTCAGCGGCCTCCGGAGTGGCTCTTACAAGAAGTGCCGCCACCCCCCGGGAGTCGGGCGCGCCGTGTATTCGGGTTAATTTGCGAATCGCTAGCAATAATACTCGTTCGCGCAAATAAAAAAATAATTAATTTGTAAAATGAGCACACAGAATAGTGCAATGCTAGAGGTACAGCCGGATGAAGTCGTAACAAGCCGAGGTGTTCATGATACAGTCTACGCTCATTACAACAGACCTGGTTACAACAGACATTTAGATATAACATACCGATTTGTGAAGTTCAGTTGATTTTCCTCTACATACCATTGACTCAACTTCATATCTGCGTACAACATACTCCTCTTACAACAGACCGAAATCTTGGTCAAAATGAAGGTCTGTTATAACGAGCTTAGACTGCATTGTGATTGCTTTGTTTTTGCCGGCGGTGGAATGCTTTGGTTTGATTATAAGTCGACCCCCCACTTCAGATTTTCAAAAGGGTCGACTTACATTCGTGTAAATATGGTAGTGTCAGGAACACGCACTAGGTGAACTTTGCTAATAGTAGTTTTAAAGGAATTGTCCGGTTGAAACCGGAAGTACTTAAAGGGCAGCTCCGCCGTCAATCTGAGCGTTTTTATCAAAACATATTTTCGGAAAGGGTACTAAAAGTTTAGCCTATAGCAGCGGTTAAATCATTAAAAAACTGTTTACATAATTTATAATCGTTAAAATACGCTGAAACCGATACCGAAACTAACTTGCCACTCGACTAGTCCGCCGTTTTGACGTGACGTCACATATGGTATGAACACTCGCACGTGTGCAGTTTAAGCCTGGCCAGCCTGGCAGCAAGGCACTGTTTTGTGTTCGTGCCGCAGATAAAACTGGACTCATCAGGCTCGTCTGAATCGAGCAACGATGAGGATATGCTGCTAGATGTTGAGGACGATGACGATAACCCGTTCTCATACGATCCGCCGGCATCGCCTCCGAGAAAACCGCCAGCGGCGGCTGCATTCGTGATCCGCCGCCATGTGGACCCAGATGCCGCTTCTGAAGCGGAATGGTAAGGCAGCTTCTGTTGCTAGCACGCCAAGAAAAACTGATCGACGTTATGCCTTTTAATTGGAGGCACTTTTTGTTATATCTTGGGGTCTGACAATAGACGGTTTTAGTAGACCGTGTTTTCAAGCGACGCTTCCATACACAACACCAATTTCCTCCAGTCGCCATTACGCGCCCTTACATAACTGTATAAACCGATAACATAAGCAAAAAGCAGACAGTCGCTAGCACCAACTAGCTACAAAGCAAGCACACTGACCAACATGTAACGTCACGGCAACGTCAGCGCCATCATGGCAGCCTCCACGTGCCGCTCTCGCTCAGTGTTGCCAGTAGGGCTGCAGCAAGTGATTTGGGTGTGTACATGTAAATTTCAAAATTTATTTTCTTCTAAAAAAAATTAATATTTTTCCGAGATATTTTGTACACATGCTCAGGAAGGGCATCCAAATACATGGTGAAAATTTTATAGAAATCGGTGACCATCAAAATTACGGCGGAGATGCCCTTTAAGTTCTTGCACTTGTTACGTCGAGGGAGCCTTCATGTAGACGAACATCATTTTTATTTTGATATGTGATCTCCCGTTATTAATTAAACCTTTCATGAGCCTATGTACGAAACTGCACCCCGAATTTTGCCAGTGTCAATGGCTGACATTTGAAGGTGCTGTGTGACGTCACAAAACGCTAAGGTTTGTCGGATGGTTGGGATAACAAGCATTGGTCGATGGATGTCTTGTATTTTGTTTCGCGCAGCAGCCGGCGCTCGCATGCCCTTCGCACTGTCTCGCGGCCGGCATGCCACCACAGACCAGTACATGACACACCTCCCCCCAAATGTAGTCTCGAAGATACCCCGGACGACGATGTTTGTGTTGAGGACGTCCTGATGGAGCAGCGCCAGGATTAGTAAGATGTGGAATGATTTGCCTGGTGTTGCTTGGTTCCTTGGTCAGCAGTCGGCGCAGCTGCTAGACGGACGTCCGAGTCTACATTCGGGCTTGAAGTTGCGGAGCTTGTATCAGGAATCTGGACTTCGCAACTCTGGCTTGGACTGTCACTTGGCATGCTGCAATGCCGCATACGGATATGATCTATATGTCGCCGCCACACACAACCGTCTTCAAGTTGCACTTGATACGAAAGTGGGCCCAAACGGCAAAAGATCCCACCTGGCAACCAGCGGTTCCTGCACGTGCCAAAATTAATTGCAAAAACTTGACTTCCCTGTTCCAATTGGCGAGCGGCTTGCCGATTGCTGGCCTCAAAGGCTTCTTCCTGGCGCCGGGTTACTGCCGCCTGCTGATCTGGATGTAGGTGATCTAGGGCCGACCGAATCTGTCATCCAAAAAGAAGCACTGCGGGGCTCCTTCCAGTGGAAGTACTGGGAAGGATATGTTGGTCGAAAAGAAACCTAGCTAGACGGGTTGACCAGTCGCCGCGAATGATTTTCTTCAGTGATTTCTTGGTTTTTTGAACCATCTTTTCAGCTTGCCCGTTCGAGGAGGGATGGTAGGGTGCCACAAGGACTTGGCGAATGCCATTTCTACAAAGAAACTCTTTAAAATCCCCTGAAGTGAAAGCAGAACCGTTGTCTGACACCAAAATATCAGGCAATCCATGCGTAGCGAACAGCGTACGTAGAGCTGCGATCACTGTTGAAGCTGACATGGACTTGACTCGTTGAACTTCCAACCACTTAGAGTGCGAATCTACTACGATGAAGAAAAACTCCCCCTGGAAGGGGCCCGCGAAATCAACGTGTAGCCTCGACCATGGTCTTGTTATGAATTCCCATGGGTGGATGGGTGCGCGGGCTGGCGCGTTTCGTGACTCCTGGCACGGAAAGCAGCAACGCACTCGGCGCTCTACGTCTTGGTCAAGTCCTGGCCACCATAAATAGCCCCTTGAAAGGCCCTTCGTCCTCACCACGCCAGGGTGACCACTGTGTAGTAGGTCCAAAACTTCTCGAAGAAGCGGTAGTACGATAACACGGCTGCCCCACAAGATACAACTGTTGTAAACAGACAGTTCGTCATGGCGATCGTAGTATGGCTTGGAAACTTCGGAAGGTTTCTCAGATGGCCAGCCGTGCAGAATCCAACGCAGTACGAGGGCGAGAATGCAATCCTTCCTTGTTAGGAAAGCTATCTTCTTTGAGTTGAAAGGCACCTCGGGGGTTGACTCGATGAGCAAAACGTCATGAAGGGGAGGTACCTCGAAGTCCTGTACCTTCTGCGGAAGGCGGCTGAAAAGGTCAGCATTTCCCATCTGCCGGCCAGGTCGGTAAATAAGCTCGTAGTCGTACTGCGCCAACATCAGGCTCCAGCACAAAAGGCGTGGTGACAAGACCTGGCGAATCGGGTTGCTGTGGTTCAGCAACCCCAGAAGGGGCTTGTGGTCCGTAAAAATCTTGAAATGCCGTCCGTACAGAAATTGATGAAATTTGTTCACTCCCGCTATGACAGCCAAAGCCTCACGATCCGTCTGTGCGTAGTTTCGTTCTGCTTGTGTCATTGTCCTTGACTCGAAAGCTACTGGAGATTTTTGACCCGACGGTGAGACATGGCTCATGACGAATCCTAACCCATACGAAGAAGCATCACATGCCAATACCAAGGGAAGGGCGACATCATAATGTGCCAGAACCACGGACGACTGTAAGAGATCTTTGGCTGGTCAGAAAGCTGTCACTTCTTCCTTTCCCCTTCCCCATTTCCATGCAGCACCGTTGTCCAGCAACCGATGAAGAGGCTCCAAAACATGAGCAGCCCCTTTCAGAAACCGACCATAGAAATTTAAGAGGCCAAGGAAGGACTGCAATTGCTGTTTGTCTTCCGGTTCGGGGGCGGTCTTGATGGCCAGAACCTTGTCTTCCGTAGGATGTATGCCTTCCCTGTCAACTTGGTACCCCAGGAACGTCACTTGAGGCACTCCAAACTCGCATTTGCCCTTGTTCAGGCGGAGACCGTCGTCACTGATTCTCTTCAGCACGGCCCGGAGGCGAGCTTCGTGTTCTTCACTGTTTCTACCACCAATCACAATGTCGTCGAGGAACACCAGAACACCATCAAGTCCGGCGAGCAATTCTTCCATGTAGCGTTGGAAAATCGCTACAGCTGTAGCAACGCCGAATTGTAGACGTGTGACCCATTTGCCTAGTGTTGCTTGGTTCCTTGGTCAGCAGTCGGCGCAGCTGCTAGACGGACGTCCGAGTCTACATTCGGGCTTGAAGTTGCGGAGCTTGTATCAGGAATCTGGACTTCGCAACTCTGGCTTGGACTGTCACTTGGCATGCTGCAATGCCGCATACGGATATGATCTATATGTCGCCGCCACACACGACCGTCTTCAAGTTGCACTTGATACGAAAGTGGGCCCAAACGGCAAAAGATCCCACCTGGCAACCAGCGGTTCCTGCACGTGCCAAAATTAATTGCAAAAACTTGACTTCCCTGTTCCAATTGGCGAGCGGCTTGCCGATTGCTGGCCTCAAAGGCTTCTTCCTGGCGCCGGGTTACTGCCGCCTGCTGATCTGGATGTAGGTGATCTAGGGCCGACCGAATCTGTCATCCAAAAAGAAGCACTGCGGGGCTCCTTCCAGTGGAAGTACTGGGAAGGATATGTTGGTCGAAAAGAAACCTAGCTAGACGGGTTGACCAGTCGCCGCGAATGATTTTCTTCAGTGATTTCTTGGTTTTTTGAACCATCCTTTCGGCTTGCCCGTTCGAGGAGGGATGGTAGGGTGCCACAAGGACTTGGCGAATGCCATTTCTACAAAGAAACTCTTTAAAATCCCCTGAAGTGAAAGCAGAACCGTTGTCTGACACCAAAATATCAGGCAATCCATGCGTAGCGAACAGCGTACGTAGAGCTGCGATCACTGTTGAAGCTGACATGGACTTGACTCGTTGAACTTCCAACCACTTAGAGTGCGAATCTACTACGATGAAGAAAAACTCCCCCTGGAAGGGGCCCGCGAAATCAACGTGTAGCCTCGACCATGGTCTTGTTATGAATTCCCATGGGTGGATGGGTGCGCGGGCTGGCGCGTTTCGTGACTAATGGCACGGAAAGCAGCAACGCACTCGGCGCTCTACGTCTTGGTCAAGTCCTGGCCACCATAAATAGCCCATTGAAAGGCCCTTCGTCCTCACCACGCCAGGGTGACCACTGTGAAGTAGGTCCAAAACTTCTCGAAGAAGCGGTAGTACGATAACACGGCTGCCCCACAAGATACAACTGTTGTAAACAGACAGTTCGTCATGGCGATCGTAGTATGGCTTGGAAACTTCGGAAGGTTTCTCAGATGGCCAGCCGTGCAGAATCCAACGCAGTACGAGGGCGAGAATGCAATCCTTCCTTGTTAGGAAAGCTATCTTCTTTGAGTTGAAAGGCACCTCGGGGGTTGACTCGATGAGCAAAACGTCATAAAGGGGAGGTACCTCGAAGTCCTGTACCTTCTGCGGAAGGCGGCTGAAAAGGTCAGCATTTCCCATCTGCCGGCCAGGTCGGTAAATAAGCTCGTAGTCGTACTGCGCCAACATCAGGCTCCAGCACAAAAGGCGTGGTGACAAGACCTGGCGAATCGGGTTGCTGTGGTTCAGCAACCCCAGAAGGGGCTTGTGGTCCGTAAAAATCTTGAAATGCCGTCCGTACAGAAATTGATGAAATTTGTTCACTCCCGCTATGACAGCCAAAGCCTCACGATCCGTCTGTGCGTAGTTTCGTTCTGCTTGTGTCATTGTCCTTGACCCGAAAGCTACTGGAGATTTTTGACCCGACGGTGAGACATGGCTCATGACGAATCCTAACCCATACGAAGAAGCATCACATGCCAATACCAAGGGAATGGCGACATCATAATGTGCCAGAACCACGGACGACTGTAAGAGATCTTTGGCTGGTCAGAAAGCTGTCACTTCTTCCCTTCCCCTTCCCCATTTCCATGCAGCACCGTTGTCCAGCAACCGATGAAGAGGCTCCAAAACATGAGCAGCCCCTTTCAGAAACCGACCATAGAAATTTAAGAGGCCAAGGAAGGACTGCAATTGCTGTTTGTCTTCCGGTTCGGGGGCGGTCTTGATGGCCAGAACCTTGTCTTCCGTAGGATGTATGCCTTCCCTGTCAACTTGGTACCCCAGGAACGTCACTTGAGGCACTCCAAACTCGCATTTGCCCTTGTTCAGGCGGAGACCGTCGTCACTGATTCTCTTCAGCACGGCCCGGAGGCGAGCTTCGTGTTCTTCACTGTTTCTACCACCAATCACAATGTCGTCGAGGAACACCAGAACACCAGAACACCATCAAGTCCGGCGAGCAATTCTTCCATGTAGCGTTGGAAGATCGCTACAGCTGTAGCAACGCCGAATTGTAGACGTGTGACCCAGAAAAGTCCTCGTTGAGTGTTGACCGTTTGGAGATCTGCTGTATCCTTGTCTACTTCCTTCTGGTGGTATGCCTGTTCCAAGTCTAGCTGGGAGAACTTCTGACAGCCAGCCAGTTTGGAAAACAGCTGATCAGCCGTAGGCAAGGGGTATGTTTCTAACTGGAGGGCACGGTTTACCATACACTTGTAATCGCCGCATAGGCGGATGTTCCCATTCTTCTTGAGAATGGGCACCGACGGGGGTTGCCCAGGAAGACTGAAGAACAGGCTCAAATATTCACTGTTCCACCAGTTTATCGATGGCCTCGTCGACCTTTGGCAACAGCGGAAGTGGCTCCTGGCGGGACTTAAAAAACTTGGGACTCATGGCGGGGTCGATATCTACACGAACCGGCGGCCCCTTGCTTCTCCCGAGTTCTGCTTGAAACAGCTCAGAAAATTCGTCCATCGCATTATGGACTGTGGCTGCCTGAACATGCTGCAACGAGGCGTCGACATGGTTGACACCCTAAAGGGAAATGCCCAAGAACCGGAACCAGTCGTGCCCTAAGAGACTGACGCCAAATCCCTTTACAACCAGAAGCTCCAATTCCACGCTTTTGCCCTAGAAGGAAACGTCCGCTGTTGCGCTTCCGAGAATCCGAAGACTCTGCCGTGTATAAGAGCGCAGCTGGAAGGTGCACGGCCTGAGGCTGCCTTTGGAAATGCGGAGCTGGCGCATCACACGCGGGTTGACAACCGTAAAAGCCGACCCGGAGTCAACTTCCATCCGCAGATTGCAGCCGTTGATTACCACATCGCAAAATACGGGTGGCTCCATGGCGAAGACACAGTAGTCTCTCTTCAATGGGTCCACTGCCTCCAGCCTGTTGTAGCGGATTGCTGACTGTCGACGTTCGGCTCTCTCCTTTTGGCGCCACTCAGCGACAATGCGGCCCTTGTTATTACGGAAGTGGCACACGGCCCCAACGAAGCGGCCCGTTTTTGCGTTATGCGCTCCATTGCAACACCAGCATGTACCTGGCAAACCTGGCTTCAGGCTGCCCTCCATGGTTTCAACTGTGCAGCTGGATTCGGTAGGCGGAGAGCTTGAGGCGCGCGGTGCGGTGCTTCCACACGGTGACCTTGACGTCGCGTCGATCCCCATGCGATAGTTTTCTGATACCGCCGTAGGCTCCGGTTTAGCAGAGGTACGGATTTCGATGGCCTGGAATTTAGCTAGCTCCGCTGCCTTCGCTATGTCTAGGGTCTTGCACAGTGTTAGGTTCGGCTCGGCGAGTAGACGTCGCTGCAACGCGTCGTCTTGAACGCCGCAAACTACGCGGTCATGAAGCATGTCGTCGAGCGTCTCACCAAACTCACAGTGCTCAGACAAACGTCAGAGATCTGCTACGAAGTCTGCCACAGACTCCCCAGAACGCTGGCCCCGCTTGAAAAACTGGAATCGCGCGAAGGTTACCGGTGGCAGGGGAGCGAAGTGCTCAAGAAGCTTGAGTATGATGTCCTTGTATGGTGTTTCGACTGGAGCTCTTAGCGAACAGAGAGAGCGCAAGATGGCACATGTGGCCGAGCCACAGACGCTGCAGAGAACGGCTCGTTTCTTCTCTGGCGTGGTGATATCGTTCGCCACGAAGTAAAAATCCAGGCGCTCAATATAGCGTGGCCAGGACGTAAGGTCATCTGGCGTAAACTCTTCGAAGGGTGCATACGCAGTCATACGTGCTGTGGTGGAGCGCTACCGTTGCCGAGACATCACGTTATCCTCGTCGCCAGTGTAATGTAGTCTACTCGAGGCATCCGGTGCGTCAGGCACGGAGGACCAAGGGTTTATTGGTACATGTACGTTGTGTACGTGCTCTAGGTTGAGCAGTCATAACCGAATGGGGGCACGTGGAAGGAGGCCTGGCTCGCGCAGCAGCCGGCGCTCGCGTGCCCGTCGCACTGTCTCGCGGCCGGCATGCCACCACAGACCAGTACACGACAGAATTATATAGTCTTCTAGGCTGTACCCTACTTAAATACGGTTCTTCTAATGCAGTTCCCAAGCATGTGCAAAAAAAGTCACGTCTTTTAGCAGGAAATTACTTGCAGACAGCCATAAGCTTCGAGCAAATGTATGCCGTTTCAAGCAAACACAACTGCGGCGGCCACCGATCGAACTAGGGGCGCTTGCAAAGCAAAGGATGCAGATTTTGCCTCTGAAGCGGACCTAAGTACACGAAGCGGCATCTGGGCACACATGTCAGCGGATCCACTGGACCGGTGATGAGGCTGTGGGTCGTTCCCTCAGAGGCGATGTCCGCGGGTCAAAGACAAAAGGCGAATAGTTCAAATTTATGTCGTCACTTGACTTGGACGAGCTTGGTGAATCGAAGTCACGCTCCATTTTCACACGCGGGTCAAACAGAATCGGGCTGCACGCGTGCTAAATACAACTCCCGGTATCGTTTCCAGATGGCCTAGCTGTTGGTTTCGGTTTCGCTGCATAATCAAATTGATTGATCCGATTTGGGCAAGGAGTAGATGGACATAGCTTAATATCGCTGACACAGCTTCACACCACAGCTTACGAGCCTTCTGTCCGCTTAGAGCTCAGCTCGTAGCTCTCTTCTGTGAGATGATTGCTGCATAAGCGGGATCTCGATCTTGACTGGAACCTAGTCCTTACGCACGGCGATAATCCACTTCGCTCGACACTGCACGTCTCGCGGAAAAGTGTGGAACGTCATGCCTTGGCTCACACGTGCTGCCCGGTGGTTGTGGCACCCAACCGCGCCACAACAATCTCACACAACTACGAAACAAGACGAGCGCAACAACAAAAACGAAGCACACTGAGGCAGACAAAAATGCGCGCTTTGTGTTTTGTGACGTCAGAGCTTCAATGTTGCCAACGAAAGCAGCATTTACGCTAGAATGCGATTGGAGCAGCATAAATTCAATTACTCATGCAGCGGGGCCAGAGGGGCATATAAAATTCAGATATTTCACGTACGATCCGTCTCGAGGCAATAACAATGATATTCAATTGTTTTCTCGAATACCAAATTTGACCGGACAATCCCTTTAAATAAAGTTCTGGTGTTGTTCTTAACAAAAAATTAGTGCCTTTGTTGTGTTGACAAAACATAGTTGACATTTAGACACTAAAATAGGCACTAGAATTTTGTTTCAGTACCCCTTTAAAGATGACCAACAGAAAACAGATTGATATCTTTTCTATCAAAGCATTTGAAGAAAAATTGTTGGATTGGTTTTCTGGCAAGTATTAATTATGTTTCCTTCTCGTTTCTTTTTTTATTATTGTAGCAGGGTAATTACAATGATTCAATGTATAACTTTGTGCGTCGTGTATCTTTGCAAATGTTATTGTATCCGCTCCTGCAATAACCTGCAAGAATTGGCAATAATTGAACTAAGTAAAAAAAAAAGGACAAGAGAAAAAATAGATTTTTCTAGAATATTTGACAGATGAACAGCATGTTCACCTCTGCTCATTCATTCAGAATTGTCAAAAAGATCTAGGATGCCTAAGGAAAGGGTACCTGATATAGCGATTGGCAGTCAAAATGTCCGCGAGCTTTCAAACCGGTACAACATAGTCTGTCTTGGTTCCAGCACAGACAGCTATTTGAAAATGATCAGACTCCAGCTTGCCAAGTGTTCTACTTTCATGAAATCTGAGAACAAAAGTGGTCACCTTCAAAGTCTGTCTGCATTCGTGACAGGATCTTGGACCTCAGCTTGGAGCTTCCAACTTCCAAATCCGCCAACTGCACCGCAATCACGCTGGCCACCTCAGCCTGATCTGGGCCCAGCTGACCGAGATCATAGATGCATTCGGCAGCATGGTCAGCATCCTCGTCTGTCTTGATCTGACCACGCAGCGAGGTCAGGTGCTTGGTAAAAATGGTGTCGGAGGCTTGCAGGTACTTGAAGTGCTGACAGAGCTTTTTGATTTCATCATTTTCCTGGAAGGATAACAAGACAAGATGATGGCATTAAAGAAAGATCTTCTGAAATGTTTTGGTATTTCTAAAAATTATGTGGTCATTCTCCTAAACACTGATCAAAGGGGAGCAGAGAACAGTTGATTACACAAAGTTTGATAGGGGAGCAGACCAATAGTGAGCGTGAACACAAAAATTTGTGGAAAGAGACGCTCTCAGGGTACCCTCGGGGAATACTATAGGCTAGAAGTGTATTTTATGGGACCATATCTTTTTCCAATGCAATATGACAGCCACATTGTTGATAATTTGCTGGCTACAAGCACTGGAGAGTCTTAGATATCTGGAAATTCGCCATGTTGTGGTGAATTGTCTTGGGTGAGAAAATCGAAAGAGGCAATTGCAGGTTGGTCTTCAACTAACTAGTGGTCGTGCCTTCACAGATATATGTTGGTCCTTCTGGAGCTGCCTTGCTCCCAGTTGCCAAAGGCCCTCCAGACAATACTTTTATTACTGTGGAGATACCACATTTTGAGAAAGCACTTGATATTATTGAACTAAAAATATTTTCTTTTTGACAAAAAGTTTATATTGCTATTTTGGCTGCATTTTTCTCCAATATGTTGCTTATTTTAGCGTGCCTTCGGTCATGGTAAGTATTTAAGGTTTAGTTTGTTGTGTTTGTCAAAGGGAGCATTCTTATTTATACGTAATCCATTCTTAATGATAAAAGGGCAAAAACGCAGGCAAGCTGTGAATGTCTTCCATACTGCAACCCGAGACACAGAAAGGAATTAAAGAAAATGGACATACACACAGACCGTCTTGAACTCGGCACATTCCTTATCAAGTAAGTCGAGCTGAGGTACTTTTCGCCATCAAAGATAACGGCGTAGGACATAGAAATCAAAACCAATGTAAAAGCTATCTGCAGTGCAGCATTTGCAGAACCTGCAGTCAATGTGTTTTTCTGAGTTGTTTTTACTGTGTTGTACGGATATAAGTGCTTCTAAGTAATAATGGCACCACATGCTTTCTGATAGGCGCTTCTTGCCTTACTACAGTCCTGCAATCCTTTAGAGTTGAATATTGCTCATTCATTTTACAACCTTGCTTTTACATACAGATTAGTACCTCCTTACTGTTTGTAGCAACCTCCTTCTTAAAGTCAACAAAGGAATGAATGAACACCTGACTATAGCCTCACCTTGATGACTAACTTTACAAAACCTCATTCTTCAAGCCCAGGAACTTCCCCACACAGGGACAAGGAGGGTAGGCCAACACATCTTCAAGAGCTTGCGATACCGATTATTCCTTTCAAAAGTCTCGTGTGCAACCCTCCATTTTAGCAAGACCAGAATTTACTCCTATACTCGGCGACAACTTTTCTTGGCAATGCAGTGGAGGGTACAGACATGCGTTCCCTATCCCATTTTGAGTGCTGGAAAAGGCTGTGCGCGGACTCTCCTCAACTTCCACTGCATTGCAAAGAAAAGCTGTCGCCGAGTGTAGTTTGGTTCACCAGCTGTTGCATTCATTAATACGGAATGTCAGAATTTTATAACTTAGAAAGGATTGTTACGGTAGACTTTTGAGAGAAAAAAATGTGATTTGCAAGCCCTGGAAAATATGTCAGCCAACTTTCCTAGTCCTTGGGTGGGGAAGTCTCTGGGTTTGAAGACTGGGACTTGGTGCAGTTAGTCGTCAAGCTCAGAATGTGGCCAGAGGTGCTTCTTTTGTGGTTATGTTTTGAGGTAATAAAGCTTTGGGTCCATTCCTCGGTTGACCTCAGTGCTAGCAGGTATCGACCTGTATGAAAAAAAAAGTTTTGAAATAAAAAATTAGTTACCAGTTTGAGACAATGTGCATGTGTGTCAGTTTTTGCCTTATTTCTTTCTTGTCGTGGGTTGAAGGATGGCAATCCATTTTTCTTCTATGCCCACTTGGGCACATCCATATTCCAGTTTGATGTTCAACTGAACACATATCGCTAGAAATGACTCAGATGAACAATTTGATTTTTTCGGCGTAAAACTCCTTTTTAAAATGGCTTAGAAGAGCTGGCATTAACTGAAATAAACAAAACTTTGCCGAGAAATTTTTGCTATCTCGGAAGCCAGAGACATGACTTGACTATTCTATATGTCAGTTCCATCAAGACACTTTGCCGGCGTCGCAGACGCTCGAACCCTCGTCAAACACATAATGACAGCGGCATAAGCAAGGATCCAGGCTTGAAGAGGTGTGGAGGCATCAGCTAATGGTGAATTCGACTGGTAAATCCGAAGCGCTTTCCAAAATCCGCGATGCAGGCAATATTCCGCTCCGTAAAACCCGCTCCGAATCGACGAGCATTTTTGGAGCGACCCGCCGATTCGCCCGAAACAGTCGGCCATTCAAAATGGCCGCTGTTTAGACTTGACAAGCCGACCGACGCCTCAGCCGACTGGGCTTTCAGGCGACCAGTCACAACTGTCACTGTTTAGCTGCAGAAATAGCACGCGACGCAGGGCAGGCGAAAATGTCCATACCGTGAAGCCCGTGTCACAAATAACGACCAAGACGTCCGCGTTCGCCACTGTCAAATACCTTTCGGCCACCACAAAGTGGCATCCATGCACAGCGATCGCCATCGGTGGAATTCAGGTTGATGGTAAGACTTGAATAAACACAAAGAGGTAACAAACCATCACTTGCACGGTCGTTGCCTAATCTGTTCTTGCTTTATTGAACGAGAAAACGCCGGCGGCATGCAGTGTAAAAAGGTAAACAATCGTTGGCTGCAGAAAAAACAGGCCTAACCTTGTGCCTGCCTCTGGATTTTCCGTCGTTCTTTTTCTCGTTCTTCCTCTCACAATCACAGATTTCAGCGCTTACGATTTACTACGCTTCAGTCCCGGCCTTGTATCCCTGATCTATGTTCGAGCATTCGAGCCGTCACGATCCCGCGTAAACAACCGACGCATCCCAACAGATCCAACTCGACAGCTCGTTGGGCCCGACCGGTCCGGCGACTTCGCCGCACATGTGCACTGTCGAGTTAAAAAGGAAATGACGTAGTGTGCTCTGTCAACTTCCGCAAAGATCCCTGATGGTGAATTCCGCTCACAGATCTCGAGTGCTCCAAACGCGCTCCATTTCGAGCGCACATATTCCGCTCGCAGATTTGGCTCGAGTTGGTCATCCTATGCAGTCATGGGCACGTTACCAGTAAAAAGTAACAGTGTTACAGTTACAGTCACCTAGGGAGGAAAAGCAACTGTTACAGTTACCGGTTTCAAAAAGTAATGCGTTACAGTTACAGTTACTGCAAAAGCAGTAATGCCGTTGGGAAAAGTAACTCTGTTACAGTTACCGGCTTCAAAAAGTAACGTGTTACAGTTACAGCAAAAGCAGTAATGCCGTTACTTTCTTGTTACAGTACAAAAATTGGACCCAATATATCACAAACCAAAACAGTATTGTTTTACTTGTTACACTATAGTGAGAGGAAAGGTAAACTGAGAAATTAGAAAAATTTAAACCCGAAGGAAGTTTTCTTTTTGTGTCATTCGCCGTTTCAGCATTTTGATGTGCACAATATTTTTTCAATAATTGCTATAACTTAGAATCAACTGTTTTTCAAAACTGCCATCGGCACGCATCAGTGAGCGTTTTCGTTCCTTTTTCACTCCGAAACGAATGAGGACACAGATGGTCACATAATTACCTTATAGGATATACTCGGAAGAAGACCTAAACATAGCAGGTCAAACAGCTTCGAAAGAATATAAAGGGAAAGGAGACAAGGTGAGGCCTCCTGGCACTACACGAGTGTACGACGACCACCGCGGCGTCTGTGTCCGAAACGACAGCTGCGGAAGACCAGACCGCACACATCAAAAAACAGCCCTCTCTCTCACTTAAGACATGTTTTAAGGGAAATCGCTTCAACTGTAGCACTGTATAGATTCCTCAACAAAATGTCCTTCCATTGGGGTGTTTCTTGAGGCTATCGACGAAAAAGACAATTACACTCGAACCTTGCCTTTGTGTTTACTCGAGTGGCTCTGAAGAGAATGAATAAGTTAAACAAGCGCCGGCTTTCTGCACAATATGGGGACAGCTTCCTTGAAAACTAATAAGAGGAAATGGCAAGCGGCCGAGTGTAAAAACGACAGCACGGACATATCCGACAAAGGGGAAGAGAGAGGGGGGTAGGGGGTTTGGAAACAGCCCAGAAAGAATATTCGAGACATTTCGCACAACCACCAACACCCGCAGATGGTCCCCACAAGAAAAGAGTGAGCCAAAGTCGGTGAAACACACATTGTTTGCCGCCTCTACCACCGCGGGCATGCAGCCTCGTCCATCGTCAATGCTCGGTTGTAAGCTAAACCAGACAATTAATTCTTTGTTTGTTTAATGCGTGGCCAGACTTCTCGTTCGATTTTTTTTTTCGTGCCAACGAGGGGGGAAAATACTTCAAGATGGGAATTTCACTATGCCCGCAGCAGTAGGTTCTAATTTATATAGTAAAAAAAAGTAACTATAACGGCCTAAACAGTTACAGTTTTAATAAAAAAAAGTAGCAGTGGTACTGTTACAAGTTACCAGTATTAAAAAGTAACGCATTATAGGTAAAAGTTACCGAGAAAAAGTAACTAGTAGTTACCGGTAACGCGTTACTAGTAACTAGTTACTGCCCCAAGACTGATCCTACGTTCGTAGATCTCTGGCAGCACCCACTCCATGAAGTGCCTCCAACCCCGCCGAACTTGCTCCGCGGGATTTCACAGATCTTTCCAGAACTTGACAGAGCTCATATGTCATTTCTTTTTTAACTCGACAGTGCGCATGCACGGCGAGGTTGCCGGACCAGTCAGGCTGATCGGGCCGTCGAGTTGGATTTGTATGGATGCGTCGTTTGTTTATGCAGGATTGTGACGGCTCGAACGGTTCTACCTCAAGTAGATCAGGGATATAAAGCCGGGACTGGAGCATGGTAAATCGTAAGTGCTGACATCTGTGATCGTGAGAGGAAGAATGAGAAAAAGAATGACAGAAAATCCGGAGGCAGACACAAGGTAAGGCCTGTTCAGTCTGCAGCCAATGATTGTTTACCTTTTTACAATGCATGCTGCGGCCTTTTCTCATGCAATAAAGCAAAAACAGATTAGACATCGACCGTGCATGTGATAGTTTGTTACCTCTTTGTGTTTATTCAAGTTTTACCAGCAATCCGAACTCCACCGATGGCGATCGTTGTGCGTGCCCCGCCGCTTCGAGGCGGCCAAAAGGTATGTGACCGTGGCGAACACGGACGTCTTCCTCATTATTTGTGACACGGGCTCCACGGTACAGTTATTTTCGCCCGGCCTGTGTCGCGTGTTATTTCTGCAGCTAAACAGTGACAGTTGCCACTGGTCGTCGGAAAGATCAGTCGGCTGAGGCGTTGGTGCGCTTGCCGAGTTCAAGCAGAGGCAATTTTGAACGGCCGAGGGGGAAGCGAGGGGGAGGGGTGTGGGGGAGGTCGCTCCAAAAATGTGAGTTTATCTTCCCCTCGTCGATTCGGAGCGGGTCCCACGGCGCGGAATTTTGCCTCCCTGGCGGATTTTGGAAAGCGCTCCGGATCTACGAGTGGAATTCACCATGAAATCCCGCAGAGCAAGTTCGGCGGGGTTGGAGGCTCTCCGTGGGGCGGGCGCTGCCAGAGATCTACAAGCGGAGGATGACCAACTCGAGCCAGATCTGGGATAAGAATATCCGCGCTCCAAATGGAGCGTTTTTGCAGCGCTCAGGAACTGCGAGCGTAATTCACCATAAGGTTCGTCTCCATTGCACCCTCATGAGTGATCGGAATACGAAAAAAACTCCATCTCCTATGCTCTTTTACAGGCGAGATCCACGAGTCTGTACGTGAGCGAAGCCGAACTCGCAGCGCATGCGACGAGTAGACTGCGCGCCTGGGTGTCGAACTGTCTTCAACCACGGGTTCCGGGTACCGAAATCGACCCAACTTTTGTAGGCGTCAGTGCGAGCAATACATTTCAAATGTGCATATAAGCGTAATTCGGGAGACATTCATCGATCTTACAGTGTTCATTATTGGTAATCATCCTTGTCTCTAGGTTGACAGCACACATGTCAACCGGCGAAAGATCACCGCAACAAAGAGAAACAAAACAACCAATCGACGCATAACGTCCATCGGCTGTTACCGTAGAAAGCGGGGGCTGTACTTGTTCCTTTTTGGTGTCGCCTACTTCTGGGTGGCTCTCGTTCGGCGCGGGAACCTCATCTTTCGGTCTTCTCAACTGATGACGGATTTCAGGAAAAGCCGCACGTCCACCTCTTCCGCGACCTGCCATCTTGAAGAGCGGACAGGTTGCCGATTGGATTGGATTGGATCGGCCTAGCAACCGAACGTTATTTTTATTTAAATTCAATTATATACAACTATTTTCAATTTTTAGGCATAAAATTAAAAAAAATTGTGTTTTATTACTTTAGTTTGTAACCTAAAGACAACATCTAAGTTTTTACCGTTTTTAAACACCAATGAAACCCCGCGGCTTTTAGCTAGCTCTTGGCAACAACGTATCAAAATGGCAGCGCTCATTTTGTCGGTGTTATTCGCGTTTTTAATGGTTCGGGGGAGCTAAACTAAAATAAAATGAGCCTGGCACGATAAAGAATAGCCATGTCGAATATCGTGGAAAAAACAGTAAATTCCCTGCAGACGTATGTGGGCAAAAACATACTTGGAGGAAACTTCTACTTGCAGGAAGTACTGTCAGAGATTGCATCTGCACCTTCGAAAGAAGTAAGGTTTTGTTATGATGTCTTTTTGTCATTACGCGTTACTTCGGGAGCTCCAGCTACACTAGTGAAGCCTGTACACTGCATAACCCGTACCTTCTTTCAAGGACGAAGATGAGCTTATTGCGAAAAGACTGTCTACTTTGGAGAAGGATATGAAAGAATACACGAAGTCGGTATGTAAGCTCTCCAGGTGCACAGGGCGGCAGCGATGTTTCTGAATACTTCTCGTTTCCTACCCACAGGGGCGGATGGAAGCTTGCCTGCTACAAGCAATGTATTTCGAAATGTTAGGTCATCCTACACCATTTGCCTACATGCACGCTGTCAAGTTACTTCAGCAAGGGAACCTGAGGCAGAAATTAATTGGTAAGACATTTGCGTCAGAATAGACTTGGTTTGGTGAGCGTCTGGCGGCATATTGAGCACGAGGGCAACTCTTTACTACTGTTACGCTTGACAATGTACGCAAATTCTTTCTCTAGGGTACCTCGCTACGTCCGTCTTCCTTCATCCAAACCATGAGCTCACCTTGCTCCTCATAAACAGCATACAGAGGGTATGTGTAGCACTTAGTATGCTGCATCAATCCTAGCTTCTACAGTACTTGGGTGAATCACAGCATCTGGGTCCCTCTGCACTGTAAAGGATAGGAACGAAGCAGCACTGTTTGATTGTAACCACTTTTGGTGCACCCTTATAAAAAGAACTTGCTTCACGTCTATTCAGGACCTTTCAAGTAATGTATCCCTGATCGTTGTGATGGCACTGGCAGCAATACCGAGGCTGATCCACAGAGAACTGGCAAGCTCTGTGCACTCTCTTGTTTTGGAGAAAACCTCACATCATAGGTAAGAAAACACGATTGCACTTTGAGACAAGGACAGAGGTACAATACGTACATACAATACCAACTACAATGCGCACATAGAATACCAACTCGCCCAACAATCAACAGTTGCCATCACGGGTATTTTGTTTTTCCTAGTGCCTATAAAAATAAGATTTTGAGGATTTACACCTAGTGTTAAGCAAACAGGGTTCAATAGACTTGCTCCCTATTGCACTACTATCTTTTTATTTTCTGATTGATTAATTTAGTGTGGCACTCAGTTTGTTGATTGACGTTTTAGCGAACACTTACTTTTCATCGTAAGACACTTTAGCGAATTGTCGGCCGCCGCAAAGCGGTGTTCAGGGGTGGGCCAGGAATGTTAACAGTTTTGTAATGAGCTGCTGCAGACTGTCGTTGTAAAGCAGTGTGATTGCAGGCGGGGAGGCGGGTTAACGTGCACCCCAGTTATTCGCTAAAACGTTGAGTTGTTCAAATGACCGCTGTTTGCCAAAAGGGTCATTTGCTCATGTGATATAGACCCATTAATTTATGCTTACTGTTTCACATTGTATAGAAAAATGGCTTTCTGCAGGACAGTAAATTGAAATGGTTTCTCCTGATATAATCAATCATTTACCGGAATACAAAAAATAAACATGAAAGCATCACAATGACAATGTTTTCTTTGCAAGCGAGCAAAGCATGCAATCCGCAGCTGTAGAGGCTTCTAAGTCAAGTGTCATCATTCTGAAATTTCAACCAGAAATGTAAGCGAGATTGGAGTGCCCACTGTAAACCGAAGTATAAATTCCTTAGTCCCCCACACTTCCCAGCACCACCTATTAAACATCATTGCCATTCTCCACATCATGTTTCGGGGACCGCCCTTGGATCGGCGGAAGTGATGAGGGACCCCATCTGTTGGGGAGAGGGCGTGGTATTGAATGATTGCAATGAGAAAAGGGTAAATGAAGGAAACTAAATGCATGCGAGCCAACTTTGTAGCCTTGAAATGGAAAATAATCAGCCCTACTAACTCAGGGCACATAATTTTGTCTATATAGTTTTAAAAAACAGTCACCATCAACAAAAAAAAAGAAAAAAAAAAGGTTTTATTGTTTGGCTTGGCTGATGGTTGAAGGCTTCAGAGGTCCCAAGAAGACCTTCAGGGAGCCCAAAGGGTCCACAAACCCTCATTTGAAAACAACTGCTCTGCATTATCCAAAAGGCTAGAGGAAGAAAATCTTAAAAGCCTGTGCAGTGTCTTTTTATGCAAGAAAGAACGCTGTTGTGTTCTATGCTTCAAGGAAGTATACTGGATACCTGGTGCCTGTGAAACATGAAATACGTACTTCAAGTAGTAACTGGTGTTGTCTGCTTTTATGATCTCTCATTTCCACTCACTTTTCTTGCTGTCGTAAGCAGCTCTGCAGTACGAACAGCTGCACTCATTGCACTGCAGCACTGCCACTCCCAGTGTGGATCCAACCAGATCCCTCGAGCGCACCTCGCTGTGCTGGAGAAGGGGCTTGCCGACTCTGACGTCACTGTTGTTGCATCGGCGGCCCGCTGTTTGCAGCTTTGCACAAAGGTACTATCCTCTCAAGATTTCTCTCGGGATTACTGGGAAGAACTGAGTGATAGTGCATGCCTTCAGTAATAGTAGTGGCGATTCGGTGTGGGGAAGCTTTAGGTTGGTACTTGCTTCACCATCTCTTCTGGCCAGCATGATGGCAAAATGTAATTCATCATTTTTCAAATTTCCGGTTTTGAGAGTTTTTCGATATGAACTTACGTGACAATGACACGAGCGATCGTGAGCATTTCCCTCAGCAACGAGGCTAAATCCTGTTGTCTCTGTTGAGCTGCGGTTACCTAGACTGCGCTTGCAAAAAGCCATCTTTGTGTCCTTTGTGACATATTTTGCCCTCTAGTTTATACCAAGAAGCTTCTTCCCTTCCCTTCATAATCTAGTCCTTTGTGTCCTCAACCTTCCTACAAGGGAGTCTTCAAATCAAGTCACCGACAGGGGACTTCAGTTTTCTTGAAAGTGATAGATTGCTGCCTGCCGCAGATGTGGTGTTTATCTTGGGTGTCAAAATGACCAAAGAAGATTGCACGTTGCTTCTGGATATCTTTGCATTGGGGTACATCTGCATCATTATGTTCTTTTTGTGTGTTTTGTTTAGAATGAATAGGGAAGTACACAAAAACTTTCTTCTGTATCCTACTCACTGAACCCACTGTATATTACAGCTTTAGCTGCCAGAGTAACAACTCTAGGAAAAGGTGGTGCTAGACATGCAACACTTTAGTATCAATGACAATACCCATTTTAGTTTTGAAAATCACCATGGCAACCAAATAACTAGTGGCTCAAGTGGATTTTTAATGAATTTGATTGCTCCAATCAATTGAGCCTATGAAATTTGGGATGTAATATAAAACAAGCTTTGGAAATAAGCCTTTCTTATATCCTTTTGAAATGAACAAGTTAGGATTTCACTCACAGTTTTCTTGTCAGTGCTCATTCCTTTTCTTTTTGCTCTGCATGCAGGTACTGTGGTTTCTTTCTCTGTAAAGAGGAAGCATTGCTGAAAGTGTTATGTTAGGACTAATGAAGGATTGTTTGTTTATGCTGTGGTAAAACACGTGATTTCCATGCCTTTTTATTTTTTGTATTAATGTAATAGCTGGGTCTTCATTATTTTTATTTAAAGCTTTGCAATTCAATTTTACTCATGTGCACTTCTGCACTGTCATAAATTGTTGGGAGGCACCTTTGTCATTTGGGTGTGCAAGGAAGTAATTTGCACACATGTTTTGTCTGCTAATGCTTTATCTTCATTAAAATGGTTTATCTCCCATTTTATAGGTTGAGCCAAACACTACTTCTCACCTGTGCCCAACTTTGTTGAAGTTGCTTGCCCAGCTTAGGCAGAAAACAGTGCACAGTGATTATGACTTTGGAGGCCTCTCGGTGCCTTGGCTGCAGGTATCCATCCTGAGCACCTTGGGACACATGAGCCTGGACACAGAGCAAGTACTAGCATGTTACTGTAGCCAAGCATGCACATCTGTTGTCATTCCATCGTGATGGACTCAAAATAGTCATTAGACTTTGTCTCTGATGTGAATTCTTGTGAATGTGACTATTGTTTTTCTTACAGGCAACACAATCAGGTGGCACAACTGTTGAAAGAGGTGCTTGACTCGAGAGTAGTCAACCAAACAATTTACTATGGTATGAGTGGTTGACCCTTTGTCACAGTTCCTTTTAGAAGAATTATCTTGTACTATGATGAAGTCTTCTCAAAGTACAGGGTTGGAGTGTCCCAACTCAAAACTGACTATTTTTTTCCAGCAATCATCTGGGAATGCCTGGGAACAGTAGCTTGTATAATGGATGGCAATGCAGAACTTACAAAGAGCTCAATTTCTTGCATTGCTAAGATGCTTCACTCGAGCAGCACTGACTTGAATTACTCAGGTGGCCATTTTTTCTACTCTCCGGCATGGTTAAAACAAACTTGTTGCTCACAGATGTCTCTCCATGCTAGAACTTAGTGAAGTAAATGTGTACTCATGATTGGTGCATGCCATAATTCTGTTTTACCTCAGAAACGAATGTGAATTTGCCTTTGTGGGATTGCAATAGCTAGTCTAGCTTATATTGTCATTGAATAGTTTCATAAGGCACAGTGAAGTAGTATGAAAGTGATCATAACATTGTATACTTTTATGCTACACACATACTGGTATGTTGCTTTTAAAAGAAGTATAGAAAAGTATAGAAATAGCTAGATTAGGAGTCACTTTCTAATTGCACTATTTTTTAATATATGGTCTGCACTGCAGCAAGTCTAAAACAAATTGTCTTGAAGAAACAAGGGCTATGAGGGCAGGTGCTGCATTTGTAACCTAACATCACTGACATAATTGATCAATCTCAAAGCTGTTACAATCAAAATCTGTATTGAATTCATTATTAAAAGGCTGCTTACTTGTCAACTACACAAGGACGATAGTAAATCGGGTTCGTTGTTAATTGCCCTGATGCTAGCCAATTTTAATCTTGTCACCAGGACTATCATTTGGGGTATATAAAATGACATATCAACTTATCCAGCTTTCAGACCTGTATAAAAGCAAAGTTATTTGCTTAGAAATACGGCAGCTGGTACAATCCCAAAGACAACTAGTATACAGGCTGTGGATCATAATTCAGAAAATATTAAAGCATCTTATTTTAAACATTCATTTCAAAAACTTTTATCGATGCAGACAATCCACAGCTTGCTTATGAAGCAGAATCTATAGCAGAACACCATTGGTTGTTCCAACAATCACAACAATACTTCCCTTTTGTGAATTAGGTGTCGATGCCCTGGAAAGGGTTCTCTCCAAGTGTTGTCCCACCGAAGCAGTGACCTGCCAAGAAGTGATTATTGATTGCCTTCATCATCCCGATGAAAGTGTGAGAATCAAAGTGAGTTTACTTTGTTGCTCAGTTAGGCGTGTATTGAGAACCTAGATAGAAGAATGAAATCACATAAATGACGAGGATATATGTCCTCATCAGTTGGACGTTCTGTTACATCTTATCTGTTAATAAATTCCTCCTTGCTCTGCTGAGAACTCAAACTCTAAATTGCATGTGGTTAAATTGGTAATCTTATTGAGAAAATCAATATCAATCTTTGTTAGATTATTGGCAAGTAGTGCTTCAGGTAAAGCGAAAAATAACTGGTAATTTTTTACTTGATAAGATACATTGCTGGGCGTAGGCACTGACTGCGTTAAGAAATTAAGCAGCCTCTCCCCTCCCCCCCCAACTTCCCCTTCCCCCCTTCTGGGGACAGACCGGCCAGGGGTGCTGACTTGGCCTTCTTTTAGAACACCTTGGAGAAAACGGCCACCACTAAAGGCCGATGGGACTAATCAAGCAGTGCCAAAAACACAATGTCATGGCTTTCATCTTTTATTTTTTTTTGTGCTCGTGCCATTTGTTAAACTAATCAAGCGCAGTGACAATTGTGCCTTGACCTTGCGCTTTCAGTATATGATTCTGTGTTTGTATATTTTATAACCTTGGACTGCACTCTGACTTTTGGTAAAACAGAGCATAGTAGTGTGTATGCAACAATCCTTTTTTCATTATTGCTTTTTTTTTTTTTTTTCGATATCCCTCGAGGAAAGAGTATTCTAATTGCCTTTGCTGTAAGCCATCATTTTGCAATGCCTCAGTGATGGTCACCTTTTTTCTTTACTTGACTGTGTACAAGATGCTATTTTTTCTTTAGTTGACTGTGTACAAGATGCTATTTTTTCTTTGCTTGACTGTGTACAAGATGTTATTAACATATTATCATCCCACTTGTTGCTTACAGACACTCAACTTGCTGGTTACCATGGCTAATGAAAGCAATGTGGCCGTTATCGTCAACCGCATTATGAAGTACATATCTACAATGAAAGACCCTGCGGTTCAGTCATTTGTTTGCGACAAGGTTATCCACCTCCTGAAGATATATCCTTTTTTGCATGACTTTTCACTTGTTCAGACATCGCCTATCTTAAAGGAATGCTAGATGGAAAAGGCTATGTTTGTATACGTCTGACTTGAATGTGTGTCTCACGAGGTGAAAGAGTTTTCGTGGAGTTTGCAGAAAACTTTTTTCTCTGCCATCAATCAAAAAAAAAAAAAAAAAAACTTACTTTGCTTTGCTCCTTTATGTGAACTCTTATTCTGGTGTACTGCAAAGTTTTTCCGAAGTAAGACAGCTTAGGAGGGGTGGGGCCAATTTGCAGTGCTGGCCCTATTTCTTTTTCTACCTCATATTCTAGCTTGTGGTAGGGAGAACCACTGACAAAAATGATGTAAAAGAGGAAAAAAAAAAAAAAAACAGATTGCTAGGATTTGTGCTTTTTCTTATTTCTTGAGTAATCGTTACTGAATAGGAGCTTGCAAAAGAGTAACCGCAGAAAACCTACAGTATATGTTTGCCAGAGAAAGAACCAGAATATTTATAATGTTTCTTTCACGAGGCATGTTGGTTTTCGAATTATAGCACATTTCCCATGATTAGTACCAATATTTTTGTTCCTCATACCATACTTCACTTCTTTTGTTGCATTAAAGGGATACTACAACAAAATTTCAGCGCTTATTTAATGGTCTATATATGTGTTCAAAGCAGCAGTATCACATCGAACACACCAATATCTTGTTAAAAAATTAACGAAAAGGAATTTTAATACGAATTAAACTATTAGCAAAGAGCACCTGGTGGATGTCGCTAACGCCTCATTTGTGATGCCCGTCTAGGAACCTTGACAGCTAGTGACGGTGAGTGTCTCGCCTTCGGCCATGACGAGAGAAGAGGGGAAGGAGGAACTCCCGTCTACCCGAAAATCCCTTTTGTGTGTTCCAGAAGTAGCTATTGTCCCCCTACAAGATTATAAAAGATTAACCCTTCACTCAAAATTCGTACAAAAGCAGCCGCTTCAGTGGCTGGAACGACTAGGCCATCCTCTCGACGTCAGCCTCGCCTTAGCTTTGCTCGTCCGGAGACGACCTACGTCACGATTACGTCGGATGTCACATGCTCTTAAGCTGGGCCTTCTCCGAGCGCTTGCTAGAGTGGGCCGTTTGTAACAAAAAATACAGCCACCAGGCTCAAAATACAAATTTGCGATTGTCAATTACGGATATTGTGGATCATATTCAACCTAGTTTTGAACACGAAGGATATATTTCAAATTTCGTTGAAGTATCCCTTTAAAATTATGAATTGGTATGTACACCTTTCCAAGAAGCACCTGACCCCAGGGGCAACAAACCGTTTTTGAGCCCAATCTCTGGGTTTGAGGCTAGGCTCTCACCGGCGTCCCTGCTAACCCTAACCAAGTGAACTGTGATTGCGATAGGTGCAGCCTGCATAGGCTCAGTTTTAAACACTGCTGGCGGCTCAATTCTCGTCTTTTCCTGCTGTATTTTGTGTTTCATGGTGTATGTATTTTCCTGAGGATATTGAAAAAGCAAAAAAAAAATCTAATTTTGTTAAGTATGTGCGTGACCGAACAAATGCAACTGGAATGTTAGTTGTCAGGGTTTTTTTATGATAAGTTTTGACGGCGCCACCCGATTAGCCGCATGTCAAATGACAAAGCGTTTAGCTGTCGAAAATAATTTACAGCAGAAGATAGCCGAAGGCATGTATTTTTCACGCTCACAAATAACGTGTTTACCGATGGACAGGACACGGACACACAATTTAGCAAGTGTTAACATTCAAACAATATATTATGCATACCACACAATGCAGCGTTATCTGTAAAGAATTGATTTGAGAAAGATCTCAAGTAACACAGTCACAGTTGATGACAGTTACATCTTGAGGATCGGGTGGAATCCAAGATGTCTTCATTTTGGGGCACGTTTTGGGGAGAGCTCCCTTTTTTCACACCAGTACCAAGGCAAAGGAACGGGCGCAACTGACTCCAACTCGAACAACTATTTTTGGCTATGACTGAGAAGGACTCTACGCGGATTATTTCTGGGAGGGGTGAGAACAGTTGTCATTGTTTGCAAAATCGCGTCAAGCGCCGTTCATTGTTTTTTCCCTCCTTTATTTTCCATGAATGTTGAGCAGAAACACTTGAATGGTACGCACTTACTAGCCCTACTTCTCACGGTGGAAAATAACACAGGAAGGGTACACATCATGCATCAGAAAAATTAAGTGGAAACTTTCAAGAGGGACCAGAAAACTTTAAATGCAAAACTGCAAAATATAGGAAGAGAATCGCGCTGAGCTAGTTTTCACAGTCCAAGAGAAATGCAGAAAATTTCTAGCTGGAGGGTGCGAGAGTCGTACCAGCCGCATCAGCAACATGGCGGCGGCCTAGGAGCGTTTCTTGGAAAGGTGTATGGGAGGAAGAATTAAAAATATGGAAGGGGAAAGCTGTCTATAAATATTATTTCAGTGTATTGTAAAATCATTGATTATTAAATAATTAGGCTAAGCTAGGTTCAATGAATGTATAAGGCCTTTTCTCTATTACTTCCTGTCTTGTGCCATTTCCTCAACACACCTTACATACCCAAAGGACGTCAAGTGGGTGGCAACGACATTCTGTTCTCTACTTTTCCTGGTTCCTGATTTGATTCTGAATGCCACAGTGTTTTACTTCATCAATCTGCTCAGTTCAGGTACACCTTTAAGATATTTCGATTCACTTCACATTGGTGACTATATACTACGATCTGTCATGGTAATATAAAACTGCCAGTGAATTGCCATACAGTGCTATCTATGGGTTTTGAAACACTCAGTTATGTTACAAGTTCAAACAGCTGTCAGCCTTGGATTATTGTGCCAAGCAGTCTTGTACACCCTCTCTTGTGAAGCTACAGTGTTTTTTTTTTTCTGAAAACTTAACTTCTCAGTTGTGGGTGGTACAAGCTGGCAGTTCTGTCCATACAACCAATGGTGAGCAAAGCAGTTGGCTGTCATAAAAGCCACCCCAGTGAATAGGCCTTTGAAAGTGTACCAAGTCAGCATGAGATCTAGGTGTTTTACCTACGGCTGGGAATAATACTGTCTAGTTCAGTGGTTCTCATATGGAGTTCCGCGGACCCACTGGGCTCCGCGACACCATTTTTGGGGTCCGCGAAGCCCTTGCCTTAACCCTCTACCCCCACCCAAGCTACCGCCCGTTATAAGCAAGCTACCGCTCGTTATAAAAGGTACAGCTGTTACCATCTATCAATTCATTCATTCATCTTTTTACTCGATGCTTCTGACTTCTTTATATACCTGAAAGTGAAGGATGCCGTTGACACTATTAATGGCCTTACTTTATACTCCCCCCTCCCCCCTTCTATCTTCCCCTTCCCCTGCTGGCGCAAGGCCCCTATCACTTTGGTGGGTCCCCAAGGGCTCCCTGACACATCCATGTTTAAGAACTGCTGATATAGTTAATAAAAGACACTTGAAATAAAGCTCCAGGATAATATTGCTAACTGTGGCAGGTGGCAAGGTATGAACAAAAGGGATAATTAGAAATTTAATTAACTAAAATTTAGTATGTAACCTTTTATATATAAACTATTTCCTTTATCTTTAGGGTGAACATAATCCTCGGAGTGAGAAACGGGATATAGAGGAGAGAGGGGAGGCAGAGAAAAGGGCTCTGCTTGACATGAACACAAATTTTTTTCAAAGTTCTTCGTTGACAACACAAGTGCTTTTCTTCCCCATTCTTAACAATATAAAGAAATGTTGCCAACCGAAGCACATCAAATTCAGTAATATAGAAGAGTCCCCTGTACGCACGTTTATGTGAAGAAAATTTATTAGCAAAGGCAACTACAGTACGTTTCATAATAGGTTTAATACGTCTGGTATAATACGTCTGGTCACTCTATTTATCTGGCACATTCTATTTAGAGATTTTTTGCCTGTAACTTCTAGGGGGCTATAGAAGGAGACGACGACGGAACTTGAAGAAGACTGGAGCCGGAGACTCATGAGATCTCACTTGGACATTCCGCTGCAGATATCATTCAGAACCACTTCATTATTTTATTAGCATTAAACACAAGTTATAAGTGGTGACCCAGACAAAGCGCCTTTGCCTTCAGTGCACCGTCATGAGCAACAACGAAGACTCCACGGCAGGCGAAATTTCATCTGTACATGATTGTCTTCCAAAGTACTGGGACCGCCGATCCAGAGGTATGGTTTGCTCAAGTCGAAAGCTAGTTCTTTACGTTTCGCATCACTTCAAAAATCTGCCTGATCAACTACATTGCTTCCACTCTTCCACCCAAAATTGCAGCCGAATTACGGAATTCAGTCCTCGTTACACCACTAAATGAACCTTGCACCACCTTAAAAACAGAACTGGTGAAGCGCACGTCGGAATCTGAACTGTGCCACCTACGCCAGCTTTTGACAAGTGAAGAACTCGGTGACTGCAAACGACCGCAGCTGCTCGGACAACTCCAACAGCCCCTCAGCGAGAGGGCAGCATCATTTGACACGTTGCTTCTGAAGGAACTATTTCTTTAACGACTACCGACCAATGTTCGCATGGTGCTTGCCACAGCACCAGACCTCCAGTTGCCCGCCCTGGCACAGCTGGCAGACCATTATGGAGGTTGCCACACTACTGGTAGCAGAATTCATCAATCAAGTATCGACAAAAGCATCTGTTGATTCACCATCTACCAATTTCTCCACAACTACTCATCTGTCATCAGCTACAGGATGTTTTTTAACGAGAGTTGACTGAACTTAAAAATGAAGTAGCTGCAGTTTCGTTCCACTCTTAATCAACGTCTCGGCAACGCAACAATGACTGCAATCCTTGGAATCGCTCAATTTCACCGCAATCCAGATTGTGCTGGTACCACTGGACATTCGGAGGCAAAGCCGGAAACTGCAAACCACCATGCACAATGACGGGAAATGCCAGCCCCCACCACAAAAGTGGCGAGTGGTGCTGGGATGGATGCTGGCCGCTTATTCTTTGTCACAGATTGCAATACCGGCCAGCGTTTCCTTATTGACGCTGGCGCCGAAGTAAGCATACACTAAAACCTCGTTAATTCAACCCGTTCTAATTCGGAAATTCGGATAATTTGAACTGCCGGTCCAATCCCGTCAAATGTATGTATTAGTCAATAGCAGCAAACGCTGATTAATTCGTAGGGAATGCGGCGCACTATGGTTAATTCGGACGTATTCGGGAGGTGGCACTAGCTAGCGTCCGTTCCAAAGGGTATGACTGCTATCCATCCGAGGTGCACACCTGGTTTTTCCGGTTTTCTCATGGTTCTTCGCTCTTCCGGTTCTCTCTGTTTCGCACCAGTTTTGCCCTGGATTGCCGTGCTTCAGCGCGTTAAGTGCGAGACACATGCGCGAAAAATCCATCCGATCCGACGTCCGATCCGGCAATACAACTGCCTGATCTGAAAAGTTTGGTCGCTTGAGACGTCGGATCAGCGATGCGGCGTGCGTCCAACGTGCCAGATATTTTCTCACGGCGGTTGGACTGTCGGAAGCATCCAGCCAATGACAGCACAGCTAGCGCAAACGTCATGATGACGTAATGGGTCTGGCAGGATGAACAAGGAAACGGGACTGACTTGGGCGACGGGAAGCCGGATGCGTGAATCCCGCTGGCGTATTCGAGAAAGATGGTCCTAGCAAAGAATGCACGCTTTAGCTAGAAAGCTGAACCTTCAACCTGAGACCAGAAATCTACCCTGTATAGGAACACGGACCTCCAGTGGAGCGCTTGGATCTCAAGTGCGGAGCCGAACGGATCGTCATGTCGCATGCAAGGTCGGAAGCGTGTGTCTCAAACTGTCGCGTGCGGCTATTTGGAGTGGCGTTCGGACTGTCGGATCGGACGTCGGACCGGACGATTCTGCCGTCCATGTGTCTCGCGCTTTACTCTCCTGGCATGGAAGAGGCAGAAGCATAGCTGCAACGGAAAAAGGGTAGCACAAGTGACCGACGACCGGTATGGTAAAATTGTGACACGCGGGGCTATTGTTCCCGAGCGTGCCGATAGCGAGGGTGACAGTCACGTTTAATGCCTCAATGCGGGGATCCTAAAGCCTGCCATTTTAACAGCTATCTTATTCCTCAATTTTTCGCCGGCCACCCCCGCGTTGAAAAATGCAACGTGACTGGCACTCTCGCTATCGGCGCGCTCGGGAAAATTAGCGCCGGGTGTCGCGATTTCGCCGCTCCGATCATTGGTCAGTTGTGCTGCTCGTTTTCGGTTGCAGCTGTACTAGGCTAAGAATTTAGCGACGGAAGTGGAAATACTGAGGGCCTTGAAGGACGGTGTCTCTCGACAAGTGATGGAAAGTTACGACGTCAAGAGAAGCAATTTGGCCACATACATGTAAATTGAGGCCAATATCCTACGGACTTTCTAGAGTAAGAAGTTCAACGCGAAGAGGAAGCGGCCTTGGAAGGTGGTGCACCCGAAACTAGAAGAAGCCTTGCTATGTTATATTGTCAGCGCACAGATGCGTAGCTCCGACAGTGCGAGTGCGGTGGAGCACTCGACCGTGCTAAGGAAAGTTGCCGTCTTCGCCCAAATGTCGTCCAGAAAGGAGGTGGTAATAACATATTTTTTCTCAAAATAAAGGTATGTCACAGGGAAACATTTTTGCGCAGTTTTCTTTGTCCGTTCGATATTTTGACTTTCGGATAATTCTGACATTTTGCCGGTCCCATGAGATCCGAATTAACGAGGTTTTACTGTACTGTCTACATCTGCCCTTCTTCGTCAGCCTCAGCAGATGCATTCCTCCCTTCAGGCTGCCAATAAAACGCCCATTGCAAACTACGGTGAGAGTTTTGACAATCAACATCGGAGAGTTTTCCAATGCATATTTTTAGTCGTAGGCATTGCCTGCCCGTGCTTACTTTCTCCGGCATTTCAACCTTGTTGATATGGTGAACAAGCATCTAGTAGAGCCAGCGACTAATCTCAAGGTTAAGGGAATAGCACACACTGTATCTGATACACGTCTTAGAAGGCACTAACAAGTAGAGTCGAGGTACAAAGCTCTACTTCAACATTTTTTATTGCTAATCCGTGCTCGTAACTCTCGACATCCAGCCAAACATGACGTGACCCGTCACATTGTTATGACGGACCAACCACTTTATGCTCGACCACGTCGGCTACACCCGGATTGCTTCAAGGTGACAGAACAAGAATTAGCCTACATGCTTGAACTTGGAATGATACACCCCTCATCAAGTTCATGGGCATCGCCTCTACACATGGTGCCCAGGCGGCACTTTGTGATTATTCTCTTTGTGATATATCAACTGGAGTGCCTCGTCCAGTTGTCCCTGTGGGATTCCCCCGCCAGGTCTTTAAAGCACTCCGTGGACTGTTACAGCCTGGCATACGTGCGACACAATGCTTCATAGCTGAACGTTTTTTTGGCATAGCATAAATGTGGACACCAGGGAATGGACCCACCGGAACCGTCCCTACAGCACCCGCTCATGGCAGTCATCGAAGGGTCGCCCTTCCCAAACTCCAGGTACCTACCTTTGCCGGAAACATCAGTGATTGGCAGGGATTTTGGGACCATTTTGATGTCACGATTCACAGAAATTCCGACCTCCCTCCCATCGAGAAATTTAAGTACCTCATGACATACCTCACTCACAACGCTAAGAGGGCTGTCGAAGGCATTCGTTTCTCGGAGCAGAATTATGACCTTGCAGTTCGTACACTCCATGACAGATTTGGAAGACGTGATATCTTGATCGACGAACATATTAACCAGCTACTGAATCTTCCGAAAATAAGCAGTTCAAGAAACGTCACCCAACTACGTCAGCTGTTTGACGCCATTCGTTTCCGCACAACGTCTCTAGAAGGCTTGAATGTTCCACCCAACAACTACGCGGTGGTGCTTCATCGTGTGCTGATGAGAGCTCTTCCCGAAGATCTAGCACTCATGTACCGACAGAAAATAAAGGAAAGTGCGACAACAGACAGCCCCAACGCGCTCGAATGGCACCCAGACGATCAAGTCAAGCTTATCATGACGTTTCTTCAAATCCAGATCGAGATTCGAGAGGAAGGGTGCATGGAACAACCTACTCGGGCATCCGAAGGCACACCACATCAGTCGAACTTACAAACTCAGTCCTTATCGTACAATCCATCTGCACTGGCACTGACCAACGAATCAGTTCAGCACCAAGTTCTTTCTTGTCCGCTCTGTGGCTCCGCCGAACACGACGTTCAGAGCTGCCAGGTTACACTATCGACCCAGGAAAAACGATTAAGGCTCACACAGACACGCTGCTGCTTTAAGTGTGCCAAACGGAACCACATCGCCCGTGCCTGCCGCACAGCAAGGAGCCTAACCTGTAACGCTTGCGGAGGGCACCACCTGACCATTCTATGCGACGTTTCCCGACTCCCTCAAGCTGCGGAGGGCATCGGCCAACCTGGGGAAGACTCTACTCCAAACTCTGCGGCAGTTATTAGTGCTCCAACGAACGCGGCGAAGCAAGGACCGTCAGTTCTGCTTCCAACGGGCCGAGTGTGGGCTTCTTCGCTCCATGAAAGAGTCCCTGTTAGAATATTGCTGGACAGCGGCAGCCAAAGAACTTTCGTGCGTCGCGACGTCTCAAAACAATTGAACTGCACAGCTCTCGGACACGAAGAACTCACCATATTCACGTTTGGTAACGCTCGACAACCTTCATGCTATCACTGTCGACGAGTTACCATCGAACTATGTGGTCGAACCACCGGCACACGAATCCACTTGGAAGCATTGGAGGTGCCAGAAATCTGCACTGTCACCAGTCATCCGGTCAACGAAGAGCTGCAAGCTCGACTACACTCTGAAAGCATGCTGAGCGCCGATATAGCACCGGAAGGTGTGCCATGCCCAAATGAAATAGGTGTCCTCATCGGATCTGACGCCTATTGGAAGATTGCCACAGGCAAAATTAAATGCCTCAGCGAGACACTAACGGCAGTTGAAACCGTCTTCGGCTGGACGATACAAGGAACGTATACCTGTCATTCTAGCAACCCACGAAGCACAGTCACCACCCTTTCTCTGTCATGTGAATTCTCCGACGACGGCAACGAGGATTTTGATCCTTCACAAATATGGCGCCGAGATGCCATAAGTGTCACCGATTTAGTCAACACTCAACCAATTGATCACCCAGCGCTCCAACCATTTCAAAGAAGCATAAAAAAGCGTGATCTGCGGTACGAAGTGCCTTTCATGATAAGTACCGCAGGCCTAGAACCAGATTGCAATGACCTCAAGAAACACAAGAGAGAGATTAGTACGATGCTACTCTCGGAACCAATGTCTTTGTGCGATAGCATCGTCCTCGGAGAGAGCGGCACACATAGTTTTATAGCCACGGAGGATGCCTGCGACAGACGGGTAAATCGTTAGGCCTCAAAAAAAACGGAAACCGCTTCACCGCAAGCTGTTGCTGCCCAGAAGGAGCGAACCCTTGCCCGACACCTTTCACCGACACCGACACCTTTTAGGCACTGTTCAGCAGTCAAGACTCGTCCATAACAAGCTGAAAATGCGGCCAGCTGCCGCGGAGCGTACGGTCAAGGAACACCGGATCTCCCCATCGAACGGAATGTCGGAACCGGCGGATATCGTGTGCTCAGCACGACCCAGAAAATTTGAGCACTGCAAAGTCTCGCAAGGGAGCGAGCCGTCTGAAACGGCCGACACCACGGATGTGTCCACAAGCCAAGAACAACATGATATGTCAAGAGTTGTGGGACTGCTATCAACAGACAAACAGACCGTTCGACAAAGCATACACAGTTCTAGAACTACAAAAGGTCGAGAAACAAAAGTAATACTGCCAGGTCTAAAGTGCGGAAGAGCGACTAAGGGAGAGTCGGAGAAGCCGGATTCGGCGTGCGTCAAAGAATCGCCAACTTCAAGCTTTTGTCACACCGAATTCGAAGGCAGTTGTCGGTCAGAAGGGACTTTGAAAGGCACACAAGCGGAGGTCTGCAAGGCTTTTAAAGCTGGGGTAACGGACGGTCCTTCACTTCCGAAAAGCAGAGGGGGCGCAGCATTTCCGGAGTTTACGCACAATCCGAACGCAAAGTCAATTGCCACAGTCCAAGCTGAGCAGAAAAAGTCGAAAATGCTAAAGAGAAAAGAGCTACCGTCCGAGGACTCCCAAGCAGATCTTCCAAGCACCGAACACCCAGCTCCTCCAAGGTGGTGAAAGGTGAAATGGAAAGACGTCACCAGGCGAAAGACAAAATGTGCACTCGGAGCTGGCGTGGCAGACGTCCACGACGACCGGGAAAGTCCGTGGGAGGAGTCTGGGCGGGACGACTTCTTGAGTGACGAGGGTCCAGAGGGAAACATCCTGGGCGAGAGATCAACAGGCCTGTCCAGCGGCTCTTCTTTCATGATGCAGCATCAACACCAGCGCCGGCCCGGCAGGATGTTGAGAAATAGAGGACGAGGAAGAGCGCGCGGACAATTGAAGAGCACGTGGGGCTTAGGCACCCGCAATATCAGTGTTCCATAAACGGCCATCCGAACAGGACACGTCTCGGGTCCCTTCCTCCACACCTGCATAGACAGATTTATGCATTGGCCAGAAGCAGGGGCATAGCCAGGGGAAGGGGCTTCAGCTCCCCCCCCCCCCCCCCCTTGCGAAATCCAGCCGACCCTATAATATACTCGTGCATCTTGACCCCCCATCCCTCTTTATCTGAACCCCAAGTAATGGACATGCCAGCCACCTCAGTACCTCCCGAAAAAAATTCATGGCTACGCCACTGGCCAGAAGCCTTCCCGATTTCCAACATCACAGCTGGTACCATCGGACAAGTATTCGTGAGTGGATGGGTGGCAAGATTTGGTGTACCATCCAACATAACAACAGATGGGGGACGGCAGTTTGAATCTTTATTTTATTACCTTGCACAACTTCTCGGTGCACAACGGATACACACAACATCATACCATCCCATCGCCAACGGCATGGTTGAAAGATACCATTGATCGCTCAAGTCGGCACTCAAGGCGCAGGGGGATCCAACACACTTGGCCAGACAGCTGCCTCTCGTTCTCCGTGGACTTCATCTGCGTTCAAAGATGATCTCAAGTGCATCCCAGCAGAGCTCGTGTATGGCACTACTCTTCGCCTTCCCGGTGACCTTTTTTACCCCGAACAACTGTAAAGTCAAGCCTGGCCCCGGAATGTTCTCTAGCGAACTAAAAGCTGCTATGAGACAAGTTCAGGCAGTGCAACCCAAACACTAACAAGGGGTGTCGATATATATGCCACAAGATCTCCGAACATCCACGCATGTTTTTGTCTGACGAGGTGCAGTTCGAAAGCCGTTGCTACTGCCATATGATGGACCCTTTCAAGTCGTGGAACGATGAGACAAGCATTTTGTCCTGGACTTAGGTGGTCGAACAGAAACAGTATCTGTTCGCCCACTTAAACCCGCCCACTTGGCAACGGTCACCATGAGTCACACATTTCGTCATATTTCTGCTTGCCAACCGTCTGCATTTCCTTGGCCACACACTATACACAAGCTCCGCCGTCGTCACGTCACATGGGCTACGCCTCTCTGCCACCTACTTTCCTGTGAGGGGTGCAGCTGAAGGGGACTATAATAGGTGACGACGATGGAACCAGAAGAAAACAGGAGCGTGAGACTCACGAGAACTCACATGGACATTCCGCTCCACATATCATTCGGAACCACTTCATTATTTTATAAGCATTAAACAAGTCAAACACTCATCTACACTATAGAAGTTCATAGAAGTCAGAGCGCTAAATTATTATTCATGCCATTGAGTGGCAAAGTTAGGCTGCCTAGAGTTTGGCCGTGCTGAATCTCGAGGAAAGATTGGCTAAAGGCTGAGCGGCCAACGAAACAACGTAGTGTAGTGGGCCATTTCTGTAACCACGTGACCCTTGGATAATGCAACGTTGTCAGATCAGCTTCCAATAACCGGCTACTTGTGCCCACTGTGCAGGTGGAATTTGCTTCTGGGGTGACTTCCTTTTCTTTTTTCGGCTTTGATTTTAATATCTGTCCCCTCGTGGCTGAAATTCGCCAGAGAAAAACCACAAAGCAGAATTTGGTTGTCTGAATTTTAACAACAGCGATGGCATACTTTTACGAAGAGGTAAACTTAAATGTATTTCAAAAATTGTTTAGTGGATTTTAAGTTGTTAATTCGCTAATTGTCATTTTACACTCGTAACCAGACGTCTGCCGCAGTCGCTTATGTTATCCTGAAGGCAGCAGATTTTTGTTTGAAGTGCTCTTAGTGGTTGGTGAAACCCCCTTTTGAATTGCAGACAGCTTTTTTTATTATCGGTAGCCCTATCAGGATGCCAACCATTCATGTTACTCTATCAGTTTCTGATTGTGAAATAACTACCGTATTTTCCGGTGTATAAGACGCACCTGTATATAAAACGCTCCGCCGAAATTTTTGGAAAATATGCGTGTCTTATACACCGGAGAATACTACTTGGAAGGCAAATAGGAGATGCAAATAGAACCCCTTAGAAAATTACGTAAAAAAAAAAGCTTAAGCACCTTTTTTTTCTCTTTAATATATGGAAAACATTGGAGATGTTTGCTTGTGATGCCAAACATTGACTTATTTACTCAATTTTATTCTTTATACAATACTGTCCTTTTCTTTTTTGCAACCCATTTGTGCACCATGGAAATATCAGTGGAATAGAACTCTGCTTTATATTCATAAAAAAGCACAACCTTACTGAAAGAATCCTGATTGCATGCAATTGGCATGGTGTTCATTAACAGTCTCATCTTGCAACATGAGGCAAACTAGTCCACAGTGGTTCTGAAATCATTTTTAACTATAACATATTTACTTCATATGAGAGGCAAAGTTACAGACTTGGAAGCATTTTCTATGGTATGTGTAAGTTTCCCATAACTGAATAAAAAATAAAGGTTTGTATAAAATATGATTGATATAATTGACAATTGTAGAATTCAAAGAGGCCTTGAAATCAGTTTCTCAAAACTCCTATCAGTTTGCAGTTAAATACTCCTTTAGAGGCAACTCTAGCTGATTAGGAGGTGCAGTCTCATTTCGTATCACAAAAAGATTTAAATGTAAAAAGGAACTGCTTTTTTTTAAGAGCAATGGGAAATCATACCTACTGTAGTAATTAATTAAGCATTTTTGGTATGTGAACATTGCACATACAAAAAACATGTATGGCAAATTGCTAGGCAATTCTGTTGGATATGTGAAACGTTCTAGCATTACAGACATTTAGCGAGAGCTGCAGCTTGTGGTTGCACCGATATGCAATTGGTGTCACGTAATGCCAATTTCCCACTAAATTGACATTACGGGGAAATTGAATTGGCGTCGAGGTTAGTGACACTAATTTTCCTGCTAAATCTAGCTGGGAAACTGAATTCGTGTATAGGTCACGTGACATGACGTCATGGTGACATCATCTTCTTTGCTAAATTTAGATGGGAAATTGAATTGGCATTGAGGTCACATGATGTCAATTTTCCCATTAAATCTAGCGGGGAAGCTGAATTTATGTGTAGGTCACGTGACGTCAATTTTTCCGCAAAATTTAGCGGGGAAACTGAATTTGTGTTGAGGTCACGTGACGTCACTTTTCCCGCTAAATTAGCAGGGAAACTAATTTTGTGTTGATATCACGTTACACCAAGTCACTTAAGGTCATTTTTCTCACTAAATTTAGCGAAGAAACTGAGTTGGTGTTGCGGTCACGTGACTTCAATTTTCCCCCTAAATCTAGCAGGAGAACTTAATACGGCTTAATTAATCCCTCTTCACGAAATTAAGAGCACCTATATCCATGTGACATTATTTTCCCCGCTAAATTTAGCAGGGAAATTTAGTTGGCGTTGAGGTCATCTGACGTCAATATTTCAGCTAAATTTAGCAGGGAAACTGAATTTGTGTAGAGGTCACGTGACACAAAGTTGTGTGACATAATTTTTCTGCTAAATTTGGCAGGGAAACTGAATTGGTGTTGAGGTCACGTGGCTTCAATTTTCCCGCTAAATCTAGCTGGGAAACTGAATTTGTGTAGAGGTCATGTGGTACGAAGTCGTGACGTCCTTCTTTCTGCTAAATTTTACGGGGGAACTGAATTGGTGTTGAGGTCACGTGACGCCTATTTTCTCGCTAAGCGGAGAAGCTTGCTCTGGTTTCACTTAATCCAGCTTCACAAAATCCGGAACAACTAGCCGAAGAATGTTTCACAGTAAAAGAAGTGACTTCTTTGTGCAGGAGAATCTGTTGTCCAGCAGATTATGCCACATGTGCTTCAGGCAGATCTCAACCTCTCAAGAAACTGCACATCAGCAGTGCACTTCATGGCTTGGGTAAGCTCCCAGAATTTGTTCTGCACGAATGGCACTTTTTTTATTGCAAAAGCATTGGAGCAAACCAACGTCATCAGCTTTGAAGCCGTGCCAAATGGCACCTAAAGTCCCCTGTCCCAATGGAGTGAAGTGAAGCCGCAATCTGATGGATAGGCTCCCATTGGCTGGCGCGCATCCTAGTTTCAAGAAACGAGGCTCCCATTGGCTCTCGTGCGGTGTAGTTCCAAAAAACGCCACCAGAGAAGCCCTCTCCATGGTTGCGCAGAGTACGCAGCGGCTCGGCCGCCAGTAAGAGGTGCGGGCCTGGCTGCACAGCCTGCTCGAGCAAACTTCAAAGAGGCTGCACGGCCAAGCTCAGTGCAGCGCAACCACTTCACGAGAGCGTGCCCTCGGCCGTCGGCCGCTACCTCGGCATTAGCGAAACGTGGCCGTCCACGCCACTACACCGCAGACGAACTAAGGGAGCGGAAGAATGACATTCATGCTTTCGCATCCAGAACTCGTAAGAACTGCTTAGGTGTCCTCGGACTTTTTACTTCAGCTTTCAGCATTTATTGTAAGCTACTGGTGCTTCTGTTAGGAAAGAGACAAAGCCATAAGATTGAAGTAGTAGTAACCATTGCATGAAAATAAAGTTTGGTTCGATGCATTCTGCCATTTGACTCGTTTATCGTAAAACTGCGACAAACTGCCGAAGCATTGGTTGACCCTGGCCAGGAGCCTGAATGTCAGGATTCCCAACTAAATACTGATGTATTGCTTGTGTTCCATTTTTATGCTGTTTACTGCCTGTCATGGCCAATGGTGTGCATTTTAACCCCCCAGTACTAGTACCATTGGGCAGCTAACTGTAAAATAATGCATCTAGCAGCTATTTCTCCAGCGTTTATCACAAAATATTATAAACTCATTCTCGTAGTAAATGAAAACATTTTGCAGGCATTGGGGGAAGTGGCATCGGCATCATCAGTCTGCTCCTTGGAAGATGCACAGCAACGATTAATGTTGCTTTTGGAGCAGCATAGTCAGCACAAGCAGCTTTCGTTGCACATCCTCTGCTCCCTCTTCAAGCTGACAATGCTTTCTAAGCAGCCACTTAAGGACGACCAACAGCTTTTGTCGCAGCTATTCGACAGGGCCCCAAATCTGCTCATCAAACAGGTATTTTTAGGCTAGAAGTTTCTGTCGTCTTCGTACAGGGTGGTTAAAAATCAAACTTTTTTTAGTGCTAAGTTTAATGCTGTAGTTTATTATTAGGAATTAGGTAATCACTGACCCAAGCTAAAAAGAAAGCTTTCTCCAAACTTCGTTAACATAAATTAAAGAATACACAGGTTTCTGATTGAGGGATAGGCATTGTCACATCTCAGGGTTCAAGTGTCCTTTGATACATACTAGTTTACTCTCGCATCATGGTGCATCCTGGATATATTGTTAGCCTTGCACCTTATCCGTGGATTTCCGAAATACAAATTTTAAACCGCAGCTGCAACGTAGGTGTAGAGAGAGGTAGTGTTATTGAAATTGTAAATGTAATGCTCAAAATCGTTTCAGAGGTTGCGGGAGCTTTTGAATTTGAACAAAGTACTTTCGACGGGACAGTGCAATGTTCCTGCAATGTCCGACTTCAGAGAAGATGAAATCAAGGTGAAGCATTTTCGCAGTTTACTTCAAATATGATTTAATAGTTTTTTTTGTTTTTTTGGCTTCATTGTTGTGTGGCCAAGGTAAACTGAAGTGGTGTTGGAGAAAGTTGGAGTGTATTAGGAGTGGCAGAAGTTAATTGTCTGTCCATACAGCAAAATGTATTTAATTAGAAGCCTTATTGGAAGTGTGCAACGAGACAGTGGCACCATGGTGCGGCAGCATTTCGCATAGAACATGACTGCGTTTATTATGGGAAACCCTAACCTGCGGAAAGAGTGTGTATAACCAATATGGGAAGCGCTGAAAAGCTTTTACGCGTCTGCATACTTTCCATCCTTCTTTCATTGTATCTTGCCTCCATCTCATAATTTTTGTCGTAAAATAAGGCCTCAGTGCTTGACCTTATCTTTCTTTTTTTTAACTGCATTTGTTAAAAGGCAAATTCACATGAACTTTAGAAAACCTATTTTGAAAAATTGCAAATGGTGTCAATGCTTGTCTAGATCAAAGAAGTCAACCGTTAAGCTTGGGTAGCTTTATTTGTCTGCATAATTGGCACTAAATTTTTCTAGAACTTGATTGCAGTGCGAGCTCTGTTATGTCCGTCATTCCCTTTCTTTAACTTGGAGGTAATAAATAATCATTTCTGTGTTTTTTTGTTGCAGGTGGACACAACATTGTCATTCTTGGATGACTATGTTTGTAAAGCCCTCGAGAATGGCGCAGTGCCGTACAGGTCAAGAGCACTTCCATTGGTGTCATTCGAAGGTGAGGGAGCTACCTGGTATTTTCTCAGGGACTTTTTATAACAGTATGGAATACTCATTTGTTTAGTCTTCCTTTAAAAGGCTCATAAAATTAAATTTGACTTACCATTTGCCAGGAATGCTGGGTGCTGGGGCCTTTTTCAGTGTTGTGTGCAAACACCAAAATATTTTGTATTGTGCTCAGTAAAATAACTCGCAACAAATGCAGTTGGCCTCAGTGGCTCTGACATGAAGCACCAGTCTACGGATCCCTGGTGGCGGGTTTGAATCCTGGCCAAGGTTCTCACAATCTGAGGGAATAAGCTCATTGCAAAGTGCCATGTAACCGAGATTTTGGTTGCATGTCAAAAGGTTCTCAGGTGGTCTATATTAATCCTCAGTCCTTCTCTGGAGCGTGCCAATTGTGCTTCGTTGTTTTGGCACATAAGACTCCAACATTTGACTTGACAACACATATGTCCATGGCATCTTTACTATATCTTAGCATTCAGTCTAAAATGTTGAGTTGCATTTCATAACTATTCTTGTCGTCAAGGGGCCCATGAAGTTCTACACTACAAGATGGCAGAACCCACAAGTCTGGTGTATAAAAAATGTATAAAATAAGCATGCAAATATTCATAACATTGGAGTGAATGTTGATTGTGTGGTGGCATTTGACAAAGAAGCAAGGGAGTCCTGATGCTCTAAGTATAGTTTTCGAGTAAAAAGAGTGTGCATATTAATGTGACAATGTCACCATGTTAATCAGTTGCTCTTCTTCTATTTCTCAGATATACCAACGTCATCTTCCCAGGCAGTCTTCTCAGAAGTGGGAACCTGTTCTTCTCGGCATTCAACAGCCGATACTGACGTTTTGTCTCCCGAATATTATTCCTTTGCTTCGGAAGTTGTGTCAGATCAAAGGTGGGAACCTGAAAGCAATATTCCTTGATATTCGACATTGTATTCTATGTAGAATAAATGGGCGTTCAATTTATATCTCTGATGTTGAGCTACTTAAGGCAGTACCCCTATTTTAGTTGGTGGCACGTTGTAGTTAAAGGTTTTGATTTATTTGCAGTCCAGCATTCTTCAAAAAGGTATAAAAGCGTACATTTGAATTTGGCTACAGTTAGCACTTTTGCTGTTATGCCTTATTTTGATATACAGGGTGTCACAAAAGAAAATTTACACGGTCTTTTTTACCGCAAAAATAAACTAGGCATCGCCGAACTCTCATTCTCTGCCCAAAGGCAGAGCTAGAGGTCACAACCAGATGCCTAAGTTTCAGCCCGATCCGATAACTTAATCAAGAGTAATAAGTGATTTTCTGAAAATTTCATTGGGAATTAAAATGGCGGCCGACGGAGTTTTCAAACACATGGGGCTCTATGGCACCAGAAACCGAAAACGGGCAAAAATGGGCTCCATTTTCCCAGTGAAATTTTCAGAAAATATAACTTTTGATTAAGTTGTCGGATCGGGCTGAAACTTTGGCATCTGGTTGTGACCTCTAGCTCTACCTTTGGGCGGAGAATGAGCATTCGGCGATGCCTAGTTTATTTTTGGAGTGAAAAAGACCGTGTAAATTTTCTTTTGTGACACCCTGTACATTACTGAAAGGCTACATGAAGTGCTCATATTTTAATTTTTGTCAATATTCATTTTCATTCTTACTGAACTTTCATGCTTCGACACCATACTCATTTGTCGTTTAGTCATCATTTTTAACACATTGTGGTTATACAAAATGTAGAACAACAGTAGAAAAAATGTTTAACAATAATACCTTTTTGCTTGCCTCATGCTCTATAGAAATTTGCGATATGTTACAAAAAAGTTTTAGTATTAGTACAGTGTAGCCCATAAAGAAAGGTGTAATCACACTGACTATTAAAATATGACGACCAACCAATCCCTAAATCAGGGGCCCAACGTTTCGAAACCGGTTCGGCGCTGCTTCTTCAGGGGCGACTATGGAGGAAAGGAGCAGCAATCTTTTTCTTCTATGACGGAGGCGAATGTGCACGATTTATCTTCTTCCTCTTTGATCGTTTTTTGAAGACACATGGTGGAGTCCGTTCACATACACAGATGGCAGTGTGCCAAGAGACCTATTAATGTCGTCAAATCCGAAGTCGACAACACCGCCAGTCGCAGGTTGATACGAAATGCCGGCCAACCATGCGCATCAGCGTCCCATACATCAAGGGAACAAGTGAAGCGCTGGCACGGGTGCTAGCAAAGAAGGGCATTCAGATGGCCCACAGGCCAATTTCAACCCTTGGATGCTTTATGACACGACCAAAAGATTGCCCCCTAAAGAGAAAAGCATAAGGTGTGGTGTACGAGATTCCCTCGCGGAGTGCCCGTCCTCGTACATCGGGGAAACAAACAACTATCATGAACGGATTCGTCAACACAAGGCTGATGTGCGCAACTTCGATCAAGAGCGCAGCGCAGTTGCTGAACTCTGTGAAAAAAATGACCACCGCATTGACTTTCTGAACATTCATATCCTGGACATCGAAACTAAAGGCCCGTTCACACTCTTGCGACTGCTTGCGACCTCTTAAACCTGGGTTCCTTAAAACTTCTTAAACCAGAGAACACACTGGCGCCATCTATTGGGAAGCAGTGTAAACTCGGCGGTCCGGCATATTTTTTTTTTATTTCTCGCGCAATATCTTTTTTTTTTTGGCTCGAAAAACTTTTGTCAATGTTATAAACGAGCCTTTCTATGGGTATTACGCACATTTGACCTCGAAAATCCCGCAAAACCTTCGCTTTTGTGAAATGCAGTTCTAGGGTCACCGCATAGATGGCGCCACAATGTCAGTGTGTTCCCTCATTCTAGAAACATTTAAGAAGTTGTAAGAGATCTCGTCTCTCTCAGTCGTACTCGGTCGCAAGAGTGTGAACGGGCCTTAATCCTCGCCGAAGGCTCTTCCTTGAATCTGGGCACATTCAGACCACACCAACAAACATTAATAGGTCTCTTGGCGCACTGCCATCTGTGTATGTGAATGGCTCCACCATGTGTCTTCAAAAAACGATCAAGGAGGAAGAAGATGGGATCGTGCACATTCGCCTCCATCATAGAAAAAAAAGAAGATTGCGTCTCCTTTCCTCCATAGTTGCCCCTGAAGAAGAAGCCGAACCGGTTTCGAAATGTTGGGCCCCTGATTTAGGGATTGGTGGGTCGTCATATTGTCACGAATGACAAGTAATGAGGCGATAATAACTGAAAAAACTAAACGTTTAATGGAAGAACTTGGGCCTAGAAATAAAAAAGGGAACAGAATAAAGCAGAGCGTCGCGGGCGTCGAAGTCGGCGTGACAGCAGAGTCGGAACGCTGGGGCGAAACTGACCCCGGCTTGCCACGCGGAGCTTCTTTTGTACACGCGTGGGCTTCTGGAACAATCGGCGTAGAAGGTTCGGCGTGGTTAACTTTCTAACCTCGAATCAGCATCACGGTTTTCGAATTTACCAGAACATTACGTTAGAAACAACAAAAATGCGTCTTCGTAGCCGGGAATCGAACCCTGGCTTTCTGCGCGGAAGGCACGCGCAATAACCGTTTGGCCACGAGCGCGCTGCCTGCTTGGCTACCTGGGCGCGCGGCTATATTTTAATAATTATTTCTCCAACCAGACAGACTTCTGTCTAGTGTTTACTTTTAAACCACAATGACTCATTGGCCTCCAATGCCAACTATGTTCCCCTTCTAAAGGTATATGTGGAGCTCCTTGAATAGTCTGCTGTTGTCGTTCCGTCTCATTCTTTCCACATTGACACCATTGATAATGTTTCTTGTGTTGGAGACAAAATGTTTGATTAAATTGATATTTTTGTTAAGCCAAGTCATTGGAGTTTGTTTTATAATTCATTCGGTTTCAAGAAAAAAAAATTGAAGGACATTATGGAAAATGTGCTACTCTATATTGTGTTTTACAACCCCTATTCAGCTTCTAAACTTTGAGAAATGAATTGTGATCCCTTGTTTTGTATTTACTGGGACTGCCAGATTTTGCTGACTGCTGTCCTGAAAGAGTATTGGTGGTTTACTTTTATGGTTACATTTCATGCAACAGTGCTGAGCAGGTGCAAATAGCCATGTGCACCACAGTTCTTCATCTGCATATAATTCTGTTGCTGTTCCAGTCCTGTAAAACAACAGCCATGGTCTGCACTTGGCAGGAAAAAAGAAGTAAAGGATGTGCATGCAGAATTGCCGAGCACAGCTCCAGAAAACACTTCTAAGGTATGCCTCTTCAAAAACAAGTGCTACCCTGTGGTGTAGCCATGAATTTGTTTCGGGGGGAAGGAGGGCAGAAACCTTCTTGACCTAGGGAGCGATTGATGTGGGGGGGGTTATCACACATGTGCTTATTATATGGGGGGACAACTTTTCTTGGCAATGCAGTAGAAGGTACAGGTACACATTCCCCCCAAGCATCACGGATTTTGGCCAAGCAATGGCCAATGGCTGGGGATGGTATTGTGGCCAATGGCCAAACAGGGGCCATTCATAGGCCAAAGTTAGGCTGATGGTAAGTGGCCATTGGCCAACGGCCAGAGAAAGGCCAGTCATCGGTCAATGGCTGGCCGTTGCCTGGCCACGGGCCAAAGGACCATTGCCAGTCATCGGCCAATGTTTGGCCAACTCTGTGCTGCTTGGGCCTTTTGCATTTAGAGCTCGATTAAAGCTGTGCACGGGCTCTTCTCCTCTCCCCAGAAATGCCAAGAAAAGTTGTCCCCGAGTATAAAGGTTGACTGCATTTCCAACAGGAGCATCAGCCCCATAAGGCCTCCCCCCCACTCTCCCTCCCCCTTTTTCCTGGCTACACTACTGATGTAAACTACTATACTTGTGGACAACTTCCAATGCCATTTCAGAAGTGAAGAGAGCTCATGCACAGCTTTAATAGGCGTTCAAGATGAGCAAGCGCACTTGGGGCCATGGTTTTGTCTGCATAGCTGTTGAAAGTTGTCTGTGAGCATAGTAATCTGGACTGTGTCTGACTAGCAACTTTCTAAGACGTCGCTTGTCGAGCTCATAATAAGAGGACCATGAGACAAAAGCCGACATTGGAGATGTGACTTTTTGCTGATGTGATTATGTTATAACTAGGGTCACCATTTGGACTTTCTGGTTACACTTCCAGCTTCATGATTTATTTATTTTGCTGCTTCTGAGGATTTATTGCGCCATTGCAGCAAATCTTCCGCTCCAACTCCCAGAAGCCTGACTTAACAAGGGTTACCTAGGTTGATCATTGCAAAGAGATCGTTCTCCTTCATAATACATCTAGTGGTACCGGATGTATCACGTGCATATGGCTACCATTAGTTTGTATTGAAAATACAACAGTAGCTCACGGGAAAAGACAAATATGAGCCTCATTTCCAGTTTGAGTTTGTTCTTCCATATGCAAATAAAAATCTGTGCTACCTGTTTCATGCTGTATGACCATGAAGGATTTATTTAGCTGAGCACTTTTCAGTCAAAGTATGAACATAATTTTATAATCCCTTTAAATGCCAACTGTTGTCATTGGTTATTGCTTTACTCTGTTTATAATGCTACTTTATGAAGGTGTGTGATCTTTGTCCAGCATGAGTGTATAATTTTCTTGTTAGGAAGCAATTTGTGACTTGCATTTGCTTTTTTTATGACCAAGAAGAAAATGAATTATGATGGCTTTAATTTAGAGTCACCTCTAAGAATAATGATCCTCATAGTGTAACAAGAAACAAAGAATGTAAGAACAGGACGAGCGGGTTGGTATAGGATAATTAAACTTGAGGAAGAAAAAGAGAAAGGACGGACAACCTTTTCGGTTGCCCGTCCTTTCTTGTTTTCTTCCTCAAGTTTAATTAAACAAAGAATGTTTGCTACTTTTACAGATTACGAGATATGCACATAAACCCTCAGTACTTATTATGTTTATGGTATACATTGGTACCCCTATAAAACCACGAGAAAGGTATGGTTTGATTGTATAGAAAAGGGAATATTATTGTTATCAGTTCAATTATGGAGTAACAAAGAAGAAAAATTCAGTTAGTGAGATAGCCATTACCCAAAATATTTTGGACAAAACATTGTATGTTTTTTTGACGAAAATAATATCTGGAGAAGGGGAACAAGAGGGACCAAGGGAAAACACAAATCTCCAAACACAGCTAGGTGACTGGTGCGCGACCGATAAAAGCCACCTGGTCCGGGTATCGAACCCGGGACCTCTTTATTTCCAGTGAGCTAACCAGGGTTTAGACGTCAGTAGAGCAGACAGGGTTTATCAGCTGCCACCAGTCTGACACCAAAAAGGGTGAAAGGCTTGCATTTTAAGGTTATGATTATAAGGCAATTAAATGCAAAGGTGCAAATAAGCTGGAACAGAATGACAAATTATTTTCGTCATTCTTGCCAAGCTCGCTTGCACCTTTGCATTTAATTGCATTATAATTTTTCCTTGTTCTATCTGGAAAGTGAAGTAGCACAACAAGCACATCTATTTTTAGGACAAGCATACTACCTGAGGCGACCACCTAGTGATATATTTAGTATGTTAGCTCTCAAATAGCATGTGTTGATGTACCTGATTCTTTCAAGTTTTTCTGACATTTTGTGTGCACCTTTGGTTCATCTCATCTTTCAGAACCCCAAAGCAGAGGATGCAGAATTGATGAGGTCTTTATTCACCTCCACTCAGTCAGTAATGGTAAGGAGATAATGTTTTTCCACTTTGTGCACTTGGTTATTTATTTTTTATTTTCAGGATGATCATGTATCACCAGCTCACCTGTGTTATGACTTCCTTGCATCGTGTGATAAAGGCATTTGTTTTTATGACCAAAGAAACCTAATCTTGTTTCAAGTCCTCTATAAAATTAACACTTAACCATAATGGGAACTCAAATAGCTTTTCTTCGATAGGTGTCTAAAAGTGAGCTTTGAGATAGACCAGCAGTAGTTTTGACAATATCACTCTTGCAGAAGAGGTATGAAATAAAAATCCTGCAAGTATAAGTCTTCTTAAGCAGCTTACATATGAATGAAGGAGGGGGGGGGGGGGGTTACATGTTTCTAAGTTTTGTGTTGTGGTGCGAGCAAGGAAATCCCAGCTTGCTTATTGATGGAGGATCATGAAAGTTGTGTGTTAAAATTTTAATCTTATCTATAGTTTACTTGTAAGTGCAGCCAAAGCTGCAAGCATGAGCATGCTGCAGCTTTGGACTATGGACTATAGTTGCCATTGGCTAGTTGACTAGTTCTGATAATATTTTTTTTCTTGTTTTGTTTAAGGTTTTACCTTTATCTGCACGTTTCACAAGCTCCCAAAGAAAAACAGATTAGCTGCATGGCAGATGTTACTTTTCAATATAAAACATGTATGAATTCAGGGGAAGAAGTGAAAGAGGTTGGGAAGGAAAAGATTGCTGCTACAGTTGACACAAACCCTTCCTTTTTTGCATGGTTGGCCTGCCGGGAGGAGCCAAACTAAAACAGCAGCTTTTGGGATTTTAATATATGAGGAATATCTTTCTGGCTTTTACAGGTACCTCCCCACAGTGCAGGTACTCATTGTGAGGGAGACTAAAAGAGGCTGCAAACATTTCTATCATCATGTAAGGCCGAGAGCGAACATTCTGATGCAAGAAACATTCAAAGGATTGAAGTGAACAGATCTCTTAGGCACTGTAATAACATAGCGCACAATAACAAAAAAAAAAGTTTTTATTCTTTGAATAAAATAATAATCGACAGTGACTGTCCATAACTGTTGTAGAAATAGGTCATAATTCCATAAATAAGTGACAAAAAAGAGCTAACAAATCTCTAAACTTGGCTCTGCCTAATCCTGACCAGATGTTTTTTTTTCCTTTTTGCTGTTTTGAGTTTTATTGATTAAGTTCGCGTGTTTCCTTGTTCACGAATCACGATGCTCTTGAGGTTTCTTATACGGTGGGTAATTTTATTACGCCATCAATATCTTGTGCGACATAAAGAAGTTGAACCAAAGTAAATGACTGATATCGATTCACGTAAACTAAATACAAGCGCTGCCAAAATATTACCCTAATGGGAAATTGCTATCCACCTTAAAACCGATATTTAAAAATGCTGCCATCAGCAGCTCAGCGGGTTGGCTGTTAGTCGAGCAACCATGTGCCCTGATGTCATCTCTGCCACCTTTTTCGCCTTGTTTTTCTGCCTCGTTTTCAGCCGTTCCAGCGTACAATTTCAGCTTGTCATGTCTTAACGGCCGTAGTTTGTAAGTGCTCCTCGACGATCGCGCACAAAGATTATTGACTTTCTGCTCGTTCAAGCCCGTGGTGGTGTTGAAGCTGTCATTCACTGGTGGCCACACTTTAGTCTGTCCCTGCTCAGCGCGAGCTTACGTAGACAGCATTTTCCCCTCCGCTAAGCCCTCTGCAGCGAAGCAGCCGCTACTGCGCCGGCGCGCCGATGACCTTGACTGTAGAGTTCCGGCTAGCGTAGCTGGTTGCGGAGAGCGATGCGGGACAGCGGAAACGATCTACGAAAACTCCCTATTACCTTCTACAACGCTTCTGCAACGTGCATTGCACAAAACCAAGATTGTAGTTCTCAAAACGACATTGGTGGTCGCAGGCGGGAAGAGCGGACTCGCTCTTCCCGCCTGCCACCACACTCACTTTGTTGTCTGCTAGGCGTAGAGCAGACGGCGCCACAGCGCTTGCCAATTTTCGCTGAACACGGTTTCGCAGGCGCCTCTTAGGCACAGATCGACTATTAGCCGTCTTTGCTTGTCTGATATCCTCGCCATAGAGATCTGCATTCTAGACAGGTGGTGCTTATTGGAGCAGATTGCTGAATCGTTGTGACATAAAGCTTATACATTTTTTTTTAGGAACAGTTTTTTTTTAATCTTTTTTATAGTACACTCTAGCTTTAACAGTATACGCGTTCGCGAGCCAGTATGAGTGCAGCAAGTGTGGTACAGAGAAAGACCGATGACTGCAAGTTTGTGCGAGAGAAAAAAAGTAATCTGCCGTGATATATAGAATTAGTGGCGTTGATTATCCTCAGCCCGTCAGACGTATATCCGTGAGCCAGAGAATCAACCACCGCGTAAGAGGCGCCCAGAAGACCGTGGGCGCCTTTTACGTGGTGGTTCGCTGAACATCACACCTTGTTCAGCGAACATTGGCAAGCGCTGTGGCGTTGTCTGCTCTTTGCCTATAGTAGGTTACAGGTTAAAGGACCCATGAAACGAATTTTGGGCTGGGGTAAATCAATTTATATTGGGATTTTACTAATAGCACATCGTTCAGTGGGCCAAAAGAACAAAGGTAGAAAGTCAGAAGGCTGACTTTCGCTACGAAAATTTGCAAAACATAGCGGACTACTTCGTACCTCCTTCCCTTCGTAAACTCTCCGCCTTTTCACTGTGATACATCCCCTGGCCCCGCAGCGCGTCACCGGGCTACTAGCCACCATAACCGGGCCCCTGCAGCGCGTCACCAGGGCCCAAGCGCACGTCACACAACACCGGACCTCACTTAATCCCTTTACCCCTAAGCTGACATTGCGGTGGAAGCTACGCGCTTACCGTACCAATCAGCCGTCTTCCTTTCATCACCTGACCTCATTCTCTGCGGGTCGCGGTATGCGCGAGAGAGCATGATCACGTGGAAAACGTGTGGCTGGCCCAACGAGCACGTAGCTTCCACAGCACTGTCAGCTTCGGGGTGAACAGGGTGGGGAAAGCAACTAGTCGGAATTTTGAGCGACGGGCTAATCTTTTAGGGGGACAATGGCTCTGTCCGCAGTGGCGGATCCAGGGGGGGGGGGCGGTGGGGGCGATCGCCCCCCCCCCCCCAAACGCCTCGCCAGGCGACCTCCCCCCCCCCCGGGGTTCTTCGTCAGCTCGAAGAAAAAACGTAAGCAATCGACGCGACTGACAAAAGATTAAAACAGCGGTGGGTGAACGCGCCTGCTGGGCGCTTCCAAAGTAAGGTTTATCTCCGTCAAGGTCACGGTACGTCTTCCCGACAGGGACGGCGCCAGGAGTTTCGAAGTGGAGAGACAGTGGGGAGGCGCACCAAATATCAGGGTCCTCGACTGCAGGCACGCTTCCAAACAAGGCCAGCACGTCGAGCACGGAGGGAAAATACCCTCAACATATCTAGTCCCCTTTCTCTCTCTCTCTCTGTCTTCCTCTCTTTGGAGGTTGTCTGCAAAATATTTGTGCCCTGAAAGCTCCCAAACGCAGACGCCAAGCAGCCTTCCTCAAGGGTACGATCCTATACACAGCGTATTATCCTTCCTCTCTAGTGGCCGCCTTTTCATTACTTTCCGTTTGATGGTTTGTTCGTTTTTCTGGGCTTGTCTTTTGGTATGTCTTTTTTGGCTTGCTTTGAGATGCTGTTGCTCACGGGCTCACTAAAGGTATCTTATTGGCACGGTGTGCTCATTGCCAAGGGAAATGCGGAGGGGACGTACCAGGAGGAGACGTTCCAGGGGGGGGGGGGGGGGGATGTAGCTTGTACAACCAGGTGACCAATTGCTTTTCTTCTAAACTGAGAGAGGAAGCAAATGCTCTGGGTACGGCGTAGTCTGGGTTAGGGAGCCTTGATAAGCGCACATGAAGGCACCCTAGTCTGGGTGGGAGCTTCTCCTGAAGACGCTCCGGACTTCCCCACGACCTTGGCCTAAACTTAAGCCCGCTTTCGTCCTCGCCTCCATCCCTCAGTGAGGATCAGCGCCGCAGCGCGGAATACAGAAAGAAGCCGACGAGCGCCAGAAGGGGGAGATCTTTCCTCTAATGGGCTTCATACTGCCTGCGGTACGACTTCTCGTGGCGGGAAGCTAATAAAAGAAAGATAAACGGTACGACCACTCAAAAGGCTGGAGGCTGCTTACACGGGGTCCTCAAGCCGACGCCGTTGGCATTTATTTGTATACAATGCCGTTTCAACTTTGGGTGGTGGGACATATTTTAGGAAAGGCGCCCGCTACTCCTTGTCTCCCATTGGCGCCGTCTTTACTTTTCGAGCTAAACGCGGCTTCTGTAGATTGACGGCAGAGCTTTCGCACGGCTTTGCAGGAGCGAATATGTGTGTGTCGAACGGAACAGAGGCGGGGCTTGCTGGTTTGCAACTGCGGCTCCGAATTCCCTACCTAGGGACTTTGGGAAAACGAGCCCTTTCAAAGATGCGACTGTACATAAATTAAAAAGACAGTGCCTGTGCCCGTTCGAGTGAACACCGACTCCCAAACATCCATGCTGCAGTTGTGATCGGCCTTTAGCCCAGTTGAGATTCGCCGACCGGACAACCGCTCTGCCCCATCATATCTGTGCACCTGTCCTCTCGACCCTGACGAATGAGCTAACTACCCAGAAACAAGTAAGTGTTCCTTTCATACAGAAAATATCCAGACGAAGTGCAATTGAATATAATTTGGAAGGATCCATTGCTGGTTTAAGGTATTGTATAAGTTTAAAAGTTATAGTTGCCGAACTGCAACATGCTTTCCAAAATATTCAACAATTATTCGCTTTCGTTCTCTCGAGTTGCATCCAGAACACGTCAAAACACGAGTTTGGGTAGGCAATGCCGCATGTGCTGCGCTCTGGACATTCCAGCCGAGTTTTAGATTAAAACGTTTTTCGCATTGCCATTAGCTGCATGAGCTTCCTCCGTATAGTTGACAAAGGTTGGCTCTCCGTACATGCTCTTTGGGTGTAACGAGAATATATAAATATTCAAGCAAAAGGAGCCCAAAAGTTGTAGCCCCGCCGGGGATATCCGAGCCATCAAGTTACACTGTCTGCAATTGTCACAGCCGCTATAGCACCAAACATTCATCCCCAGTAGTTAAACTTCTTTTTCTATTTCTATCGCGCTGCCACGCGAATGGAGTAATCCCGTTTCCTGTGAACAACAAAATTCTTTGCGTTATGGTGTTCAGAAAGGATAGTGCCACCACAATTTTCTAGGTACCTTTAGCGTGGTCACCCGAAGGGTTTTAATTCAAAGAGTTCATCCCCGACAGGTAAACCGATACAAAAGCTTTCAAGATCTATATTATGTTATCAGTGTTTAGTAAAAACGATAACTCCACAAAAAATATACAATCTCCCCCCCCCCCCCCCACCCCGCCGTTTTACACCGAATAACCGCCCCCCCCCCTAAATGGAGGTCTGGATCCGCCCCTGTCTGTCCGGCTACACAAGCGAGATTCCGAGCAAGAGGGGACTCTTTCCTTTCCGACTTCTTGAACTGTTTGGTACAATGCGCGATTTATGAGTTGAGGAGGAAAGCTAAACAGAAAAAACTTGAAAAAGCGTTTCATGACTCCTTTAAGAAGGTAGCGGCAAATGCCCCTCAAAGGGAATCATATATCCCTCCGCCACCTCCGCATCCAATAGCGTCCCATCGTTTCTGTGACGTCGCGGCCAACGCGCGAGGAGAGTCTTGCCTTTTTGTGCATATTTGTTTTAGAGCGCAGCTCTTAGGGGCCCGTTCCCGGCTTGAGCGGCGTCGCCGTCGGCGTCGGCGTAACCAAGGTCATCCCAAGGTCACTTGACCCCCAAGGTCACCTCAAGGTCACGTGACCCCTCCCCAAGGGTCATCGGGGGTCACGTGACTCCCCAAGGTCACCCCAAGGTCACGTGACCTCCCAAGGTCACGTGACACCCAAAGTCACGTGGCTCCCTAAGTCACGTGACCCCCGGGGTCACGTGACCCCGATGACGTCATCAGTGACGTCACTCATAACGTCACTGGCATCCGCATCGTCATCATCACTGATGACGTCACCGGCATCCGCATCGTCATTGTCATCATCACTGATGACGTCATCAGTGACGTCACGGATGACGTCACCGGCATCCGCATCGTCATCGTCATCATCACTGATGACGTCACCGGCATCCGCATCGTCATCGTCATCATCGCTGATAACGTCATCAGTGACGTCACCGGCATCGTCATCGTCATCATCGCTGATGACGGCATCAGTGACGTCACTGATGACGTCACCGGCATCTGCATCGTCATCGTCATCATCACTGATGACGTCACCGGCATCCGCATCGTCATTGTCATCATCACTGATGACGTCATCGGTATCCGCATCGTCATCGTTACTGATGAAGTCATCGTCATCGTCACGTGACCCCCCCCCCCCCAAGGTCACTTGACCCCCCCCCCCCCCCAGTACCCTTCCCTCCTCCTCCTCAAGAGCTGCGCTCTAATTCGGCGTTACAGGGAGTTGTAAACGGCTTTCACTTTTTATCTTTCGACTTTGACTTAGCATTGTGGAAGCCACGAGAAGGAGATTAGAGTTTTCCCCTCCGATGAAAACAAATGCGACTTTCGGGGATTAGCTTCCCCCTCCGATGGATACAAAGGCCGCTTTCAGGGGCTCGGTTCCCCCTCCAAGGAATACAAAGGTCGCTTTCTTAAAAAGTGGGGTCGAAGACAAGTTAGCACTAGGGTTTCTTCATGTGCGCTTCGCATAGAGTGATGTCAACTGCCTGTTTCCCTTTCCCACACCCTCTTCCACCGCCATTTTGTTCCTCTCATTGTTTCCCCGTGCGCCGGAAAGTGACCTTTGTGTCCATCGGTCCTCCCACCCGAAAGAGAGAATGCTGGTGGGTTCCACTACGCTGCTCCGAACTTGTGAGATAAGGTGCTTGTTTGCGGGAGGGTTATATGCCCCACGGATTATCGCCGACAACCAAAATGGCTGCTGGTTTGTCGGCGAGTGGTATTACAAAGGGTGGCATCACCTAGCAAAGCGCACATGAAGGCTCCCTAGTTAGCACCACTCTGTGGCCATTATCTATCAATTGAAGCGGAACAAGGAACGTTTCCAGTCAGTGAACTCTTCTTTCGACTGCGAAGGGATTTGAAACGGGCGCATCACGCTTGTGGGAGGAGCTTCTACCTTGACTTGTAAGGGACGTGCTCGCGGGTGTATCTCAAAATGTCCCATTCGCATTTGAACCTTGCACATTTCGACCCATTCTCATTTGGTCCTTCTCGTGTCAACCTTCTCATAAGGTCCGAATCGTGCTTTTCGCAGTGGGACCCATTCTCATTTCGCCCGTTCGCACTACGACTGAATGGCACTAGTTCGGCTTGCTTCTAACGTCGTTATGCCTGCGCGGCTTTGTTGATGAGCCTTACCTTGCTTGGGCCCCCAACATACCATCAGATATATGTTATGCGTAGAGGTACGCACTAAAAATCATACATTGATGCCTGCTTGTCTTCCTCTACGCAAATAAGAGAAAAAAAACGGTGAACATTTAATTTGGAAACTTTGACTGGAACAGAAATAGCATACATAATAGCAGTGGTTCTCAACCATTGATGTTTCGCGGGCCCCTTGTAGAAAGGCGGAGATGATGGAGGACCCCGTTCGGGGTGAGGGGAATAGAAAAATATAGGTTATCATGATTATGATTTAATAAATGAATATAACTAATTGCTAGAGTGAAAAATACTTATCTCATTGACATACACACAAGAGTACTCTCCCGAAAATTGGAACGTTTCTTCTTAACGTGAAGAAAGACAACTAATATTGCCGTGCCTGACTGATGAGGCAAAGCTTCGCAGAGACCCCTAAGATGCCTTCGCAGACCCCCTTTTGTGAACCACTGCATTATAGAAGTGGTGGCGGTGTCCCAAGCCAAGTCGAGAGACCTCAAACAGCGTGACATTTCGGAATATGATCTGGCTGCGATAAATAGTTGGTCTGTTGTATTGCCAGCTACATAGTAGCTTTTCACGACGACCTCGACGCACTGTTAAAATCCTTAGCAGAGAGAGTATGCCTGCAGTGTGGCACACACACACACACACACACACACACACACACACACACACACACACACACACACCACACACACACACGCGCATAAATTATATCAATATATTAATATTACCCTAAAAAGACGATTCAAGTGCGACGGGTCAAGGCGAGATATTTTTGAGAATGAATGTTTTGAAAAGGGCCAGGTGAAAAGGGCGAACCGAGAACGGTCCCAAATAAGGAGGGTTGGAATGCGAAAGACGAAACGGGAAAAGACCAAACGCGACAGGTCCAAGAGAGAAGATCGTTTTGAGAATGGTTGTGCTGAGAAGGGCCAAGTGAGAAGGTCGAAACGAGACCGGGCTCAAATGATAACAAGTTATCAAGGCTGGAAGAGCGAGTCCGCCACACGGCGCATGCGCGGGGTTTCGGACAGAGTCCGCTATAGTACCACACCGTGCAAGGTTATCCGAAAAGGATTTATTTGAGAAAAATCTCAAATAACACAGCACTGCAGTGTCGACGACAGTTGCATCTTAACGATCGGACGGAATCCAAGAGGACTTCGTTTTAGGGCACGTTCAAGGAAATTTTCGTGTCGTCATTGTAAGCAAAAAAAACTCCCGGCGAACAATTGAAGGCAAAACATCATATCTCCTTTGAAATCAGGCATACAGCGTACAGCTCGGTATCCGTTTCAATAAAAAAAAAAAAAAAAACAAAAAAAAAAGACAAACCCACGAAACAAGCATCAAAACCACGTTAAATATACCTGAGACTGGGGTAGTCTCAGGTATATTCAACATGGTTCCCCAGTCTCAGGTATATTCAACATGGTTCCCCAGTCTCATGTATATTCAACATGGTTCCCCAGTCTCAGGTATATTCAACATGGTTCCCCAGTCTCAGGTATATTCAACATGGTTCCCCAGTCTCAGGTATATTCAACATGGTTCCCCAGTCTCATTTATATTCAACATGGTTCCCCAGTCTCAGGTATATTCAACATGGTTCCCCAGTCTCAGGTATATTCAACATGGTTCCCCAGTCTCAGGTATATTCGACATGGTTAACATCCACCAGCTCGCCTGCACCCTTACTATTTTATCAAAATCACATGATGCATGATAAGGTGCGTTCCGGTAAAGATTAGGTTTGCAGCTGCTTCGAAACGGGTTTACGTCAATCGAGGCCCTCGTGTGAAGTGCGAACCGCACAGTGGATGATAACGGCGTCTGCTGCCGCGGTGACGGCAGCTTGCGACGTGGAAAATGACATCACTAGCCTTTCATTTATAAAAGAAGAACCAACTGATTTCATTATTGATGCAGCACCGCGACGAATAGGCCACGCATAGTTAGGACTCCCGAGGAGCGGCAAAGGGAAAAGAAACGGCAATACGACCAGCGGGGGCGTGCTGCGACCGGCGGCGGCATTTCGTATAGTGCAGTAGGCAATCGTTGCAGGTGATACCACTGCTTCGCTGGCCAATCACCTTCACAGCGTGGATTGGAGCCCCAATTTTTGGAGAAAGCTTCCCTTACACCAGCACCGATGCAAAGGAACGGGCGCGACTGACCCGTTCCCCACCCCAACCTGAACAATTATTTTTGGCGATGACTGAGAATGACTCTACGCGGATTATTTCTGGAAGGGGGAGAAGAGTTGTCGAGCAAAAACGCTTGAATGACAGGCACTTACCAGCCCTATTTCTCACCGTGTAAGATAACACAAAAAGAGTACGCAGCATGCATAAGAAAAATTAAGTAGAAACTTTCAAGAGGGGCTTGGAAACTTCGATGCAAAACCGCAAAACTTGGTGGAGAATCGTGCTGAGCAGGTTTCAACAGTCCAAAAGAAGGTCAGAAAACGTCTAGCTGATAGGGGGCGCGATACTCTCACCAGCTGCATCATCACCAACAACATGGCGCAGGCTCCTCCGTCGCATGGGTGCTGCCATCTTGAAGTCACGTGACGCGGCCGCCATAAGGTGGTTTAATTCGTCGCTCCTCCCTTCTGCGCCTTGGCTACAGTCGGCTACCTTGGCGAAGGCATTGTATTCGTATTTTTCTTCGCGTTTTACCGTGGCTTTTTGCCTTGCTTTGTGAAGTGTAGACTTCATTGTTCACATGTCGAGCTCGTCTCTGGACGAGCGTGGGCCACTACAGCTCATTGGTAGGACACTGGTCTCGTAAACCAGGTGTCGTGAGTTTAATTCTCACTGGTGGCTCCCATTAGTTCTTTTTACGTAGTCCTTGGTCGCGTTCCTGAAACCCAACGGAATACCCGCGCTTCGACATCATCACGCCGTTTACCACGAGCTCGACCAAACACCTTGTGCATAAACCGTGGTTTTCTTGTCTCGGCCACTCGATTCAATCACTTCAGTACCCGTCGGGTGCCCGCTAAAAATTTAATGGCGCGATTTTTAAAGATTGTGTTTTACGGTTTGCTTTTTAGTAGTCGCTTGGAGGCATGCAAAATCTAACAGTCATTGTGCCCCTCCCCTCTCCCCGTTTCCGACACAGGAAGGGTTGCTCCCTTTCTCTTTATAGTGGCTCCTCTATCTACTGAACACATTCCGGCTGATGCTGTCCCTCATGAGAGCTTGTAACTGAAATCCCAAGGCAACGCAGAAATGCCGAGTGCCAACGGGCTGCAGGCTTTGTTTTTCCTTCGCGTTGCGCTATACTTAAGCCATTGCTGCGTCTCTCTCTCTCTCTCTCGCTCTCTCTTCTAGTGGTGAAGGCACGTGAAGGCTATACAAAATATTCGATAAGGGAATGGTAATTTAATAATGCATTTAAACCTCAGAACTCTCGACACAGCTCAAACGTCGTAAAATATTTTGTTTTTTTTTGTGAACCACAGAGGTTTTTTTAGCATCATAAGCCATTTATGACCTCTTATATCTTACGTATCCAATAAAGCGGAGCTCTTAATGCCATCATATACGAATCGTTCACGAAAATACGCACGCGCGGCTTCCCAACTGCGGTGCCCGCGTTTATGCCTATGACGAACGTAGCACAACCAGAAATGGCTGCTCGAAGTATCTATAGAGGCACGTCAACTCCGTCATTTTCGACCCGAAAGCGGCTTTATGCGCCCACCAAATATATAGAGGAACGCTGCGGCGCCCTTTCTCGACGCGAGCACGCACTTATCCCTGTAGTTTACGCGCGCGAGCATTAAAACCTCCGTAGATAGAGCGGCCGTATAATCTGCAAGCACGCACATATTTTTGAACAATACGAGGGTCTCCAGAACGCCTTTAATTTGAGCGGATAGCTATAGCGCGCGGATCGTCGTCGTCGTCGTCGCTGCTGGCGAGCTTATAGGCGCCCTTTTAATGGGCAGTTATATGCCCGCGCGCAGACGGATATGCGCGCGTTCGGCTAGAACTGGGTTATATTGTTTGCCGTCGTTTGCTCGCCTCTCGATGGGCTTTCTGGCTCACGGCCTGGGATCCTTACGGGGCTCTCCTCTGTTTTACAGCCGCGTTCAGAGGCGCCGCGGATGGGTTCTGCGAGTGCAGAGTGGCCACGGCACCCGAGCTGAACGAACGCTCCGCGCAGCGACGAGCAACAGCCGCGCTCGTAGAAGACAATGTCCGCCGATTGTGTGCAGAGTTGTGGATGGCATTGGCACGAGTACGCCGCTTTGGAAAGTTTGTTGTTGTCGACGTTACAAGGGCGACCGTATGACCCAGGGCCAGAGCCCCGCGCTGCTGGTCTGCTTTTCGCAGCTATGTATGCAAGTTGCAAAGTCGCATATAGTCTCGGTTTTGATTCCTTCGGTGAAGAACTGTTAAGTTCCTTTTGTGTCGTGTGTTCTGGGCCAAGCCGTGGATACAGCGGATAGGTCATGGTCTTGAAGATGGTCGGCACCGTAACAGACGATGGTGGACTCACACTTTGAAGCGGGGTTGAAGGTAAGTCTCGGTTTCTTCTGGAGATGATTCTGCTCCTTGATGAAAGTATGTTCTATCTACATGCGAGACGCCTTTTGTCTGAAAGCAGTAAAGGTGAATTTGATCTTGTTTTTGAAGCTCTCGACCTGTCTAATTGATGGACCACATGCTGAAACAAGGCACGCAGCACGGCCATACCGCGATTAATTGTGCCACGTCCCATCGAAATGTCTGTTGTTATTATATGGGTATTGATCCTTCTGAAGCTTTCTGCATTTTTGATTTTATTTGAATGGGATACAGAAACCAACATTATCCTCCTATGAAAGTTCTAACTGTTTTTTTCATTTGGTTACTGAATTTCACTGCAAACTATCTATTTCTGGAGCGTACATTTTCTTTTTATCGATGTCGTATTTTTTGCTTTATTTTATCATCGATGCTCACTTTCAACGGCAAAGTGACAAATTAACGTTTTGTCGTAGATCACCCTTCTGTACTGGTGGCAGGGGCACATTCAAGGAAGGGTGAGGGAGGGACACTCTATCCCGCTCCCCCTTCCCCTACTCTCTAAAAAAAGCCTGTGCGTCTGCTTTCCCGCACAACCCTCGGAGAGCCAATCACCGCAACTTATGGATGCAGCTCAGCGAATGACGATGCCGAAACGTTTTGCATTGCAATGCAATTGCAATGCAAAACGTCACGCTGGCATTGCTCAATATCACAACTCAGACTGCGTTTTTTGGTCTAAACACATGTTTCGGCATCGTCATTCGCTGGGCTGTCTCCGTAAGTTGCGGTGATTGGCTCTCTGAGTGCTGTGGGGGAAAGTAGACGCACGGGCTTTTTTCAGAGTGTGAGTACCTCAAGCACAATTTTTTTTCATAGAACAAAACCCAGAAAAAAACGACATATACCTGCAGCATATTTATTTTTAGGAAGAACTTTTTAGTTTTTGGTGAAAAGCAAATATTAGGTCAACACAACAAAAATGGCAAGGCATCGCCCGTAACGTCAAAATGTCTCTGCAGATGAAAATGGTAAAAAAAACTACAAGAAAAGAAATTAAACAGGTGGAGGTTAATGGGGCAAAAGTGATCTTCTATGACTGACTTGAAATCACATGCGTCGTTATTGTGGCGATAGAAGTGGGCAGGTGATTCCATTTTATACTAGTGTTTGGAATAAACAAATAAACATGTTGGGGCGGCAGTGGCGAACGCCTTTTAATGACGGTAGTCTGCACGAGATGATAAATATGAGGGTTCCAAAAGAAAGATACTCTTGAGTAACTGATTATAATGATACGTTTTATGAAAGAGGGCTTCTGGCGACAGTTTTTGGCGCAGAACAAAATAATCAAGAATTAATTGAGCGTTTGTCAATGACACGCTTAATACAGAGTAATAAGAGAAAATACAACGCGCACTGTTACTCTAGGTTAATAGTAAAATGATTTGAAGTTATTGAAATAATTTAGTTTTGATTTAGTTAAAACATTTGATTTAATAAATAACTCACGATTTTACTTACAAATAAATCACGATTTGGTTAGATTTAATACATCTCCTATCACAGAGAGGTGGAATTTGAAACGGGGGCTTGGCACCAGGAATTTTATCATACTTTAATAAAGACATCTACAAAACAAACAGCTACAAAAATTAAATCTGCCATAGAAATGACACTTGATGGGCGCCAGATGTATATATTATATACCCCTGATATGACCGAAAACACCATTCACCTCTAAAAACTGCGCACGATTAGAGAAGTACGCTACGATTCGCACTTTCACGTTACGATTTACACCTCAGCTTTTAAGTTATTCGCCGTGTGGTACTCGATCAAAAGCTTTAGATTGATCAAGGCATGCCGCAACAATATGACCTCGCTTGTTAGGAGCCGCGAAATCGTCAAATGTTTCAATCAGTTGCGTGACTGTCGATAAATTTTGGCAATATGCTCAAACATTTAATGCATTGTACACATCGAAGTTGCGGAGTAGCTTACAATATTATGCTTACTTTTTTTAAGAGAATCGGTGCAGCTCTCGCATTTGGCTAATTTACGGTAACATGAGGTTGTTACGTCGACCTTCGGAAAACTAGTAAGAAATTTCGAATCTGATTCGGCATATATATTTTTACGAACTCGTTTTGTATTGGATCAAGTCATTTTTTTACGTGGAAGTTTAATATAAATGATAAGATCCCCTTCTCGGTGGAAGCCCAATTTTTCTATTATACCAGCGCACGTCTTATCAAACCTAAAATTATTTATATGAGCCCTGTCGTTAATAAATGCAGTATGAGAAGAAGAAATAAATTAAACCCATCAGTCACGTCGTATGGATGAACAGCATCACAATTTGCAGACGTACTGAATTAGCCCTTCATTTATTTATTGATTTTATTTAACCTGCATCACCGAGGTCAAATATAAAAAGGAGAGCATTGATCACAGTTGTTTAACATATATCGTCGAAAACAAGTCATTCGGAGAAACAATATTAGTCGATTTTTTTCTTCCACTGTATCTAGAAAAAAAACAAAAAAACAACAAGAACTAGTACTTGAGAGCATCAGTACTACAGCTAAATTTTTTAATTTTGCAAACGTGAACGACGTTTGTGAGATAAAATATTGTCACGGATGAAGATGACTAGAGGACGAACAGTGAACTGAAAATAAAGGTTTATTCGGCGGACTTGTGCCAAACAAAATAAAGACGAGCGTCGAGGCTACAGAAAAACGGGCAGCGATTTGGCGGCGTAACAGCACGGGAGAGCGAGACTGACTCGAAGTCACGGGCAGCTCCTTATCTAGACTGCGTCGGCATCGCAAAAATTTGGCGCAGAAGGTTCGAGTATCGAGCGTTCGGGGTGAGAATGAACAGGCACTTTTGAGAACAAGAAATTGAGACAATATAATAAAAGTTACGCCCTGAGTAAGAATAAACGCGAATCTTCTAAAATTTCGTGACTGGGCGTTGCTTGCTGGGCCCTGCGCGCAGCGTTATCCCCCCCCCCCCCCCCCCCCCCTTTAAAAGCGCATCGTCTCGATGCAACGCGAAAGGAAAACAAAATGGCTGAACAAATACGGTGAGACGAAATAAACATGCAGCGTCACAATTCTAACGCGCGTATAGAACGGCTTGAGTCGAACTACGTGTGCCACTTCGGGTCGTGGCTGGCGGTGTCTTGATGGTCGGGTTCCGTCGGGGAGCACCTCGTGGTTCAAGTACCCAAGGCGGCGAACGACCTTGTAGGGTCCAAAGTAACGTTTTAACAGTTTCTCACTGAGGCCGCGGAGGTGAATGGGCGTCCGCACCCACACCCTGTTTCTGGGCTGGAACTCCACGTCGCGGCGGCGAAGATTGTACGCGGCCAGCGTCGACACGTTGTTGGTCCTTTATCCGAAGGCGGGATAGCTGACGTCCGTTTTCTGCTGTTTGGGTGACCAGCTGGGCGTCGTCGATGCCGTCGTCCGTCGGGTCGTGAGGCAGCATGGCGTCGAGCATCGTCACCTTTCTGCCGTGCACCAGCTGAAAAGGTGTAATCCCTGTGGTTTCTTGACTGCCGTGTTGTATGCAAACGTGACGTAGGGCGAAACCTCATTCCACGTCTTGAGTTCCACGTCCATGTACATCGAGATCATGTCGGCGATGGAGCTTTTTAGCCGCTCCGTCAGCCCGTTGGTCTGCGGGTGGTATGCCGGTGTTGGACGATGGCTGGCGTGACTCAGGCGGAGTATCTCTTGTGTCACCTGTGCCATGAACGAGGAGCATCGGTCCGTAATCAGGACTTGGGGAGCGCCGTATCGGGGGACGACAGACTCAATGAAGAACTTGACTACTTCCACAGCGGTTCCCGACGGGAGTACTTCTGTCTCGGCGTGCCGGGTGAGATAATCAGTTGCCATGATTATCCAACGGTTTCCCTGCGTCGACAGCGAGAAATGTCTAAGTAGATCCATTCCAATCTGCTGGAACGGTGCAGTCGGGGGCGCGATCGGCTGCAGGAAGCCTGCTGACTTCGTCGGCGGTCTCTTCCGTCGCTGCACTCGTGGCACGATCGTGTGTAGAGGTGGACAGTCTTGAGGAGCTTGTGCCAGTAGTACTTCTCTCGGATCCTTGCGAGATTCCTGCTGTAGCCAAAGTGACCAGATGTCGCACTGTAAGAACAAATGGAGGAAAAAAGTAGCAACGGCGCGTCTTCCTCCCTTCTACTGACGCGCCCCCAAGCGGACACGAGAAGAAGGGAGGAACGAGACGTTTTTCTCCTTCTCCAGGCAGACGGGAGAAAGCTTTCGCCCTCCCGACTCATCTTTTTTCGGTTTCGTTTTTCGAGCAGGTCGCACACGTTGTTTAATAAATAGCTGTTGAGTTGATTGAGCTTCAGCGGCATCGAAGGGCGCCTGTAATTCCGTCTTCTGGTCTAAATGTGCAGAACATTTCGGTTGCATTGACGTTTTTATTACTAATTTTATCAAACGAACAAACGAAGCCGCTAGAAACAGCGAAGTTCCGGAGCAGTGCCAGCAGCGCCACGTACACTGGGGGATGGCCGTCTCCGGATTGCGGGACCCGCGCGGCACGGAACTACAGTCACCACAGTAGCGAAACCACGCGGAACTGTGTCGACGTTTTCGACGTTATCGAAACCGCAGGAACTGCGTCCAAGACAGGCAGGTTTTGCTGCCGGCTGCCTGGGTGCCTTCCGTCCTGAGTTAGGTTCTGTTTTCCGATGCCGAGTGCAACCGGCGTTCAACGTGGTTCTGTATTTGTGCGTGTCAGCAACATAGCTGCAACATCGTGATGGCAGTGTTGTGGGTTGTGAACGGAAGACTGGAATTATCGCCGATGTGACCGTGTGTTGGCGTATCAGTGGTGTATCAACAAGATGAGATCGTAAACTGTCGGGCATTGATGCCGTTGGTCGGGCCGTGATCGGAGGGGGCGGGGTGTCGCAAATTAACATTCCGCTTTACATTAAAAAGTTTAATACCACGAGGGATTACGTGCAATCGATCAACGTGCGGACAGTCATGTTGGAACGCTGGTCTGAACAGTAGAAGCTCCTATCGCTATCGTACAGTTGCCAATGTGACTGTCGGAATTGTCTCGTCCCCGATAGCGATTGCGCTCTGGGGCAAGGACTGAACAATACGAAATCGTGACGGAAAGTACGTATATTCACAGTATGGAATTTCGGCATTAAAAAACAATAGTAGGTAAAATCGAAAAACAAAGCTACCCTTTATTTTGCTGTTTAAATATACTACGGTTCCTGGAGAAACTGCCCTCCAAGTGGCGCGTTGGGATGAGCGCTAGAAGTTTTCGGGCTCGACTGCATTCAAGTTGATCGAAAAGCGATTTCTCGGCCCGTGAAGCATCACTTCCAGCTGAGTGAATATCCGCTCTACCGAGATTAATTCAAGACGGCAATTGCAGCTTTGCGCGAACAGCTCAAATAGAAAGACCAATAGAAATACAGGCTACGACGTGCCGTGTGGGGAAACAAACTCATGGCTTCGAACCGCATTGGAGCGGCTTGATTTATTGGCTTTCAAATAATTACGGCATGATCGAGCGTTTACTTTTTAATAAGAGATTAATCACCTGAGCCCTTCAAAATACTCTCAGAGGTATGACATTGCTGGAAAAAGATCAACATGCTGGGAATATTGTTTATTGCTTAGGGTGTCACCGAAAAGTTCCGTACGTTCAAAACGACCAGTAAAAAAGACGGAAACGCAGAGCACGGTTGTAGTGTTCGAGTTAGTGTGGTGTCTGTTAAAAAAAAAAATAGTGTGGTGTCTGTTCTATTGATATTTGTGTGTGCCGCGTATGTGCTCAATGTATGTTCACCTAATGCTTGTAGTAAGTGTAATGTGTGTATAGTAGGATCCCCAAGCGCAGTTGGCGCAGTAGTGGCCTGAGGAGAGCAAATTTTTTTTTTTGTAGAGCATGAATTGGGCGGTGCCTAGCGCCACCTAGCCTAGCTACTTGCAATTATTCTGCTTGACCCCGCCATCTGGTGGCTAGCGATTCAACCTTTCACGCTACGCGATAAACAGCGGCGTCGAGTTTGTTCTTTCGAGAGCGGCTTTTGGTTTGGCGGATTGAGTTTGCCCTTCTCCGTGATGTGCGGTTGACGAAAGAATTGTGATTCGAGGAACACCAAAGGTAATACGCAAAGTGCGCGAAGTAACTGGGCATCGGTTGTCTCCGTTTAACATCGCAGTGCTGTCGACGAGAAGACTGAGTAACTGCTTTCGAAACGCAAGTTTCTGTACCTGTGGGGGGAATCTGGCTTCAGAAATAAACACAGTTTGCTGAAAGCTCGTGTTACGTTTTTATTTGCTGCTGCTCTCGTCCCGTACAAAAGACGTAGCGTCCTCGTCAAGCCTTATTGGGCTCGATTTGCTCGATTAGGGGCCGCCATATTGAGACGCAAGCGACGGAGGAACTTTGCTCCCCTGCTTCAGGGACGAAAGTTTCTCCCTTTCTAAAGGAACATAGGTTACAAGACCGTTCCTCCCTTAAGGGAGGACTATCCATACCTTTTTTTCTAAGAGTGCGGGTCGTCGTGGCAGGCTTGGAAGATCTCTTCTCAAAGGCTAGTAGGAATTACCAGGAGCCACGTCGAGTTGCTGTCCCCGAAGTTTTCTTTGTAGTGAGCACCTCTCCAGACGGCGAATCTTGGCTGGGCACGTGAGAAGGCTTGGCGAATCGTACCCCCTCGTCCTTCCAAGTGGTCGATCAGTGCGCGTAGCTCGAGGTCGTCCCGCTTGAGCGCTGCCATACCGTTAACGCTGAC